>NC_089278.1:30592936-31792936 GCF_963678975.1 Dysidea avara | reverse complement strand
ACACAGTTTGTATGCTCAGATCAAGCAACTGTCAAGCTGTTGTGTGACTGTCAAGCTGATGTGTGACTGTCAAGTTTTTGTAGATCATAACACTGACAGAATACTACCAAGTTAGTGGTAGCTAAAATTAATTTTTAGTACCTAATTATGCGTTGTCAGATTATCTCTCATAATGGTTTCAGTTTAAAGACATCATGAGTTATGTGTTAGGAAGAGTTCATGAGGTCAATGAAAAGACTTGTCATGTAACATGCAATAAAATTTTACACTACGATGTGGTCTTACGTAACACAGTGAATAACATGTGCAAGTTATTTTACAGAGTAATAAACAAGCAGGCTATCAAAATAGACTAAACAAGCTATCAAGCTACTAATATGACGTTAATAGTACTGTGTATCTTGGATCTTATTCTATTTTCAAATTAGTACTGCAGCCTAATTCTGATAAAAATAACTCCTACCTTAGTAAGATACTGTATGCTGAAGAATAAACACTATAAAAATCATAGAGTGGTGACCTGTGCCCAACTCATAAGTTGTATGGTTTGGTACAGTGTGCCATGCATGTTCACCGATGCATTGTAGTGTATCCATGTACGTTGGCTTGATCCTAGCATGTGTCTGTTCCTACCATTAATCACTTCATTGTTGTGACCTGGCCTTACATATGTATAAATGTTTATTTCTTGACTTACGTGAAACTACGAAAAATGTGTGTTGTGTGTGTTTGTGATACTCAATCCTCCATTGATGCCGTAATCTTAGTTGTCTCAATAAAGTTTTCTTTATTGTCAGTTTCACACAGGTAGTGATTGGCAGCATACAGTAATCTGTGTATCACATGCTGCTAATGTAAAGACATTTTCTAATGATGCATACCTTAAGATGGTGGATGCTTCTATGTGTAAAAGAGCTGTGGACTAGTTTTATGTTATAGTGTGTATTTGTACGCATGCATGCAGTGTATTTGGGATGTGTCAAAGTAAAGAATAGGGTTCCAGCCCTTACGTTGTAATGGGACACCCTAACCGTTGCATTGGAGGTCACACCGAGATAGGAACAGAGCAGAAGTTGCCATGACAGCCAGGAGTTAATTGCTGGAGTGAGTCAGTTCCCAGACATTTGCCACCAATAATTTTTGAGGACAGTCACTGAAGGCATTTAGTGAGCTCTCCAGATTAAGAGACTGGACAAGTGCTATAGCTGATAGTCCTGGAGCGAGATTTCTATTGGAGATGTTCTGGGGTGAAGAATATAGAGAATGATTGAGAAGAATGATGATGCATGCATGTGTTATTACGAAACAGTCAAGCTTGGAGATCCAAACTTCTATAGGGAAGGAGTGATATGGCAGAGCTATGTGCTAGTTGTGTATAGTGTGTACTTGTTGAGACATGTCAATAAGAATAGTATAAGAAACAACCGCATGGTGTAGCGTTCCAGCCCTTGCACTGTAACAGGGCACCCCAGCCCGTTACATATGTAACCATGTAGATTATTTGAACACTGGACAGGTTAACAAGCATCCACAGTTCCACACTTGTGCTTTGTGTGTATGTATACAAGCTTTCAGCACGTGCATGTATACTGATTTCTTTAAATGTCTCTGGCCAGTGATACACACATCTCTAACTCCTTAAGGGAAGTCATGTGAGTGCAAATAAACTATAATGTTTATATATGGCTCAGTGTGTATTCCCCATACTCTAAAATTTAATTTTATAAAAACAGTTTGTGTACCAATATGCTACATGCTTGTACATACTTGCCCACTATATTTATACTGGTTGTTTATTGAAGTGTACTTTAATGTGTGTGTTTATCTATCTCATATTTACATTACCATGGTGACGTGATGGGTTAATTAATAGCTTACTGTCAAGTGGTCTGTAATATGAGACATACCAGAGTGTAAAGTGCTCACTGTTACATATTAAATTGTACCCTTTAACCCCCAAGTTATGCCAAAAGGAAACTTTTACGTTGGCATGATCACACATGAATACAGTTATATATGACATATAGTTTACGGATTAGTAATGTAATACTGGAGTGGGTTTAAGGGCTAAGGTTTAATATTATAAGTGTAATTGCAACATGAATTGTGAAATAGAATTATCAAACCACTGCTAATATTGTTACCTTGTCAAGGAGCATCAGCAGTGATTCAGCATATATTTCTTACACATACAGTTAAGGCATTCAATCATAACTTAACTCACTTGTTCTGTATACACCAGAAGACTATGTCATGTGTGGTTGATATAATGATAACCTCAGTTCTACCATAGTTCCATTGTGGTTGTCATTGCATCATTGTAACTCCTCCTATTGGACAGGTATACTTCTGATTAGAAGATGCTTTTTGTCACCTATAAAATATAATAGATTCACCACTGAGCCGTGTTCTTCACATGTACGAGTGTTCTTTGTGTACACACCCAGCCATTTAAATGATACTATAAGGACTGCTAAATGCCATCTGTTGACTGTAGTATTCAAGAAATGTGGTACGGTCAATATGGCAGATACAAGTAGACATTGTATTGTTTATGTGCTCTCGTACAAACAAACTTGTGAACTCTACCATAATCACACTTACATGCACAAACAACAGTATATAGCCCAAAACAATCCTCTGACCAAGACAATAGATACCAATCTAAACTCTAAGGGCTCCCAGGTACCTCTCAAGGATCAGCCAGCACAAGTCTCCCGAGTCTCCCAGTCACGAATGTGTTTGCATGGTTACTTGTATAGTCTGTATTCCAGGGCTGTGAACCTGATTGATTTATCTAGTAATATACCTAGTAACTGTTGTTTTGTACATCTTCCATTAATATCCTATCCTATTCCCTACTCCAAGTGCTTCAAGAGGGCTAAAGCACTAGCACAAAAGAGTTCACTATGTACTATGTGTCTGTTTGTAATGTTTTGCAGCACATGTATTTGAGAAGAGGTATCACTTTGTACCTCATATATTTCGGGCCTTGGTGCATAGAAAATGGTCAATGCTATGATTTCACAAAAATTTTCTAATGCTAATGATCACAGTACTGTCAGCCACAGGGACAGTTTCCATACTGATTACTGTATCACCTTTCACTACCTGCCTACCACCAGGTGGGAACACTTTATATCAACTTCATTAGGAGACTGGGTACTGCACATTATAGTGTTGTGTGTTGGAGTATCAGTGGTATCAGTGGTGATTTGTGTGTGTGTTTTACGTGAGTCACATGATTGAATCTGAACCATACCGTGACTTGCCGTCAGTATCTGTTGGTTACCACTCTCTCTTCAATCCCATATTTTAATCATTATCATGCATCAAATTTATATCCCATTGTGTAATGCCAACTGGGTAATTGTTGTGTATCATATACTAGTATACTGTACATTGGTAAAAGAAGATATCTGTACTACCAGTATACTAAATGTGACCACCAAAAGTTGATTTTGTGTTGTAACTGTCATATGTAGTTTGTATCAGTGGTTAATTCAACAATGGAACTAGAGGTTAGAGTGTTGGGTCTGTGCCACTTTGGCTATATAGTCTGTGTACTTAGTGTACTTCAAGATCTCTGTTTGTCAGCATCTCGGGTGTGTTTGTCAGCATCTCAGGTGTGTTTGTCAGCATCTCAGGTGTGTTCATATTTGTCATTGCTCTACACTTTTTTGGTGAACACTTTCAGTTATATTTGTACAGAAGTGGGTTAGTTTGTGATTTCCATATTTTACCTTGTCTGCCGTGAAACCACTACGGCGTGTTCTCATGGCTTCGTCTTCTGCCTTACAACTTGTTAACTTTAAAGGAAACTAGAGTGTCTTCTGTTGCAATTACATTTATATGTGACACAGCCATCATAAATGAAGTATAATGTTTAGGTAGATTGAAATATTACATAAGCTACAGTACTGTCCACTCCCATTGATATTTCCATGTTTTCAGTCTGTATTTAGATGATTTGGCTAATCAGTTGATAAATGTGATCAGTGACGTTTCCATTTCACTTCCTGAATTATTATATGGTACCACACATGTTTACCATATATAGTAAAAGCAGTTATATATGATTTTATGCTTAATTTGTTCTGGTAGGTAGTAATTATCTTTTAGGCTTTGCAAGTGATTGTGTGTAGGTAATCTGGTGAGTACTAGTGTGTTTGTGTGTGTGTGTGTGTGTGTGTGCCTATGTGTGTGTGTGCCTGTGTGTGTGTGTGTGCCTATGTGTGTGTGTGCCTGTGTGTGTGTGTGCCTATGTGTGTGTGTGCCTCTGTGTGTGTGTGCCTATATGTGTGTGTGTGCCTGTGTGTGTGTGTGTGTGCCTGTGTGTGTGTGTGTGTGTGTGTGTGTGTGTGTGTGTGTGTGTGTGTGCCTGTGTGTCTATACATGCATGCACGTGTGTGATGTACTGTGTGAGTGTTGTGATGCAGCATAGCGAAGTGGTAATCAAAAGGTAATGCTGGTTATGCCAAGTTGCTGTTGTTGAGCAAGAATCTTTACTCACATTTCTCCAGTCTACCCAGCTGTATAATGGGGACCTGGTGGCCTGGTGTCAACTGGGGGAAGCAGTCCACCCAGCTGTAACATCAATGAGTATCTGATGTCAATTGGAGACCAACTGTCCTTGTCTGCTGGGGTAATTGTGGAACTTTGGGTTCCGTGGCCTCTCTGTGTGAGACCTGGACAGTCCTTTTGCAGGTTACTAGCACTACATCAGGATTTGTCTGCACAATACTCAGTTCCTGAGTGGTACAGAAGCATCCCAGTACTGATTCACTGGGTGCGTTTTGTCAGAGGCTTTGCGTGCATGTTTGCTTGCATGCATGTGCATATGTGTGTGTGCCTGTATGTGTGCCTGCGCACAATGTTGTGAAAGAGTGTATCTAACTTTTGAAATATTTAGAAAATTTCTGTGTATTGTTTGTGTGCAATGTAGCCTAATAAGGGAGTATTTTGTACTGTACTGATTGTTGTACTGATTTTTATAACTCTTATATTATTTTCTCTTGTTATTATTTACGTAAGTTGAACAAACAAAGTATTGTCCTTTAATAATATATATTTTATCATTGCTGACATATATGCAATCAAACAAACAAACAAACGTACATACATACATATTATAGTATATGGTCAACTCTGTTTGATGTGAAGTATTGTTTGGTGCATGATGCAACATTTCACAAGTGCAAATGTGGTACGTAGATTGAAATTCTTTAAGTATAACCAACCTCCTCAGATGTTGCCTGTGATTGGCATTAAATAGAGGTGTCTTACTTGGTTGTATTGTGTATGAAATGAGTAATTTACATAGTGGTACGATTTCTCTCTGCCACAGAAAGGACATGATGTTAACAAGGAGCTACTGAATGGAAGAAACGCACTGCACTATGCTGCCGACTACGGCCACACAGATGTTTTGGAGTATTTGATCTCAAAGGGTGGCCTTGTGGATGTGAGTTGTACAATAGTATTGTAACTAGTATAAACATTTGTCACCTCTATTGAATAAAATTGTGAAATACTATGCTATATGGTTTGCACACGCATGCTGTAATAGGAATACATTTTAACCAATGGCTATTTTTTTCACTGAAGATTTGCATGAAGTACTGTGTATGGTGTACTTGCATTGTTTCAGTCTACCTCACCACTGCATGTCTGGGCTGCTAACTTGATTTTACAGTTCACATGATCTAGAAGTTTAGACACAACCATTGTAAGGTTACACCCTCAACAGTTGAACAAGTTTGACCACAAATGTAGTCCCAGTTCTAAGACAATGGTCAGCTGTGTACACTAGGTTGTTAGACACCTGACTGGCTGTCTCAGTGGTCCAGGTTTGTGGTGGAAACAGTAGACATTACCTATAAGGCTTCCCCCATGAATGGATACCACATAACCATAATCTGTAGCAGTTAGTGTTACTGCTGGTTATCCAGTGTATTTATATAACAGCTATTGGATATAATTGGTGTACTTTCCCTTGAAGCATTGTTGTGAGAAAAGACGTACATATTGTCATAACCAAGTAATGCTTAGCAATGGTGTAGCAAGACTTTGTTTTGCCTGGGCACTGCATTGTGTTCAGGCGAATTCAACACACATACACATATATGCCCACCTTCATATGGACATCAATACAGCTTTTTTTTTAAACTGTGTTCTTCATCACGATTTTTTGCTTTGCCTACACTAAGACATCTAATACTCAGTGCAAATTCTATCCAGCTATTAATCTTTTTTATACATACGTACAATGCAACAATGGCTAACAGGCAATTAGTAAAAAAGTTGTTTTTAAGCACATAGCATTCTATCATTGGACTGGACTACAAATAGAAAAAGATAAGCAATGGTGGCTAAACAAATATTCCATATGATTTGTTCCATTGTCCACATTGTGATACTATCGCATGATATTTATCGGCTTCCATTAGTGACACCACAATTGTTGACTGTTCATCAGGAGATTCAGCCTACATCTTTAAATACTCTGGAAGGGAAAAGTAGCCTGGCAAGCCACACCACTAAGAAGGATATAAAGCCTGTTCTGTTGTATATGTATGTGCTACTACATGCTGAACTATGTAATTGCCATGGCTCTCTAGCCAGCTGTCTGGTTTATACAACGAAAATCATTCATCAAACCAATGTACCAGTCCTGTTTCTCACCTCCACTGCCTGTTGCTAAGTGTATTAAGGGATCTTGCTAAGTGGTCTGAGACATTTGGTACAATTTTCAATTGGTTTAGTTTCAAAGTATACAATGAAAAGATAACCAAACTTTAATTGTAAAGGAGGCACCTTATGATGTGCATATATGCATGTATCATCTCTCATTCTTGTTCCTTAACTCTTATTGTATCCTTAACTCTTATTGTACAAGTTATTCATCCATTTTTCAGAGATAGCTTAGAGGCTGTGTGTGTGTATCTATAGTAATATTTTCCAGTTGGAGGTTATGTCCCAAGTGTGAGATAATTGTGGATCATGTGCTTGGTATCTTGAAATTATTTCATTGAGTGTGTCTACATGGATGTTTGCACCCACAACGACATAAGGTTTTCTGTTTAGAGACTGTTTATGAATTCCATTCATGACTTGTATTAAATAATCTAGTAGATATGTGTTACTGTGAGTGGCTTCTTGTGTCCGTCTCATAGTAGGGCTCTGCATAACAAAGTTACAGGATTCCCAGCGGGCTAACACTTAGAAAAGCGAGTTGGCTGATACCAGTTCTTGGATGTTGGCTTAACATTGGTGCATGGTAAAGAAATGGAAATCTTGTATACTTACATCAAGAGTTCATATTTTGAACTCTTGCTTAATTACATGAACTCCAATTATAAGATGTCTGTAGGACATGGAAAAGGGATTAATCGGACATTTACCCCTTGTATTGTCTGCACACGTATATATGTATATTGTGGTAAATTTATATTTTCAAGAAAGAGTATTGCGATGTAGTAGAATATGGGATATCTGATAAAAGCAGTGTGGAATGGAAGGTACATGTTACTAGTATCATGCCAACATCTGATAAACACTGTTGCATGCATATGCAGTGACCTGCTGGCTCTGTATTGAGACAGGTAACACGTACACTATAGCTATTCCTGCCCTGTCATCATCATTATGTCCTAATAATGTCATGTCACACACTGCAAGTGCTATATAATACATCTTGGTGGGGGGCCATGAAGGAAGTTAGTAACAGTTAAAGCATGGCTACTTAGTGTTAACACTGATGTGTTGAGGCTCCATCTGTTCATGGGATCACTAAATTTGTTTGATGACCCATAGCCATCCTCTTCTAGTCACAATTGCTATATCATAATGATGTGTTTGTGTGTGCTTGCATGCCATGGCTTTGATTTGAGATCATGACAAGTAATTTTAATTTAAGGTGCAGTACTGTGGTTTTCAAGGGACGGAGTTCCCAACCTTAAATTTTTTTAATGAATGATAATCCTGTAACATCTACTGTGGAGCTGTTCAGAGTAGAATTATTATTAAAAATAGACACGTGTTATACCAACCAGAGAAAATTAGTTGTGCACAAAATTCCCAATATTGGAGGGACTAGATGAGCAAATTGTTAACATGAAGTAGCAGCTGTTACAACACTACAACTGTCAATAGTGGCTTTTTGCGTCCTTGACCCAATGGAGATCGTGTAATGGGCAATGGACATAATACAGTACAAATGAAGCACCTTTTGTGCAAACCCTCAGGGGAATTGAAGTAAACATATGGATGTACTATCTCCAGATCCGTAGTGCCAGGTGACAACATGTGGATCAGCTTTGCTGCTTTGTCCCATTTCAGGCCATGAATATCACCTTGATTAGCAAGTATAAAAATGTAATTCGTACCTAATGAACAACTTACAGTAGCTGTGGCTTAAATTTGCACAGAACAAGCAGCAGTGAATAGTGTAGTAACTTAGTCTTTGTGTGACAAAACCTCGGACAACACGTGGACCATAGTCCCATTAGGCATTAGCCTAATTATAGCACACTCTATTTTCACGATAATTTATACATAGGGTTACCGACCACATGATCCGTGAAGGTTCATTAATTTAGAGCCAAGGAGCTTCTAGTCTAAATTTGAAGGACCCGCAAGAAGCCTGGCCTGAAGTGTTGTAGATCACTGGTAAAATCTATGGATGATAATTTAGATCTTCAGTATGGAAATCTTGAAATCTCACTTGAAATCTTAAAGATTTTGAAATCTCATCCCTGGTTTGTGTTGATCCCTCGTCTGAATCAGTGGAGTATCGCAATACACTATGATTGAAAAAAATTTATTTCTATCACTTTTTGAACTCATCAAGAGAAGCTTAATGGCACCTTGTTTTTACCCTATGAATGAAGTACGCAGCAGTTAAAGTGGTGAAAACAAACTCACACAGTCGCACAAGACAACTACAGTAACCCTCGGCGCCCTGAGGGTTAATAACCTGAAGGTTATCTGACAGGATTTAGAGCTTGTATCAGTTTTTGAATTTGAATGCATTCCACTTTTCAAAGTGCTTGGGGAACTGATATCTCTTTTGCCAATCCAGGCTATTGGCTGAAAGTCTAGACATATTACCCCACCATGAAAACTCACTAGTCCTGGGATTCCTGTCATAGATTTTTGTTGCTATAGATTTAATAGAACTTCTCTTGATACGTATGTTTCAAACTTTTTTGGTTTTCAATCCATACTAAATATGGTTGATGTACGACGTTTTGGTCTTTGATCTTCCTACATAGAAGTCTTTAAAGAAATCATAGGGGATGACTTGTAACTGAAAATTATATGCTTCAAGGGTGTGATGTACTGGTGTTGCAGGGAAACTTTGTAGGTAATAGATAAATTATATGTGTTGTGTTTATAAATGTAGGTGGTTAGTCATGAGACTTCCCAGCTTAAGTCACACATAGGTGTATCATACATTGTGAGGCAGCAACAATCAAGACAATTGATCTGGTAAAGCAAAGGCTCATGTTTGATATCTATTTGCTATTGCTTCCATGAAGAAGAAACTTTTTTTCTCATTGCTAAATGCGTATCTGGTGTTAACTTGAAAAACAATTACCACCGGTCCATTGCTTGCATAGCAACATGTGTGTTCTATTACGGCTAAATTCCACAGTTTTCATCTGTGAGACTTTGTATAGCCGCTGTAGGACTTTGAGATGGTATAATCATAGAATACACCAACGTGACTATCACTATTGTCATACACCACGTATATTCAGTGAAGCAACAATGTGTGTGCTACAATGGCCAGGGTAGTACACCATTGAGTTTATACTTGAATGGGTGTAGCATTATTATCGTGTGAGTAATAAATTGACAGTAGAGCAAAATTCTTCATTTCATTATACCATCACAACTGTACAAAAGATACAATCACAATAATCGGAGAGAGATAACATCAGCACCCCAATTTTCAGGAAAATCTAATAGTTATCATACGGTACATATTCGATGTATTGCATCACCCCTAGTACAGCATCCTGCGGGTCACCCTAGGAGGGTTTGTAGTGTATAGAGGGATCCCAGTGTTTCTTGGTTGATAATGAGTGCGCTGACACTATTTGTACATGTATACTTGTATGTGTTTGCACTGCTAGGAGGATTACAAATTACATCCTCCCCATTCCATATCTATTATGGGTTTCATTCCACTATGCTGCAGTTCAGATTTCCGTATTCGACTGGTTAATAGTCGTGGCTCATATAATAGCTGTCCCTGGATAGTAGCCGCTCCACAGCCTAGAGTTATAGTCTTAAGAGCCTCCCTCGGATAAGAGCCATGGCTGTATCTGAATATACTAATGCAAGTGTTGATAAGACACGTTTGAAATAGAAACCAGGCAAAGCAGTTGTTTTAAGCCAGGAGATATTATTCAAAGATGATTAAACAAATTCATTCACTTGTGAATCCATATAAATGCCATGGAGTGCTGGCCTGCTGCCACAAGTCCATAGTAGCCACCTTCACATAGTAGTCATATGGTTTTCCTTTCTATATGTTAATAGTAGCCACGGCTATTAACCGGTGAAATATGGTATTGTAAGTACAGTGGAGATTATCTGTTGCTGGAGTTTAAAAAAAGGTGTTCAGGTAGATGGATAAATGAAGCTGATACACATTCATTACTGTTATGGAACACGCACTATTTGAACAGTGTTTTATTGCTTCTTTATAACTGTAGAGCTACTGTGTACTTTAATTTAATGACTCCTATTACTGTATATCTGTATGTATTTGCTTTTTTGAGTTCAGCGTGTACCATAAACCAGCTGCAGAAGGCTTTTACTGTAATATGCATCTCATATCATCATTCAATTACTCTAATAGAGCATACACTTTAAATGGTAAACAGTTCTTTTTATTAGTGGATACTCAAAGTTTAGAAAGTACCATACAGAGACCATTGTCAATAACATGAACCATTCCATTACGTATACAGAAGAGGACGATAGTAGCCTCTTGAATTGTTGCTCTGAATTGTGGATTGATTGTTCTATTAGAGTATTTAAGTATAGAATAGGAATAGTGATGTATTCTTATAATCATTTATAAACCTTTCTTGGTAAGAGTAAAAGCAGTGCTAGTTTTTCTTGCATAATAAATGTGTGCCAATGTGAGGAGCCAACACTGAGCAAGAGATAGCAAGTGTTGGCCTGTGCATGTGAGCATTGCATAATTATGTGGTATGACAAGGAGACGAGATGTATGCTATTGAAATAATTTGAATTAATACCTACAGCCACATAGTTGCATCACTTGTCTTGAGTGCAGTCTTGCAAAAAGTATGTTGATTCAAAGAAACTAGAGAAGTTGAGGAACATATATACATTTGTGGCAAGATATGGGACCAAAATAGTATACCAAAGTAAAGCCATCTAGCGATGACCGAGAAGAAACTAAGGAACCAATTAAGGCAGAAGTAACAAAGTAGTCGATCTCGCAAAAAGTAAGCTCCCTAAACTTTGTGATGTGTAAGAGAGTGAGGAGGCTACCACTGAGCTGGAAGCAGGTGAATGGGTGAGCTCTATAGTGACAGAGCTCTGTTGCTAACAGAAAGAACTAACTGATGTGCATATAAATGCTTCCCAGAAGTTGCTGCTGTACCAGTTTCCAACATACCAAGGAATGCATAACACTCAGGATTCTGGGTTAGCAACTATATCCAAATATGGCATTGCTGTTAGTGTCACTGGATCACTGCAAGTAGTAATGGATGTTAAGCTGGAGCTGTTAATGTTTATGGTATACTGTATTCAGAAGCATCCAAACGTAAATTCGAAAACGTGCTTGGGTTGCTTAACGCCACCATACATTTTCCAAATGTACAGAAGAAAATAGGGATAGTTGATTATGGACTCTTTGCTGTAGTTTTACCCACTAATCTTGCTTTTTGGCCAGGATATATTATGAGTTTCAGCAAGACAGATTAAGATCACATTTAAAGGTTTGCTTTGAGCTAAAGTACATGCCAATTTTTCCATATTGCTAATTTGCTATGAACTACATGTAAACATTTGTAACATGATAATTATAGCATATTTATTTAAATCAGTCACATAATATATGGTAAAATCAAGTCCTATATACTGGTACTACGTTATAAATGTCAAATGTTAGCAGGTCATTCTTGTTTTGAAATTCTCTATTGATCAGGTTGTGAAGTCTAGTAACAATCATCCACTGGGTAGTTAGGGACTGCATAGGACCCATTCACATGTCTGCATCCTCATTCACTCTCTGTTTGTATATATCATCTCCATGCCAAACCTGAGACCTGGCTTTCTTAGTGGGTTTGTTAACAGTCAGATCCAGTGACTGAAAGATGGTCTGTGCAGTTGCTAGGGATAGTTACAGGAGGAGTGTTATTTTCTTAAGAGCTTGTGAGGTACACTGCCCTTGATGATATTAAGCAGTGTTAGTACACAGTGATCATCTTTAACTTTTAGTGCTTTTCTTTCACAAAAAAAACTGCTTCTGTAGGTTTTACTACAAGCCCTCCTTTTTGTAAACTTCATACAACACAAGACACTCCTTGCCCACTCCTTGTTCAGCTTGTTGCTGTGATCACCACTTGGTTTGTGCTTCTTTCAGCCCAACACATATAACAGTACCATAGGTGTACCTCTGCATCTCATACCAACTAGCTTCTCTTGCAAACTTCTCCCCTATAAGTACTGGTCATTTGCGTTTTTTGTTGGGAAGCTTGGTTACTTTTCTTGGCTGCTTTTGCCTGTATATGATCCTTTTTAAGTATGCTTCCCCCCACACTGCTGTCTTCATGTTTAATCCTTGCAGCTTTGGCTACTTATTCTTGTTGGTGTACTTTCCTATCGCTGCTTTTTTTTTTCCAGTGATAATTTAATGTTCTTGCTTCAAGACTTACTTCTAAGATTCCCAATAAACAAACCATTTTGCGTGGTTGACTTGCCACAGAGGAGTCTTGCCTAGTGGGATCAGAGGTAGAAACGGGTGAGGAAGTAGGTTACTTGAAAAAGACCATCACTTGGTGAACAAGTGCCATCATCAAGTTGCACATTACATAAAAGTAATGTGTGTGTTAATAGGATAAGGAAGGTGTGTTGATGACCAGTACTCTCAGGTCTGCTCTAGCTGCTACATGCATTTTAAAAAGTTTTTGTGATTAACTTTGTAGATTAGGTACACACCACGGAATCTGCAAAATTTTGTATGCTTATGGTATTTGTGACCTGCTGAGCAAAAGAAACTGTTGTTTTCACACATTCCTTGAATTCCATTTTATTGCTTAGATGTTGCTATAGAGCTTTTTCATTGTGTGACCTAAATTATGTAATCTCAAGTTTCCGCCATTTTGGTGCACATGTCTAGTGAAAAGGGTAATATGTGCATTTGTCGGTTGCTCGAAACATTCAGACCGAGCTTGAGATAAGGATGTGTCATATTACAGAATTTCAGCGATAAGGGAGAATAGGAATCAACGCGTATTGGAACTTTCTAACAAAGAAGTGATGGATTTGTAGCTGCAATTTCTCGAGAAAATCTGGACCTAAACGCTTTAGATAAGTACAGAGATTGCTCAGGCATTTTTTTATTTCAGTTGCGCCATCTGATTTGTTTGATGACACAAACGTGAACTGGCTTCCAATCTTGGACACAACAAACGTTCTTGTCAACATCCTAGTAGTTCTGAACGATACTATGATGACAGAGCTCAGAGAAGAATTGAGGAGCAAAGAATAAAGAAAGTGTTTTTCTGAAAGTAGCCAAATTAAACAGAAAATTGTTGCTTGCAATGAAGTCATAGAAATATAAGAAGAAATTAATTAAATTAGCTGTGATTTTAGAAAAGTTTATCAATGAGTCCATGGACAGTTATATATATAATAAAGGAAGAAATGTATAGTGAAATTTTGAGAATCGCTAGAGGAGAATGTGAAGAATTAGCTGCATGCCATTCCAGGCTTATTGTTGTAGGTTAAGCAAAATCACAACCCTTTGGTAATGAAGAAACACTTGACAGCGATGAAAAGGTTCTTAATTTCACTGGTTTGCCTAACACGAAGATTTTGAAAGTGATATTTGAACGTGTTGTAACCACATTGCCAGTGGAGGGAACTAGCACATTAATGAAGCTGAGATTTAACTGTCCAGTGCAGTTACTGGCATTTATCGTCAACTACTGTTTCACAACTACTTCTGAAGCGGTTAGTTCAGATGGACGTCAGGTTGAAAGACTTGATCATTTTGCCAGATCTTGACTGCCTGCAGAAGACAATACCAGCATGTTTTCAGCAATCTTTTGGTAAGGAAGGTAGCAGTTATCATATACTGCTTTGAAGTATTTATTGAACGTCGTAGTACATAACCTTCATGCAAGATTGTCAACAAGGTCAAACTATATGCACAAGAACACAGTCAAAATTTTGATTTTAATTTTACCTCAAAGATTCAGAAGCATAGGGAGGTTGTGTCAGTGATAAGTATCTTACTGAACACTGTGGAATTTTAAGAAAGCTACTACTGCCTGGAGATGTGTGCTACCTGCAGATCATGGCTTTGATGTTTCAGAATCTGTTGGAGCAATGCATACATATACCAGAGGAAAATCACAACTTTCTACTCTTGAGGTAGAAGAGGCTAGCAAAATTTATCTTGTGATCATCCCTTGGCATATTATTTCAACAATTTAAATAATTACTTTAATGAACATGACTTTTATACATTGGAATAATCCATAATATTTGGTAAGACAGTTTATACTTGAAAAGTCCGTTGAATTATTTATTCTTAGTTACGCTATAACAAATTACTTGTTCTTTTTCTTTCTTAGAAAGCATGGTAACATCCTAGGAAGTATATACCACTTAGCCTTTTCTTTAAGAACAGTGGTCATTTGTGTAACCAAGATGTATGGAACCATTCTATTGGGCAATCTGGATTGTCACATTCTATCATGGTTCGTTCCTCAGGGCCACAACAACAATATGCTTGTTAGTCCATGTTAGTAGCCTCGCTGATAGCAACATGTGTTGATGGACCATTGGTAACATCAGTTATGTTATGGTTGTCACTTGTACTTTTTAAGGTTGGCCTCATATACAAATTACCCATTAGTTCTGGCAGCAAGCAAATTGTGAAAGTGTTGTGCTTTTTAACACACTCAGCTCTGAATGTGGGATTCTTATAAATCCGTTCAATATGTATCTCACTGTCATCATAACTGCTTCTCTCATCCCTCAAAAAGGTGTACACACACACACACACACAGAAGTCAGTGTACTCAACTTTGCACACAAACAACTGTGTCTGAACTTGATAGTATTAATGAATGCTGGCAGTCTAAGCACAGCTGTTCTTTATCAGGCTACTGCTTTATTATTATTTTTTGTTTCCTTGTGACAAAACGGACACTTAATTTCCAGTACCCCCTTTCCATGACACTTGCATTTAACAACACCATCTGGAGATGCGCCAATATATGGCCACTGATTGTTAATGACAAGTCTACTGTCTGTAATTGAGAGCCATCATGATGGCCTCCGAGAGCACTAACACAAACATCCCTAGTTTGTTGCTCATGCTTACAGCCCCAGCTTGTTGCCTTACTGGTAAAGCTGAACACTTCACGATAGTAAATGCTCTTACAAAGCAACTGAGCTGGCTGTCCAGAATCTGTATGACAAAATGCTTCATTCTAGAGGCTGTAATTCATCCAGCTCTCTACTTGAACCACAACCTTGATTTACTTTGGTCTCTAGTAGCTTCTTCTACTGAGTCAGCCATCTTCTGGGTAACATTAACCGAAACTGATTACATGCTTCCAATAATTTATGGTACTCCATTTATACAAACTTTGTCTCCTTTAATGATACTAGAGGTGGCAGAAAATCCTAACTAAAAGATTTCAGCACAAAATTGTCACAAAATTGAAACCACAGGTAACACACCAGGCTTAGTGTCTCCATCACTTGTTGAATAGCAGCAAGAGTTCAGATTCTGTTGACTGGGTTCCAACCTCACGGATCTTTGCATTTCACTACTAACAGACCTTTGCATTTAACTACTAGCTTCCATTTCATTCTCTGGGGGGTGTATTTGAATCAGCAACTTCCTTAATCTGACCATCCATCTTCCTCTTCTTTACATGGGCTGAAGTAAAACCAATATCTTTAGCTGGAAGGTACTCAACCTCCTTGAGATATGTGGGAATGATCCACTGGCAGGTTATTTGGGTACATATTGTGTTAGCCCCATAAAGTCCGGTACAGGTCCAAATAAAATAATATTAAAGCTAAGTGTGTGCATGTTTCGTCCAACCAGCCATACAATTACAATGGGCACAGCAGATTTCTCCATTTAATTCCATGATGATCCAGCACTTAAATGGTGTTTCATTGAATCTCTGTGAATGACAAACCTGTAAATAACAGGTGCAGGTAATCAGTGGCATACAATGTAAACTATGTAAGCTTACCTGACCATAAAAAAAGATATTAGTCTGCAATTTATCTTGTCTTCACTTCCTTGATCCACCCACACTGCTCGCCTTCAGTGACATTTTCCACAAACAGATTGAATCCTTGTATCAACGCTATTTTCTCCTTATATCAAGCCTTAGCTTCCTTTTCTAATTTCTCAGCGTAAGAGAAGTGCAACGTCTTATCACACATGCTTCTGCTACATGTGCACCAAAATGGCAGATGAGTAGACAAAACTTGAGGTTACATAATTTAGATCATGCAATGAAAAAGCTCTATAGTAACACAGGAGTGAACAGCCAAAGTTTCAGCCTTTTATGATGAACAGTCTTGGGAGTTATAGTGCAAGACAGTTGGAGCAAGAATAAACTCAATTTAGCAACAATATGGCAAATACATTACAGGTGTTTATCTAATTGATCATAACTCACGACCGAAGCAAGCTACGAAGATGGGTTAGTCTGTTCACCGTGAACTGGAAAATTAATCATGGTATAGTGTTTTCCCTGTTCGTCTTTGTGTGGACAAAGAAGAAGCCCATCTCAACAGTGAAATACTTTATTTTTGCCGCATCATAAATAAGTGCCGGAACTGGAACTGTATCCATCCAAGGCAGCATCAATGTTCCTGGTGATGTATGCTTTCCAGGTTAGCTGCCTGTGTCTTTGTCTTTGTACCAAGTTCCTCTCTGCACAATGTGCCATACTTTTCTTGAGTATGCGGTTGTTTCAGTTTCTTTGTGTGTACGCACGCATGCACAAAGTGCACCCACTGCACTTATAATTAGTTACAAATCACCGAGTCATTTGAACAATTCCACAGGACTTTACAGGTTCATTTTTCACAGTGTATAGTGCAGTTTTGACACTCTCCCTCCCCCACTATATACTCTTGGTATGGCCTATTTAAAATAAAGCAGTGGTTATAACCTTGCTTTGTGGTGGCAGATATTCATAACAGTGGTAAATAACTCACAGCCATGAATGTTTGCTTGTATATTACAACAGTAGCTCATGATGTAACCTTGTACACTGTATGTCATTTGTTATGACATACTGAGTTGATAATTACACATGTGTTACACAGTTTTATAACCAAAGTTTATTTTACCGTTGATCAAGATGGCACTTTCAACGCTACCACAGTAATATTGTGTGTTACATCGCCTACAAATTTCAATCATCCAGTTTCAAAAGCTTAAGTGCTACAGAAGGGCAAAGAAAAAACATGTATATTGCCACCTAAGTGGCACTAATGACTTTGGCTTAACTGGATTTTAGAAGTTGTATAAGATCAACTTGTTTTCTTGTGTACGTCAATGCTAAGCCATGTAACTAACTATTCACAAACATTCAGTACCAACTTTAACCCCTGAAAACCTTTGCAAGATTGAATAAATAAATAATAGCTGTGGTACAGTATGTACAATGTATGGAAACCATGTAGTGTACATGTATGTGATACATCGTGTGCCTGGAATGTGTAGGATACAATGGCCAGTCATATATGGCTGATGACCAAGCCATACATGACATTGGGTCACCTTTAGATGGACTACTATTGAGTGCATAACAACAGAAAATAAGTGCTTTGTTTTATGTGAAGCACTTGAGAGTTGTTTAGTTTATAACAACAGAAACCAACAAGAGCTTTTAGCGATACACTGTTAAAATTAGAGGTGTACCGATATACCGATACATATCATATCGGTGGCCGATATAGAAATTTCTACTATATCGGTGGGAGCTGATATCGCTGCTAAAAACCGATACGATACACCGATATACAACTGAACTATCTTGAGGGCACTGTCCAATGATCAAGCCACTTTATAAACCCTAATATTTAGCTAACAAGGGTGGGAAACAGTAGTTATCTTCCTTGCCTAAAAGCAGTACGATGTGTGAAGCCATATAAGTGCGTGCATAATCACCGGTTTGTTTCAAAGCTTACCAATCGTACAACAAACACTCATAGTAATAAGATGAACCAAGAGCACAGCATAAAACAACCAGCTTTCTCTGCAATCAATTAAAATGCGGAATAATCCCGACTAATCTTGGCGGGGGCATGTCTTAAAATATTTGTGGGTGCTTTATAGTCTGAGCTGTCAATAGAGGCCACACCACCATGGGTAACCAAGCATAGCCAATAATCTTAAGACTGTCTTCAGTAGTTAAAATGAAGTTGAACATGGCATATGTGGTTCCTCAAATATAAATAGCTACACTTAGTTATATCGGTATATCGGATCAGTATTGTTCGGTTTCAAAATCATTAATCTCATATCGCATCGGTATCGGATTGGTTTAGTTTTCTTATATCGGTACACCTCTAGTTAAAATGCTTCCTCTGTATTCTACATGTAACACTGTATGAATGAATGTTGGCAGAACTAAGGTCACCTGTCTCTCAATGAATAGCATTATGACTTGAGGTAATTATGGGCTACTCAGTATTTTACCCAGTTTACCTTGCTCAGCATTGTGTCATACTTGTGCACTTCTATCTGCACTCCTATTGGGAAGGAGTAACAGATTTCCTAAAATTTGGGAGGGAAAGTCTTAAATAGTTTGTACTGGTAGTAATTGGCTAGCCAATTTTTTTGGCATCAAGGTAGTGAATTTTCCTGCTGCAGTAGTTAAATTTATGGTTTTGGTTCACAGACTAGACACTTTGGACAGGTTTTATTATAGAATATATTTGGATCATCTTGTAACTATTACTCACTATGTCTGTTGTCTGCGTTATATATTAGTTATGTTGGTGTGTTAATGTGTGTGTAGTTAGCGGACAAACATGGGATTACTCCACTGTTGGCTGCCATTTGGGAAGATCATGAAAGTTGTGTGAAGTTGTTACTGGACAAGGTATGTATCTATAATGTGTGATGTATGTATGTGTGTGTGTATAGTGAAATGTACGTATCTATAGTGACCATGTGACTACAGTTTTGTCCCAGTTATGTAGTCTGTGCGGAAACAGTTTGAATTCAGAGTAATGATACATAACCACCCTCCTGTTATACTCTCAAACCGCCTAATGAGCATTTCTTTTAGATACCAACTTAGAACGTTTGTGACAATGTAGCACTATTCTAAATAAAGCACACTGTATGTTTGTGTGTGAGGTGATTTTTTAACTTAAGTTTCCCAGTTTCTGTCTGTCCAGAAATTAAATAACAAACTTTTGTGTAGCCAGTTCAGTTATCTTGTGATCCATCTGAATCTTCACTCTATAGAATTAAATATATATCACGTATCATGCACTACAGTAGTACTGCATATTAGGGAATTATGATGAAGATTTGGGCTTTTCTGGCCAAAAATACATCCCAAAGCCAAGTTCACAATATTTTTATGGCTTGGTATTGATGAGGTGAGGTATAAGCAAGCCCTACAGAACAGCCAAAATGCTGCCGAAAAATTGCTACAGAATTTAAAATATATATATATTTAGCAGAATTTTCTGCTGACTGACTGACTGACTGCCTGCCCACCTGTAGGCAATACCGCAGTACATACAATGCATGCTCCATGGACTTACCTATGCCCTACTTTGTGTCCCATTTATCTTTGTTGACAGCTCAAGGTGTCACTTCATGATAGTGCAATGTGATGGCTCCTCTACATTTGTAACAGGAATCATCCGAGTTTTCCATTATGGCTGGATTGATTGCAGAAGTCCTTCTCGTATTGTTCTTCATTTGTAACGCCGTGTAATGGGTATATAGGCTGAAAATGAAATGTAATGTCACTTTGCTTTTCAGATAGTTGGGGTGCACGTTCAGATACAAAATTAATTTAAAGGCATGTCTGGCATCATTCTTACTTTTGATGTGGTATGTGCGGGTTCATTAGTCATAGTTATGTTATAAAAAGGTAAACAAAGAAAAATTTGGAATTTTAAAGTTGAATTAGGGATTGAAGAAGAAGGAGTAGTGAAACAAGGGAATAGCTAAAAGTAGTGAAACAAGAGAGGTTGCCTATACCTGCATATATACTAGTGGACATTTAATCCCTAAACTTCAGTCTTGGTCCTTTTACCTGTTGTTTTAATGTCACAAGAAAGCTATAATGTACGATTTGTTTATTAGGGAGCTAACAAAAATGGGAAATCTCCTGACGGAAAGAGTTATGTAGAATGTGCGGAGTCAGATGAAGTCAAACAAATGCTATCTTGAAGTTGGTTAGTGTAAAGACATACCTGATAACTGTTAATATTAATATTTTTCCTTTTTTAGGTATTATCACTGAAGTTGTCCTGTATCTAAACAAGCTTTTATGATTTGGTTGACCTGTTCGTAGAAAATAGCAACTTTAAAATTTATTGTTTTACAGCACATAAACTATGTTTCACTTTATTTGTGTATGCTTTATGTAAATAATAAATATTATGTGAGGACGAGGTAGACTGTCAATGGCACAAATGTATAATAAATTTGTGTGTGTGCGTACGTGCATGCATGCATGTGAGAGAATTCACTACGATGGACTTGGCTTATACTGAGGTTTCCAACAGGGATGTGTTCTTACACCTGCCACCTACTCTGTTTGTTTTGTTTTTTAATGTGGTGATATTGTGTTGGTGTCAGCGATGGGGTCAAGTTTCTTTGTAAAGGTGGAGGTAAGCTAGTAGGTGAGAGGACTAGAGCACCATCCGCATCTTCAATGACTGGGCTGAGCTTTGCTGATGATGCTGCTATAGTAACATCTACTGGAGAAGACCTTGTTAATGCTACTGTTTAAGTTAAATAGTATTATGTCAGCTTGCCGCCTAACTTAGTATCCCAAATACCAAGGTTTTAGTTGCAGGGTGTGGTACGATTTTGATCCCCTTGTTGTCAGTAATGATTCTATTTCCCATGTTGTCGGTAATGATTCTGTTAAGTGTGTAATATCCTCGTTATCTTGGCTCTCTTGTGGTGGAGTGCAAATGGAAATGATCAATAAGATATCTCATGCTGCCAGTGTTGTTAGAGCTCTATAACCACAAAGTATGGTCTACCAAGCTGTGGTGCTGGGTATTTTGCTGTGTGCTGTAGAACTTGGCCTGTGAAGCAGAGGGAGTTACATAATTTAGAGACATTTCACCATCACTGTTTAAGAACATTATTGGTATGTCACGAGCTTTTCAGATTTATCAACATAATTAGTAATGAAGGAGTAGGGCTGGTTTGTCTGTGCCTGGCAGATATGATTTCCTATTGAAGGTTGTGTTGGATGGATCACGTTGCTAGGATGAATGATGATTGTCTTCCCAAGTGGTTGCTGTTTGGGTGGCTGCCCCAGCATCATCCACCACATAAGTCTAAGCTTCAAAGGTTAGGCGTGATTTAAGAAGTTTTCATATTGATGAGGCAGGCTGGTATGCATTGGCACAAGACGGACAGGAGTGGCACAGGGCACGTAAAAGAGGTTCCTTTCTCAGTAAGAATGTAGATTTTATTGTCAGCACAGTTTAGTTCCCAGGAAAACCAGACACAGTTGTACCAGTGTTAGATCACATTGTGTGGCAAGCAATGTAAGTGCTCCGTTTGTTCTCTTTGTCGACAAATATTTTGAAGGCCCCAGGATATGGCAAGGAACAAATGCTCTAGCTATGAAGATTAATTTTATTGACTCAGTCTGCCAGAGGAAAAAGGACATCACTGTGGTGGTCTGCTATCCAGGTGTGCATGAGTGCATGTATATGTGTGTGTGTGTGTGCGTGCGTGTCTGAGAGAGACTAATAGTTTGATGTTATTAACAAGGTGCTGGAATGGTCATTAGTGGACAACTCTGAACATTACTACCACTCACCAAACACTACCCTCTGATTAACACAAGTTACACACATGTTATCCTACATTTCTGGACTCAAGATGTACATTTTCTCCTACCACAGCTACTACAATGCGTGCATAATGGAGTTACTTCTTCCTCCATTGTGTCCCATTATGCAATGTAGGTGTTAAGTCATGGGTAGCTTCTGTGCTCTTAACAAGAGTGATCCCTGTACTGAGTGGATTGATTGCAGATGCACTTTTTGTACTGTCTGTATGTATCACTGTGTTATGGGTGTGTCAGGTGTGCACATGTGTCGGGGCACAAAAGATATGTCTGATCTGACATCATTATTTCCTTTAATACAGTATGTGTGGTTTGTTAGTTATAAATCGAGTTAGATAAAAGACATAATTCGAAATAAAAGTATTGAAACAAAAGAGGGTCACCTATATACATCTGAAAGTTAAATCCTTAGGCAATCCCTATATATTATTGTTGGCAAGTTATATACAACTGAATATGATTAAGTGAGCACTAGTATAGCTGCAGAATTAGGTGACTTACCTGTTTCGTTTCTATGGCTCATATTTGGATTTGAAAATCTTTGTAATTGTAGGTTATATGAATTACAAATTCATGTAAGACCCCCATGTGTTTAGGGAAGGGGCTCCAGGATTCTGAAAATCACCTGATAAAATTAATTGAATTGCAAGCTTGGAGAAACTATCAAAGTTTCACAAATATAACTCCTAAGTGATTTCTAATAAATTTATCCTAATAAAGCAGTCAAATCACTCTAATAGAACAGTCATAAAAATCCAGAATGCTTCTAAGAAGAATTGTGAACTAATGTTTCAGAAAGATTTCCATTTTCAAATGAAGAATGTATAGATTTGAACTTATTAGATGCATGACCGAATGCCTATTGTCAGTTGTAACTACAATCGTCAGTTCTAATGATAGGACGTTTCATCTTCAATTTGCAATTATGACCTGAGTTTGGAAACCAACCTTTTGGGTGGCTTACAAGTTTCAATATAACACCAGTATGAGATGGCTACACTATCTGACTAGCAATTTTCACGCTAACTTTGTCTTGATCTTACCAGGTTTACTTTCTGGAGACAGGCTTCTGTAGGCATTTGGGGATGATTATCACTGGAGTGACTTCAGACAATGATATAGGCTTGGAGTAACTACGCTAGCAAAGTTAAGCAAACATGAAATGAGTATATATGTTTTGTGCCATTGTGTAGAGCCTCCAGTTGGCATGGAGCTTGTCATTATGATACTCATCTAGTCCATTTTGAACCTCAAGTGCTGCCCACCCTCCACTTTGTGAGGACTCATGATTGAGCAACAATTGTGAGAAAACCTAACTAAAATGGCAAGAAATTACAGAGGTTGCTTCTTGTACTCTAGATGCTCTGAAGAGCCATAGGCTCTAGACGCTTTCCAGGTCTTCACCATTTATCTACAAAATAATGTATATACATCCATACATTGTGTCCAAAAGGTAGGCTGGTAAGTTTTCCAAAATCAGGTCACTAGAAACTGTTTTGTCAGAGATAAAACAATTGGAATACTTCAAATGAATTTTCTTACTGTGATGATGAATAGAATCTGTGCATTCAATAGACAATAATAGACTCTATTGTTTATAAGAGGATTTCATAGGACACAGGAACCAGTTTCTAAACAGAGCTACTATAATGCAGTAATACACATGTCAAGAAAGTTTAGTATATTTGTCTGTTATGTAAATCCACAGTTACTAAAATTTTGGTCATAACTAACTAAACCTGAGTATAACCAGGATATGTTGTGTAGTGATATCAAAATGACTACAATGAAGTCATGAGTGTGTGACATGTACATGTATAGTGCAATGTTTACATAACAACAATAAAAGTTTACTACCTACCTGAAGTGGTAAGCTGATAATTGGGTTAGGTTGATGTAAAGGCAACCTACACTACAAATAGAGTAATGAAGCTCACCCAAGATGCCACGTTATTAATTTCAGTGGCTTTTCTTCTTACAAGTGTTTGTATATATCATCCTTACTTGGATGCCCACCAGTGAAAATTTGTCAAAACACACTACATTTACTGTTGATTGTGAGTTATACAATTGCAACTTTCAGGATAAATGCTTATAATTAAAATAAATACTTGACATTATTTGTACTGTGCACCTGCACTATTGTGATGTTATTGTAATGTTGTCCAAACAAGGTTGGTGCTTACATGCTTGTAATATGCATGAATATGTGACCGGATTTGCAAAATGGGGTACATCCAATTCTATGAACTCAAAAGACTGTAACTCAGTGCTCAAGACACATAGTAACCAGAAAACTATTTCAACCACTAAGCTATGTTGGTGCTCAGTATACTGACCAAATTTCAATAGCCTGTTCCAATCTGAAGTTATGAGTCATCAAAGTTGGTAAATTGGATGTGTGGAGCACCCCTTTTCGCAAATCCGGTCACATATATAATTGTTGTTTGATAGCTGATGCTAAACTTGATACAATGTGTGTATTAATTGTTGGTCCAAAATTATCTATATTTTTGGTATCTGTCAAATGGCTTTTCCATGTACTCTATGAATTTCCTTAATATCTATGTTAGTTACTCCTTTAGTCACACTTGAATGATATCTGGGAAGTGCAAACAATAGACAACATAACATACTTTGTTTATCAAGGAACAACCATATTTATTAAATGGTCAGACATCAATCTGTAGGTAGAGCGTACTGTCTTATGTACAAGATGAATACTTATTCCATCAATGTGTCGTGAAACATGAAATGATTGCTCCTCTATCTTTTTCTGTGGCTGTCAGCAAGATTTAGCTACACCAAACTTTCAGTTCTTACTAGAATGAGTAGAATCTCTTAGCTATAAGTGTAGTCATCCACACTATATAATATTATTCTAAAAAAAGAGTCCTGGAGAGCAAGACATATGCATGTATCAAGTATGAGTGATGCAAGACAGATATCAAAATTCTATCACATCAATTCCTGGGTATATCCAATAGTAATATATCTCGGTAAAGTGGAATACTTATAATGGTAAATAAGGAAGCCTAACTAATGATGATAGTATTACAGGTGTTGGCTGTGAAATGTATAAGCTGATCTAGTTGTGTTCAATGGACCTGTGTGCACAGTGTGGCTTCATTTGCGCTTGTATGTGTACAATAAAAGGTTTGGTATAATTATGATGTTTATCATGTCTTGCAATAAAATTTCAGTACTATTATGAAGCATAGCTACTTGGTTGTCACTGAAATATTTGAAATATCATTGCCCTAAAGCAGAGTGCTTTAAATAGACTGTCACAATAATTAAGGATTTGTCTAGAATTTGCGGTACACAGCCATTGGGAATTTCAAGAGTGTCACTGAATATGCATGTGCTGCATATCACAAATTTTTGTGGTGTCTGGAAAAGAATGAGCCACCAGTAGTTTTGAGATCACAGTTCAAACCTATTATTGTTGACTGACATAACAAAACAGTGTTACTATCAACACCTACCACCTTACTAGTCGTTAATTGCCTTATTATATTTGCACTGATCTTCTTGAGGGTATCAATATGATATACACATTAGATGCTCAATAATCAGGTACCCTATACACTGTATAGAATGTTTGAACAAACAAGGCACTGATATTGCTTCAACGAGTACATACCAGCTGTGATAGTTCCCAGAAACCTGCTGGCTTTTTATACAACTATTCAAAGAAAGAGGACTTGATTGTGTGCCCATAATATTTTACATCCTGTTTTCCATCCCATCATTGTAATCATTCCAGTTGTTTTAATGCTGTAATACATATTACCATACATACTCTAGTATGCTGTGTATCATAGGTAAGTACATTATGTAACCAACCAAACACACAAGTGCCTTACCTTAAATCATGTTAGTTGTGTTCCAAACCAACAAACAGTATTGTTTTGGTATGATTTCATTATAGGCTAGGCACCATTGTTTGTGTTATTGAATAGAACATCAGATAGTCTTCCACATGTCCTACAGCTTCACTGACATCCATTAATGGTAGTGTTAATTGTATTTAGCCATTGAGTAGTATACCTGTGTAAACTATGGGTTCACTCAATAGTAGTATAAATAAGAGCAAAAATAGCACATTAAAGTATTTGCTCTTAGGATAAGTGCAAAGCTTAACTACTTGTGCAATATTAGACTAGACCCTGGTATAGAAAAGAAATGTTACTGTATGTAATAGTATTATTATCATTTGTCAGCTGTGGTAGATACAGTGTGGTTGGACAAACCTCAAAGTAAGTAGTGATTATAGCTGTATACATATGCATTGGTTTTATTTATATTTATGCAGTTGTTCAATTTTATCAAGTGATGAAATTGTTCCATTTTGTGCTGGGGTCTTGGAGAATGACACTTTCTATCACCAAAACCTTTTACCAACTACTGATTTTAATTTGTTTGATGCAAGCAGTGAAGACACTCCATGCTTTGATCTAGTCAGACGTCATTTGTGTTACCACTACTACCCTGTGTGTAACACAGACACAGGGGATGTTGTGCCGATTTGTAGTGATAATTGTGACATTCTTAATAGTGAACAAAGTTGTGTTGATTTGTTAACTATTGTGATAAGTGATGTTGAGGCACGGGGACGTGTGGTCCCTGAGATGCAGTGTTCAGTAGTTCAAGCTAGCAACAACAGCCAAGTCACTTCACAATGCCTGGATATTAACAATGGTAACCATATAATATCTCTCATCTGTAATGTGTGTCTAGATCAAATAGAATACCTATTCTGTGGGCTTATAGTGCTTCTACCATTTTGTAACATGAATAGCATTAACATCCATGTCTAATTGTTGGATGCGAGTTAGTAACTATAGGTACTTTATCTGTAATTGGCTACCTCTGTTTTACAGGAAATGCATCTACACCAGTCATTGTTCCACCGTCATACACTGTCACGTAAGTTTTGACAGTAGTGCACAGAGTTAAATGTATTTGGATTATATCAAAAGGAAAAGTTGTGGCTCCTACATCTAAAAATTGAATTTCCTTTCACCATCCCATCACTGTAGGCTGTACTGTCACTTCTTAAACTCATGCTACTAGTCTGTGTATATAACTTACAACTTGATATTGGATTTTAAGCTATCAGCCCTTATCCAATTACATATTACTGATCCATTTTGGGTAACATAGTTTACTTAGAAGATGATAACACTGAGCCACAATGTGTCAGATAAATTGAACTGTTCGTGTAATGCAGATATGTGACCACATCCCGTATTGTATAAATGTGCACACATTCCTTAAAAGGTTTATATACAGGCAAGGGTACATTAGTGTACAAACTTAATATCTTATAATCATCACTCCATCTACAATACATGTAGGTGTATACCTATACCTCAAGACAACACCTGCTTCAGTCAACTTTCTCACACTTATTATGTTCCTGGAATTTTTGACATGTCAGAAACTATACAGAGGGAGTTCCGTCGCATCTTATCCCCACTTCCAGCAACTGATCCATGTAGAGGATTTTTTACATCTTTGTCTTGCGTCATATCTTTTCCTGCCTGTGACAAAGATACAAAGACTTTGCTACAAATTTGTCCAAATATCTGCCCATTTATTGATGCACTGATCACCACCTGTTTACCATTAGCTGATCTGACAACCATACCAACGTTGGATGCCATATTCCAATCCTACAACTGCAGTGATCCTTCCTCTTATTTCATGTTTCCAGATCAGTTTTATAACACAGAAGTGTGCACTGCTTTCAGTAAGCGTGATAACAGCTGTGTGTATGTTTTATATGTTGATATTTGCAGTTATGCCACCAAACAATTCAACAACACCAATGTCAGATGGAGAAACAAGCACAATGAGTAAGATTAGTTCTGATTACTTGTAGTTGGTTTATATGTTTATGATTAAAGGCTCGTCTTCTTCTAATTATTTATTTGGACTATCTGAAACAAGTTTCATAGTGGCAATAGTGGGAAGTGGAGTTGGTATACTACTGATATGTGTTCTTGTGTCTGTATGCATAGCAATGTGCATTAGGAAGAAACGAAAGCCAAAGTTCTTTGAAAAGTAAGTACACACGATTGTCATTGGGCTAGCTCTAATACAATAGTGACATACTTATGTTCAGGCATTACATAACCAGAGGATATACTGGGTCCTCCCTCCCTGGCCATGGCAGAGAATCAAATCACTGTTACTACCAAAGAATTATGCAACCTGGCTTTAATATACCAACTAGTGCATTATACCAGCAGGTTTACAAATTACTGCCCTATTGATCCAATATTGTATATATGTAAACCGAGTAAAATACGTATAACATATAGTAGCTACTGTACTTTTGTTCACAGCAACACCATAACAGAGTCTATAGAAGTTGGTATTCCATCTCAATATCACTATCTGACTGATGCACAATACAGTAAGTGTGTATTATGTCAATTCCTGTAACATTAGGGTCATTGTGACTGACAGTCATGCATACACTATACATGTGCACTCTATGGGTTAACTGAATCCAAGTGTCTGTTGATCTCAAATTTTTAATGGGCACTTTTTGTTGATTCTTTTTGTCTAGTTAACATTTTAGTCTTGAATGGTGACTACCTTATCCATTTTGTCTATTGTTTTTCAATCATATTTGTCTGCTAACAAGCATGTAGGATGTCTGTAGTTTTGTTGAGAACTAGTCACATGTTCACAAATAAGGACACAAACACCTTTGAGTTAGTGGCATATCTATATCTGTTTAGTTAACAAGTCCCATGCTGATGATTCAGTCACAAGACTGCTCAAAGAAGTGGAGACCCAGTTTGCTAATTACTTGATCCCAGTATCATCTCTATCAAGAAATATGATCATTGGCAAAGGTATGTGCATATGCATAGTACAGTAGCGGATATAATCATCGTAATCCTTGATCATCATCTCTTAGCATCATCACTATTTGTCCTTAGTGAAAGTTGAATGTATCATTCACCATTTAAATAAGTGCAGTATAACTTTTTAGTTCACTGTACAGTTAATAAACTCATAATATATTTCTTCACGATTATTATTTAAAGTCCCATGACTCAGTAATCATACTTGTGCATTATTTCATCCTTCATGTAATCTATGCATTACAGGAGAGTTTGGTGTTGTGTATAAAGGACATCTGATATATGATGACAATACAACTCGGACTGTTGCTATTAAAACTGTTAAAAGTAAGTAACTGTGTAGAAATTGTATAAGCTGATGGTACCATAAACCCTCAAAAATACACTCTGAAATTTGGACACACTGATTGTTAAATAATAAGTTACTATTCCATAGTTAGATCTAAATATTTAGAGTTACTAAGTACATATTACGTATCTTATAGCTGTGGATAGATGGCTATCAGAGACAACAGATTTCATGTCAGAGAGTACCATCATGGCATATTTTGATCATCCTAATGTACTGAGCATGGTTGGATTGTGTGTGGATGTTGACTTCTTATCCATTGACATTGTACTGCCCTTCATGTCTAATGGTGACCTCAGAGCTTTCTTGAAAAGCCAAAGAGTTGAGCAAGGGAACGTGTCGACTTTTCCTGAGGTAGAGTGACAGCTACACAGCATTAAATTATTACTTCCCTATCATATTAGAACCTTGATGAAGCTGCCTTGACCAAACTGTGCTCTGATATTGCTAATGGTATGGAGTATCTTGCCGAGAAAAGATTTGTTCATCGTGACCTAGCTGCTAGGAATTGCATGTAAGAACTTCACCAACAGTTCTTGAATCATGTGATAATTAGATTATATTGTATATTTGAATATAAATGCATATTTCTTTACTTGTACATGTAGGGTTGATGAAAATCTCTGTGTTAAAGTTGCTGACTTTGGGTTAGCCAAGGACATCTACTCCAGTGAGTACTACAGGATGAACAGTCACACTAGAGTACCAGTGAAGTGGATGTCACTTGAATCATTACTAGATGGCTTCTTTGATGAGAAGACTGATGTGGTAATTAATGACTTAATGTTTGTAATGCAATGGATCCTTAGATATCCTATCTCTATGCTGTTCTTTAATATATGACACTTTGTTGGGAATAGTGTTTAATTGCTCTAATAAAACATTCTCTTACATACTCTAACTATGATCACTAAAAATGTTATGATTGATAAATGAATGAGAAGGGATGTGTAATTCCTCTGGTGGTATATATACATATTCATCAAATATGAGTATAAAATCCTAGGTGTATAGTTTATAAGTGTTGAGCTAAAAGTATGGATGGTTTATTGCAAATTATTACAGTCCAGATTTACAAGAATCAAAGCATGTACTGTTCTTTCACTTCATTATATATACCCTTATGAGGGTCATAAGCAAATGACCAATCTAACAAAATTCAAGAGTTAAAAATCATAGTCCACTTACATCAACAGCCTATAATAGTGTACTGAAGAATTAGTTAGTAACAATTCAGGAGTAAATGGAATGCTAATTGCAAAGATCATGAAAAATTTCCCCCTTTGAAAATACCAGCTCTATGGTGTGCTGTCTATAATATTTGTTGAAATCTTTTCTTTTCTTAGTGGTCATTTGGAGTGACATGTTGGGAGGTATTTTCACTTGGAAGGTTACCATATGCAGGCATTGAGAACCAACTGATGATCCGTGCGCTCAAAAATGGATACAGACCTGACAAACCAGTTCTCTGTCCTGATGAGCTGTAAGTTATTGCAGATGCATACAGCAGCTAATATGTGTAATAATGTTGTAAGACTTGTTCATATCAATCCCTCATATCTCTAATACAACATATTTTTACATGTAACTGATGAATGTATGTTAGACATTTCACTCACTTTCTCAAAATATTATATTTACATGTTTGCTCATTGCTGTTGTTTCTCTGTATTTTAGGTATAATTCAGTGATTTCCTTATGTTGGGAAGAAGTACCCATGAACCGACTTACTTTTAGAGACATTGTCAAAAAATTGGATCGTGTACTGTTAGATGGTGAAGCCCAAACATGATTACAATCATTTGACAACTAACTTTGATAATTTAAATGGCGATTGTCTGTTTACTTTAGCTTTAATACTTAATTTTATTAGTTGTGCCTGTTATTTATTTGTAGAAATAGTAATAATAACTTTTAAATTACTAGCTGTGTATAAATTAAAAGTTGTCAATAGAGCTAAATTATCTGTACAGATATAAGTATTGTATATTTAACTTTGTACATACAATAGTATTGCATAAACACTAGTATTACGTTTGTACATATGCACACGTCGACTGTTAGTCTGTAGAATATAGTGCAATTACTTTCAATACAAGAGACATTACATACTATTCACATAAGCGTACATGGTATGTACATACTCTGTTTATCCAACGGAACAATCACGTCAATAGATGTGCATACTACTCTAATAAAGCAGTCAACACTTCTTTATTTACATGTTTAATATTATTACTATCACTTTTCTGTTTTAGTACTTAACTATATTAAAGGACAATACACATGTTTTGGAGTATATTTCATTTTCAGAAAACTCTTAATAGAACAATTTTGAGGAGATCATGCGTATAGTTTAACATACCTTAGCTCTAGTTAACTTTATTGCTTGTTAGGGTCTGCTATTTTGTGATTGAATTTAAAACTGAATTATCAGATGCTATATATGCCTCTACTGTTTAACACAGAATAATTGCCATAGTCAGCATAGCTACGTACTATGTAATAGTAGGATATTGTTCACAAGCACAGCCAGTTTTATTTTATATTGCACTATAGATTATAGAGCAGTTGTAGCTACAGTTGAAGGGTCCAGGAATTAAACAATTTATGGTCAAGTATTTTCTTGTCCACACAGTATAGACATGAGGTTATTATGCTCATAAATTGAGCATATTATTTGAGAGCATTTTCCAAAAAATCACTTAGTATTTTTCTTATTATAGAAAAATATCTATTAGCTACATTCCCAAAATTATACAACCTATTTTTTGATTGACTGCTGTATTAGATCATTTGTGGCTTAGGGATCATCCATTTTCAGTATTTAATATCCTCTGACTTTTTTGCAAGCATACAGAAAGTGCTCTTTCAGCCACCGCACACAAAAGCATACTATTAAGTTTGAAAATGTTGTTTTTGCTTTCCTCACTGTATAATCCTGCTTCATCCCCTCAGGGTTGTTGGGATGCATAGGCATTGACACAATCACATTAAAGCACTATCATATCTATTTTGTTAACATCAATGTCATCAATCACTAGAGATCACTCTAGGATTCCACAAGCCAGGATTAACTCTTACTTATTTTCCTTTTTTGCCATCTACAGTTAAATTTGGTACAATTCATGATCAGTTACCAAAAAATATAGTGAATTAAAATTTTTTTGTTACCTTGATTATCCCTTTTTTCCACATGTATCTATTTGTGTGCTATACTCAGTCCTACACACAAAAAATAAAACTTTATGGCAGTATGTTGAAATCTTAACTGAATACTAGTACACTGAAATATTAGAGCTATTTCTTTGTTATGGTACTTGTGCTACTAAGATCATTAAAACATAGAGGTTGGGTTTACCTCATATAGTCTCTGTTCTCTTGCACTGAAAATGATAGATGATCCCTTGGCTGGCTGATATATCATTCAAAGTTATACTATATGGCTGGTTGTTACATTAACTGAATTTGGAGATTCTAGATCTGTCTTCTCAAAGTTTTATAAATGAAGTTTAAGATCTTAATGTGGGTAGGGCTGCAGTTAAACAGTAATCCATCAGTTGATTGAGTTAGTGTCGCTAATTGCAATTACATCACTTGCACACATGTTTGCACTTATTGGAATTATGCATCTACATAATAAGTTACACCACATGTCATAGTAGTGGCGTGGAGTGAAGGCACATAATCTGGGTTGTATCTAAGTACCATTAATTAGTCCTTCTAAAATGCCAGCATATAAGCACATATACCGTACCTATATTATTTCCAAGATGATGCACAGCAAAACTCATAATATTATACCAATGCTGACTGACATAAACTTTGTATAATACTTTGTCTTTACTCCATCTTGGGAACATTATTTCAAATTCAGCCAAAATTTGAACAGTATAATGGACGTTTGTTAGGACCAGTAATTTGATTTTGCCTCAAACTAGGTATATAGTAGGTTTAACTCCAGTATAATTGTATCCCCTTTCCCACCAGTCTACCTGTTAAGACATACGTATGTATAGTACAACCTATTGACCCTTGACAATCTAACCACATCAGAAAATATGCTACAGGATACTATATGAATGCTGTTTTGCAACTATAGGTTTGGTACAGGAAATAGCAACATGATAATTCTATTATGGTGAAGCCAGGCTATTATTTTATCCTATGGCAATGAGCATGGTTACTGATGATGGTGTACATATAAACAGTACAATGCAACTATAGCTATACAGCATAATACGTAAACTGTTTGACTAGCGCTAGCTACCACAATTTCTGATCTGTGTGCACTGAACAGAAGGGGTGCAACTAAACAATGAAAACAATTAAATGAAAACAACTGGGATGTCAAGTGTGTAGTCATGGTGCAGGATTTTGCATAGCATTGTAGTCTTGTTAGTACATGTCTTTTATCTCCCATGCAGCTCTGCATTGAACTTTTTCTAGTTGTTGGGTGTCTCCAACATAGTGGGGATCTCAGACAGCTGCTGCGTATTCCATAGAAGGATGTGCCATTGTAAGGTATACTGTAACATTTACTTCTGAAAAACAAATTACTAAGAGTATGTTTTAGAAAGTTTACTGTTTGTATAAGATTATGTGTAGTATGGGAAATATGTGGTGACTATGATAATTTCTTCTCCAGCAGTAGCCTCAAGATAATTGATGTTGATCTGCAGTGCTATCATGTAGCTATGTAACGTAATTCCAACTCATTAGCTAAATTCCAGAGGTGTTGCTTTAGCTACATAGTTATAACAGCTGAGCTTTTCTATGGCCCAAATCCAAGTTAATAATGACATAAACTATCCATGCAAGGACAGTCACTGCTCAGTATAAAAGCTTCCATTGGCAACACCTGTGTGGCCATGCCATTTGCTAATACTCTAGCTTATATATATACACTTGTATATGTGGTGACTACTCTATTAGGGTAGTTGTCTGTGCTATTAGAGTACATCATCTCTCTGAATTTGCCTCTGCTCTTTACATAAGCATTATGTCACTGACAAAAAAGTGTGTCTATGGTGTGCGCATGATCAAAACCTCCAAAATTCCTACTCTGAGATAATAAGTCACTCTCTAGAGTTACGTAACTATAGATACATATACATGAAATTGACAAGGAGAAAACATCCTGACCGCCTGGCAGACTCCTGTAAACATTTGAGCGTTAATTGGATGGCTGCAGGTTCGAGGCTGCCCAGGTCCAGTTGTGGATTTTTTTCTCCTTTCATTTCATTTCATTTTATTAATTAGCAAAGTCCCTAAAGGGGTAAAACACTAATACAAAAATAAAGTTAGTTATTAGTTAATACAAGTTTAAAATCTGCAAGGGATAGGTTATTAATGTTATTGATTTGGAGACTGTTCCATTCAGGTATCATTCTGAGGAAGAAGGAGAATTTGTAAGAATCACAAGAGGTTTGAACGTGGTAAAATTTACAAGGATGATTTGATCTACGTAGTTGATGTCAGTCTTGCGGGTGAGGGTAAATATTGTTCAGGTAGCTATTAATTGGAGATGATTTCCAACTTTAAATAGTAGAATCAATCTAAGATATTTATGATGACTTTGGAGGGTTGGCCATTTCAAATCATTTAGCATCACAGTTACACTGTCCAAATTATTATTCCATGATTTATTGAGAATAAATCTTGCTGCTCTGTGCTGCACTGACTCTAGTTTGTTGATGTCTGTTTGATGGTACATGAGGGTCCCAAATAGGAGCACAATATTCAAGTAATGGAAGCACTAGTTGTTTGTATGCTTGTTCTTTCAAGTAAGTAGGGCAGGTTCTTATATTTCTTTGTAGGAACCTCAGTGTTCGATTTGCTTTGTTACAAGTATACAGGATGTGATTTGCCATGACAGCTTTTCATTGATCCACACTCCAAGATATTTATGTTCTTTCACCGACTTTAGTTGAGTTTCATACATTGTATAGGTGTAGTTACTTGTAGTGTGGAGATGTGATATTTGTAAAATGTTACAATTATGTAGATATATTAAATTCCATTTGCCAGGTTGTAGCCCACTTGGATAGCTGGTTTAAGTCTTGTTGTAATGTTGTATGGTCTTCGGGAGTGTTTATGGTTCTAATATTATACAGTTATCTGCAAATAGACGAAGTTGGCTTTGTATACCACCATAAGCTATGTCATTGATGTACACAAGGAAAAGTGTTGGGCCAAGAACAGACCCTTGAGGTACTCCAGAATTGACCTTGCATGGGGAAGATAATGCACCATTTGTAGTTACTGGTTGAGAACGATCTGATAAGAAAGCGGTAAGCCATGATAAAGTATCACCAGTAATACCATAGAACTCAAATTTATGCAGGAGTCGTTGCTGGGGTATCTTGTCAAAGGCTTTGGAAAAATCAAGCATGCAGGTATCAACTTGTTTTTTGTCATTTATAGCCTTAGCAAAATCGTCAATAATAGTTAGGAGTTGTGTTTCACATAAGTGTCTAGATCTGAAACCGTACTGATGTTTCAATAAAATATCGTGGGTATCCTTTCTCCACCTTTTCAAACACACTTTCTGTAACAACTTTAAACAGGCTGTAGGACCAGGTGTCCTACAGACCTTCAACATTGGTGCTATATAGCCTTAATAACCTTGGTCAAAGACTTGGTTATTGAATATTAATAACAGCAAATGTAAAAGTATGAGAATTGGAATATCAAATGTTACATCACACAGTTACCTTATTAATGGTGAACCCCTCTGTAGTACCACTGCTGGGGAGTTGTGATTGACCAAAACCTCAAATTTCACCAACATGCTGCAGCTGTAGCTAATAAAGCCAATAATATTCTGGGACTTATTAGTAAATGCTTTGAACACCTTCCTTACCAATTTTATACAAGACTCTAGTTCGTCCTATTTTAGAATATGTAAATTCTGTATGGGGCCTCATTATATCACAGATCAGAAAATGTTAGAAAAAGTACAGAAGAGAGCCACCAGACTTATACCTTCTTTGAGGGAATTACCCTATGTTGAGTGCTTATCACACCTCAGATTACCATCCCTGTACTATAGAAGGAAGTGAGGAAACATGATTTTGATATATCAGATGTTACATGGTCTCCTTAATGTTGATGCTTCATTCTTTTTCTCCTTAACTACTTACACATCAATCTCAAGTTATATAAGGAGAGTTTTAACAAGTCTGCAAGGGCCTACACATTTTTGAATAGAGTAATCAATGACCGGAATAGTTTACCAGATTACATTGTTATTGCTGATTCATTAACTTCATTCAAGAATCTTTTAGATGAACATTGGACAGATATTCATTATGTTTATAATGATTGATTTGTATGTAATTGAGCAGGATTCACAGGCCAGTGTTTATTCTAGGATTTCTCCTTTGGTGGGGAATCAGGAATTTTGGGGGTGACCATGCAGGTTCCTTGCCCTGAAAGTCTACATATAGTTGTCCAAGTTTACTATAATTTACTGCAGTTGAAATAGTTGTGAAACTGGTTAGTCATTTAAGGAGTGTTGATTTTTATTTTTGTGTGGATTGGGTGAAGCCAAATCCTATGGTTGGTAGAGCACGATGCATAATGGTGACATAATGACATAATATCTAAGCCAACCATGTGCACCTCATGTACGCAACTATTCTATTAGTAGTACACTGTGTTTGTTGAATCTGGTGAATAAACAATTGTGTGCGATCACTAAGATATTGTATTGACTATCATTGCATGTATAATACCAACTGCATGGGTGGATGTCTTCCAAAAAACTTCTAGGCTATTTCAAATAGGCCTGAGCCTATTATGTTCAAAATTTTACCTATTATTCTTTCCAGAATTTCCCAAAAAATTCTCCTATTATTCTTTTTGTTATTCTTGTATCCAGCCTATTATTCCATAATTATTCTCATTCAGTATATATCTGTGGCTAGTTGCTTAGTTTTCAAGATGCTGCTATAAGTAGTTTTGTCTGAATTATTAATAGCCATATATGAAGCATTCCACCTTACACATCATTTTTCTATCCATAATAGTTACAGCAGAGTTAGAATAGCTATCTACAGTAATAATTCAAGTGTATTTAATTATTAGTGTATTATAATACTATGCTGTAACTACTGTATAGCTACTAAGTTAGGTAGATAATAATGCTCAAAGGCTTGAAGGAGATACACTGGTATAAGATGTACAAGTTTCAGAATTGCAGATAATCATGCAGTTAAATCCTTGATGCTGGCTGCAGATTGTTAACATGAAACGATCTGACTGCTCTATTAGAGTATTTGAGCGTTCTATTAGAGTATATCGATCTTTTAGAGGCTTTTCAGCTCCTTTCAGCCAGCACTCCTGTCAGCTTTATATCATTTGTAGTAGCTTAACTCTTTCTTCTAGATAATCAAGAAGAGTCACGCCCCCTAATTCCACCGATTAGTCCCGTGGTCGTCCGATTATTCTAAAATTATGCCTGTAACCATCCTATAATTCCGGAATTATTCTCACGAAATTGGTGACCTATTATTCTCAAGATTATGCCGGCATAATAGGCGCAGGCCTAATTTCAAATTGAATATTAGGGTCTTTTCATAGTTATGGAATTTTTTTAAATCAGACTTTCTGAGGTTTAATCTGGCAGTATATTTGGTGGCTGTGCACGCCATTTTGGCTTAGAATATTTTTACAAAATTACAGAGGACACTTTTATAGTTAAACGTACTGTTTAAGAAACTGCATGGGTAAACTTGGGCTCTTATTGTATATGTACCATAGGAGACTTTTAAAAATTAAATGATCTGATACTGAATCTGAGAGCATTTAAAAATTTCATAATTATGCAGTTTTAACCTGGGAATTTTTACATATTAAATGCTCTTGAGATTGAATCTGAGAGCACTTTAAAGTTTTGTGTGCAATTTTAAAAACAAGAATAGCTATAAGTATAGCAGTCACTTGCAAGTGAGTCTGAAATTTAGGGGGTGAGTCTGAAATTTTAGGGGGGAAGCCCCCCCCCCCCCCCAACAGCCCTAGAATAAACACTGTCACAGAGGCTGTGCCTTTTTCCTGAAATTAATATTCTAATACTAATAAAAATAAAAATAGTGTAAGCTGGACATTAGCGCGGGTCCGGCTGTGTACAGACGACCAAATTCACGTGACACCTTTATTTTGCTTCCTTGGCTTGAGGCTTCTGTACTGCTGTATAAAAACACAAAATTAATATTTTGACCAGAAGACGACGAACGCTAGTAAGAAGATGATGATCATTAAGCCGTTGTTTTACGGAATATTTTCTATTGTGTTCGGAACTGTTTGCTCATCAATATCACGTGTCGGCTCGATGGAACAGTTGTCCCAGTCATTCGGCAAGTAAGTTTTTCAGTGCACTCTCTGAAGAATTTGTACTAGTCTAACTATGGTATGTGCACATTAGGTAGGTTTTAAAATACACCCGAGATACGTAGCTTTACGTAAACGGCAATAAATTGTACTAGCTAGTATAGCTATCTCTAGCTCAGTCTCGATAGCTAGTAATTAAATTTCTATTAGGATTCCGTTTAGTATTAGCTATACTTATGGCTATATATACACATTCTTGCTGATCACAGATGTTGACTATGTAGCTAGTTAAATTCATCGAAGTGGTGTTTAATGTTAGATGAAAGCAGAGGTGTGACCATAGTACTAGTCACATCCAGCCATACAACATGAATGGGAAATGGAATTTAGGTGTAAACTGTATATGGTTGCTTGAATAGCATCTCCAGGTTCAATTAGCTAAAACTGGTAATATATATAGTTTACATTTCGGGATGCAGAAACCAAGTGAACTTTTGAACAATGTCCAACGTGCAGTTGAACCTGTTTAATTGGGTCACTGAATGTAGCAGCCTCCTATAGGGTACAATTTGTGAACAAAATGAAATACCTATTAACAGCCATCTGTTAAGTAAGGTAAGCAAAATTTGGTCCAAAGGTCGGACCACAATGGATAGATTTCACTGCATGTATTTGCTTAAGAAGTGTCCATAAATGCTATTTTTGCATAAGCGGTTTCTTTTATTAATGCTAGCTCTTTTATATGAAAGGACCTTTATAAAATCCTTATAGCTATACTTGGAAATTGAGGATTTTTTCTCCCTCAATGACTATAGAAAACTCTTTGAGGAAAAGTGCATTGTATGCTTGTATAGCTAATATAAGTTTCCCTAGCTATGCACTACAGGATATGTGTATTACTATATTTTCTATAAATGCAGCTGTTCAGTATCATATGACAACCTACCTGATTTTTGTCAACAATATTACACCAATGCGTCTTTCTGGCTGGGAACAAGCAATGATACACTTAGAAATGGATTGGAATCTGTTAAGATCAATGTTCTGACTAATGTATCTGATGAACAGTTTCTGGACATGATAGAACGTCACTTATGTTACTACTACTACCCACTGTGTGATCCACAAACTGGTGATATCAAAGCATTATGTAGTGGAAGCTGTAATAAGCTGAATGACAACCAGGACTACTCCACCCTGCTAAGTGAAGTAGCAAATGAAATTGTAAGTCGTGGAATTGAACCACCCGATGATAAATGTTTGAAAACATTTCATGATGAATCTGAGAACACTTCTATTAGCTCATTTTGTATCCGCACTGAAGGTAAGTTTCATTGTGTGTCAGATTTTAGTCTTTAAAATTACTGAACTTATGCAAGCCATATGTATAATGTTCATTTCTTTGAAATGTACCTTTACTAAACTATTTATTGTTTTTGAAGATGGTTGCATGTTGAAGGTGAAAATGCATTAAAAGGTTTCTGGAAATTAGTACAATGCAATCCATACAGTAGCCATCCATATTTGTGAGTCAGCCATTTGGCTTTAAAATGTTTAGCTATAAGAGCCATTGTTATAGCAAACTATGGGTTGCACAACTTAGTTTTATTGAAGTGCTTAATAATTATAACTAAGTCACTTGGCTATGAATTGTGTACCTGACTCTCTGCCAGTGTTTCTGTACCCAAATCATGGGGTTGTGATGAAAGATATCTCAGCTTGAAAAGCCAAATGCTGATACTGCATAATCACACATACACACACACTGTGACACACACGCGCTGCGTGCACACACACACACACACACACACACACACACACACACACACACACACACACACACACACACATGCACACACATACACACCCATATATATAGGCACAAAATTCATACAAAGCAAAAAAGCCTTTGGTAGCTAAGTGAAACATAGCTATTGCCACCAGTACTGGGATACTCAGGCACTTGGTAAATCCAGGACTATAGTAACCCACAGTAGGGCTGCGAAAATCGAAGTTCCATGCACAATGCCCCGAGCAAAGCAATTAAGGATTTTCCTTTCCCAGTTGACACCAGGCCATCAGGTCCCTATTGTACAGCCAGGTAGACTGGAGCAATGTGAGTAAGGAAACAGCAACTGAGCATAGCATCTAATTGAAACCCTGCGACATCCAGGTTGGCATTCTAACCACTTGGTTATGCTGCCTCAAAGCTACACAAACACACACATGGACACACACAAATGTACACATCAGAAATATGGCCTACTACTACCAAGAGTATATAATGGGGAGGCCTCCCCATTATATACTCTTGCTACTACAAATGCAAGTTGACAGCAACTTCAATAACAAACGAAATACAAATAATTACAATGTATGCATGCATACAATATACAGTTGCATACAATTCAGCAAATAGATATAACAGCAATACTAAATAAATAGCTACATCACTATAATTTACTCTAAACATAAACATACCATGCTCACTCCACATGTACAAATTCTCCTCCACATAATCATAATGCATAAAGCTAAGTTCATTTTATGTCTTGTATAAAAGTACACTACTTTTATCTAGTTATTTATTAATGCTGCTGTTACAACAGTTGTTATTACAGATGCTACAAATGCTGTGCAAGATTCAATTGGGCTGAGGTTAGAGGTCATCTTAATAATGTATTGATTATGTTGATATCCTTTACAGTTGTATTCCAGTGCCACGTGAACGTGACATGTGTTCTGAAGTGCTGTCTGAACCATACTATGCTCCAAATGTCACAGAGATTGTTTCTGAACTTTTTGTTAGCATTGTTACAATCATTCAAGGTCTACAAGATAGTGGCTCTTGTGGAAGCTTTGCATCTGTGCTGCTTTGTGCCTATACATTTCCAGGATGTGATTTTGAATCATCTCAGCTACTTCCAATTTGTCCTGACAAGTGTACAGAGATTAATGCACGATTTGAATCATGTCGTGCAATTTTGAATGACGAAATCCTTGATCTCATTCCAAACTTACGTGTGCTACTTGAAAATTTTGACTGTTTCAACACTTCTACTTATTTCAGTGTTCCACCTCAGTTTATTTCAGATGAATCCTGCAGTAATCTTAGTGAGTTGTATTATAAACACATAATGTATAATATACCCATGCACCGACACATTACTACTTATTTACAGGCTTAATTAGTTACTTGTTTGTTGGTTCATTCACTGTTTCTCATCTTCTTGTGGTATTCCACCTACAGCTAAAAGCAAAACAATGGTGGAAACAGGGTACACAGTTTTTTACACAGCTACTTTTATGGGTGCCTCTGATCGGCACTACGGAATCAGGTTTTGGGTTAGGAATCTGCATGGACAAAAGGTAGAAGATTTTGGAGATTTCTACTCTTGACTTTGCTTACAGCACCATGTGCTAACTTAATTGATAATTCAATTGATCACATGTGCAATATTTCTAATGGTTACACAATTCAATCATTCATTCTTCATCATTGTTAATGGTTAATGTTTGTTCACTTGCTGTTGGTGAATCTATCAAATGTATTTGTAAGGATGTGCAGTCCTATGTTTTCTGTTGATAGATATTATTTCATTTCTTGTCATGTGTACTGTGATCATTCATTTATCACCACAGCTAATGAGACCTTCATCACTATGCCAGAAGACTCAGGTTAGCATAACATATTTGTGCATACTCTATGTTAGAATTTTTATATTTTAGAGAAAAGTTTTAATCATTCAGAAATGGTTGATATGAATTAGTCATGTAACTAATAACTAAATACACACATTACTCATGAATATCCACATACTATTTAACATAATATGTCAATTGTTATGTATCGTGAACATCATTTATGAGGATAATGCATGAGTGTTGTTGTATTATATGTAGAACCGCCAGTCAAAGTTATTGTGGGAGTTAGTGTTGGAGGTGTTGCACTTGTCATCATAGTCATACTACTTGCTATAATCATAATGAACAGGAAAAAGATAACATCTCAAAGATCCAGGTACTAGACATTGTTACTGTACTACATGCATAAAATGTGAAGCTAAAATGGACACTTGAAACAACTGAGGGGTACCTTCACAATGTTCAGGTTTCAATGTATCACTCAACTAACCAGGAAAATTAGGACACTTTTGATTGTCCATACTGCAGGTTCCACTAGCTGCATACACTGTAATGCATCCTATTTTGCTATATAATACTTTACTTCTCTATTAGCATTATAATCTATAATCTTAGCATGTATGAGTGCAGAAGAGGCTGATAAGTCACACATTAATCCACTGATTTGTTTCAGTGATGTATAATTATTGTTAAAACTTTTGTGTGTGTGTTCAGTAAGTATATGAGAAGTAGTGTCTGCAAATGCAGATTGTGCAGTTTACTTATGTAAGTCCAGCCTCCCTTAAACTTGGCGTTTGGCAGGGGCAGATCTAGAAATTTTCAGAGGGGGTTTCTGGTTCCCTGGAATTGCAACTTCAGCCTAGCTGCAAGTTGAAGACCAAAAAAAAAAAAAAGGTTGCTAACAGACGAATCGTAGGGGAGTGCGCTATTTCAGAGGGGGTTTCTGGAACCCCAGAAACCCCCCTAAAACCGCCCCTGTTTGGGATATCTGTACACTAACTACATACTTAATAGATATTTGTGAACTTATGTAGACAAGCATCTTTGTCTAGAGGACCAGTGAAGGCTAGTTGCATAGGGATGATTTGGACAACCACTGATGAGACTGTGAATATATAGCATCAATGGAATGTAAAGTAAAAAGATGTTTACAGGCTTGTAATAAAGGCATTAAATAAGTTGTGTGTTATCACTTTCAGTTACCATGTCACAGCATGGCTTCAACATGATGTGATGCCAAATGGCCTCTCTGTAGTTTATCTGTTATACTCTATTAGTTTGATGGGCATGCACAAACACTAAAACCAGTTATGTTAGCACAAGTGCTTCCCCTGCATGAGCCTTATCCAAAATTACATCACAGGAATAAAAATGGCTGCTGTAGTGTGGGGACATTTGTAAAATTTGTATGGGCGACTATGGAAAGAAAATTTTTGAACGACAGTATCTCAGCCAAGAAGGAAGATATAGAACTCTAACTAGCAGGTATGGCTATAAGACATTACAATAAGTACATGAAAGTGATTTTCGGTTTATTTTAAAAACAATGCTAGATTCCTATTCTTTCAGCTAACCATACCTGCTGGTTAGAGTTCGATATCTTCCTTCTTGGCTGAGATATTGCTGTTCAAAAGTTTTCTTCTGTTAGTCACCCATACAAATTTTATGAACGTCCCCACACTACAGCGACTATTTTTATGTCTGTGACGTTCTGTAACTTGCATTACAAAGCCAATCAAAAGTCACATGTGCAGGAAGCTTCATCACAGCTGATTAGCAAGCTTGTGTACATGACTGACCAAGGAAGCTCACTCTACAGCAGGAATTATTGACTTACAAGACCTTGTAGTATTTCCATAATAAATTTGTAAATTTTTGCTAAAGATTCTTATTGTAGTTGTTGACCATTGACAGTTATAGTTTCATTAAATATATACCCAACAGGGTGTGACTATCATAAAAATGTGGCTTCATACATTTGTGAAAATATGTATCTATAACTCTTTTAATGCACCTATTTCTAAAAGTGAGTGCTGTTAACAAATTCAGCCATTACTAATAAAATTATGCTACCTTTTAGTTGTAAAGAAAAACAATGTGAGATGATGGGCAGCTGTTCAGATGCAAGTCAGTCACTGAATGGTATTTCATTGATATAATCATGCAACAGTGATGTTATTCACATTGTCTTGTGGTAGGAAGTCATCAGAGTAAAGCAGAAAAAATGTCTTCTACAGAAGTTGATGAGCTTTTGAATTACGTAAAAATGACTTTTGCAGATATATTAATATCCATGGAATTTATTGTGAAACAAGACTTCATTGGAAAAGGTTATCACATCATTTGTTTAACATTTAATAATTTATTACTTGTCTAATTTTAGGAGCATTTGGAGTTGTCCACAAAGGAGAGCTTATAGAAACTGATGGATCAGCAATGCAAATTGCTATTAAAACTATTCAATGTGAGTTGCTAGATTGTGTTTGGTGTACTATGCAACATATTTACATGGTCCTTTAGCTACCAGTTTGAATTCTGTGAAAGACCTGGTAGCAGAAACAGCCGTCATGAAAAAATTCAGTCACCCCAATGTGTTACAGTTGTTAGGAGTAAGTGTGGACTCCAGTGACGATGATATGTTCAAAGTTATCCTACCATATATGCCTAATGGTGACTTGAGGAGTTTCTTAAAAAAGAACAGAGTTGAGCCAACAAATATACGTGACTTTCCAAATGTACGTAAGAATTCTGAGGTCCCATACCCAAGTAATGTGACATAACTTATATATGTGCTCATGACGCTCACTATTTTTACTATTATTTCTGAGATCCGTATTTGTGTTGCTTGCAATACTATTGCCATAAATATCTTGTCTGAGGACGGAACACAGCAGTGTATATGCTTTAGGTATAGTATATTTTTGATTGTAACTTCGAGAGAAATAATTATTGTGGGTCTAATATGTACATACAAATAACTTGTATGATTGACATATTCTACCTCTTCTCAGTTGTTGCATTTTGTGATTGTATGTTCTCACAACCAATGTAGAACATCGACAAGTTTGGACTTATAAGGATGTGCATAGACATAGCCAAGGGAATGGAATACCTATCAGCCAAGAGATTTGTCCATCGAGATCTTGCTGCTAGAAATTGCATGTATGCAAGTTTACTACTCTATATGTATTTTATCAAGGATGTAGTTAACTGGTGTATATACACCTGAATTGTATTTATCTTCAGGAAGAGAATAGTTCCTGCCCTTGAAGCCTGGTTACCCTCCACTTTACAGCCCATTGTTTCTATGAGCATTTATAGTTAGAAATAGACAGGATAGGGATTTGAAGTCTCACTGGCACTGAACAGCAGTAAATTAGGGGTGATAACTACCACAAAAATCAATATAATTTTAATATGACAGCCAGACATATGTGGCACTACAGTTTCTTGGAAGGATTTTTTCCACAGTATGGTTGTCCTTGTTCTAGACCAGTAATCCCTTGAACTATTCAAACACCTTATATATTTGCTTCCTTTGGACCATTCCATGTCTTGTTGTCCTTCATACCTGCATTGAAATCACATCTATTACCCAAATCCTTAACCACAGAGCCACCACTATAAATATTATTATATTAATCCCATTACAGATTCACCTTTATCTTATAAATAAAAGTTTTATCACTTAGGGCCACATAAACGTATTAGTGTAGTTTCTCATCCCTGCATGTATTGCTGTTTTCAATACTGTAATTATTTTGGGATAATTGGTGGATAATAAAGGTAATGGCTAGTGAGAGCAGATGTATTCTAAGTCATATGAGCTATTTCTTTAATAAAAAAAATAATATCCCATCCTGCACTGCCATTCTGAATATTGGTGGATGAGAAATTAATAATTGCACTCCATTGGAGTACATTAATAATAATTGCTGCCAATATAATTGTAATTTCTGCCTTCCATAATCATTGTTGTATCTGTAGATAAGAAACAATAGTAAAATTAAACTCCACAGCCAGCCTATGGGCCTTGAAATCCACACAAAACACTTAAACTGAAAAACGTGTGTGACCTTCTAAACACCTGAGTTTTAAAAAAATGTCAAAAGTGGTGGCCCAGGAATGGTTTCAACATAAATTTTAATAATGCTCAGCTCCTATCTTTTATAGAGGTGTTTTAAAAGCTGCACCCTTTTCACAGTTTCATTGTTCTTGTGTCTGCATACTGATTTATGTTACTGGAAGATACTTGCCAAAAGTGAAATAACCAATATTGTTGTACATGTGTTATGTATTTCTCCACAAGATTTATTTAACCCATCTTTTTGCATATATAGGGTGGATATGAATTTAAATATCAGAGTGGCAGATTTTGGCCTAACTAGAGACATATACAGCATTGAGTATTACAGAATAGAGAAACATACTACATTACCAGTAAAGTGGATGGCATTAGAGTCACTACTGGATGGATACTTTGATGAGAAGACTGATGTGGTATGTTATACCAAAAAAGCAAATGCTAGGTCTATCACTATAGAAATATTAATGTCATAAATGGTGGCTTTGTTTACATTGCGTAGCATGCTAGCACAAATGCACTATATTGGATACTGAACTGCATATAGACAGTGGAAACAGGGAGTGGGGACAGGTGGTCTGTGGCCCCCCACTTTAATTTGTGATTTAAGATACTCTAATAGAGCAGTCAACTGCTCTAATAGAACAGTCACTTATATATCTTATGTAGTTTCTTAACTTATTTGTAACAACACAGTGAAAAGTGTTATGTGGAGCTTCCTGGGGCATGCTTCTAGACCCTACAGAATGGCATCCATGTTTGTCATACACTTTATATAATTAAGACAAAGTTAGCTGCTAGTCTTTGGCCTGTTCCAGCTCCCACCTCCTGAAACTACTTACAGTTTTCAAGTTGTTTGTCTATGTGTAAGCAAATTTAATGTGCAAAATGACTATCATCTTAACAGACCACAAAATAGTTTAGCAAACAATTTTAATAATGTTAATACACGGCGGAATTGTAGACCTGCCAAACATTTTGTCAGATTATAATAATCTTTTATTGGCTATGCATATATATGTAATGTAAGCAACATTTTTGTGAATCGGTAACTAGCTTAAGAACTCTAGTATATGTATATGTACAATATCCATTTATTTGCCCATAATGCAGAACATGTGTATCTAGTATAACAACATAATAGCAAAATATTTTCAGATATGTGATGTAACAGCATATAGATTATTTCATACAATTGTAATACAGTGGTCTTATGGAGTCACCTGTTGGGAGATTTTCTCACTTGGTAGAATACCATATCCTGGTGTGGATAATGCCAATATCATCACTATTTTAAAACATGGCAAAAGGTTGGATAAGCCAGTCCTTTGTCCACAGAAATTGTAAGTATATGCATGCATAATAATTATGTACACATGTACTTTTTCTATGATCCTTAATAAGTGTATTGTACACAAACAAGTACACAAAACAAGTACACAAAACAAGTACACATAACTAAACGCTATTTATTACCATACACATACATTTTCAAGACTGTGAACCTAGAAGATTCATATACCCCACAAAAACAGCCAAGCTGTGAAAAAATGGTGTGACCTTACAAAGCCTGGGTGAAAAAGTTGTGAAATCAAAGGTGGTGGCTACATTGATGTTAATGCTAATAAATTTTTAACAATGCACACAGCCATTATTAATTTTTTTTTAGCATTAATATCATTACAGCCATTTCTTGGCCACCATCTTTGATTTCACAACTTTTTCACCCAGGGTTTACACTTGTTTGGTTTTTGCTTTATAACTTTGTCACTGTGACTCTATTGCTATTCAAACTATCAAAAGGCACTGCTACAATGATCAGTCTATCTCCAAGCTATTCCTATACTTGGTTTACCCTGTACATAGTCATAACAAAAGTTTGATCTTTTTTTACGTGAATAAATGCTCATATCTCCTTGGATATTTCTCAGATTCACGGCAAACTTGGTACGTGAATCCACCATTACACGCTCTTCATTTGTGCCAATGATCAAGGCAATCAAGTTACACATTTACGTTTTATAGCAATTTTTGCAATGTGTGTGAAAATAAATCGAAGCCCTTGTATATCCTGTACAGCATAAGAAGAAAAAACGAAGAAATTAAAATAAAACTTTGAAGTTTGAACACCCATATCTTGCAAATTGTTCTTGTGAATTTACTCAAATTTGCTGTGTGGCCTACCCCACCTGGCAAACAGCTATAATGCAAAAATGGTGTGCTTTGGAGGAGTGGCTATGGAGCTATGCACATGTGAAAAGGCTGTTTTTTTCTTCCTGTCAATATACTCATGGTGTGGTGTGCCGGCTTTCTTGGCCGCACGACACACTATCATGTGTCTTGACATATATACTATGCAAAATCTTCAGAAGTTCTGTTCCTTACAAAATTTCATGTACACGTAGCAAGGATCATGTATACTGTGTCTAGAACAAGGATGGTATCTACCTGTATGCCATATACATGTATAACGTTGCTTTTCAATACAAAATTGTATAGTATAGTTATAGTCTATTATAAATATTTTGAATTTTATCATTTCAGGTATAAACTCTTACAAATGACATGGCAAGAAAATTTTCCAGAAAGACCTTCATTTGCAGCAATTGTAAACGCATTGATTAATGGCACATTAATTTAAAATGCATACTTTGTGTATGTAAATCATTGGTATCATCTACTGTATTTATTTAATAGTACACTCAACAACAGAGACATTTACTCCTAGCCTAGCAGATGAACTATGTAGCACTGTATCACTCATAACAACTTTGCATAGTTTTACCTTGGCAACAACTCAAACCTAACCCCCCTTAAAATGCTTTTGCAAGCACAGACAGCTTATCCAATCACTCAACTCTAGTACTTGCTCTCAGCCAACATCTGAAGAAGGTACTACAACCCTTCCATCCAATTATCAACCCATTTCTTTGACTGTTGTCTGCTGTAAATTAATGGAAAACATCATATTTCATTCCATTGTGGACCATTCAATACCCACAATACCATCAGTCCTATATAATCAACATGGATTCAAACGTGTAACACTGGACCCAACTTATGTTTATTGTTGATGACATTTTAATACCTATGGATTTTCTCTAAAAAATAATTCCCTGAAACATTTGACACAGTCACCAAGAATGAATCCAGGGATTCTCTGAGGTTTTCAGAAACTGGTCAAGTATATCTAGGCAAATTTTGCATTGGTTGCAAAGGTTCAGATCGAAATACTTTAATAGAGCAGTCAACAACCTTAATAGAACAGTCACATTTTTGCATTTACTTCAGTTTACATAGTAAAATAGTTTAAAATCGTATCTCAAAGTGTTTAAGATCTGAATGTGTTCTGGGGCATGCACCAGACCCCCAGAATGACATCCATGTTCGTTGTATGCTTCAAACTTCACTCATATAGCTTGACCTCTTAATTGATTGTTCAGCCTGCTCCTGCTACATGCCAGTCAAAGCAAGCATAAGCAGCCTACATCAATTAATTCCTAGCATAATAATATTTAAAATGACAGCTTTAAAGTGATTTTTGGTGGCAATTGTTATCTCAGAACACATAATTTTCAAAACTTTTTTTGCCTTCCTAGATATAAGTGTGCATGAAATAGAAAATTCGGAAATCTGTTGCTAAAATTTTGAGCTACCCTTGGTTGCACACCACTCACCCATTATGGTATACATGTAACATTCATACTACTTGACTTACCTCCAGAATGTATGCAGAGTTTCTGTTGAAAGGTATACACACATCTAGCAGCACAAAGCAAGCCCTTTTATGAGTCCCCAGGGCACTATCCTTGAATCACTTGTGTTATACAGTATATTAATGACATAGATACCAACATTGTTTCCTCTATCCATCTCTTTACAGATGATTGTGTTCAAATAGAGTATTAAATTACAACAGGACCTTTACCAACTAGTTTAGTGGACAGATACTTTGCAAACATTAAACATTGAATATGTCTTGTTCAAGGTCTAGCTACCCCCACAATCTAGTCTACTTATACACTACATTCAGAAACACCCATATAATATACAGACCAACGTGACTACCTATAGGCTCCACAGTTCCATGACATGGTCCCATCACATCCATACATGCAACTCAAAGTGAACAAGGGAACTAAAGTCCTAAACCTTATTTAACACATAATTATGCATGTTACACAATTGAAACTGCCTACTTTACCCTTGTAAGACCAGTTCTTTAATATGCTGTAATAATGTGGGACCACCACTAACATTATTATTTTGATTGATAGCTAACATTAAGAAGATTCAACAAAGAGCAGCTATAGATGGACTATTTTTGAAGAGTAGTGTGTGTAAAATGATATCTGTACTTAAATGGTCTTTGCTTGCACCTATACACACAGCACAGTAACCATGTTTATAATCTTGTAAACAAAGTTATGCTCATTGACATGCCACAATGCTACCACCCTCTCACCTTTACTTATAACACCTTTTTAGCACCTTTTTTTACTTATAACACCTGCTATTACCACCCTCTCCAGTATCTGATATCATAGTCATCAATCAGATGAGCACAACACCATTTGTGTTTTGGAGCCAACAAATCATTGAACCATTACCTGACTCAATTCTGTTATGTCATCTTCATGTCATGGCTGGACCAATAATTACTACTTTACTCTATAGCTAGTTATTAAGTTTGGTGCATATAATTTATTATTGATATTTGGCTCCCTGGGATAATATCAGCTAAAGCTGTCTATCCCAGTACTAATTATAAATATCAATCAATGACACTACAATTATAATTACAAAGCTTTGCATAGACAGTGTCTCCACACTGTAAAGCCTAGTGTTTAAAAACATTCTAGCATTGTGTTTGTCTGAAGTGACACTGAAAACTGTCTAGGGCTGTGTCAAATAAGCTAGCATCATAAAAAAGCATATCTAATAATAGGCTGGAGTGCTATGCCAGTAGATATTTCAAACTATGGAGCTTTTTAATTCCATCGATACTTCCTAATTGAGCAGTCAGTGGAAACTGAAATCTGCAATAAATGCTCTCTAATAGAACAGTCACTTTGTAGTGAAATACTCTAATAGAAAATTATTGATTAAAATGTTCTAAGTATGAAATATTGCTGGCTAGGAACATAATGGGAACACTGGAACACTGAATTCGAAGAGCACAATAGGTGAAAATTTTCTGAAAGCATTTTGGGAAAAATTTTGAACATATTTGACTCAGGCCTAATGTTGTTACAGCAAGTTCTTATGAGCCAGTTGAGTATAAGCATCACTTCTGGTTGTAATGTGATCAGCAACCGATCGATGAACTCTAAGAGACATCACACACACCAAACAACAAGGGGAATAAAGTCATCCCTACAGCATTTCTCAATGTCTTTCATCCTTTGCCAACTTCCCAGCTGCAGTAGCTACATCAGCACAATAAGGGGTGAATGAAATGTCACATTTCATTGTATAAAGTCTGAGTAGTGCTACGAACTGAAATGTAGGATGGCCATGCTGGGAATCTGGATGATTAACATCACCTGGGCAAGAGTAATCATTACCTGCTCCTTAAGATGACTGTTACAAGTAGGCCTCAGGGAATTATGCTCAAAGATTCCTTATTATTCTATTCCAAATTTGTCCATATAAAAGTTCTCATTATGGTGTATTCACCATTTCTCAAACCATTCCAAAACATTATTTATTTTCCCACCTAGAAGTAAATACTTCTGGACACTAAACAAGTCTGGTTCTTGCTGTGGTGCATCAACTTATAGAGTAAACTTATCGATGAAAGAATCAGATCTAGACTTGTACACCACTGGGAAAGTGTGCTTTCGTTCATTCATTGTGTGTACTATTAGAACATACATGTATTATCCTGCACATAGAAGTAAAATTTTAAAGTACTTCTAGACACTGAACAAGTCTGGTTTTTGCTGTGGTACATCAGCATATTTTTGTTGAGGAAAGAATCAGACTTGTACACCATTGGGAAGGTGACGTGTGCCTTGGATCATTCAATGTATGTACTATTAGAGCATACATGTAGCTATTACCCTTCACTCTAAAAATAAAGTGTGCTTTGTACACAAAAAGTGTGCCCTGTGACACCAAAGTGTGCTGTTTTGGTGTCATGGGGCACACTTTTGTGTGCAATTGCAAAGCACACTTTATTTTTTAGAGTGTTGGTGTTAAGGGTATCTAATCAAAAACAGCCAAGTTGTAAAAAAAGGTGCAGTCCCTAAAAGGCCATGGCGGAAAAGATGTGAAATCCAAGGTGGCAGCCAAGAAATGGCTGTGATGGTGGGTTAATGGTAAAAATTTTAATAACAACAATTCAGGTGAATTTGGTGCCGAAACACAAATTCACATGAATTGTTGTTATTAAAATTTTTACCATTAACCTACCATCACAGCCATTTCTTGGCCACCACTTTGGATTTCACATCTTTTTTCACCATGGCCTTTGAGGGGCTGCGCCTTTTTTTACAGCTTGGCTGTTTTTGATTAGATATCACTTCTTTTTGTATTTGTATACCCCAAAGCCGGCCTATGGCCGGCTTTGGGGCTTTTTTAACCTATCCTTTTTCTTTACCACAGAAAGAATAAAAGGACAAGCAGATTTTTAATACTTCAACTGTTTTTGATTTTATCAGTAATTATACAAATTATATACATATATTTGTTATATGTCTATTATTCCCTACTGGATAACTTGTTCGCAACTGATTTCTCTACTAAGGGACTTGAAATGTAGCTGAGCTCTTTACATGGTGATTTTCTTGTAGCTGAACTCTACACAGGATTCTCTCTAGAGGGTGAATTGTTTCTAGCTGATCTCTTTACATTGTAATTTGTTTGTAGCTGAGCTCTCTACAGGATGATTTGTTTCTGCTGATCTCTCTACAGTGTGATTTGCTTGTAGCTGAACTCTCTACAGGGTGATTTGTTTGTAGCTGAATTCTCTACAGGATGACTTGTTTCTAGCTGATCTCTCTATAGGGTAATTTGTTTCTAGCTGAACTCTCTACAGAGTGGGTTATTTGTAGCTGAACTCTCTACAAGGTGAATTCTTCTAGCTGACCTCTCTATAGAGTGACCTGATCTCTCTGCAGTGTGACTTTTATCTTGCTGAACACTCTACAGGGTGATTTGTTTGTATCAAAACTATCTACAGGGTGATTTTTTATACCTGAACTTTCTACAGGGTGATTTGTTTGTAGCTGAACTCTCTACAGGGTGATCTGATCTCACTACAGCGGGTGATTTGCTTGTAACTGATATCTCTACAGGTAGATTTGTTTGTAAGTGAACTCTCTACAAGGTGATTTGTTTGTAGCTGATTTCTCCACAGGGTAATTTGTTTGTAGCTGAACTCTCTACAGGGTGATGTGTTTTTAGCTGATCTCTCTATACAGGGTAATCTTTTGTAGCTGAACTCTCTACACAGTGATTTGTTTGTAGCTGATCTCTCTACAGGGTGATTTGGTTGTAGCTGATCTCTCTACAGTGGGTGATTTGTTTGTAACTGAAACCTCTACAGGTTGATTTGTTTGTAGCTGAAGTCTCTACAAGGTGTTTTGTTTGTAGCTGATCTCTCTACAGGGTAATTTGTTTGTAGCTGAATTCACTACAAGGTGATTTGTTTGTAGCTGATCTCTCTACAGGGTGATTTGTTTGTAGCTGAACTTTCAACATGGTAATTTGTTTCTAGCTGATCTCTCTACAGGATGGTTTCTTTGTCACTGAACTCTCTACAAGGTGACTTGTTTCTTGCTGATCTCTCTACAAGGTGATTTCCTCTAGCTGATCTCTCTACAGGTTGATTTGTTTGTAGCTGAACTCTCTACAGGGTGATTTTTTTTGTAACTGAACGCTCTACAGGATGGTTTCTTTGTCACTGAACTCTCTACAAGGTGACTTGTTTCTAGCTGATTTCTCTACAAGGTGACTTGTATCCAGCTGAACTATCTACAGGATGATCTGTTTGTAACTGAAATCTCTACGGGTGACTTGTTTCTAGCTGATCTCTCTATAGGGTAACTTGTTCTAGCTGAACTCTGTACCATAGGCGGTGGAGACGGGGGGGGGGGCCTTGGCCCCCCCACTTTTTGGGACACTGTTTGCAAAAGATCGAGATACTCTAATAGAACAGTCAGGATCAGGATATTCTAATAGAGTAGTCACAGTATTCAGAGAAGCAGTGTAGCAAATTCCTTAGCTACGTATGTGTAGTTATAAATAAGGAGATGTAATTGGTGGAGAGCAGCTATTGTCAGCAGGTTGTGACCTTTTTTTTTTTTTAGTCTTCAACTTACAGCTGGCCTGGCCCCCTCACTTTTTGGCCTGCTCCACCGCCCCTGCTCTGTACAGAGTAGGTTCTTTGTAGCTGAACTCTACAAGGTGACTTCTTCTAGCTGATCTCTCTAAAGGGTGACCTGATCTCTCTGTAGGGTGACTTTTATCTAGCTGAGCTCTCTACAGGGTGATTTGTTTGTAGCTGAACTCTCTACAGGGTAATTTATTTGCAGCTGAACTCTATGCAGGGTGATCTGTTTATAGCTGAACTCTCTACAGGATGGTTTCTTTAGAGCTAAACTCTCTACAAGGTGACTTGCTTCTAGCTGAACTCTCTAGATGGTGACTTCTTCTAGCTGATCTCTCTACAGGGTGACTTGTATAGCTGAACTCTTTACAGGGTGATCTATTCATAGCTGAACTCTCTACAGGGTGATTTGTTTGTAGCTGAAATCTCTTGTTTCAAACTGATCTCACTGTAGGGTAACTTGTTTGTAGCTGAACTCTCTACAGGATCTAGGATGGTTTCTTTGTAGCTGAACTCTCTACAGAGTGATTCTTTTGTAGCTGAACTCTATATAGGGTGATTTGCTTGTACCTGAACTTTCTACAGGGTGATTTGTTTATAGCTGAATGCTCTGCAGGGTGATTTGTTTGTAGTTGATCTCTCTACAGGGTTTCTTTGCAGCTGAGATCTCTACAGGGTGACTTCTTCTAGCTGAGCTCTCTTTTGTTTCTAGCTGATCTCTCTACAGAGTAACTTGTTTGTATAGCTGAACTCTTTACAGGGTGGTTTTTTGGTTGCTAAACTCGCTACACGGTGACTTGTTTGTAGCAAAATTCTCTACAGAGTGACTTGTATGTAGCTGAATTCTCTACAGAGTGACTCACTTGTAGCTGAACATTGTATAAACTATAAAGTGACTTGTCTGTAGCTGAAATCTCTACAGGGTTACTTGTTTGTAGCTGATCTCTATAGGATATCTTGTTTGTATAGATGAACTCTCTAAAGGGTAGTTTCTTTGTTGCTGAATTCTCTCTACAGTGATTTGTTTGTAGCTGAATTCTCTAGAGAGTGTAGCCGAACTCTCTACAGGGTTCATGACTTAGCTGAACTCTCTGCAGTGAAACTTGTAATGTTCTGAATCACTACTGCAATATATTTGCAGCTGAACTCTCTATAGGGTGACTTGCTTCTTGCTGAACTGTCTATAAGATTCACTGTTTGCAGCTGAACTCCCTACAGAATAACTTGCAATGTAATAGAATTCTATAATGGAGTAAATAAATTAACTGAATGCTCTATTAGGGTGACTGTTCTATTAGAGAATCTCGATCTCGCATTTGCTACACGGAGTTGGCTTTCGAATCATAACTCAGTGGTTTGTAATCCGATTCTTCTGTACTACTGCAAGAACTTTCTATGAAGATTATTCCAGCTATACACCGATTTTCAGCTCATTGCTCTAAGCGGTTTGCCTAGTAGACGTGAAAACTAATACTTTTTTATTCATAAAAATCGATCGCGTAATTGTGACACAGGTTGGGTTTTGTGTCATATCTCCATGGTCTTTATTTCGATTCTATTCAAATTACCAAAAGGCACTCTTACGATGGTTACCCCATCTACATAGCAATTTTCAACTCATTCCATGAAGCGGTTTACCCTGTAGGCGTGACAACAAATCGATCTTGCTTTACGCGAATAATTCCTGAACCATTCATCAGATTTCCACCAACTTTGATACTAGCATTCACCTTTTGACTTCCATTCTGTGTGCCAAATTTCAAGGCGATCGGAGTGCACGTTTGCGTTTTATAGCAATTTTTGCAAGTGTGCGAAAACACGAAGAAGAAAAAGAAGAACAGAAACGAAGAAAAATAATTGAAACTTTGGCAGCTCGTATCTCGGAAATGGCTGGAGTGGATTCCTTCAAAGTTGGAATGTAGACTCCCCTAGCTGGCCGGCACGTCTGTAGCAACTTTGGTTCCAATCAGATAAGGGATCACCGAGATACAAAGGCGTGAAAATCGCGTTTACTTTTTTCCTGTTAATATACTCACGTGTGGCGCGCCGGCTTCTTGGGCCGCACGACATACCGTGTGTCTTGATATGCAGTGAAATAATGAGTGGCCACATAGACCCATGTCAATCAGTACAGCTGAATGGTATATAATTGTTTTCTTTTTGTATATAAATTTTACTTATGATTTTTTTAAAATCTATATAGGTAGGGTCCGCAATCCGAAAAATCAACTTCTACAAATCAACCCCCCTACCATTGTGGGATGTTCATTGTAGTATCCTATTGCTTGATCCACCATGAAACCGGAGGCACGATTGTTGTCTTCACAGAAATATTGTTTTCAGTATCTCGCAAGATGCAAAATTTATTTTTAAAATTTCGTGCTCCACACAACTGAAGGACCGGATGAAACTTGCTACTTAGCCAAATCGTATCCAGAGTTGTTGTAGTTGAAAAGTACGCACAGAAATAAGTAAATTATTTGCCTGGTGCGCGGGACAGGGTTGCTTTCTTTGAAAAAACAGACAAAGAGATACGAAGTTTCGAATTTAAATTGCCCTATCACCCAGGGCAAGAGAAGCCAACTCTTCCTCATAGTATTTCGATACGGTTGGGTGCATAGTCTGTCTATGCTGTTAGTTTGGAAAAGATCCGAGACTTCTCACCATCTGGGTGACGAGTGTCAAAATTTTCTGCAGCATCAAAGAATTGTGTCGCGCTTTCTAGCCATTTCCAGCGCTTCTGCAGCCACAACAATCATCAATTATAAACTAAAACTATGGCAAAAGATGTCCCTGAACGTTTGGTAGCAGCGGTTGTCAATTATTATTTCATCCACGGCTTCCACGCCTCGTTCTAAGCTATGCATCAAGGGAGGCAGCAAAATCGTCCAAATTTAACTTCACCTCTAAAGCTCCACAGCAAATTCAAATCTTCACTAGATCACCCTACATCACCATTATGCTGCAAAACATCCAAAAACAAACCGAAAAAAGCACAAAATCTTTCATTTTTGATTCGAGCTGGGTGGAGCTCCTGGTGAGCTGCTGGTATACTGAATCATATGAAATTACAGAAACACCAACTACTACTACTACCAAACGTTTTGATCCATCATTTATCATCATTCTAAACAAAATTAAGTGACCAGTGTGGCATAAGAAGTACTGGAAAGCACTTGGTACCATTGAGAGAATCCCTTGAAATGGCGCACGAAAATTTTGACGTTCTTCACCCAGATGGTGAGAAGTCTCAGATCCTTTCCAGACTAACAGCATAGACAAACTATGCATCCAACCTTATCACATCACTATGAGGAAGAGTTGGCTTTTCTTGTCTTGGCTGGTAGGGCAGTTTGAATTCGAAAATTTGTGTTTCGTTTTCTGCTTTTTGGGAGAAAGCAACCCTGTGCCGGGAACCCAGTGAATCATTTGCTTATTACTGTGCGTACTTTTTAACTACATTAACTCTAGATAATATCTAGCTAAGCAGCAAGTTCTATCCTGTTCTTTGTGTGGAGCACGAAATTTTAAAAATAATTTTTGCATCTCACGAAATACTAAAATCGATATTTCTGTGAAGACAACAATCGTGCCTCCGGTTTCATGGTGGATCTAGCAATGGGATACCACAATGAACATCCCACAATGGTAGGGGGTTCGATTTGTAAAAGTTGATTTTTCGGATTGCGGACCCTAATATAGGTCAGTATAGTAGAGTGGCATAGTGCGCATTTTCATGCACAATTATGAACTTTTCACATAAAATTAATAGTAATCCTTGTGACATTTATATTTTTGATATAGCACCACTGCATATTTGGAAAATTTATTTTTTGTCTTTATCTCCCTGAAGCATTATTTTACACTGTTAAAACACGGTTTCAAATTAAAGGTGTTAATCTAAGAAACAATACGACTTTTGTTTGAAGTGAATAGCTCATTCCACCACAAAATCATGATTACTTTAAGTAGCCATAAAATTTGTTGCCCTTGGGGTATAAATTACCAATGGGTAACTTCATAGAATTTCATGGCTAATATAAATTTTCTTAACTTTGGGATAAACCATCTAGCTATTGACTTCAATAAAAGTCAAGTAGTTTCTGTCAGCAAGACCTTTAATTCGTAACCATGTTTTAACAGTGCAAAATAATGTCTCAGGGAGATAAAGACAAAAAATGATGAATTTGCAATGAAAAAATGGCTGTAAAGGTCACCAGAGGTCAAATCTGTGATGGCTCTTTGTCACAAAATAGTTATCACAAGGAGTACTATTCGTATGGAAAGTTCCATAATTGAATCACGAAGTGCACGAAATGCCAATTAATTATTTTTGTGCTATGCTGCTCTACTAGTAGAGGCAATGATGTAAATCAATTTTTGTAAGTAGCACATCAGGGGGGCATAGCCAGAATTTTCTAGAAGGGGGTTCAGATTTGAATGTGTTGGGGAAGGAGGAGGGGAGGACTGGGTGCTTCCCTTTGAATGAAAATGATGCATATATTATATACACAAAATGTGTCCTTAGGCAGCAGTAACCAGGGGTGGTTCTAGGAAACTGACTGGTAACAACTCCTAAGCAGAAGAGCAGTTACTTTTTGTATACAACGTGTTTGCCATAGTCAACTATAGCCTGTATTAAAAGTCTAGAACTGTGCTCGATAATTAGTTCTCACACTGGAGTTATGCAAACTATGTAAGTTTCTACCAGAATAACTAATGACTTAGCAAAAATATAAATGATGAGGGTTGTTGTTGACTATCCTGAAATCTGCATGTAATAGTTATGCCATGGGCATGAGTGCTTTGCCTGATATATATGCATACGCCCGAGGGCCGCAGGCCCGAGGGAAAGTGCATATATATACAGACAAAGCACAAGTGCCCGTGGTATAACTAATCTAATCCAAAACAGCCAAGCTGTAAAAAAAGAGTGCGGACCTCAAAAAGGCTATGGTGAAAAAAGATGTGAAATCCAAGGTGGTGGCCAAGAAATGGCTATGATGGTGGGTGAATGGTAAAAATTTTAATAATGGCAATTCAGGTGAATTTTGTGCCAAGACCAAGCGGCACCAAATTCACCTGAATTGTCGTTATTAAAATTTTTACCATTAACCTACCATCACAGCCATTTCTTGGCTGCCACCTTGGATTTCACATCTTTTTCACCATAGCCTTTTTGAGGGCTGCACTCTTTTTTTACATGCAGCTTGGTTGTTTTGAATTAGATTTCACTTCTTTTTTGTATTTGTATACCCCAAAGCCAGCCTATGGCCAGCCTATGGCCAGCCTATGGCCAGCTTTGGGTCTTTTTTAACCTATCTTTTTTTTCTTTACCACAGGAAGAAGAAAAAGATGAAGAAAAAGATGAAGAAGATTTTAAATACTTTAACTAATTCTGATTTTATCAGTAAATGTACAAATTATATAATACTATATTTATTACATGTCAATTATTCCCTACAGATAACTTGTGTGCAGCTGATGTCTCTACTGGGTGACTTGAAATGTAGCTGAACTCTCTACAGGGTAATTTGCTTGTAGATGAACTCTCTATAGGTGATTTGTTTCTAGCTGATCTCTCCTTTTTCTAGCCGATCTCTCTACAGGGTAACTTGTTTACACAGTAGCTGAAGTCTCTCTACAGGGTGGTTTCTTTGTAGCTGAACTCTCCACAGGGTGATTTGTATCTATCTGATCTCTTTACAGGGTTACTTTGTCTGGCTCATCTCTCTAAAGGGTGATTTGTTTTTGTAGCTGAACTCTCTACAGGTCACTGGTTTCTAACTGATCTCTCTACAGGGTGACTTGTTTGTAGCTGAACTATCTGCAGGGTGATTTGTTCGTAGCTGAACTCTCTACAGCATGATCCTTCTAGGTGATCTCTCTACAGGATGACTTGTTTGTAGCTGAACTATCTGCAAGGTGATTTGTTTGTAGCTGAACTCTGATCCTTCTAGCTAATCTCTCTACAGGATGACTTGTTTCTAGCTGAACTCTCTACAGGGTGATTTGTTTGTAGCTGAATTCTCTACAGGGTGGTTTGTTTGCAGCTAAACTCTCTACATGATGGTTTCTTGTAGCTGAACTCTCTACAAGGTAACTTCTTCTAGTTGATCTTTCTACAGGGCGATTTGTTTGTAGCTGAATTCTCTACAGGGTGCAGCTGAACTCTCTACACATGGTAGTTTCTTTGTAGCTGATCTCTCTACAAGGTGACTTCTTCTAGCTGAACTCTCTACAGGGTGAACGTTTCATAGCTGAAGGGTGATTTAACTGCAGCTGAACTCTGTACATGATGGTTTCTTTGTAGCTGAACTCTCTACAAGGTAACTTCTTCTAGCTGATCTCTCTACAGGGTAATTTGTTTGCAGCTGAACTCTGTACATGATGGTTTCTTTGTAGCTGAACTCTCTACAAGGTAACTTCTTCTAGCTGATCTCTCTACAGGGAAATTTGTTTGCAGCTGAACTCTCTACATGATGGTTTCTTTGTAGTTGAACTCTCTACAAAGTAACTTCTTCTAGCTGATCTCTCTACAGGGTGACTTGTTGTAGCTGAACTATCTGCAGGGTGATTTGTTTGTATCTAAACTCTCACTTGTTCCTAGCTGAAGTGATCTGTATGTAGCTGAACTTTCTACAGGGTGATTTGTTTGCAGCTGAACTCTCTACGTGATGGTTTCTTTGTAGCTGAACTCTCTACAAGGTGACCTCTTCTAGCTGATCTCTCTACAGGATGATTTGTTTCTAGCTGAACTATCTACAGGTGATTTGTTTGCAGCTGAACTCTCTACATGGTGGTTTCTTTGTAGCTGAACTCTCTACAAGATATCTTCTTTTAGCTGATCTCTCTACAGGGTGACTTGTTTGTAGCTGAACTATCTGCAGGGTGATTTGTTTGTAGCTGAACTCTCTACAAGGTGATCCTTCTAGCTGATCTCTCTACAGGATGACTTGTTTGTAGCTGAACTCTCTACAGGTTGATCTATTCGTAGCTAAACTTTCTACTGAGTGATTTGTTTGCAGCTGTACTCTCTACATGATGGTTTCTTTGTAGCTGAACTCTCTACAAGGTGCCTTCTTCTAGCTGAACTCTCTACAGGGTGAACTTTTCATAGCTGAACTCTCTACAGGGTGATTTGTTTGCAGCTGAACTCTCTACATGATGGTTTCTTTGTAGCTGAACTCCCTACAAGGTAACTTCTTCTAGCTGATCTCTCTACAGGGTTACTTGTTTGTAGCTGAACTATCTGCAGGATGACTTGTTTGTAGCTGAACTCTCTACAGGTTGATCTATTCGTAGCTAAACTTTCTACTGAGTGATTTGTTTGCAGCTGTACTCTCTACATGATGGTTTCTTTGTAACTGAACTCTCTACAAGGTGCCTTCTTCTAGCTGAACTCTCTACAGGGTGAACTTTTCATAGCTGAACTCTCTACAGGGTGATTTGTTTGCAGCTGAACTCTCTACATGATGGTTTCTTTGTAGCTGAACTCCCTACAAGGTAACTTCTTCTAGCTGATCTCTCTACATGGTGACTTTCTCAAGATCCCTATCAATACTCTGATGAAAATAATTGGGAACAACTTAACAACATTTTATTGCACATAATTGATTTACATGTTCCCATAAAACTATCAACCCATACAAATACCTGCCATGGATGAACAAAAACATTAAATCTCAAATGAGGAAACGAAAGAGATTATAAAACAATTGAAAGCTAGACGTACACAATTCCTTCTGACTGGATCCAGTACAACACTTCACATAATGCTGTCAATAAATCTCTAAATGAAAATCATTGTCAACACTTGTTTGATAGCTAACTCCTTTACAAATACACTATAATCATAAAGAGATTATGGTCACTGGTATATATATATATATATAAATAGATATCATAAAACATTCCAGTCAGTGGTACCACTTGAAGCAGTTTGAAAACCACACCATCATCTAAAGTGGAAGCACTCGGGAGAACAGTTTTTTCTCAGTGTTCATCAGAGAAGATAACAACATTCCTGTGATGCCTTCCAACCAGTATCCCTCCATGTCCAACATAACATTTAACTCCGGACCAGTGGAATTGAAACCCTATTTAAAAACCTCAATGCTGGCCCAGATGATATACCCACATGGATCCTCAAAACCTGTGCAAAACAAGTATAGCTCCCGTATTACAAGTGATATTCACTTAGTGGGCACCTTACCACCTGACTGGCTTACCTCCAACATCATTCCAGTAAGGAAATACTCCTGCCAATTATCGACCAATATATATCACTAACTGTTGTCTGCTGTAAAGTTTAGGAGCACATCATGTTTCATTCCATCATGTACCATTTCACAATATCATTATTCCTAATCAACATGGATAAAAACGTGGTTTTCCTAAATATAACACCCAACTAAATTAAATGTTTCTTGTCGATGACATTTTAAAAGCAATGGACTCTCATTATCAAGTTGATTCAGTGCTGTTAGAATTTTGATACAGTTGCAAACAATAAACTGTCACATGAACTCGCCCATTATGGTGGTAAACAATTTAACATCCACAACCATGCAACTCACCTCCAGAACACAAAGAGTTCTGTTGAAAGATAAAAGCAAGTCCTGTCAGGGCACTGTCCTTGGGACTTTTATGTTTCTACTGTATATCAATGGTATAGATACCAATACATCTTCGTCCATTCGCCTCTTTGATTCATCCCTTTGCATATGATTGTGTTCTCTACAGAGTACCATCTTATCTAAGGTCTTCAATTACTCTGTAGAGAACACAATTATCTGCAAAGAGACAAATCAACGAAGATATATTGGTATCTATATCATTACTGCTTATCTTACAACAGGACCTAAACCAATTAGTGCAGTGAGCAGACATTTGGCAAGTGAAGCTGAACAGCTAAACATAGAGAAATGTGTGACAATGACAGAATGACTTACACCAGATCACCTACTTTCACCCCTACAGTCTATTACATTCATGAACATCCATTCGATATCACTGATCAACATGACTACCTATAGGTGTCAGGCTCATAGACGGGTTTAGGAGACACTACTGGGGGGTGGGGGAGCAAGAAGTTATAGTGTAGCTATATAAAAGAGAAGAATGCATGGAATTCTAGTGCACAAGTTATATTCATTTGCATAGTTTGCTGGATGAAGGGCATACACTTTCTGAGACTCTAGTTGGAGCGATATCTTCTGAGAAAAAGTTTAAAATTGGACCTCTTAGAAGAATTTGGGAGCAAGTTTGATAGTTGTTTAGCTAACAAAATGCATACTTCGCAAAGCATATAGTAAATAGACAACCCTGTTTTGGTGAAGCATACTAAATATAAGGTACTGTTGTTATAATTTCCAAAAATTGCATGCCAGTTAATAACATTAGAATTGTGACTGCAGGGTCGTAGTTCTAAGGGGTTCAGGAACCCTTCTGTAAAATGTAGACTTCTGAGTTTACAGCAGGACCCCAACACACCATTTAGTGTGGCAGGACAAAAATGAGTACGTAATAGTGTATGGCACAGCACAGCTTGCATTCATTTCTCAGGGAAAGATTTACAGAGGTAACATGAGGCCTCTTAAAAACGATCGATATACTCTGATAGAGCGGTCACGTATATACTCTAATAGAGCAGTCACGTATAAATGCATGTAAATATCCATATGTTAGGAACTTCATCAGTGAAGTGTTTCAGGCAATCTAACATTAAATACAAAGCTGAGCATGACCTTATACTGCTATAGCTTTGGTGTGCAGTATTTAAAAATATAGAACTTCAACTATTGCTTGTGTTACATGTATGCAAAATGAATCCATTCCTTGCATATTTATAGTTATAATGTTTTGATTGTAAATCATTCCATTTGTATCAGTAGATTCATGGTTCCAGTGAGATAGCCATCACTTACAGATTACTATATGTGTCTCTATGTGTTATGCTGTCTGTTTCCACTAGGTAGCTTTATATAGTACTAGCTTCATCCCAGGAGCATTTGTATGCATTATATAATTAATGTACTTTTTTGCATAAAATGTAGCTGAGTTTTGATTCTTTAAAATTAATATTGAAAGTCTCCCAATGGCTGGAGGATGCATCCCTGGTTCTGGTAGCTCAATACTGCTGTGGGACCACCCTTCGAATATCCTGGCTATGCCCTGGACTGCTCTATTAGAGCATCTCAATCTTTTGCACAAAAATTCAAACTTATTTGTCTCATTTTCTTCATAGTGTACAGTTTATAAGTATAAAGTGCACATGTCATCTTCTATTTGCCTGTTGGCTTTCTGTATTTCAGAATACAGTGTGAATGCAGGATTCCTGTTTCTGGTGCCAATATAGTCCTGTAAGTCCATGGGAGGCATGAGAAGAGCCAGGGTTGGGGAGGGGGGGGGGCAAGCCCCCCTTGGCCCACATCAGATCCGCCTATGGTCAGGCTCCACAGCTCCATGAGATGGTCCCATCATATCCAACTCAAAGTGAATAAAGCCAACCAAAGTCCTAAATCTTATTAAACATCCCTTAAACAAATGCACCAAGGAAGTTAAAGAAACTGCCTACTTTACCCTTGTAGTTTTAAGACCAGTTTAGTAGAGTGGCATAGTGCAAACGTTTTTTCATATAATATATGTGTGATACAATTATGAAATAAATTGTATATCTTGTTACATTTCTTTATGAATGAATATCTCCAATTGCCATTGCAGATTTGGCCTTTGGTAACCTTTGTATGTATTGAAAATGCATCATTATTGTCTTTATCTCCCTGAAGCATTATTAAATTGTTACACTGCTAAAACATGGTTTCAAATTAGCTAAAGGTCTTGCTGAAAGAAACAACCCGGTTTTTATTTGAAGTAAATAGGTGATTTCATTCCAAAGTTAGTTATAATAATTCATATTAGCCATGAAATTCTATAAATTTTACTGCTCATTGGCAATTCAGTTTTTACATCCCAAGAGCAAATAAATTCATCAAATTTTAAGAGTAATAAAAGTAATAATAACTTTGCAGTGGAGCAAGCTATTCACAACAAACAAAAGTCATATTGTTTCATAGAACGACACCGTTACAGTAATTTGAAACAGTGTAAAATAATGCCACAGGCAATTTTCAATGCAAAAACAGCTGTAAAAGTTGCCAAAGGCAAAAATCTGCAGTGGCACTCTATCCAAAAATTAAATGTCATCAGAAGTACTATTTATGTTGAAAGTTTCACAATTGTGTCACAAAGTGCACAAAATGCCCAACATTTTACATGATGCTGCTCTAGAATATACTGCAATAATTTGAGTCCCTACCTACAATATTTGATTGCTGATAATTATAAAGTAAAGAAGATTCAATGAAGAATTGCTACATGGGTTGGGGGACTATCGTTTGACAAGTACAGTGTATCTGAAAAATACCCGTACTAAAATGGCCTTCACTAAAATACAAAGTAGACTAACTATGTTTTATTGTCATGTTAACAAAGCCATATTCATTGACATGCCACAACACTACCACCCCTTTATCTCTACTTAAAACACTTGCTATTACCACCCACGGTACCATGGTCATCAGCAACCTACTATCAGAAGAGTTTTCTATAATAATTATTTGGAACAGTGAATCATTGAATCTGATTGAATTACTACATTCTCTACCAAATTGTTACGTCATATTGGATTGTCATGGCTGGACCACCAATTATTATTTTACACACTATAGTTACATCAGGTATAAGTTTGTATAAATTTTTCAGGAGCTGACATGCTTCAGCTCCCTGGCTTAAACTGCCTATCCCACGCTTTGAGAACAACTTCTATAGTCTTCATTTCATTGCATCAGGTGTCCTTAGTTAAGGGGTGTATAAACTACTAGTACTGCTGATTTGGGACCTGGACAGATGTTTTTATAAAGCGGTTTCTGTTCGGGGGCAGAACAGGAGCTAGTAAGGGGAGGAGCACAAACAGGCTAATTTGCAATAGTAGGTTGTTGTATTTTTTGAAGCAACAAATAATTGCCTTTTAGTCTTGTTGATATTTGCCAATTTGGCCTTTGCAGAAAGCTGTTTGAACAGCTACAAATTCTTAAACACCAGTTAACAATAGTTATTTTAGAGGCACTTAGTACACACTAAGGCACTTCACTAGTGAGGTGGTTTGATTGATTGATAGTGTACAAAATATCATTACACCAATATGGGACTACCATGTCCATGGCAAAGACTCTATGAACTATACATAGAGACTCACTAGTCTTGGCAGTGAAATTCACAGTAAGCTAGTTAAAATTTACAACAGCTAAAGCAACTATTAAACATCTCATGAGCATTAACTTGATCAATGATGATCATGGTCCACTGTTTGGCATTAATTTGCTTCAGAAGTTCATGTAATTTAAATAGCACACTAAAACTAACTACTCCTTATAGAGTAGCCAACTAGTCCCAAATTGAACAGTGAAGCTGACAGATTTGTGCAAACTTTAAAAAATGCTATTGACAAGAGTGATCCACATAGCTACTGTATATCCTCTGAAGTTCAAAAGGCAGTTGTTGATTACAGATCAACAGCTTATTCTGTTCAAAAATCATCATCTCATTTATTATATATACCCCTGTAAAAGTGAAGTATATAACTAAGTCGCAGCAATGTCATATAGCTGATGCTGACATCCACACAACTTTGTGTTAATATGAAAATCTACAGCCAGAACTAGCTGCAAACACTATCTTCCTTAGCACTGATAAGTAATGCAATTGCATTGATCTATCAAGAGTCAATTGTTATACTTCAACACTAATCAACAGTCTTAGTTACTTAGTAATTCATAATCTTAACAGGGGAAACTGCAGCCATATTGTATGGATGCCTATAGCTATGATTCAGTAAAGTATATAGTAGCTTTGACATAATAGTCATTATGTAGTTATTATGTAGTTGTACACCAAGTCAGCACAAGTGGCTGTGATTGATGATATCCATGACATCAACTTCAGCTGGCCACGTGTTATATATTAATGGAAATGGTACTGTTTTCAACATGACAGGGCTAGCTAGCTACACAATAGTTATAGTTATGGACTATATACAGCCTGAGCCCTTTGTCTAAACCAAAAATCTACATGATTTACTTAAGGAATTACATACAAACATTATAATAATAACTGACAATATACACTCGCCAGTCTAACAATTTCAATCTCTGAAAAGCTGTTTGCATGGTGACAAATATTTGAATTATCTTTAAGTAAGTTTCCTATCTTAAGGCTGATTTTCCAACATCTGGTCACATTTTATGTTAGTAGTATCTTACTCATCCATTTTAAAATTATTAAATACATTCATACTTATTACAAAGAGAAAACAAGCATTCTTAACTCAATGTACTACCAATCAATGTTTTTACAATTTCCCCAAATGAAGGCCTGTCTGGAGCACTTTCTAGCCATGTTGTTTGAAGCAGGTTATATCTGAAACAAAAATGGCATACATAGATACAAACAAGGATATGGTGACCATGAAAGTACTCAAGCTTCAATCTTTTAAGTAGATTTGTATACAACATCAAAAGTTTTATTTAGCTTCCAAAAGCTTATGTAACTATACTGATAGTTCAGTTTAGACTCAAGTATATTAGTTCTACATTTTCTTCTTAACAGCAAGAAGGAGCTTACACACACACACACATATATATATAATACAGTAAGATAGTATTGTATAGTAGTGCATGAACGAAAGTTCTGAAATTCGAAGGTTCGTTAGTTTAGGAGCATTCGAATGCAAATTCACAACATTTGAATCCTGTATAGGTGGGCACCCAATGTATATAGTTAGGTCATGTGCAATTGAAAGTAGTACAAGACATGACACGTGCCAGGTGTTAAGTTATTTACATGGATGAAACTTGTATTTCGCTATTAGTTAATAGCCTGGTGTCTACAGTCAGGTACATGTGAAGCCAATAATGCTACACGTGCCAGCTCACTCACCAGGTGTAAGATTGATTACAGCGATAAAACTACTACTTCACTACTTTATTGTCTATAACAAAGAGTACTTCAACACGTAAGTGCATAGAATCCTTACAGCAACAGGTCTTGCTCGTTAGATTCAATAAAAACCTTTGATTGTGGGTTTTAAATATTAGAAACATTCAAACAATTCACAGTTTTTCATTCAAACGTTTGAACGCTCAATTCTAGCATTTGTTTATGCACTACTGTATAGTAGGGACCAAAAGATGTGGGCATGGCCCATGAAAAAACATCATCCAAAAAAACCAGCCTTACTTTTTCCTGACGATGATGAGGCAGTATTGGTTAGGTAAAACCTAGCCTTCCGATCAACCCAAAATACTTTCAACAAGTTGCTACGGAATTTTAAAATATATATTAAAACGGAATTTTTACTGACTGACAGAGTAACTGAGTGACTGACTGACTGATTAACTGACTGACTGATACCTTCAGACAAGCGTAACTCAATAACGGCTAAGGCTACGGGCTTGTTTTTTTCATTGTTCAAATTGCTTCAGCTGGACACATTCCTTTTGGCATACTGCAACATGTAAACCTCATAAAATTAATGAGTATAATACAATATATTAAATAATTTCAGTCACTGATTTCTGTGATCTTGAAATTATCTTGAAATTATCTACAGAGCAATCACAAGGGGGTAATTTGTTCCATTTGCTGGGGAAGTAACTAAACTTGTAGGGGTTTACAGTGATTGAAGGCATTACAAATTTTACACTGTTTCCACGAGTGACTACAGATTGAACATAGCTGACAACAAAGCATAATGGATACTCCATTTTCGGACAATGATTGGTAGCTGGGGCACGCAGCACCTTTTCTTTCTTTTGATGCGGTATGTGTGGGTTCACCAGTCATAATAATATTATTTTACAAAACAAAGCTAACAAACAAGTACACAAAAATATTGGAATTTTCAATTAGAGTAGGGACCATAGCACATCGATAAAAAGTACTGAAACAAGCTGGAGTAGTGCACGATTTTAAACAACAGTAAAACAATAAGAAGTGTTATATCCCTACTGTGCATTTCCATTATGGTATGTTGAGCACAGTAGGGATATAACACTATAACACTTCTTATTGCTTTACTGTTATCATGCACTACTCCAGCTTGTTTCAGTGCTTTTATCGATGTGCTATGATCCCTACTCTAGTTAAAAATTCCAATTTTTTTGTGTGTATTTGTATATATATTGTAGCTATAACACACTTCGAGGAACATATATAAACAAAATATATGCATGATTCACTAGAGCACACAGCGCTCAAGTGAGAGTGCTTAGATTTAGTCATATACCGAGTAATCGTGTTATAACTGTTATATTCTATACCTAAGTTGATGAAACAATTAAAATAGCAATTTATAGTCAAACAGCACCTGTTGAAGATCAAAATCAGTAGAAATCCTTGATGGATCATGCGTTTTAGACTTTTAGCAGTGCCATGCCCATCTACTTGTGATAGTGAGTTATCCACGAAGGAGACAAGAATTCATCAAAAATTTTCTTGATCAGGTGAATAATTCTAGGTGCTTGTTATTACAGACTTGTTTACCGTTTAAATAAGGATTTCGTGGAATGTGTGAAATTACATCATATTTGGTAAGCGTAGCCACAAAGCGTGGTATATCAGTTATATACCACAGTTTGCTGTGGTATATCATTTATATACCACAGTGTGGTACTTTTGATCTCCACTACAGGTGTGGTACGTATATATAACATTAGCATGGGCATTAAAAAGTGCCACTTGGTGTTTAACTTGCATATTGCCCGGGGGAATGTGATTTACTCGTGGCTTTGATGCCCAACCAGTTAAAAGATACAATACGCTTCGACCTATTATAAAGAGTGACATGGAGCATATAATTATGGGTTTGGGTGTACAGGCCAGGCTAGACTCAGTGTAGTTGCTATGTTTCAACTAGTTGGCAGTTACAAAATGACAATAATGATAAGTAAAACAATTGTATGGTCAATGCATGAATGCGTATTTCTACCTACCACATGTCAGCCATTGAGCAGACCACGGAACAACACAGAGGATAACTATTTGAATAGGCGAGTAGCTTATAGTCCTAACTTAATACTTACTTACTGTCTCAATAGTGAAGTTAGTAGGCTTAATATAGTACACATACTCAAAGTCGCCATTTTTCTGGCGCTGTGTGTAAAGCGTAATCAAATGATACGGTAGTATCGTTTAAGTACAGATCCCCTCAAAAATGACAAGCGATGCCTAACATTCTGCCTTCAAAAATCATCCTAGAGACATCTTAGGAATGAAAATCACCTTTATAGATAATATTAGTCCATCTAACATCAAACACTGCATTAAAAACAGAAAACACTAATAGGCAGCTGGATATAGAATTTAAATTTTTTTTGCTAAAGATCAGATTTCTGCCTGCCTGCCTGCCTGCCTGCCTGCCTGCCTGCCTGCCTGCCTGCCTGCCTGCCTGCCTGCCTGCCTGCCTGCCTGCCTGCCTGCCTGCCTGCCTGCCTGCCTGCCTGCCTGCCTGCCTGCCTGCCTGCCTGCCTGCCTGCCTGCCTGCCTGCCTGCCTGCCTGCCTGCCTGCCTGCCTACAGTTGCAAGCCTAGAGGCCAAACAAAGCAGCCCATGGCCACCATTTTACGCTACAATAGCACTTTTGGGGTTCTGATGAGTTTGTACCCTCTTTGCCTTGTCTTTTATTTTATCTTCAATTGGGCTAATCGTTTTCTTGTTGTTGCAATAAAACCACGTCAAGGCGTTAATTTTCCCTATCAACACTTTCCTTGAGTAACATATTTAGATGCAAACTTATTTAAATGCTTATACTCAGAAGATACCTGTAACTTCACGATAGGTTCGGTGCCATGCTTATTGCGAACTTGGTTGAATAGTAATGATCAATCACTGAGATCACATAATCTATAATGATGACACACCCCATTATTACTGGCCTAGTTGTATTCACAATGCTAGCACAACAAAAATATGAAATATAATGGTACACCCCCTGGCTGACTTGAGACACTCTAATACAGCAGTCACCCTAATAGTACAGTCACACATGTATAGCTGTATGCAATAACAAAATGCCAAACAAAAAAAAAGTAGTGGAGTGAATGATGTATTACAGCATAGCTCGGTGGGAAAATCCCTACTTTGGCATTGAACAAAATGATTGTCATAATTATGCCAATGTAGGGATTTTCCCACCGAGCTGTGCTGTATTACCATAATTCAGTTCTTACTTCACTACTTTTTATCGCTTGGATCCCTACTTCATTTTAAAACTTTAATAGACTATGACATATATCAATAATGTTCTACTGGCTATTAGCCCACGCTATTAAACCACTATCGATCGTGATGATATACTGATGTATAAAAGGAACAGGGTGAGTGCTCTGTAGTTATTTCACCTTTCAGGTGAGTGTGCTTATATCACTTATACCATGACTGTGTTGGTATATACCCTAAGCCCTCGGACCTGCGGCCCTTGTGTTTCGGGGTGTATATAATCAGAAAAATCCCTCACAGCCATGGTATAACTATTAAATAGATAATTAAGACACATGATATTGTGTTGTTCAGCCAATGAATTCCACAGTGGGTATATGACAGACAAGTGTATATTATGCAGAACCAACAAATGCATAATAATAGCACATAGTAATACTACAGTAAAAAGTATACTATTTTTGTGGTAAAACTTCTGAGTCACCATCCCCAATTTGAGTTAAACTTCATGCACTGTAAGCAGTGGAAAGGAGGGGGCAGCTGAAGGCCCTTTTAAGGGGTGGGCTTAGCCCCATTCTTATAATTGGATCTTGCTGAAATTTCATGGATTGGAGCCACATAAAGATTGATACACTCTAATAGAACATTCAAATACCCGGATAGAGCAGCTACCATCTCATAAAACGTGTTCTTAAACAGTAACCTTAACATGAAAAAAGAGGATTTTGTCTTTACAACAGGGATCGTATCCTCCCTTTTATCAAGTCTTTATAGCTTATAAAAGCTGTATACTGTAGCATTAACACTAAAGAAGAAACTTTGTTTCATTTTCTGCTGTTTTAAATATTTATGGCTAGATAAGTTGGAAATGCTGCAAATTTTACCTATAAATTAGCAAGTAGAAGGAATTTTAAGTTTGATTAGGGATCATAGAAATAAAAAGTGAGAAAGGCCACATAAACCTACAGATAGGACGTTTAATCTAATTCAGTCTAAGTAGCTATACTGAAAAAAAGGAAGTTGCAAATATACTATTGGAAATATCACTCATGGATATAGACTGAATAACGGATTAAATGTCCACTAGTATATCTGTAGCCTCCTTTAATTGTTTCCCTTCTATGATCCCTGATTTTTCCTTGTATTTGTTAATTTACTTTTAACATAACTTTGACTGGTGACCACTTCAAAGGTGCCAGACACTAATCCAGAGAGAATTTCTGAGGTTTCCAGAACTGGTCAAGTATATTCCGTTTATTTGCAAAGGTATCAAAATTTCAGAATAAAAATACTCTAATAGAGCAGTCAACTGATTTGATTGGTATTCAGCAAAAGTCATTCTTCCTTTGAATATAACACACATAAGTGCAAACAAGTACTAGTATACCATACCTACATGACACAAAACTACAATTCTATTACACATAAAAGGAAAGGCAAACACAATGGTCTACTCAAGTATGTCGATTTAAACATAGACAAGAAATATAGATGGAGTTGAAAAGGTGCTGTTGAGCTGATGTAACTCCACCTAGTGGAAGCACTGTACTACACTGAAAATGCTTCATAGTTCTAGAAAGATTGTAATTATACAGGTTAGCAAAATGACTGCCACAACATGTATTGTGTGAATGCTGGCACCCTACAGCAACAGGATGGTCCCATTGTTTGCTCATAATAACAAAACACAGCAGCTACAGTTTGCAGTTGTACGATGTTAGATATGGGTAGCCTGTTCAACCCTCTATGGTGGACAAACATGATCTAATTTCCATAGTGATTTTGTAATGTTACTCCGTTAGTGCATTTTTAAAAGTTATTTAGTTTACCTGTATCACAAGGTAAAAATAGTCTAAAATCATATCTCAGAGTGTATAAGCCTGAAATTATTCCTAGGGGCATACCCCCAGCATGTCTGTTGCATCATTCAAATTTCACATGGCTCCACCTCTAAACTCTTTAGCCTGCTTCTGACACTACATGTGCAGCAGAAACAAGCATAAGCAGCCTAAATCAATCAATTCCCAACATATTATATGTTTAAAATGCTAGTTTTAGAAATTTTTTGGTGAAAATTGTTACCAGACTAGTAACCAAAATTCCTGGAGCCACCCTTGACACATCATTAACTTACCTTTGCATCTGAACGTGCTCCCCAACTATTGATTACCGAAAAGTGAAGTCACCAATATGCTTCACTTTTAACTACGTTCAGCCCATTACAGGATTACAGTACTTATTATAATCAATCCAGTCACTATGGAAATATGGACAATTTTTGTTATTGATATGATAGTTAGCAGAGGGAAACCACAATGTGCTACTGCAAATCAACACTTGACACTGTCACTGTACAGACATGATATGCAAAGGAGGACAAAAGTAAGTCCATGATGCATGCATTGTACATACTGCAGTATGCCAACAGGCTGAAGCAATGAAGCAATGTCTACATAGATACACGTAATATATACTTACAATTTCTGTGAACAAAGGATCGGTTTATCCAACCTTTTGCCATGTTTTAGAACAGTAATCACATTACCATTATCTAGTCCAGGGTATGGTATTCTACCAAGTGAGAAAATTTCCCAACATGTGACTCCATATGACCACTATAAAGGTATGTAAATAGCAAATGAACTTGAACACTATACACGAAATAAACTAAACTAAGTTATGTATTATATAGAAAACAGTTTTAGCAATAAATACCTGCATGCTTGGTTAGATACTGTGCACACTATCTAAATGTTTTGTGTTGGCTTTCTTTACTGGATGAGGTGTAACTTACCACATCAGTCTTTTCATCAAAGTATCCATCCAGTAGTGATTCTAATGCCATCCATTTTACAGGTAATGTGGTATGTTTCTCTATTCTGTAATATTCAGTGCTGTATATGTCTCTAGTTAGGCCAAAATCTGCCACTCTGACATTTAGATTCACATCGACCCTACACAAATAATCATATTACATTCTAAGTAGCTAGCCACATGAGTGTGAGTGTGAACTCATCTTGGTTTATCACACACACACACACACACACACACACACACACACACACACACACACACACACACACACACACACACACACACACACACACACACACACACACACACACACACACACACACACACACACACACACACACACACACACACACACACACACACACACACACACACACACACACACACACACACACACACACACACACACACACACACACACACACACACACACACACACACACACACACACACACACACACACACACACAAACACACACACACACACAAACACACACACAAAACACACACACACATAAACACACACAGCATGACAAATAATTAATTTGCATAGACTCGTATTCACCCAATGTACTGAGTGATTAGCATTGAAGTAAAATATTGAACTTGAAGTTGAAACCACAACCTAATGTTTGTGTGAGTAGTATACGTATCAGTTTGTGCAGACATGCTAGCACATTATACTGGTGTACAACAAAGTTAGTTTTTTCCTAATCCTGTGTAGATACGTATTAGTGAAACATTAATATTCTAGGTTATTGCACAACTTCTTGCTTTAGTTTATTACGGTAAACTTCACTGAAGATATGCATGTTTGTGCAATTCCAAAATCAAACATTACTCAATAATAGGGATAAGTCTTTTCACATCTATATCTATTTCCAGCAATTCTATTAGTATACTGTACAGCGCAATAATTTGACGGGGGGGAAATTTTGACAAATTCTTTATCTCTTTGAATATTGATGAGGAAATATTGACAAATGTCCTGCACTGTGTGTGCGTGTGTGTTTGTGCGTGTGTTTGTGTGTGTGTGTGCGTGTGCGTGTGTGTGTGGCAACATTCAAAATCACAGAAGTGGCACTGTATTGATTATGTGATCATTAAAAAGGATTAAAGAAGATGTCTAGATGTGTCTGTGATGCGTGGAGCTGGTTGTAATAGTTATCACAGGTTATTGGGGCAAAGATCTTAGTTGGTAGGAAGAAGTATTTTAGGAGACCACTTGCGCAAACTAGGAAGAAATGGAATATTTCTTGTCTTCAGGATGGTGTTATTGATGATCAAGGAGAGTTGACAGCTAAGGGTAGGTATTCAATGTCTGTGAATGAGCAGTTGGAGGCACACTGGAATGAGCATAATGATATTCATGAGAAATGGAATGTTATGAAGTCTGAATGTGTAAGGCAGCTGAAACAGAACTAGGTCTCTCAAGTAGTAGACAACCTGACTGGTTTAGAGATAGTTCTACTGAGGTAAGGCCTTTACTTGAGGAGAGGAATAGAATGTATAGCTTGTGGTTGAGTACAAAACAAGAGAGAGATAAACACAAGTTGCTGCTACTCGTAGAGCTGCACAACAAGCTATAAGGTTGGTTAAGGAGAAATGGTTTCTATGTAAGGCAGAGGAAGCAGAGAGAGGAAGGCATAAAGGTCTTCGTGCGTGTGTTGTGTGTTGTGTGTTGTGTGTTGTGTGTTGTGTGTGTGTGTGTGTGTGTGTGTGTGTGTGTGTGTGTGTGTGTGTGTGTGTGTGTGTGTGTGTGTGTGTGTACATGTGTCACATACAGTACATCAAGAGAAAGAAATGATTATACTTTTAAGGCACTAGAACATAAAAAGAAAGATGCTGGAGCTTCTGTTGTATGTGCCACATGAATGCATACCTGCACAAGCATAAAATTATATAATTTACATGTACATACCAAATGATTTTTGTTTGTAGCAATGCTTTAATACATTCAACATATATACATAACATTGTGTGATCATAGCTATTATGCTCTATCTTTAAGGATACAGTGTAGCCACTGTTCTAATGTGGCAACTATTACAGGTGCGGTGTTAACAAAGGAAATACGGTATTCCATATAAATGCTGCCCTTGAATAAATGCTATGGCTATAATTTGAATCCATGGTCCTTGATTTTTCTAAGGAATTTTCTGAGTTAGGAAGGTGAGGTAGACAATCCAGCAGCATTATTCAGTAGTATTCTCAGTAAGGAAAAGAATCTACAGTGTGTATCTAGAAGTAATACCTTTTATCTGCCATTTCTTTTAGTGCACATCACAGTGAAATGCACTAGAGCTACTGTACTAAACGTCTAAACATGAAGTAAGTCCATACTTTCCTTATAACAACAATTTTTGTTTGCTTTACTGAGTGGTGGCTGCAGTTTAAGAGCTACCTATAATATAAATGCTGCCTTTGAATAGTGGTCCCCCTTAAATAGCAGCCACACTGATTTTTGACACTAGGCTGCAGCATTTAACCAAGTAAATACAGCATATGTATACAGTAAACGTACATACATGCAATTCCTAGCTGCAAGGTCTCGATGGACAAATCTCTTGTCTGACAGATATTCCATTCCCTTTGCTATGTCTGTACACATCCTTATAAGTCCACACTCATCAATGTTCTATAAGTGTATGAATCATAACAAAAGACATGCGGCTTAATTTACAGATCATAGTATGGTTGTCTAGAGCATTATTGCATACCTCTGGAAAATCATGAGTATTTGTTGGCTCTACTCTGTTCTTTCTTAAGAAACCCCTCAAGTCACCATTAGGCATATATGGTAGGATCACTTTGAACATATCATCATCACTGGAGTCCACACATACTCCTAACAACTGTAACACATTGGGGTGACTGAAATTCTTCATGATAGCTGTCTCTGCTACAAGTTCTTTTAAAGAATCTAATCTGGAGGCTATAAGTCATTGAAATATCTCCATCTGTGATGTGATTCAATGACTCACATTTAATAGTTTTAATAGCAATTGGTGTAACTGATCCATCTGATTCAACAAGCTCTCCTTTGTGGACAATGCCAAATGCTCCTACATACAATTCAAATGGTAACTGGGTTGCCTTCAGTTTTAGTCGACTAGTGACTGACCTTTTCCAAGGGAGTGTTGCTTGTTAATAAACTCCATAGGAATCAGTACATCACAAAACTTCACTTTAATATATCTCAAAATGTTACATACATCTATAGTAGGCATTGTATCATAAGTATCTGTGAATAAGATGAGCATGAAGATGTGGATAAATACATTTATGTATCTTACCTTCTACTAGTGATGGGTTTGAGCAGGTATGTAATGATTCCACTGTATACATCCTGTGCTCTCTGTAATGATCTATAAACACAATGGCATGCCGGTATGGAGGCAGTGCTATATTACATGCTTACACATACCGTACACTGGCAATGACTGACACAGATTTGTTAAAGATTGGATTGTTTCACTTGTAGCAGTTATTTCATCTTCTCTTAACTGACCTATGAACAAACAAGCCATGCTTAATTAAACACCTATGTACAGTATGTAGCTACCATTTGCTGGTAATGATTGACAAAGAATTGAACAAGTGTGTATTGTTTTAGTTGTCGACATTGTTTCTTCTGTAAGTTGTTCTGTGAACAGAATTATAAGATTACGAATCCATGCATGAAGATTTTGTTGAATACTTGACATACCCGAGGACATACCATCTACTGGAAATGACTGACCAGGAATGGAAGAGGTGCCCATAAAGTCTTCTGTAGTGGACATTCTGCATTTTCCATAATCACCTATACGTATATATATATAATGAGACATGCCGACTATGAATATTTTCTTATGCATGACCTCGATCATTAAGACAGCAAGACTCACTTGCGTACAAGAATTAATACAAAACACAAGCGTATGCCCCAATAACCAAACACTCGCAGCCTGTCGCGCAATCCAATTTTAAACCGCAAACTAGCTATCTTACATTTTTGTACCTCAGTACTTGTTCCAATCTCTTGGCACTGGGCACTGTAGACGGACACTGTTCGTCGTTTGCCTTCTTTGAAGACTGAAGTGAATCCACACTAAAGACTCACTGAGATGATTTTTGTACGAAATGGACTTGTAATGCTTCCACGTTCATACAGGGATGTTTTTTCTCGTTACGTTAGCTACTGCAGACGTAGACTACGCGCCTCTAAATATAATTATTATCTTTTTTAATGTGCGTGCAATTACTGTACTTTATTAAGACTTAATGTTTAACATGTGATAGCTACAGTCTATCACCACCAGACTACTACTACTACATAATATTTTTTCTACTGCATTTCCTGAATTCAAGAAAGATATAGCTGTAGCTACACAAGACCATAGCTAGCTAGACTGTATCCAGTGAATTATGTACTAGCTTTTGTGTGGTCAGTGTAGATCACAACAACATAGCTATAGTGTAGCTAAAGTAACTATCTTCAGTGCATCTTCATGTTGCATGTAGCCATTACTCTACAATGAAACTCTTATAATGTCCCTTTCTTGCAGTTGCTAACAGTGTATACATAGCCATATGATTAATTGACTAGCAGACAGCACTCAAACACGTGATTAAACTACATCTAACAAACATCCAGCATGGTGGTCCCAAGAAAATGTACACTATTATAACTAATGCAAGCATACGCACTCTCACACAACACATAATTATAGCAACACATGTACACATGTACAATACACGCACATGGACATACATTACATATCAAATACACACATTAACATATATACATACACATATTTCCCTTACTCGTTGTCAAACACAGGTCATGTACACATGACCTTCCAAAATGGAAAGAAGAGATAATTATAAAGATGGACCAGGTTATATATTATATAGGCAGTGCATGGTCATGACTTAGCCTCATGGAACACAAGATTGATGCAGTGATGCTCCAGAAGTCTTTTATGTGTAAAGCTCAACATGCTGCTTCTAACCTAAATGCAAACTTTAGGTGTTACAGGAAGCTTGCAAAAGCAGGGACAGATTGGTGTGTGACAAGTGATATTATCAGACAGTATGGAAAACTGTAATCCAACTTCATGATCATTGTGAGTGCTAAGCAACTAAATAGCATTACCCAGATGTCGATGAGGTGAAGATGAAAGAGTTGAAAAACGCTGACCTTACCCCACCACACACATGACAAGCATTTTGGTGTATTCAAAATCAATTGTTCATTTTATGAAAAAATGCCTGTGGAAACAGTTTAACCGTAAAACACTACGCCCCAGGAAGTAAATAACCAATACTGATAGTGACTAATAGAGCTAATATCTGGTGTTGTCAAGAACGAGTAAATATAACTAATTTTAAATCAAATCATTGACCTTTGTTGTACATACGTATGGTCTAACTATTATATCCCTAATGATGCCTTGTACACAAGAACGATTGATTTCATTATTTCCCCATTGCCAAATTAAACTAGGCCTGAGTCAAATATACTCAAAATTTTGCCCAAAATGCTTTCAGAATTTTCCGAATTTTTAAAACCTATTATGCTCTACAGGTGTTCCATTATGCTCCTAGGTTAACAACATTTCTTACAATAATCTTAATCAGTGGATGCTCTATTAGAGTATTTCACTAACAAAGTGATTAGAGAGTATCGATCTAAGGAGCTGCATTTGAGTGCTCTATTGCAGTTTGCAGTTTCCACTGACTGCTCTATTAGAAACTATATTTAATGTAATTAAGCTCCATTGTTTGAAATATCCATCTAATATGCTAGCATTATGCTGGAATAGCACTCCAGCCTACTATGCTGGCATATTTGATGCCTGTTGCCGTTGAGTATTTTATACCAGTTACTTGTACTTTTGTGAATGCACTTATTTTACAGCAAAACTGTTTTGCATGAGTATTTACCATGTACTGAGAGTGGCTGACAAAGATTTGAGTAGGAATGCCTTGCTTGCTTATTAGTGGACCTTATTTCTTCCCTATAGTAATCTAAAGAAATATGCATGTGATTGCAGAACCATAAAGATTTTAAATACCATGCAAGCAGTATACATACCATTTACTGGTATCGAATGACAAGGATTTGAGCTGGCACATATCGTTCCTTCTGTACTGGAAATTCTGAATTCTCTAAAATTCTCTATGGATAATAACATAGCTATATATGCATAGGATCTATGAAGTACGTACACCATCCCATATTTACCCTTTTCTGGTAATGACTGTGAAGGATTTGAGCAGGCATGCATTGTCTTGGTTTGTCCATATCCACACTTGTGTCTAAACATGATACAACACATTAAAACACCTTAAGAGTAATTTATTTGCATATAGCAACTTTTTAAAACATAATTATAGGAATTACGTATATTAAATCCAGGAAAGACATGCTGAATTTTTATGTGACTAGCTACTAACTATATATGTACATAAAACAATAAGTTTTTATTCCCAGAGGCAATTTGAAACTATGTAGAGGAAAATGTTGCAACATCACTGACGTTTTTGATATAATTACTAATAAAATCGTAAATCTGTAATCTGGTGAACATGTAATAGCAAGCTTTTTAGAAAAAAAATATTGATGAGTATGCAATCTTTTGTTGGGTAAGTATACAAGCAACCATGATTGAATGTATGAAACATTCAAACCACTTTATGTACTTTTAGTATGCGTTGACAGCAATTACAGGGATGAATAGTTATCACTCATTTAATATGTACATTGTATATTCGAATTTATTTTCATAGTGAAAATTCACTTCATCACATTGGACTTTGATGGATGACTAAACACTTAACTGTTATAAACATACCTGAATTTTCTAGAAGTTATTATTTTTAATAAGATTATTCCAACTATTACAAAAATAACCACCAGTAATGCAGCAATTCCAACACTAATTACCACAATATATGTGACCGGTAGACCTATAAAGTAAAATAGTTAATTATATAGGTATTACTAATGGTATTACTAATGGTATTATAGCAGTGTTATACTTACCAGTTCCTTCTGAAGTGGACAAGGTCAACGTGTCATCAGCTAAAGAATAATAATACTATAGCACTTTCATGGAAATACTACATAATTTCAACTCAAATACTGTATATATTCATAGTCTGTTTACATTTATCAAAGCCCTAAATAATGACTATGTATGTAACATCAAAGAGAAAAATTTCCCCTCTATTGAATAAATAACAACAACTTTATTATGTTGACAAAGCAATTGTACCTAGCCATCTTTATCCGATATTAAGTGAGTAAGCACATGAGATATTCAAATTTTTAAAAATCTCATAACTCATCACTTGTGTACCGTTTAAAGCCCTGTTTAGCAGCTATATAAATGTTAGTCAGAGAATGATGGCTTAGCTGTATGCATGAGTACAAACAGATGGTATGTAATATTAAGGCATGATGGAAAAATCAACACATCATGTTCAACTCACTGAGGTTAGTGCACAACTTGTCTGAAACAAACTCTGGTAGCACAGTGTAGTATGTAGAAGTATTAAAACAATCAGAATTATCTATAAGCACACGCAAATCTGGAATGAGATCAAAAACCTTGTCATCCAAAATGTTACGACACTCTTCAACTTCAGCATTAATTCTTGAACACGTCTCAGGACAAATTGGGATTAGTTTAGAAGTGTTAAAATCACAACTTGGAAATAGGTATGCACAAAGCAACACAGAAAAAAGTGTTCCACTGCAGAAATTGGTGTCTTGAAGGCCTTGAGTTATTGTTACGATGTTTATCAAAAAGTTTGAAGTAACTTTTGTGACATTTGGAGCATAATAGGGTGCAGATAGCATACTGTAGCACTTGTGGTCACTTGGAAGAGGGACACAGCTGTAAGATATAGGCCAACATGATGAACTGTGTAGATTATGTATTACCATGATCAAACCTTATTCCAATCGAATCTTGTACAGAATGTGTAGAATCTACAGTGATCAAATCAATAATTTCAGCATTACATAGTATAGTAAGTAGAATAAAAACTGCTCAGCTAAAATGGATCCACTAAAAATATTTATTTCCAAACTAGTGGCAAAGAAATTGTGATAATTTTAATGGTTCAAGGCATGCAATATTAGGATATTGATATGCTACCCGTCATCCCTGAGTATACCCGTCATCCCTGAGTATACCTGTCATCCCTGAGTATACCCGTCATCCCTTAGTATGCTTTCTATACATAAACTTATAATGTTCATGATGTTAGGACATCACAAGAAAAACATATATAATCATAACATGCAATCAATGAAACACATTTAGGAACACAAAATGTAGTCAGTACATTTTCGCCTTCAACATGCATCTATGTGTCTACATGTGTATGTCTATCATTGATACTGTAGAAGATGAAATATAAGCTGTATTGGATTTTCACATCATAATCATATCAAATATCACAAACTTAGCTAGATAACTGATACAGCACAGTTGAATGATTGCAGTAATGAGATATGCAGCTATATGTACAACTTGTATGTTTACTATGATCTTTACATGGTAAATATATGTATAGACATGCATTAGTGGGTTTTCAGAGATACTGCACTCCAACATTGGCAAGTGTAACTTACATTTAAAACATAGTTATGTATGTTTATGTATTCTGTATGCAGACAAAGCACAATGAATTGTTTCCATCGCCTCAAATTTCTTTATTAGTCTGTACTATGACTATATAATTTTAAATACATTTTAACTCATTACACCATAATAATTATTGGTATACAAATTGAATACAGTAAGTAAATGCATGAACCCAAACTTTACTCTAAACTACAGTATGACAAACTGAGTTATTTTGCATCTTTCTGTTGTTATGCATAATGAAACTGCAAACAGGCATGCATTCTATACTTTATATGTAAGAGAGAGAGTACAAGTCAATATAACCCTCAGTCTTAAGTAGACACAAAAAGCATTGTTGCTATTATAGCAGTGGCAAAGCAACATGTTATAAAATGATAAACATCAAATTGAAACTATGCTCAAATTAAACTGAAACCACCTATTTTTAAAGTAACACAATTATATACAGCAAATGTACAATTATACATCACGTATACAGCTAGTAACATGCATGGTGTGATAAGTACATACCTTCAGTACGTACACAGTAAGGACTAACAGGAATGTTCCCGGCTGCTCCATAGTACCTACTAACACATGTACCATCAGGTGGCTCAATTCCATGAAACATAATTTCAGTGGCTATTCTATTTAGCAGGGTAGTATAGTTATGGTCTCCATTCAGTCTGTGACAACTTTCATCACACTCTGTTATGATATCACCAGTTAATGGATCACACAGTGGGTAGTAGTAGTAACAAAGGTGACGTTGTAATGTGTCCAGACTCACTTCATCAGAAACATTAGTTAGAATGGTGACCTTAACAGATTCCAATACAGTTCTAAGCGTATCATTGGTTGTTCCCAGCCAGAAAGATGCATTGGTATAATATTGTTGACAAAACTTAGGTATGTTGCTATATGATACTGAACAGCTAGAGGGAGGAAGGTAACGTTACTAAATGCACTCTCCCACACAGTGAATGAGATAGATGTTGTGACAGTTGAAAAAAAACATATTAAAAGCTGTCATCAACTACATACATGATGGCGGTAGCCATACAACAAACCAATAGCATTTTACTAACACAGTTCCTTATATAGGCTATTTTTTCTGAATAAAATCCTCACTGTTACTTAAAAATTGCTAGCTTGAATAACAGGTATGCACTCAAGTGGTGCATGAAGATAATATGATATGGTACATGATATGTATAGGGAGGAATTAGAAAGTGAAATTGCTTTGTATATAGAATGCAGGTGCATTCTCTTAGATGTTGTTTTGTCATCTCCACAGTCTGGGAATGTCACCTCCCTTAATAGTAGTTGTGTACACGTGGCACATGTTAGCATTTGACAATTAACAACATACCTTAGCATTAATTTTGCTCAACAAAAGCACAGGTTGCCATTTAATATACTCTAACAGTAGATAGGCAATGACTCAGATTGCAGATTGGCAAACATTAAATTTACTGAGTATAGCTAAAAACTCCTGGTAGATATCAGAAACTTGAGATGTGTTGTGTACAATTTGCTAGCTATGTCTGCAAATTAATATCCTGTAGCTATCCTGTATCATCATGCAACAGATTATAACCATCAGCTATACAGATATTTAGTCTTGCCGAGTAAATCTTGATCACGATCACTTGAAAACATTTCAGCTTTAATTAATTGAGCTGCAATTCGTATGCCACAATGAAGATTTTTTACCAAGCATTAAGGATAACACCAAAGAGCAAGATAAGACCACCAGTTTGAAATTCTATGAATCCCCTCTAAAAAATTGCTTTAGCATTTTGAATATTGGATGAGGAAGAAAATTACAATGATATTATGATAATATTAATTCATGTTTACAATGGTTCATGTTCCTGTTACATTAAAAACAATTCCAGTTTTATTTTGCAGGCAAATTATAATGCATTAACCGCAATTTTTTTTTGGCCAAGGCTATTAACACCAATCGTCAGTGTCAATAAACACCATCTAAAGCTATTGGCAAAAACTTATACAAAAAATGTAGAAAAACAAAAACAAAAATTGCACTAATGCTCTAGTCCACCATGTTAACCATTCAACTATCGCTATATACCAGGTATCGACCAAAAGGATGTGAAAACCAGTGAAGAAGAAACAAAGGCTGAACCTGACCCTAATGCTAACACTCAAGTTTGCATGCTTGTTAAGTATGATGATGTCTTTCACTGTATGTGTGAAGTAAAGTTCTGATGAGTTAGAGGCGAGCTAGGGTTGGCCCTGTTTTGCTCCCTAATGCTAGCTTGCTCCAAACTCACCCAAAGCTTACCTTTATACAACTAGTGTGTTTAATTTGATGCTTGGGTTGCGTCAATAGCTTTTAGTGGTGCTTATTGACACTGACGATCAGTGTCATTAGCTACTGCATTTTTTTCTATGCATACCATGTACTTATAAGAAATGCGTCAAGAGAATTGAACAACAGCGTATAAACACATACATGTAACTTAGAATACATGTAACAATGACAATGATAATGTCAATTACATGTACAATATAATTACAGGAGTCTAGTCTCAGGGTTACCAAGCTACTAAAAAATAAGAAGACAAAAAAAATTAACTACTTTTAAAACTAAATATTATCAACCAATCACATGATGCTTAAGCCTGAGAGTTAAACATCTTGTACAAACAGGAGAGAGCAACACGAGCTACCTGCTGAAGTATGCAACGTATTGTATTCTTCAGTTGATGGCATACATCGCTAAGCTTTGTAACGGTTACTGGCATGAAATGGCCTAGACAGCCAACTTCAACTGTCACAAGATCAACCAAAAATCCAGCATGTTGAAGGTCCAGCAGTAATGAACCATAGTGATCTTCTTTACGGTTACTTGCAGCCAAAAAGTGACACTGAGTATTAGTAACCACAGTTCTATAGCATGATGGAATCTATGGAAACTAGCACGAGATCAGGTCTGCTTAAAATAGATGTGATATGAGGTGGAATAGTACTTAGGGAACTAACACTAGCCTGGTAGCCAGGTAGATCAGTATAAGCTTATAACAAGGATTTATTCAATTTCACTTGATCAAGGGAGGTATATACACTTGGCATCGTAACTCCAGGTTTTTTGTACAGAATGTAAAAAAAGATTTACCACAGCAGTTGTAGGCTGAGTAGAGTGACAAAGGGTACACACTGGACTAACGATTATATTCCAGCAAGCCAGATTCAATGGTGTTGGTAAGATGTCACAACCAGCTTAAAGAAAGTTGCTTTTCAGGTAAACCATACATTAGTTTTTTTCCACAGGGAACATTCTTGTTCTAGAGTAACTAGCTATACATGGTCCAGAAATTTATTCTGCACAGTCAACGATTTGAAAGTAGAATTCCAATAATCAACATGAGAGGAACATAATATAAAAGCACTGCAAACACAATAATATTGTAGTAAGCTATAGCTATGTACGAGTGCATGGCTAGCTATTGAAACTTGCCTTTCTCTACACAAAATCACTAGCTATATAGCTAGTCACTTGCAGTCTCCCAAAATAATGAGCGATTATAACTATAGCTATAGCTGTCAGGCTTACTTGCTCAAAGATGACTGCTCCGGTTCAGTTAGATGATTGCCACTTGTGATAACAGTACTAACGAGAGAAACGATCAAAATTCCAGAAGGCAATGGTTTCATGTCAGACATTGACAAGGTTGTTCTAGCTGTATTATCGCGTTATCCAATCTGATCCCTTGCAAAACAGATGTGTTCAATATAATATGATATGTATATCAAGTACTGTACACGGATACTTTCTAAAGATGTATCACGTTGTACGTCACGTGGTCATATAGACTTATGTTATGGATTCACTACCAGAGAAGTATGCCATGAAACGTTTATGATTTTTCCATGAAATGTTAAATCTCCCCTATGAAATGTACCATGAAAGTCGATTCAGGTTATACCATGGGTTGTTTCATGGGCCATGAAATACATCTATTGATCAGATTATCATGGTAATTTCATGGTATTGCAGAGATTTCATGCATGGGTGCAGTACCCATGAAAGGCTCTAGATCTTCTACATGTCAAGTTACATCTGGTGTTCCACAAGGTTCCGTACTTGGTCCTGTGTTGTTCCTAATTTACATTAACGATATTGTAACAAACATCAAGAGTGAAATTAGATTATTTGCTGACGACATTCTACTCTTTAAAACTATAGCTACGCCCAACGATCACAGAATACTGCAAAATGACTTAGATTCCTTAACACAATGGGCTAGCAACTGGCTGATGGAATTTAACATTCCCAAATGCAATATTTTACAATTTACAACCCACCACAGTAAAAGCACTTTTACATATAAAATGTCTAATATTCCATTGAATATTGTATCAGAGCACACCTATCTTGGTATCCGCCTCCATCATACACTATCATGGGAACCTCATGTTAACTATATTTGTGGAAAGGCAAACCGTCTTCTTGGATTTCTGAAAAGGAATTTATATAATGCCCCAATACAAATCAAAGAACACTTATACAAACAATTATTGTTACCTTCTATTGAATACTGCTCAGCTATCTGGGATCCTTATCACCAAACAACAGTTAGCAAATTAGAAATGATCCAACACCGAGCTGCAAGATTTGTTCTTAATAAACCATGGCACAGATCCAGTCAACAACACAGTATTACAGATATGCTTAATTACCTTCAATGGCCAAGTTTAAAAAGTAGGAGAAGAAATGCTAGACTTATATTATTATTCAAGATTGTAAGAAACTTACTGGTGCTACCAAACCATTGTTTACCCCAGCCAACCCCTGTATCATATACTCGTGCCAATAATCCCCTCAAATTTGCACAGCTGCAATCCAGAATTGATTTATATAAGTATTCTTTTCTGCCAAGAACAATTATTGATTGGAATAACTTGAAAATTGACAACATCAACACAATTAACCTTGACACTTTTAAGAACATTATAGATAAGCTAAACAATTTGTGATTTGTAATGCACATTAGCGTGTTGCCCCTGGTGGGCTTTGCTAATTAATAATAAATAAATAAATAAATAATGAAACGTTAAAATTCATGGGATAAACCATAGATATTTTCATGGGTATTTCATGGTTATTTTCATGTAAATTCCATGCACTGTATCTGGTAGTGATTGTCAAGTACAATGACGTAATGATCTACATCGATAGTGTTGAGTTCATTGTTTATTGCTGGTACTTATTTATTCATTTTTATTTGTTTAACCATGCATAAGGGTAAGATAATTACAAAAGGCAAATGCCTATAGGAGTAACACCTACAAAAACACAAGATACAAAAACAAACATTACAAGCACATTAGTACAATACAGAACAAATAGCTAAATACTGTAGCAAGAGAAAATAACCACTAAAGTGTTATAAAAATTTATGCAACTCCTGTCTAAAATGAGACTGATGAGGAGGAGAGAGAATATCATGTGGGACAGAATTCCATAAAAAGATACCATTAACAAAAAAAGAAAGTTTACTGATGACTACTTACACTGTAACGAAAGGGAGTGAGATCTTGTACAAGAATTGGTAAGTGAAATGAAGTAGCTTGAAAAAGGTAAGGAGATGTGGCAGTGACAAATATCATAAATGGTAACTATTGTAAGATACTTCCGATGAGTAAAAAGAGATAGCCAGTGAAGCTCGTGACAACATTCACTAGATGACTTTGACCATGTGTGACTATGACAGTTGTACCTGCTGCCACACACCCAATGAGCCCCACGATTTTGGATTATCTCCAGAGCAGAAATGCTTTTCTGAGTGTGAGGATTCCACATGGTACTTGCATAATCTAAAACTGGTAGGACAATTGCTCTGAATGCCTTCCTCTTGGCTGAAGAATTACATGTGTGTATGTTACAATGCAACAGATTTAAAGTTTGAGAAGCTTTCAATGAAACATGCGAGACATATATGTTTATTCCAAGATAGTTTAGAGTCTACAATAACTCCTAGATACTTGACAGATGATGAACACTGAACTGAGAAGATGGTTGGAATATATGGAATATTATTTCTGTGCATGAAGGTTCAGAGTTCCAGGGGCTAAAAATAGTTGTGGCCAAAAAGTTAACTTTTGCATGTCTAGTTGTAAATTACAAATAAAATAGCAAGCTAGCAACACCACAGAATAGTATATATTATTGAGTTTAAATTTCTTTACAGTGATTTGACACTGAAAGTACCTAAATATCCTTGAGACAGTCATTTTTCACCTCATTTGTGGTCCACTAGCTACTTGATTAAAATTTGCCTTACTTACAAACTAATTTTAAATTTTCTGTTTTACAGTCCACCATTAAATCCTTGCAAACTTAATAAAACACGGTAGCTAGCTTATTCTACAAATCGCTTTCAACCCCAACTTTGGCTTGTAACTATATCTAGCTACTATCAGCAATACACAGTTCTTTTTTATTTTATCCATTTCAATTGCTATTTACTTCTGGATCTCAATCATTTCTCTCAAATTGCTTCCAGACACAGCTATAATGGGGCAATATGCCCCCAAACCTTCCTAGTTGGTGAGAACTTCCATCAGCCTTCCCCACCAACTGGCACTTTGCCACGCAACTCTTCATTTTAACTACTTGGACAATCATGATGATATAAAACACAAAATATGCATTTTAACCAAAGTGCAAATTTTGGTCTCATTCAGGTTAGGGATAATTTTTTAGCCACTGAAGGGTCTTCTAGCGACACCTGCTTTTAATTAAGGAACTCCTGGTTTTAATAAATTACGAAACGGTATCAATATACTCTACTATAGCAGTCTGTATTCTGTTAGAATATTCTACACTATTTTATATTGCTATAATTATTACTTAATAGATGGACTAACATAATAGGTAATCACATACAAAAGTAATTCAATTAACATGCTACAATCAAACAGATTATGTGCTATACCAGAGTTAATCTTCATACACCAGCAATAATTACCATAAGTGGTAGACGAAGCCTACCTATAAGTACTATAACAGAAGGAAAGATTTCATCTAAGGGGTTCGTTCCTACTATTCATAGCTCTTGTTTTACTAGATAGGTTGTTTTAGCTCTGATAAAATGACAGGTATTTGTTTGGTTTCTGAAGGTATGATTGAAGATGAAAGGATGACTTATGCAACAGTAACAATCCTGTTAGTATATAAGGCACTACCTACAGTATGTATAGCCAAGGGAACTAGCTATAGAGTCAATAAACAGCCTAACAAGAAGCAAAGGACAAATATCCAATTGAGAAAAACCCAAGATGCTGCTGCTATAGCTACTGAATTCTTGAATGTTTTATTATTAAAGTATCATAATGATGCTATTAAAATTATTAATGAACAAGATGACAGGTATTTGTGGAGACCATGGTGATTACTTATTTCTTTCTGTATAATGCATGCCCTTTTTGATTCCATGTTCTGCAGAAGATCACATGGTTATGTATAAAGATTTGCATTACATTTACTAAGCTAATTGTGACTAATAAAAACAATTGATCAAGTATGTAGTTACACATAACAATAATAAGATGCTAAGGTAAGTTGGTCATGCAATAGACACATAATAATAGCATTTACATTAAAGAGGTACGTATGTACAGCCCAAGCACACTAATAAGTCTATACTGTGTTTTTTTTTCTCTCTTTGCAGGCACACTTGTGAACAGCACCACAAGAGCCAACCTATGGCTATGACAACTATATAGTTTTGTGCACATTGTATCATTTCTTCCAACACTTATTTTAAACTTGTAGCTGAAAGGAATATTCTCACATTCATGGAATCTGACTGATTATTTTGTAAGCTATATATGCTGTCACCAATTATTATTATTTCTAACTATATATGTATGTACAAAAAGATAACTATATCTATGTAATAAAGCTGAAGTGGTCATTGTTGTATGTATGTATGTATCATGTATGTCAGTATGTACATGAGTGCAACTAGTTGGTGATATTTGTATTTATTATAGCAGTGAGCTTACATTTTGAGACATTTATCATAGAAAAAAACAAATCTGTGATTAAGTCTTTGATGTTTCACAATAGCAATCTGTTCTAATAGAGTGGTCATGACTCATGCCAAATTTAGCACATACTACTCTAATAGAACAATCAAGTAACTGATTTCTGTGCAGGCATAAACTTTTATTAAATGGTTTTTCTACACTGCCATTTCTGATTATTGGAGTATTTTAGCTTGAAAATTTTCCTAGGAAAATCTGAGTGAATGCAGGAATCATAAACATGATTACCCCACCCCTATATACTGGACGGACAGACAGTAGGTTACTGATCCATCCATTTAGCTTACACAATAAACATAATTTATATGTACATCAATATATCATGAACAATTTATAGTCCAGCAATACTTGATTAGTTTTTGTATTATCCTCGAGCAAATGCTGTAGGTATTAGTATTAATTTTGTAAAGTAGAGGAAGTGATTTTATCATTGTAGCTACTTCATTGCTTGGAGTACAGTGTATATGGAAGGGGATCAGAGCAGTGGTATATAAAGCTGAAAAAGTTTTAAGTGTGCAGGAAGAACCAAACGTTGCTGAGCAACTGGGTAGCCACATGTCCCACAGAAAATCAATACTTTGAGAAGCTACATATTTGGAGGCAGTTTTATTATTCAATGTTGGCAAAGGAATTGGGGGGAAGTATACCTAAATTTGCAAAGCCCGCTAGCATGCAAAGTATGCCCACTTAAGGGGGTCTGAGGCATACTCCCCCTTAAACATTAGACTTTGTGAAATTGAATCTGAGAGCGATCTTATTAATATTTTATTAGGGTGACTGCTCTATTAGAATATCATAATTTTTATTATAAGTATCCATTTAGTTGCTTGTTATAAGATGTTGTAGAATATATCACTGTTGTAAATGTTCAATGTCAACTATGGGTATCTTTATAAGTCCTTCCATTTGACAAGGCTATCCCCCCTCCCTCTTCCCCATTATATATTCATAATGTAAACATAGCTACCTTCTAGGTTATATTGGGAACAGTTCACAGCTCAATACTTTAGCTACATGCTATTTATTTAATAGCTCAAAATGTATAATTATGCAATGTGTATTATATAAGGCAGACAAAACTGATAAAGATAATTTTCAAGTTTAGTAGTAGGAAATCAGGGTCTATATAGGGGAACGGTATCCAGATTCAGACAATCTTATATAAAAGGGATCCATTCACTGGCTACTGACTGTTATTTTATTCTTAACTCATCAAAGTGATCATTAGCCAAATGACAAAACATGAATTTTTTACTGCAGGCTTCTTAATATATTGCAGTACATATTAGCTGAGTTTGCCAAACACTGACCTGCCGCATCTGTGAAACATAAGATTATTTTGCCATGGCCTATTTAATGATAATGGTGCTAACTCAGTGTTGATATTTGAATTCATGCACACATAATTATGTCCCTGAACCTTCTATGGCTCATGTGACCATTTATATTGAGTAATGGCAATCTCACTATCTCTTTTAACCAGATGCATGCATGGTGGGTTAATAGTTTTGCACTAGCAAATGTTATTATTACCTGTATATATTATACAAAAATGATAAGTTTATTGATTTTGCCCTGTATATAGTTCAAGGGCTTCATCCATTCACTGGACTGGACTGGATACTGAACTCAGGTTTTGTTTTGTTGCCTTTTATGGACAAGATTAACCACAAAAATATGCAAGAAATCAACTAAGTTCATCACGAGGCTTGAAAGTTGCACAATGTTTACAAAGCATTGTTATAGTACATTGAAAATGATTTTAAAGTTTGCCTATAGATTGTTAAATAGCTCTAATACAAGCACTGCGCAAATGTCAAGACTGCTACCATCTGTATTATGTCCATCTTATATGTCCAGTCTCTTTTATTATAGCACACATTGTTATAAAGTTTAGTCAGTTTTGCACCATGAAATAATACAGCTGCCGCCTACAGCAACAGTTTACATTTTTCACTTGAGTTTCCAGCCAACCCTTCGGTTTAAAATGCTTTATATCAGATGCAATTAGTGCATGGTATAGTAATTTTTGCATACATACCTTATCTACTGATCAGATAGCATGTGCATGAAGAAGCAATTCTCTGGCCAACTGTTAACAAGAGCTCTTAACACATTTTAATATTAACTCAAATAGGCCACTAAAACTTGATCTCTTAAAAGAGTGCTAATGTGGCTGTAGACTCTAATAATATTGTGCAAGCAGTAAGAAGTGTTAGTAGCAGCAGGGACGGAAATGGAGTTCTAAAGCCTACATTAATGGTCTGACTTTAGTCCTTAAGATCTAGATACTCTAATAGAGCAGTCATAAAATAAATTAAACACTCTAATAAAACAGTCAGCTGCAGCTGAAATGATATACACTACGGATCTGCAATACATATCGATACGGCAATATATCGATACAGGAAATAAATATCACGATACGATACTGTACTTAGGAAATATCGATATATTAAATTTTTAGTAGAACAGTTAGTAATTGCTCTATTACCGTGACAGTGATCTAAATACTCGAACAGAAAACCTATCTGTGTTATAAAATGCAACGTTACGAGAAGCCATACAAATACGCGTTTAGAAGTGCTGCTGTTGCTGAAAATATTCTTTCCCAGGTCTTCTAAAAACAATAGCTGTTACACTTTAAGCATAAAGAACTAGCAGTAAACAATCTGCTGTATATACTTGCCATCTTGACAACTCACCAAAATGCGGAAAAATCCGGACAAGTTTTTGTGGGAGCATGTATTAAAATGTTTTTTGTGGTAGCTAATTGTCTGGGTGGTGTAATAGAGGCAGGTATCCAGGTAGAAATGTTTTTTTAACAGCAACTCGGTTTTCCATACTAAAAATCATACCAGAACACAGTAGCTATTTGTCACATCACGACCAGTATAATTATTACTGTAGTTTAGCAGCATTCACTGAATAAAGAAATTGTATACACAGTGAATGTAGAATCAGTGTCGGTTCTTTAAGGTACAGATAAATTGGATATTGCTACAATTATTAGCTAATATGCCAGTCATAACTAGCCACGACCACTTTATTATAGTATCGTGATTCAGTATCGTATCGAACAGTTTATTGATGGCAATATGTGATACACAAAATGCACTGTATCGCAGAACACTAACTACTAGAGGACAAATAGTCCACAAAACATAAGATTGTAGTTATAGCCATGCTACATCCAGAAACAATAAATTATATCAGACTGCTTAAATATGTCCCCTGTAAGCACCAAGTTTTCTATGCGCAGCTATACCTCATTTCTGTAAAGCAATTAAAGTGCATAACTACATATACCTGCAATGTATGTACCAGGTACTCAAATTGATTGCCAGCATAATATATTTCTTTATCCATACATACTTGTTTTTGAAGATCTAGTTACTTGTAAAGAGTAGCCATGGATATACTCTTTGTGAGAGTATAGATATGTAAATATGTGTTTTTTTTGTAGTAATACTTATACTGTTTTTCAATTGCATTCATCACTGAACACTTCAGCCTTTAAATGATAACACTACAAATTTGTGCAATGTTACATGGCTAGCTATTTTAGAGTATATCATGGTTCTCTAGCTATAATTATGTTAACCTTCCTGTATACATGGCCTGAAAATTTGGTGACTGATTTCCATATAGCCAACTTCCTGTATGCACACTCATAACATAGGGGGTATGAATTGATAGTTATATAGTCTGAGATAGAGAGGTTAGCATCTGTTAAGAACTCATTGCAAGATATTATGCCGCTGTGCTACGCCTTTGATGGAGCGGGCCAAAGTGTGAAGGCTGGGGAGTACAGAACAGATATGGATCCCCTCCTAAGTATGTTTCAGATTCCTATTATTTATTCTAGGACCGGGTCACATACAACTAAGTACATACGTACATCAATGTGACAACCTACCCATAGGACATCTATAAACAGCACCATAGCCAGCACTCAGAGCAGTGCGTGTGCTGGCGGAAATGATACACATGCACACACAGGTAAGGGAGCATCAATACTAAAAATGCAACTTGCACAAAAGTAAGTGAGCTATAGTGGTATTAATTGATTTGCTTATGTTATAGGTGTGAGATGTCTCTGAAGATTACTCACTCAAAAAGTGATGATATATGCATGACTCGATCTTTATCACCATCCTTGGCTTCCTATTCTATCAATAATACACTCTTACAGTCAGTGGAACAACGTAAATACCCCTAGGTGTAGTATTGCATAACTCCATGTCATGGTCTGAACACATTCAAGAAGTAATCAATAAGGCAAACAAGACAATAAATCATTTCGTGAAATGAACATTATACTAGTGTAAACTATCTGTTAAAGTTGCCGCAAACACTACATTAGTGAGACCAATACTGAATTTTGCATGGGATCCACACCAACATACGTACCTATAATTGATAGCATTGAAATGGTACAACAGCAAGCAGCTATAGGTGGGTCAAATAAAATTACAGACTAACAAGTAGTGTATCTGAAATGATAAATGATCTCCAGTGGTCTACCCTACATGAACGCAGAAAGTTTAGCAGATTGATTTTTTTACAAAAAAATTAATTTCTGCCCACCTGATTGACATAAGTATCCCAGAGCATTACTCACATCACTCTTTGTCCCACTTTACATGATTATCACACCATCAACAATTAATACCACCTTTTATAACATCACCTAACTCAGTATTATCAGAAAAGTTTCTTCCCTCACACCATCTGCTATTATTGACTGGAACAATTTACCGAATGAAATAATTGAATGCTCTACCCTAGTCATGTTTATTATTTGGGGTTGTACAGTTGCACCCCACTGTGTTGTATCAGCTGTATTAAATCCAAATCAAAATGACAAGGTGCACAGTCAGCATATGATCCCAAATCAATGCAATATTTATTACTGTGTAGGACTCCATCAAGGAGTATAACACACAGATACAAAACAAAATCAAAGTAAATTCAGATGGTTTAACAAAACGTCCTTAAAACAGTTTATAGATGGCTGATTGACCACATCTTCTGGCAAAGTGTTCCATAATTTAATAGTGGATGGTAAAAAGGAAAATAAGTACGAGTTGATTCTTGCTTTTGGGATTCTGAAACGTTGTGAATGACCTCTGGTAACTGATGACATTAATGTTAATGAGATAGATGGAACTTCCATTTGACAATTGATTATCTTATAAAACATGACTAGTTTGCTAAATGTAGGTCGTGATTCTAGAGAGGGTTAATTAAGTGATGTGAGCATGCCAAGTTAGTAACACTACTTCTCCAGGAGTAATTGTTCAGACTAACTGAGGACATCATGTGCTGAGCCATAGATGGCATGTGGTGGAAAAATAAATCGTTCTATTAGCAAGCCAGGTAACTGTGCGTATACTCTGGAATGGAAGAATGGCCCACACCCTAAACTTAATCAAAAAATGGTTGGGTGGGTTAATACAAAAAAAAATACAGCAGTGTGTGATGATCAGTCAAAGTATTTTTTAGGTGTTTGTCGCAAAACAATGATGATTTTAGCCTTGGTCGAGCCATAGTCGAGTTTACCGCACTGACCTTCAACGCCTATCGAATGTCTAAAAGAATGTCTATCACGATCGAGGCTGTCGTGACGTAAATTGTGACGTCACTCACGCGTGAATAAGTGGTTATAAATGGTTTAGTTCTCCAGGCGACCGCTATAGTAGAAGTGATAGATGAGACAGTTCATCATGAGATTTATTATTAAGTTTTTATCACTTTTGTGCTTAGGCTTGGCCACATTACGTTGCGCTACTGGCCAAGGGGATAGGTACGCAAACTGATTGGTTTAATAGAACTACACGTGTGTAGCATACATAGCTGTTTAAGTTTGGAGCCACTACTTTGATAGTTGTGGCAAGTGAACTTCTACTATTTAGCTAGAAATTATAGTTCATGCATAGCTGTCACACAGTGTACATTGATGCTTTTTTTTTCCTTTAGCTGTGTGAGTGCTAGTATGCCCATGAGTGGACTTGCTAGATCATGTATGGCATACTATGATCGGGATGACGGATTTATTAATGGAACTTTAAGGAGAATGATACGTATGACCTTGGATAACATTGAAGCAAACTTAACAGGATCTTGTGCTGACATGGTACAACGCTACTTGTGTTATTTTTATTGGCCGAGGTGTGACCTAACAAATGGTGAAGTTATACCAGTGTGCATTGACAGCTGTGATTCTCTTTTCAATAATGAAGAGTGCTCTTCAGCACTTACAAGTGCTATAGAGACATTGCAGGGAAACATCCGTGATGGTTCTCTCGGTGTACCATCAGAGTCATGTGATACAACAACACGCAGACTAATGGAGTCCCATGTTGAGTCAGAAGATTGTATAACGATAGAAGGTTAGCAAAGACTGTACAGCTGATTAAAGTTCTGTGGTTGTCAAAGTTGTTATGATTTAATTAAGAATAATGATGTTGGTTTCCACATCATCCTTACTGTAAGGTTTTTCATCCTGTAGGAATTTCACAATGACAAAGTTGTATTAGACCAGACAACCATGCAGCATCATACTGTAGTTGATGCATCATATCAAATTGAGGGATTATATTAATCATAAGCAAAATTAACCAGTCCTACATTTATTTTGATGAGCTATGTATGAACCTTCTAACAGCTTTATATGCCACAGTAGGTAGCAATATGATTTGCATGCATATAAGCTAACAAAACTTGGTAAAGTATTTGGTTATTACACTTGATCGTTACCAATGAGTAATACTTATTTCTATCACATCTTACAGTAGCTAAATACTTCATAGGATTGACAGCAAATATATATAATACATAATTTGTTTTGTAGTTCCTTTTATTGATGATTATGACACAGATGAAGATGATGAAAATAGCACTAGCACAGGTAAATATTATGTATTTGGTCTCACTGTTCGTAACACTTTATATTAAGCTTTGTTATGTTTTTGGTTGTGATATTTTATTTTCCATTGTATTATTTCCTGTAGATGATGACTCTGATACCACTATTATTATAATTTGTGCAATTGTTGGTGGCGTTATTACTGCTATCATCATTGTATTGATAATTATTATAATTGTACTTGTGAAAAGAAGAAGGAAGAATGTCAAAATAGTAATCGAACAACCTTTAGATAATAATCAAGTGCAAAGGTTTGTGAAATACTTGTACATTGTCACCAGTCGCATATTCTCTTTCGTGTAGATATACTAAAGTTGAACGTCATGGTGATCATTTAGACCTCAATTATCCAAGCAATGAATCTTCACCATACTTGTCTCATCGTAATAAAGTTATAGCAGAAGGTATGAATCATGCAATTGTTATAATGCTTACTAAACATGCTAATAGTGTGTGTTGAGGAGCAGATCAGGTGCATAACAGTTACATACACACATGCACATTAAATGATATAATAATTATAAGTATATAATGTATAATATACGTACATATTATACCCAATGTTGGAGATTCTGGTGCAAAAGCTCTAGCTTCCTTCACTTACAGGGTTTAGCCTTCCTGTAGGTCCCTAGTGGAAATGCCATGATATATACAAGAATGCACTGTTTAAATAGTGGAAAGAATTCCAGATCCCAGCCATGTTTGCTTCCTTTATAAGCACTTACCTGAAGACAGCATACGAAAGCTATTGAGTCTCCATTGGTCTAGGAGTTATTCTTATATTATATTCTCTGCAGTTTTAGCTTCTCACAGATCCCTAGTGAGATAGTAATGACAATATACTCCACAAGTGTATGTACACAATCTACACTAGTATTGAAACCACCTGGGTCAGCGGTAGTGACCCAGATTCAATGCCGATCTATATACACACTGTCAGTTAGTGCAAACTCCATGCCATGCATTAAATTATTCTGATACATTACTGTAGAAGATTCAATAACAGAAAGCAGGAGTTCTCTGTTGGAGATAAATCAGTTCCTACAGTATGTGAAAGATAAGTTTTCTGAAGTTCTGTTGCCTGCAGAAGTTGTTACTAAGTTGGATTTCATAGGAAAAGGTATATCTCTTCTAATTAGTAATATTATCATTTTGGGATGTATGATCAACAGTCAATTACTCTCTTTCTCCCACAGGAGCATTTGGCATAGTGCACAAAGGAGAAATGATTTCATCTGATGGCGTTATCAAGGCTGTGGCTATCAAGACTATCAAATGTGAGTGTGTGATTAATACATGTATTTAGACTATCACAGCATGGTTTCATTGTCCTGTAAGTCTGAGCCACATATATAGCTAAACTCTGCCTTGCTTGTGCATACTAAGTAATGTCCAGAAGCCCATTGAGATCTACAGATCTTCTACTATATATAGGCAGATCTTATTGGCCTGTTCCAATAGCAATTAACATATTATTTCACATTGAATATAAACATGAGGTGTATAAGTGGGTGCTGGGTAACCACAATAGCTTCACCATTTCCTGTGATGTGTTACATTGTTATGACAAATTGGTGACCAGACACTGTAAGGTTTCTATCGTCACACAATTGAGTAAACTATACCTTAGGTTACCGTAGCAATGAAATTCTGGTGGCTTACCACATCATAACTGCTAATTATGTATTGATCTGAAGTTCTGTAATCAATGTCTGTTAGGGTTTGTTTTAGTTCAGAATTTTGTTATGTAGCTACCAGTTTGGATGGGATGAAGGACTTGGTAGCAGAGACAGCAATAATGAAGGGTTTCCATCATCCTAATGTGTTACCATTACTGGGAGTGTGTGTTGACTATGATGATGAGGATGTACTAAAAATAGTCATTCCTTTTATGGCTCATGGAGATTTGAGAAGTTTTTTAAAGGAGAGTCGTGTCTCACCCAACAACTCACATGAATATCCAAAGGTAAACTGTACTGCTGTGGTTAAGCTTGTTATAGCATATGTTATAAAATAAAATGTACATGCTAGCACAATAGAGGCAGTAACTTGAATACATCAATGCCATTGTACATAAAAAAAATTTCAATCATTTCCTGTATGATCTGCTTGTGAATAATGTGTCAAAATTATCATTTCAGGACTTAAATGAAGAAATATTAAAGAGAATGTGTTTGGATATTGCACAAGGAATGGTTTACCTTGCTGATAAGAGATTTGTTCATCGTGATCTAGCAGCTAGGAATTGCATGTAAGCTAAATAAATATTTATCTCATATTGTATGTGTTAAATGATAGAGAAGTCAAGTTTGCAGAGGTCAGGAGGTCCCATATATCAGCAGTTCTGGCTCTTTTAGTGCTATCCTAGACTGGAGTATCCAGTGATTCCAGTCACATTGGGTCTGAAACTTTTTAACTGTCCAGATTCTAGACTTTAGTCCTCTCACAAATCTCCTACATATATAGCACTTACAATGGTTCCTTTAACTCCATCACATGTTTGTAGTATAATTATTTTGTTGTATTACTGATTGCAGGGTCGATGAAAGACTTAGGATCAAAGTGGCAGATTTTGGCCTAACTAGAGACATATACAGCACTGAGTATTACAGAATAGAGAACCAAACCACATTACCAGTAAAGTGGATGGCATTAGAGTCACTACTGGATGGATACTTTGATGAGAAAACTGATATGGTACGTGTGTCTGCATTTGTGTGTGTAATTATGCATAATACGTTGTATGAATATTTATATACTGGTGTAGTGATGATGTGTATAGCCTATCAGTTGTGTTGCAACTTATTTTGTAGTGGTCATATGGAGTCACCTGTTGGGAGATTTTCTCACTTGGTAGAATACCATATCCTGGTGTGGATAATTCAGAAGTGATCAAGACATTGAAAGCTGGAGAGAGGCTAGATAAACCTACTCTCTGTCCATCTAATCTGTAAGTTTGAGTAAACTCAATGTACTGAAGTATTACCATGTTTTCAGCTTTATGATTTTTTAGGAAAAACACTGTATTTCTAGTATGCTCTGCCTTAAATGTTATACTACAGTATTTGGCTAACTGTGATATAGTTGTAATAATAATGTGGCTTCCACGCACAAAACATTGCTATATATAGTAGGATGAATATATCTGTGGTAATCAGGTTATTACAATTTGTGACTGTCCATGTTATGAACAACTAAGAACAGAATTTATCACTATTTACCACACAGGTATAATATGTTAGAAAGTACATGGCAGGAAGAACCGGACAAGAGACCATCATTTGCTGACATCGTACTCACATTAAGTGAAGGTGTTGAAGACAGCAATTTACATACTGTTAGTCCCATTAAAGGCACAACTGATTATGTTGATGTAATAGCACAATGATAAATATGTAATTCTTCACAATGTTTTCAACCCTGTATCACTATATTATATATTTTTATACTATTTGTAATGTACATATATAATATAATCACTGACAATTTATTAATCAACAAGCTTGTACGTTAAGAAATGTGTAGTGGTGTTTTCTCTTGTACACCATGAGTCATTAACTGCCACTGAAGTAACCAAGACAGTGTCTCACTGTTAGCTGTATCCATTTGAACGAAGAGAATTCTCTTTTGCTAGGATTACATACTCTAATGACAGTAGAGTAGTCAGAAATACTGGGAGAACAGTCAACGTAATACTTGACAAACACAATATTACTCTGGCTGTCCCTTGTAGCTACCATTGCAAAATATTTTTATTACAATGTATAAAATAATTATAGCTAGTGCATGCATGTGAGGTCAAGAACTATATAGTTGATCATATAAGTATACTAGGGAGGAACTAGTGAGAAGGCTGAAGCCTGTAAACATAATGTGTGTCAAAATTTTTCTTGATATTAAAACTGATAAATACAGAAAATAACATCTAGACTCATGAATGCAGTATGACATGATCCCTTTGGAAAGTTACAGTCTAGGCACATGTCAAAGAAGCTATAAAAATTGGGATCTAGGATTTCCTCTGTCAAACAACATTGACAGCTTTCCATCAAAGAATTTTATGCTGCTATAAGTTATAAAAATAACATTCATGACATTTATATATAAAATGCAAGTATTATCTGTGTAATTATGCCAAGCCAGCTACGTATTTTAGTAGAGAAAGACTGTTTTAACTGATTTTGACTGAAGAAAGCATATGTGACCTTTGTAACTCTATAATGTATTAATTATTTTTGTAGGCAGAGATTTGCATTAAATTGTAAGAAGTTGATCATTATGTTATAGCTTATGTTATAGTTAACTTGTTCTACAGTGTGTATTCAGTATACGGGTCCCAGTGACTGTACCTTGTAAGATATTGAGATTGGGAGAATGGGCTAGAGCACTGTAACCTTATACCTTTTGGTGGTATGTCAACATACCCATACCAGATGATCTAACAGTCCCTCTAAAGATGATTTATAATGATGCTACAGCATGACACCAACTAGCCATAGTTCAGGGCCTATGAGTTAGTGGAAAGAAATAGGAAGGGACCTTTAGGGATGGGGGTATAAAGTTCTCCAACCACTGCATGCACACAAAGTATTCCTTAGCTGCCACTGCCACGCTGCTATTGCAAAGGGTGAGGTTTGACAGGCAGGCCAAACCTGTTGCTGGTTGTTTACCCTGCATGTCCTGCATAGTGTGCAACATATATAATCCTATTCATAATTATTTACTAACACCTTCTAGTGCATATTATGTTCAACCTAGGTATGATGGAGCAATGTTGCCATAGACACCTTCATGTTAACCTTTCGTTAAACTTTTTCTGTAAACTGGCAGTTCAATCAGAGTATTTAACATAATATTTAATGGGAACTTACAGTAGCAGTAAAGTATAATTTTCTATGTGCATGTTCTAGAGAGGAGCAGCTTGCAAGTGGCACCACTATAATGCTCACATACTTGTTGAGGTTATTTGCAGCAAGTATGAGTATGACAGATTCAGTGGTGGATTTAGGGGTGAGTCAAGGTAGGCACTTGCCCCAATCATCCAAATTTTTGTAGCATACATGTCAATTATGCATGAAAATCTCGTCCAGTGATGTTTTATCTTACTATTTGTGACTTTTAGCCACTACCAGTCTCTGTCATATGAATGCCGTACTCCCAAGATTCCAAACGGCCAGCCTAAATGCTAATTAAAACCCACAACTAAATATGTTTGAGTGTTGTATAAAAGTACACAGCTCCTTTGATTGTTACGTATATAGCTGTATACACACCATAATCTGCTAAATGCATAAACCCTTTAATACTCAGAGTTTGTCAGCATTTTTAGAGAGCTGCATTGATAAGATCCTGTCTAGTGACTACACCATTGTATTTGAGTGCACATTGGTGTGTACAGGCTATATAAGCAGGAGGGTAGCTGGAAATCCTACAATTATACACTAGTAAAGATTGAAAACATCCTAATAGAGCAGTCACCTCTAGCTCAACAGTCAAATAAAAATAAATATTTTATTGTGATGAACCCATGCTGAAATCACTTTCAGATTCCATCTCAGAGGGTCTAATTTTCAAACATTTCCTGAGGGGCATACCCCCAGAACATAGATAGTAGAGGGCTCTTCTATTAGTAGTGTCTTTTGTCCTCACCTTTACAAAAGTCTGGATCTTCCCCTGGATAGACTAAACCAAACAATTTTAGGGTTATGCAACATGGAACAGTGAGTTAAAACCTCAGGCTAGACAAGCAATGAAGCTAAGGTCAGGCAAACTTGATTAATTGATCCTTGTCCCCACCCGCATCCTTTTTACCCCACCGCCTATAATTTCATTATTGCTGTTGTCAATCTCGTGTACACGTATTTTGATGCTAAGAAGGCTGACTATCATTTTACAAATGTCACTTGCATCTCAAGAAATGGTGGTAATACGTAAGCACTAGTTCTTAAAAGGTTTTATAGTAACAGACAGCTAGATTTGGAGTATTTTCAATAATGAAAAATGACTTGCATGAAAATCCAAATTTTTGTGAATGAGAAACAAGTAATCAAGTTTGCCTGGCCTAAGTGAATCAAACCTGTAACATTTAATCATAGTGCATTTGACTCATCATTACTTCACATTAATTGTAATTGTAAATGTAATTGTAATTTTTAAGCAGGGAGTTCACTCAGTAAAACTGATTTTCAGTGGACTCCCTGCTTAAAAATTACAATTACAATTACAATTACAATTAATCTGACCAACTGACCTCTCCAAGCCCTCAAGTAAAAACCTTGACTCCTTCCTTACTGTAATTTTTGCTGTGTGTTTTTATTGTTTTTATCTGCTTCAGTTACCAGTTGCTATGGATCAGTGCCACTGAAATCCTAGTTGACTCTAAATGTGACACTGTGACAATAACATTATGCGTCCAGTCTTAACTCCGCTATAGATATTATAGTACCACCCATGGTGGTACTATATATAATATCTAGGACTCTGCCACTCCGCCATAAGTCACGGTCCACGTCACGGAGGCTCACGTGCCGTTTCATGTACCATACAATATAGAAACAGCTACTTGATTGACTATTTACTCAGTGATTGTTCTGCTAGTATCTCGACTGTTCGATGAAACGGAAAGCCGGCGGATGGGTGTGTTGATGACGTAGATAATTAATTAACACTATAGTCATGATGGGAAATCTGAAAAATATTGATAATCCAGCCTGACTTTTGACACTTCCAGTGAAGAACTAGACCATGAAAACTTTGACGGTTTTATCAGTACTGCCTTGCCTGCTGTTTGGATTTATACGTTTTAGCGTGGGTCAAGGTGACCGAGAAAGGTAAGCACGTAGCTAGATACGTATATCCTGGGTAGCCGGGGGCATTCCATCTAGTCCCGGGGAAAATATGCATCCATATCTATAAGAGCAAAGCACGCACAGCTAATTGCTGGACACTGAAACTGAATACAGTACAGAAAATGTAGTCATGGCAGTGTGTTTTGTTGTTGAATGTCCTTTTATTGTTTATTGTCTCTTTTCAATCTCTCACCACTTAAAATGTAGTAAAGTAGTGGAGGACTGAAGGACGGCCAAGGTGAACTGGATGCTTTGTTTTTCACTGACTTACTCAAAAAGGAAAAAAAACAAAGCTCCATTGAGAAAGGCGATCCACAGGTCTATGAGTCATCCAACCCCCTCCCCAGATGTGTATAATTTTAATAGCTACTATATTTAGGTGTTTTGATATCACTGTTTTCTTCTTGATGTTTGGGCAAATGATTGCTGGTAGCTAGCACAATATGTTTGACTGTGACAGTAGCTGAATAGCTACTGCAAGGAGATACTACAGTGATAATGTGAAGTATATATATAGCCTTGTAATGCACTGCAAGCATTTCATCAATCTTATACCTACTGCTTATTATTAATATTACCTTTCATTCATTTCAGATGTGATCATGCCATTGGACAAAATGGAGTTCCTCAATCATGCAGTCAATATTATAGCCAAGATGATGGATTTTTCAATGCAACTCACAGGAGGGGCATGTTACCGAGGACCATTGATGACATCTCAATTGAGTTAATCACTCGTAATGGACCATGTGTAGACTTGGTACTTCATTACTTGTGCTACTACTACTATCCCATATGTAACCAAACAACTGGTGTGGTGACTCAATCTTGTACAAGTAGTTGTAACTTACTAGTCAACAGTCAAATGTGTTTAGACTTCCTAAGAGAAGCTAGTAGGATTATAGAAGTGATCAATGTACCTGTCCCTGATGCTGATTGTCAAATGACGTTTGATACTGCTGATCAACCTAATGAGATGTCAGAAAATTGTATAGCAATTGAAGGTCAGTCCTTGCAAGCTCATCCATCCACATGTCTATAAATTTGTATCAATTAGCAAAGGGTATACCCTGCAGGTGGCTATAATCCAATTGCATGCGACATACTGGTAACATGCAGTAGAGAGGCATGTGCCAAACAAAAGTGTCATAAATTACCTAGAATCTGGAATTTACTGTATCCAACATAAATTTCTTTTTGAGATTGAAATCCAGTAGTGATGTGTAAGATGCCATCGCTTTTTGATGTTATCAACACATTCTATTGTCAGGAATTTGTATAAATAGTGTGGAATGACCTACAAATGGGTCAAACACACTGTGTTAAGTACTGATTTAACACCTTTTGATACCTATCAGTACACATAGGTCCACTGTAAGCTTAGATCAGTGGGCTAGGTATATGCAATCAACTCTTCTTCACAATAATATGTGACTGGGTCTGGGAAAACTGGTTTTATTACCCATGACAGCAGATTTGATTTTTTCACCAAGAACACAAAGCTACATGAATCAACTATCAAATTTCACCACCAACATCAACTAAACTTGAGTGGTCTGCTTTTGCTGGTGGCTTTGAATCCCAAGCACAATGTGCGGATGATCCATACAAGCAGTGTGGGGCCCTAATGAAGCCTAGGGATGACTGTATGTGGCTGTACAGCTCTGTGGTGTTGAATTACGACCTGTGCTGTAAACCTGTTCTTTCATTTTTGCCAGTTATGAGACCTGAATGGCCAATAACTTGCCTAATTCATCCCTACACCTTCCTCTTTAATTTTTTTGAACAGCCTCTTACCCTCCTTTGACGGCCTCAGCACCCACCCCTTTTGGAGCTCACCTGGTATAGCCAACGTTGAGTTAAATGTTATCTAAAATGGTGTAAAACTTAGTTATACAGTGGATGCTCTGAAGGTAAGGAATTGGTATAAAACATGTGACAATATCACATAGCTTCAACCATTGGTAAGCTACAACACATTGAACAATTAAAACCAGCATTTTTCAATATTTTAAATAGGTAATAAAACCAGTTTCCCAAATTAGGTCACATAATACGCATTTATTACTCATTTGCGTATGTATTTTATAACAAGTACACAAAAAATTAGGAATTGTCAACTAGAGTAAGGACCATAGCGCATTGAAAAAAAGTACTGAAACAAGTTGGAGTAGTCCATGATATTAAATCACAGTAAAACAATAAGAGGTGTTATATTCCTACTGAGCTCAAGATACCATAACGGAAATGCACAGTAAGGATACAGCAGTTCTTATTGTTTTACTGTGATATCATGGACTACTCCAACTTGTTCAGTACTTTTTATCGATGTGCTATGGTCCCTACTCTAGTTGAAAATACCTAATTTTTTTGTGTACTTGTGTGTTAACTTTTTTTGTAAATAATTTATTATGACTGGTGAACCCACGCATACCACATCTGAAATGGCGCCGCACGCCACAGCTATATCAATTATTGTGAAAAGTGAAGTATCCATTACGCTTCGTTGTCAGCTATGTTCAACCCGTTACACAGCATTTCGAATCAAGAACTTTTCTGGAAGCACCTCTACAATCTACCATAGATTCTCGAATCTATGCATACCAATAGAAATTGTGCCGCCATATTGTGCCGCACCCCAATTTTATTAATTATCATCTGAAAGGTGAAGTATCCATCACGCTTCATTGTCGGCTATGTTCAACCTGTTATACAGCAATGCGAATCAAGAACTGTTTGAAAAGCACCTCTGCAATCAAAATAGCCACTATAAAAAATACGGACGATTTCTGTTTTGAAGGGAAGCCATCATGTGCTCGCACCAAATTGACACCTTTCGCTGTCAGCAAAGATGAATGTGACACAAAGGAGGACACTGGTAAGTCCATGAAGAATGCATTGTACGTACTGTGGTATGCCAAAAGGCACCTGTTGGGCTGAAGCAGTCGGACAGTGAAAAAATCAAGCCCGTAGCCTTAGCCGTTATCGAGTTACGCTTGTCTGAAGGCATCAGTCAGTCAGTTACTTACTTACTCAGTCAGTAAGTAGAAAATTCCGTCGAATAAAAAAAAATTAAAATTCCGTAGCAACTTGTTGAAAGCTTTTTGGGTCGATCTGAAAGCTTGTTTGGGCTTAGTTTTACCTCACCAATACTGCCTCATCATCGTCGGAAAATTGAGGCTGGTTTTTGGGTGATATTATTTTGTAGGCCACGCCTACTCCTTTGTGGTCCCTACTATACAGTTACTATCGTACTGTATGATATGTATTTTTACTTGTAACTATTTTAAGTTTTACCAAATATTAATTTTCCTGCAGAGACATTTGATGGAATGATTTCATTAGAGTAAGTTGACAAAATTACACGCAACAACTTTGAATGTCTATATTTCTTAGTTGCCCATCAGTTCCATCATCAAATAGAGCAAGATGCTTTCCACCATTAACTGGAACTCACTTTGCCCCACGTGGTTCTAAATTGGTTGATGATTCAGATGCTCTGCAAATAGAAATTTCAATGATAGCTAATCAGTCTGAATCAATAAATCAGTGTGTAGATATGATTGAGGTGCTCGAATGTCTAGTAGCTCTGCCAGTGTGCGATGATACCACAGGGATGATTGTTCCAGTATGTCCTACACTGTGTACAACAATTGATAGTATGATTGCAGAGTGCAGAGAACTATTTGTCAACAATACTTCAAATTTTCCATTAGTGAATCAACTTCTTACCATTAACTGTTCTAATCCAACCACTTATTACAAATTTCCATCATGGATTATTGGAAATGGTAGCAGTGATCAGTGCATTGGTAAGTAGCTACTAGTGTACATAATAATATTATCATCTTATCTTTAAGATAATGTCTGCTTACTCAGGAATTGGCTTTGCATGCATATCCATGTAGAGGTATTCTGCAATTAATAAAGTATATAGCTTTTTGGGAACTATGATTTCAAGAATATCCTTTATTGCAGTATGCCACTTGTTCCATTTTATACTTTGTTGCATGATGTCATTTGCAACATGGAAGTGGATGCATGCCTGGAGCATGCCTTTACTTGTGTGGAGTATGCCTTGTGTGGAGCATGTCTTTTATGGTCCCTGTGGCGGGTTTCCATCTCTCCGCCACAACGAAGTCAGGGATATAACTGCAAGTCTGTTGAGTGAGGTATGCAGTGATGTTAGTGTTGAGCCTGCTCTCCAGCCTGTTGATAGTGAGCCATTGCAATTTGCTACTGCCAGTAGAGAAGATGGTGCCTATCTTGATGTTGTTGCCAGGGACGTTTGGGGTCAAAATAGGCAGCGTGCATTTTTCAATGTCTGGGTTTTCAACCCTTTTGCATGCTCCTATTTTCGTTCCCAATTGTCCAGATGTTATAAGCTTCATGAACATGAGAAACGACGGGCATATGATGAGCGTGTTAGAGAGGTTGAGAGAGCTTGCTTTCCGCCATTGGTGTTTGCAGCTACTGGTGGCATGGGGCCCACTGCTACAACAGTTTTTAGGAAGCTTGCTTATATGCTAGCCAAGAAGCATAGCATTAATTACAGCAAATGCTTATTCTGGCTGTGTTGCAGGCTTTGCTTTTAAGATCTTCAATGATGTGCTTGAGGGGTCATCGCTCTTCAAATCACAGTCCATTAACATCAAAATTGATCTGGCCTACTCCGAGGGTCACTTGGAGTCTGGTGGCCTTGTTTGATTGCTGGTATTTCCAGCTGTCCAGCACTTTAACGCCTACTACTGGGAGTGGTGGCAAGGGCAGTCCATCTAGCCGGGAAAAAATTTTTTTTAACATAGAAGTGGATGTCTTTGTCTCATTAATGCTACAAATTCTTCTGGGATGTATAATTGCATTGGCAATGGTGTGAGAGAGATAATATGTGACCTGTTGAGCAAAATCAGGCCATTTTTGTAAAATTCTATGTTGCTATAAAAATGTATTGAAATAAACTGGGTAAAATACACGTGCTACAAAAAAGTTTTGCACACATTTCAAATTGTACTGAAAAAAAAGCTCGAATCAATAACACCTATACACCACCAGATTCTGCTATTCATTGGAAGTAAGACACTCTTTGTTTCAGCATACAGTTCATGATTTATGGGTACTTATTTATGATGCAGTAGAAATAAAGTTTATTGTTGTAATGTAATTGTTGAAATGGCCTTCTTCTTTGTCCACACAGAGATGTACAGGGAAAACACTATGCCTTGATCGATGTGCCAGTACATGGTGAACAAACTGACCCATCTTTGTAGCTTATTTCAGTTGTGAGTTATGGTTGATTAAGTGAGCGGCTGTAGTTTGTTTGCCGTATTGTTGCTGTACAAACCGAGTTTATTCCTGTTCCAACTGTCCATTGCTATAACTCCAGGACTATTCATCACAAAAGGCTGAAACCTTGGCTGTCCATGCCTTTGTTACTATAGATAACAGAGAAGCAATAAAATGGAATGTGAGGAATGTGCGAAAACAGTCGGGTTTTTGTTCAGCGGGTCACATATATTAAATAAGTATGGAAATATAAATATGATGCAGTTACTTCATTAATGTGATCAGGTTAATAAAATGCAGGGTGGAGTGTAATTATGTGCATGTTTCACTTTTATTGTTAAAAGTCAGCATTTAATTTGACCCACCAATAATATTTTGTTCATTGTGTTTAACATTTTCATGTTTTATGCATTATACTTTGTAGGAGATGATAATTCAAACAGTCCAGCTTTCATTGCTGGTATAGTTGCAGGCGTTATTGTTGCCATAATCATCATAGTAATTATCATTGTCGTCCTGGCTGTAATTAGAAAAAGAAAGCATATACCCAGATTTTTTAGGGAATCTTATGAAATACCTTCCCCAGAACCCACAGCAAGGTAACCGAGGTATTGATGTAGATTGTATTTCATTTATGTGTTTTGTACAGATATAATGTACATCGTCCCAATAAGAATCAAGATCAGTTAACACTAGACTTAAATTATCCAAGCAATTCTAATTCACCATATGCACCACGTCATGGAAGATTAAATACAGAAGGTACATGTACAAATATAGTGCAATTAACTAGTTATGATTACACCACATATTTGTGTGAATATATGAAATATTTGGCCTATTTCACAAGTATTCCTAATCTAGCTGGTCATACACTAATAGAAATATACATGCATACATAACATACGGTTCTGATCAAATGTAACATCATCTCGTGAGAGTGCGGGTGACTTAAAAACTTAATATTAAAGGGCATGGGACCCATTTCACTTGCGAGTATTCATCCCATTACATTTGGGCAAGAGCAAAATGGGTGCCATGCCCTTTAATAATTAAGTTTTTAAATCACTCGCCCTCTCGCTAGACGATGTTACATTTGAGTGGTAGTGTACATATCTATAGTATTTACTGTTATTTATTGCGTGATTTCATTTTTGACATTTAGAGGCATCAGTTAGGACGAGCAGGAGTTCCCTATTGGAAATAAATCAGCTTCTACAATATGTCATAGAGAAATTTTCAGAAATTCTTTTACCCGCAGAAGTCGTCACTAGATTAGAGTTCATAGGAAAAGGTAAGTAATGATTACATGTTATTATTTGTCTTGTAATGTGAACAGAACTTCAGACTTATATGGATACATGTTGTATTTCCTGTTAATAAAAGACTTCAACACTCCCTTGTATATAGTTTCTACTTCATTTGTGTCAACTCAGCACACATGCATGTACTGTATGACATTTATTTGTGACTGTCATTCATGTCGATGATTATGTATATAAAAGTAAAAAGATGTCCACATCTGCAGCTGGATACTTTCCTTGTCAGTTTGGTTACTCGATCGTTTCCCAAGGCAGGTATCAACATGGGACTTTAGCATAAGTAAGTGCTCATCATCTGGCAACTTCAAGTTTGCTATTAGAAATTGCCACACATTTTTGTTCATTCTCTGCCATGGGTTGAAGCCACCAGGAGTTACATTCTTGACAAAACCACAGCAAACAGATCTGACATTAACATGTAGAACTGTTCACACAGGGTTTGATTTCTGCTCATCACAACTTCATTCCTTCTTACTGATACCTTTCTTTTTCATGTTTAGATTTTCACAATGCTTACTCACTAGTCTTTGCACATATCACATTGATTTTTGTTTTTTCAAAATGAAATGCTCATTATCTGGCTATGTACCTTATTAAGAGATTTATTACCTTCTGTCTGCTTTATTTATTTTTAGTGTAGAGCATTTGAGCTAAATTCCAGTACAAAATTCCATTACAGAAAAAAGTGTTCAACTGTTAGAGCACCCATCTTGCATGCAGCAGTATTGTGGAATTCTGCTGGTGACATAGATTGTTTTCATGCCACTGATTTTAAAACGTCTTGTTTAAGAAATTCAAAAACTTTGGTGTACAAGTTGCTTGATAATAGTTGGAGTCTTCTATTATAATCGATTACAAGCCATTTGTTTGCCCGTGTGATCAAGTTTCTCTGTCATATTAAAGAATGTTTCTACTTGCCTATACATTATTAATATAGTAAACCTGGGTAGTCAGAAAGTGCGCATATACCTGTTTGTTTGTTTGTTTGTTATTTGGCTAATTCTCTTTGCTCCTTTTGTGTAGTAAGCCATACATGACATCTGCGTAATAGGACAAGTATATTACTAGCACCATTATGTAGCTAGTACTTGGCTGTGTATTGTAGTACATACAATTGCTTTAGCTTACATGCAGTTCTGCTGCTACATACCATTTACAACTGACCATAGCATCCTGGTAGTACAGTAACTATATAACAGGGTAGTCCAGTGTTGCCGCAGAAATTCAGAGTGCTTCTAAAACTATCCTGGGATGTTATGATTGTATATTAGTGGAAATTTTGTATGTAATATTACCCAGCCTATGTGGTATGAAATGTATTGCAAGTACATAAGAATCACTAAAAAGTGTTAGTGTTTTGAAATCATGTAGTCGTAATTAGACAAACAGTGTGGAAAGTTTCACAGTGGAGAAAATTATCACATGAATAGAAACTCATACCTGCCATATAAGTATATGACTTTTATTTCCATAGTTACATACATTTTTTCAATATACATAAGTGATTAATGAACTTTGTACTGAAGTGTTTGGTAGATACCATCCAAATACAGAAGTTTAAAAGGGTATGTGCACAATGAGAGAACAAAAAAGGTGATATGAAAAGATACACATGCACAGTGAGAGAACGTGTAGCAAAAGAGTATCTTGAACTTATTTGCAAGTCCAAATATGCTAAAAGAGTTAACGTTTTGGTTTGATGCAGGACTTGTCCCAGTGACTACACTATGCATTCATGTCGGGTGATAGATTATAACTGGTACAGTACCTGCATATGCCCTACATGTAGATCCGTACTGCCCAACAGTGTCATACATTAAAGTATAGAGGTAGATAATTGTGGCGGGTACATCTATGCATGCCCTGTGTGCAGGATTTTACTGCTTTATAATTGCACTATTTCAGGAAAAAAAAGAGTTGAAACTAATAGGTTGCCATAGTCATGTTGTGTCCTCCTGTAGATCAGGTCTACAAACAAACAAACAAACAAACAAAAAAACTTGCTCACAAAGACATGTAAGTAAGTTCAATGGTTTAGGTGTTTACTTGTGGTTCACAATGTGGTTGACACAAAGAACTTGTTCTACACCCTTGCATTCAATGCACCATAGACGACAGTCAGAAAGTCTTTAAAAGTTGGTGAAGCCAGATGACAAGTGTTTTGTTTGACACACAAAAACTGTTGGAGTAGCTGGTGAGATATAGCTGGCAAGATATAGCTGTATGCTGAAATGGAATGCAGACTGCTTTTCAGTATTATATAGTATAGAGATTAGCATTGCCTACATGCAGGATCATTTCCTTGCAGTAACTGAAATTCCTATGATGAAATCACGGATTAGAAGCCATGCAAGTTATTAAAACATCAGTAATATTTATGTCCTACAGCTTTCACTGTGATGTCACTGTGCAATAGGCCTTACTGTATATTCCAGGATTCTGAGGATACTATTCCATAGACCCCCTCCCCTCTATCTCCCGACTGACCATCTTGGGATAGTGCTGTGTATGTCTTTCCATAGGAGCGCCTGTGACTGAGCATCCTGGGATAATCCTCTGTGTGTCAGAATATTTATGATTAAGGATTAAGTTGATGATAATAGGCAGGATATGGCTACATATTTAAAACAGTAATTAGTTGAGCAGATGGTACCAAAGCAATATATTATGTGATGTACATACCATGCCAATAGTTTGTCCATGCATAGCCATTTTGAACAAGTTATATCCATATACGCTAATATACAAAATTCAATGCTTAGTATTTGGCCACTCAGTTATTGATAAGACAGGTACAATATACTGAGCACCAGCACCTGGTGTGATAAACATTTTGTAGGCATGTATAATATATGATTCCCTTAGCAATCTGCCATGCAGTTTTGCTGTTTGCATATCTTACTGGCACACTCACATCATTTTACTATACTAGCAGATGGCATAACATGCATGTACTTAAATGTGATATCATCATGCATTCCATATACATGAACAGCACTGCATAGATTAGCTCCTGTTATATTGTTGCATGCTATTAGTTAATGTTAGGCAGCTACCAACTCTAGTATGTACATATACAAGCTAAAATACAATGTGAATAATTGTGGTTTTTAATTTTAACCAAGCCATGCCTGGTTACGAGATTTATTATGTGTGCTGGTCCAGTGATATGCTACTGAGAACATGCAGGGTAAACAATTTGTGACCGGATTTCACATAACAAGGCTTCCACACACACAAAATCAAACTCACGATTTTACCAGAAATGGATTGCTGGTCTAATACACTATCATATTTCACACTGTACTTCCTTCAGCACTGACAAGTCTGGTTTCTGTAGCAGCCTTCTTCCGACCCTGTCAAAGCCACGAGTGTGAGATTGGCACCATTAAATGGCCATGGCTTTGTGATAATGGTGTGTAGTGAGCTGGGACTTCACAGAGAGCTCGCCAATAGTGTTCTCAGTCAATTTGGAGCAATTTGAGGGCCATGGAGGGCCACGGAGAGCCCAAACTTGGCCTCTGGATTCCAATCATCTTCTTACTTCATTTTATACCGGTATATTAAGACCACCGTCCACCCCCACCCTCCCACCCTATTACTACCACCTGTGATATTATTACCCGCTCGAAAAAAGCTGATCAAAACAGGGCAAAGTTTGGGTATCAGAAATGAATACACCCACTCAGTGATAGCTAGTGAACAGATGAACAATTGGTGCAAATTTCGTTTGCACAGCTGTAGGCACTGGGAAGTTATTACACAATGATTCCTTAAAATCGCCATATCTCCTAACAAAGCTTTGTGCGTCGAAGCCTTGTTTTGTCAAATTCAGTCACATTTGTATTTTACAGGAGCATTTGGTGTAGTCCACAAAGGAGAACTGGTAACTTCTGATGGTGTTATTAAGGCTGTAGCCATTAAGACTATCAAATGTAAGATATTTTAATTATAGTTTATTTGTTTGTTTGTCAATACATACATTGTACAGTAGTGTGCATTCTGTCAAGCAACTTAGGGTACTACTCCAAGCCATATATATACAGCCAGACAAGTGTGACTAGCATTAGTCAGGGACTGTGGTGGGGTAGTAGACAGCTATTTTGCAGCTTACTATGACTTGGAATAATTTTGTAATGGAGTTACATGTATAGACAGGCTATTTGAACCACTTATATAGAAGACTTCAAATGACCTGAATGCTCAGAGGTAATGCAACCACACCAAGCACTTGGAAATGTAGCCCAAGAACAGCAGTGCTAGCCCATTGTAGGCTTGCCAGCGATACTATCGTGGCACAAGTTTTTACCAGCTGCTGAAGCAGCCAAAGAAGCAGCTGTTTCAATTCGCACCAGACAAGTGAATCCTTTCAGCTATGACATGATGTAGTGCAGGGGGACAAAATATAATGTACTAGTAAAACAGCATTTATACTTTCACATACACCACCGCTCGGTTTATAATTGTCCTAATAGTTACATTTGTAAATATCACCTGTATGGCTTGGCATACTATATTGGGGCTCATGCCTGATTTAAATGTATTTCGAGTTAGAGAATACATAGAGTTAAATGTATTCCATACCACTCGATTCCAAGTTAGAGAATATGTTTATCTTGTAACTTTTCTGTATAATACTTGTACATGCTTATGCATTTTGATCAAAATTTAGTATTAATGTTTGCAATGATTTGCTCTTTGTATTGTATGACAAATATAGTCACATCCTGAGTTATTATCCTAGTGTGTAACTGAAAGTTGTATATATATATATATATATATATATATATATATATATATATATATATGTATTTCCTCGCACAATTGCTTGTTATTATACAAGTTGCATCTTTACATACTTTTACTGAGCATCAGACACCCTTAAATAATACTTAGTAGCTTATTCTACCGTAACTCTTGTAAGGAACTGTGAGATCTGGTAACAACATATTATTGTAACTGTGCCGAATTAAGTGTGTATATTACTTTTCTGAAATTAATTTATTTGTGTTTTTAACATCAGCTCATGATCAGGCCTGAGCTTTACTGAGAATCCCATTAAAGTTGGTGTTCTCCGCAGTCAATGATCTATAATATTAATGATACAGCCATCCATCTATGCACGTCTTATAAGACTACTGCATGTATTATATCTTATATAAATACAATTTTCACTAGAAAAAAGAATTGATTACCAAGAAAAGGTAGTGGAAAGGCCATATTTCCACCATCTTATCTTACAGTACAACATTATCTAGTAACGTTCTTAAGTCTGCACATATGACAAAATGAAATATTTGGCTGTCATATTAAAGAAGATGCATGGTAGAAGTAAACAGCTTTAATTAAAAGTGACCACCTAAGCAATTGGCAAATAAACGACAATATTAATGTCATACTCCCCAATTTTAGTGAAGGCCATTTCAGCACATTTTTGCTGAAGCTGCTACATATACTTGTGATACTATACAAGAGAAAAGATAGCGTCTTACCAATAGTACTAGATAATTTGGTGCCGGTTACTTTCTAACAAGTGTTATCACTTAGTACAGGTGTTTGTGCTATCTGTATAGTACTGGCAGGATGTGAAACCAAACAACTATCGTAGTTTCCTGTGATTATTTAGTATATAGTTTTTGTATGCCCACACAAAATGTGACTTTGTGGTGTTCAGTGTTCAAACAAGTCCATCTGTGATGGGCTAGTGGATGTCCATGTATATACATCAATGTCACAAATACTTCTTCCTTAGTTTCGGTGGCAATTACTTAATCACTGTCAATACAAGCAGTGATAACTTTTATGTTGGTACTTGCACTGCTAATGATATAGTACATAAATCATACCTTAAAGCACACTATACCAAGTACAAGAAAATAGACAGACTTATCGAATAAAATACTCTAATGCACTTTATGCTAGTAAAACAGTAACATATAATTCACCCAAACTTTCTTTCTGTACATGCATGTACTAAAAAATTGACAACTTTATTAACTGTCTTAATATCATCTGCTTTAAATCTTAGTTACAATTTTTGCTAATTGTGTAGCTACCAACATTGATGGTATGAAGGACTTGGTAGCAGAGACAGCTATTATGAAGGGTTTCCATCATCCTAATGTGTTACCATTACTGGGAGTGTGTGTTGACTATGATGATAATGATATGATAAAAATAGTCATTCCTTTTATGGCTCATGGAGACTTGAGAACCTTCTTAAAAGAGAGTCGTGTCTCACCCAACAACACACATGAATATCCAAAGGTACCGTCTCATATTGTGTTGACATTCAGCAAATGTAGTGGTTATATAATAATTCCATTCAATCAAATAGGAGTGTTATAGTATCCATGCAAAAACAGCCAGGCTGTATAAAAGGGTGCAGCCTTCAAAGAGCCTGGGTGAAAAAAGTTGTGAAATCAAAGGTAGCTGCCATGAAATGGCTGGTTGGATTTCATTTCTTTTTGTATTTTAAATAATATATACTCAAGGCCAACCATAAACTGGCTTTGAAGTTTATTTTTACACAAATATTTGTTCTTCTTATCTATAGATGCAATGAAGATGATATAAGACAAACTAGTGCTCTACCAATACAGAAAAATACTTATATATACCAATCCAATACCAAAGCCAATATAATTTTGTGCTTGCTTGTATATGGCTATCTAAAGTATGTAGTGCCTGTATTTATTTGCAGTAGTATTTATAACAAAGTACATTCCTTCCAAGTTAGGTATACTATTTGTCTATTAAGATTTTGCAGTGACTGTTCTGTTAGAGTGTCTCAATTTCATGCAAAAATCGACAAGTTGTAGTTACTAAATTTTACAAACCAAATCCTGCACTTTTATGCTAAAATACAATCTGTAGCCTGTTGTCACAAGTTTTATTAGTATAGCACTTATTATGATGACAATTGGCATGAGTAGGTCTTAATGTAGTGTACTTCCCCACCAATCTGTCACATACTCTTATAAAGTATACACTATTGTACATTTACTACTGAGGACACTAAATTTTAAACAAAATGAAAGCAAACGTTTGTTACATGTACTCAAGGACAGAACCACACTCAGCCATACATTGCATTGTATACAATCCTTCATACTGTGATGTAGTGTGCCAATACATTGAGTATTAGTTTCTACATATACGTATACACTTCAAGGGCATTTTTAAAGAAGTATTGAAGAGAATGTGTTTGGATATTGCAAGTGGAATGGAATATCTTGCTGAAAAAAGGTTTGTGCATCGTGACTTGGCAGCTAGGAACTGCATGTGAGTTCTTACTGTGTTGTCAATACATATATGTATTTTTCACATGCATTTGTATTCATCCAGGGTAGATGAGAGCCTTAGGATCCGAGTGGCAGATTTTGGCCTAACTAGAGATATATACAGCACTGAGTATTACAGAATAGAGCAACATGCCACATTACCAGTAAAGTGGATGGCATTAGAGTCACTACTAGATGGATACTTTGATGAAAAGACTGATGTGGTGTGTGGTTGTGTGTGCATAGACTATATGCATCCAAACATTTTGTTACCATTTGTTGGTGGACTTTCATTACAGTGGTCATATGGAGTCACCTGTTGGGAGATTTTCTCACTTGGTAGAATCCCATATCCTGGTGTGGATAATGCTGAAGTGATCAAGACATTGAAAACTGGAGAGAGGCTAGATAAGCCTGACCTCTGTCCGTCTGATATGTAAGTGTATCTAGCTACCATTGTAAGATTAAATACAGTGTTACAGCCAAAGTTGTGATAGTGCAATTGTAAAACATGTACCTATGACCAGACAAAGGTCCTCTGCATTTCTGTTACCACATGACAGTCTACTTGAAATTGTCCTAGCTTTAGTGCGAAAAATTACTTCTTCGTGTGCTTCAGGGGCAATTTTAGAGATTTTCCTGACGTTCCGACCTCAAATAGATGTTGTAAAAATTATAGTATACTTCATGTGTCAATATGAAAATACAACTGTCCCAGTAGTTATGATAGTTAATCCACATATGCTACTGGTGTTTCTATTAGAGTGGTTTATTGTTCTATTAGAATATTTAGATATTTTATGCTTTATTTAAAGATCTTTTAATGTAAAATTTTGACTGGCTTCTGTGCAATTCACACAGTGAAAGAAGCAAACGATGTACACCCTACACATTGCTACTGCACTTTTACTCTAATACAACAGTCAGGAAATACTGATACTGTATAGCAGGAAGTTTGGTGGGAGAAACCTTTGTAAATTAAGCAAGAAAAGTGTGGCAATTTTTTTAGCAGTTAATAAAGACGAAAGGTTTGGTGGATTTTAGTTTGGCAAAACACCACTCACTTGCCAAATTGCCTAACTTTCCTCCAGCCAAACTTTTCTGCTATGTGGTACACTCTAATAAAACAATCAGTTCTTGAGCAAAATCTTGAGCATGATTTTGAGTGCAATAGGGCTGACTTTTAATGGTTGATTTTTGGGCATTGTCAAAAGCATTATACGTAGGCTGTTTTTAAAGCATGATTGGCTCAATCCTAGGTTTGAGGTACTTGTGAAGGTATTACCATCTCGTACTACCTTTCAGCTATTTCCCATTGCTTTTCATACATCTGCAAAGGTATTTTCACTAAAAAACACCCTGTTGAAGAGAGGTAGATTTGTTACATATAAATACTGTTTCAGTCAATATCATACTTGTCTGTCAAATAGTCTCTTTAGGTGACAAAAGCACACATATTAAATTTCTTGGTGAATGTCTAAATTATACACAAGTTTGGTTGTTGTTTGTAATCAGAAAATTTTCCTTTTCTTTTCAATCATGAGCAATTAAACAGATGTACGTGATGATGTGTCGTTTCTTTCACCACACACAGGTATGAAATGTTAGAAAGTACATGGAATGCTGAACCAGACAAGAGACCATCATTTTCTGATATTGTACACACCTTAAGTGATGGTGTGGAAGATACTGGTGTAACTAGTGATGACAGTACTGTTGAACATGCTACTGAATCTAATGGTTACATTGACATACAAGAATTACAAACATAGCAAAATTTTGATCGGCACCAAGGGTTATAAACTCTTGTTAAACACTTTATGTAGTATTTATCAATAATTGTACTTTGTCATGTAAACATGTCAAGAAGCTCACAAGTCAATGACCGTTAATGTGGTTTACCAACTGTGCTTAGTTTAGAGACTGTAAAAACGGTTGCAGTCATGTACACAATAAGTCTCTGGGATTCCTAAAGCCTCTATTGAAAATGCTTTGAGGTGAAAACAAGCACATTTGCACCATTTCATTACACTAATAATGACATGAAATTTTGACTCCTTTTATTTACAAGCTTTTGGGCTCAATAGTGACATACCGTATAAAACAGTTGCTTCATTGTGTTGATTTGTGGAGTTTTGTCATAGTACTGGGAGAAGAAACAGCAAGTTACTATACAGCATAAGAGAGCTTAATGTTATGGTAATGCAATGCAAACATGCATGAGCTCAAATTCAGATGTGGCATTAGCCATCATCTGAATTTGAAGCCATCATCTGAATATTGTATGAATTTCATAAAAATTCATACAATATTCAAATAATGGACCTAATTGTAAGCCAGGGAGCTAAACACAGACTTACTGGGTCAACAGTACAGCTAATGACTGTTTGAGAAGATGATCTCGTAATCCCTTCTCTTGAATGTGCTCTATGCCTACAAAGTTAGTTTATAACTTCCGATAACTTCTACACATGGCAGTGAACATTGAGAATTTGAGATTATAAATATTTAGGTGGTGAGACATAGCAAGAGTACATAACAAAAAAAGGGAGGGAGAGTGTCTAACTGCCAATGCAGCCTGTACAAAATCTCTGCATATTATTGAATAGACAATGATCTTTGAACAAATTAACACTTCTAGTGATAATATAGGTTTGTTGATAGGTGTTGAATAAGGTAAAATTTTGTTCTATCAATGTGTGGATGCTCTATACTGTGCAGTGAATGTGTCCTAGTTAGACACTCTCCCTCCCTATACGTACTCTTGGACATAGTATCTGTGATGCCATTGGGAGGGGGATTAGAACCTGCTGAAACATAAAAACGAAGCCTAAGCAGCATGCATGTACATTGTCTACATCATAGTTACATGGCAGTTATTAATAGCAAGCTAATAAGAAAATGACTCATAATGAGCAAGGACCTTGCGTAATATAACACAATCGACTCTGCCAAGGTTGCATGGCAAGTGACGTCATGGTAGGTTTAGGTTTAATCAAGGGAGTTTAATTAACGTTTCAACGGGAATGAGCAAAGAACATGAAGTTATCTGGGTTAATGTCGATATGGTGTTGTCTGGATCACGTCTCAGCGTCGGCCAGGTTAACAGGTATGTGGACTGGGGTACAAGCTGTGATTTGGCGTTAGACGTGGCTAGAAAAGTTGAGTGTGCCGGTGGCTGTGAAAAAGTAGTTACTCTAGTAACGTTGTAGAATTATTTGTGTTAGGTATGTCAAGCAAAGGTGGACGGAAGCCTATTAAAAGTGGGTCCAGATGACAGATCTCCGCCACTATATAGGGTGGTCTTAGTTGTGAGAGAGAACCATCACTAATAATTGATGAGAAAACATGCATGATTACAAACAAATTATATATTATGTGTTATGTGTCCTCGGACAACATGCGACCACATGTCTGACCAACAGTGGACAGCAGTGGGCATGGCAAGGAAAAAAAAAATTATATTTAAGTACAAAACTAAAGTTACAGCTTAAATTATATACAGATTAAAAACAGTCCGGGTTGATTGTCCATTCTTTAGAGTTCCTACCATAAAATATTCTCTGTGAAGCAGAAATTGAGGCACTGGCCATCTTGAACAAAAGATTTCTAGCACTTCCCTTGGAAAATAGGGATACTTGCTGGGTAAAATTTATCACATCCTTAATTGCAGCAATAGAACTAGGTTGAAAATGGCCCAAAACACTGACTTCCACAGTTCTGTAGCAGTGAGGAATCTTCAAACGATCCAATTCAGCCAAAAGCTGTACATACTCAGGTTTATAAAGTTTGCGGTTGTGTGCAGACTCCAAATGATGTATTGAGTCCAATGGACATGTAAGCTCTATAATGCCCATCGATGCAGAGTGTCTGTTATAGATGACAACATCGGGTCTGTAAGGAGTGACTAAGACATTGGAGGGGATGGTTTCAGGAGGAGAGTCATTAAAACGATGTCCCTGCAGGTCCGCATAGACACTGACCATCTGGCAATCAGAAAAGAGAGTAATTAACTGAGAAATTAAAGTGAACAGTACTTGATTATGTCTATAGGTGTACCTTTGTTGGGATAGTGCTATTGGGCAACCACCTAAAATATGAGCGGTAGTTGGCCGGTTAGAGTCACAAAGGGTACACTTGGCACCACACTGTATGTGCCAGCGACGCAGGTTAACAGCAGTAGGCAGAGTGTCCGAGGATGCTCTCAACAAGAAAGAAAGTTGCCCAGGGTGAAATCCAGTCATTAACTTATTCCATGTTCTGCAGCTAGTTTCTAACCTAGCAGAATCCAAAAATTTGCATTGCACAGTGAGTTGATTGAGATGGGCTTCACTGTCAGAAGTAATTTCACTAGTCAAATCATCCTTAGCTCTCTTGTAAAGAGACCGTGCTGATGGCATATCGGACAATTGGCTTTGGGCAGCCGACAATATGGAATAATCTTGATTCTGGAACTGCAGAAAATCATTACCAAGATGGAGATGCAAGCCCAATTCCTGCAGCTGAGGATCAGATGATGCACAGATACATGAAAGCAAACTAAGTTTTGCCTCTCTTGACACACAAGAGACACTGGGGCAACAAATTCCCGGATAGTATATGTTCATATATTGGGGGGCATCTCCAAACTGATTTTGCTACGCTTAACGTCATAATGACACTTACTTCAGACCCCCCCTCCCCCTCCCCCCTTCCTTAGGCCACTCCAAATAAATTCTCTGTTTCCCGTCCACCGCCCGCATCTGGTTACTGCCAGCTCTAAATATTCCTTTATTCCGTAATTCTTCCATTATTTTTCCGGTTATTCTTGCATACTGATAGGCTCAGTAAAAACAGTGTCAGCTCACGTGTAAACAGTGCTATCAAGTCAGCACAAATTTCACGTTTGAGTTATTTTTGCAACTTGCAAGGGAAGGAACAAGCTTAAGCATGTTTTTATGCAGCCTTTTTGGCTATGCCAGGCAAATAATGGCTTGAATAGCTAGCCAATCTTATAATGAAGTAATGGAAATGGACCGCCCGCCTGCATGCAAATATGCCTGAGTCCAGGACGGGAAACAGAGAATTTATTTGGAGTGGCCTTAACATCACACTATAAAAACAAAGCATTAGCAATAGAAGCACAAAATGTTATATTCTTTACCTGAAAACATAGTCTACAAACAGTATAGCTGCTTAATCACACCACTCTCTCTGTTCCTAGCTGTTTACACTATAACTGCTTTTTTGTAAACAAAAAAAATTAACGTCATGGGCTAAACCCCCCTCCCCCCTTAATGCCCCCTTACACTGATGCACAGGAAAACAAGACATTTAGTAAACAATGTGAATTATCCTTTGTAATCACTTTGATATGATACAGTACAAAATAACTCTTGTCCCCGATTTGCAAGTCTACTGAAAAGACTACAGTAGCTAGGAATTTGGATTGTGAAGAAATTATTGAATGATTGTGTGGTCAGTATCATCAGTGACATACATTACAGGTGTGCTGCAGTCAATATGGGAGCTGGGCAACCTAGATCATGTATGGATTACTATGACTCTAGGAATAATGAAGGATTCTTCAACAATACACACAGGGACATGTTACGAAGGACAGTGGATAACATCTCAGACTCATTCCGAGCACATGGTGGACAGTGTGTAAACTTAACACTCCATTACCTGTGCTACTATTATTACCCTGTATGTGATCTAACTACTGGTGTGGTTATGCCATCTTGTACAAGTAGCTGTAATTTACTAGTCAATAATCAGAATTGTTCAGATTTACTGGAAGAAGCTAGAGTTATTATAAACCAGATGTCTCCAACTGTTCCATTTCCAGAATATGATTGTGCACGCACCTATGATACTAATGGAGAACCTAACAACATTTCAGAACAATGCAGAGAAATTGCAAGTTAGTTAATTGTGTCAGTTAAGTGTAATGATACTGTACATGGAAATAAGACCACCTCATCAGCATAGCTATACATTTGAAATAAGTATTAGCCAAGATGTGCTTTATGCATAAGCTGACCACATTATTATACCTAGCTTTGTTTACCTTTAGTTAAGATTGGTGTTCCTTTTATGAAGCATGGAATGTGATTATTTTTGATTAATTCATGCATAGTACCTTGCTTATATGACAGAATCAACTTTATGGCTATTGTGTGTTTTTTCCCCCTATTTTTTCATTTCTGTTTAAGGTTAAGGTCAACCGGAAATAGGTAAAATACCACACTGCTAGGTGATAACTTTCCTTTGCTAATAAGCACACATCTTTACTTACTGGCCCATAGACTAGTCAAATAGGTTGGGAGATTTGAAGCTGCTATTATTAATCGCTCAAGAGTTATGGGGTGGTTTGTGAAGGGCTTCAAAGCGTTACTACACGTCATACTGCTGGGAAACTATATACCAGTTTTGCCAAGATGATTGGTGAAAAACAACTAGCAGACACATGGAGTGCAGTGCACGAAAAGTTAATTAATTTTTAAAGTTTCACACAAATCCTGCTAAGAAAATGCAATTAAAAGCACTTGTTTTGGTATCTGTCCCTGTGCCCACTACTACTGAACTGTTCGAAGCCACAACAACTAGCCTATCTAGTAGTGTACTGTAGAAAACTGACGTGAAGTAATAGTATACTGTAGTGAAATGCCAAAGAAAACACAAGTAATTAGTGACATCATTCAGGTGCCGCACACTAACAGAACTGACAGTGTATCGCAGATATGAGCACCCAACAAGCTTTGTTTCACTAAGCTACAAGCCCTACAGAACTAATTACAGCACTAATGTTGATGCACCTTGTAAACACATAGAGGTCTTCATACCACACTACAATTCAACCATTACCAAATATGTTAAAAAACTATTATCAACTCATTTACACAATGTTTATGCTGCACACAATGTTTATGCTGCACACAATGTTTATGCTGCACACAATGTTTATGCTGCACACAATGTTTATGCTGCAGAACTCACGCATACCATATCAAAGGAAAGAATGCATGATTGCTGATATAGATTGGGAGACTAAAAATCATACCCCAATCATTACCATTTCACTTCTATCCAGAACATAGCATTGAAAGTATACATAACACTGAAAATTATCTGACTGTAGGAATTATCGTGAGGCAGTTTCTCATTCACTATTACATCCAGTGTATGAAGCCATTGACATGTTACTTACCTCATTGACACCTTGAATTTGCTTTAGGAAATAGGACACAACAAAAGGACATGATGCATGTATTGTACCTCCTTTGGTACTAAAAAATACATAATATTAATATTGTGTATTTGTAGTCCAAGCAAAGTTATTTAAATCCAATTAGCTCTTACTAGCCATTGTTAAGCTATGTCATTTTTTAACTAGTTAGTGATAGTTTTAACACATAACAAAGGCATGGTTTGAGAGTATTTGTGTGAGGCTAGTTTTGCTAAACTTGTGATTAGTTAAATTATGTGATCATTACTGTGCCCTTTAAAGGTAGAGATATATTCTATACTATGTCAGGTGAGGTGGTATTTAGTAATGAGTGATATATTATATGTCAGAACACTTATTCTGTGTCTCTGCTATTAGGGATTCTGTTTGTATTATGTTGTAACAAAACATTCCATATAATAACCGATGTCATATTCTAACATGGTATGAAGTTGTATACAGAGAGTTTGGTGGATTTTCTTTTTAGTGATATAAAACCAAAGCTGGCTGTGCGACCCAAACCTTTCATAAATTATTAATAGTTCAGAGAGTTTTTAAAAGGAGACTTCACAGTATTAGCAATAGTGCCTAGTGGAATTAGTCTTTATCAGTAATTAATGGAAATATGTCTGTTTTCATTGTCAGGTGGCCATACTATTTCATGCAAGCTCCAAGTATCAAACAATATGGTAGTGGTGTTTAGTACTATAGTGATGCGCACTGCTAAAATAATTCCTTGTTCGCAAACCATAATGAAAATATTATACCCCCTTAAATGAACACAACACGCTATCACACCTCTAATAATTAGAGCTGAAACCATGTTCCTTGACAATCTAGCTCTGGATAAAATGGTACTGTATCACACCCCTAGCTTAATCTACTGCGTATATAGATTGAGATACTGTAATACAGCAGTCACAGCCACATATTAAATAGTACAGTAGTACCGTTTAAATAGGGACCCCCCTTAAAATTTCATGCACCACCCAAAATTCTGCCCTTGAAAATCATCCTAGAGACATCTTACCAGACAAAAATAACCTTTACGGAATAGTACTAGTCCATATGATATATATGTAACATAGCATTAAAACACTTATAGGTGGCCGGATATAGAATAAAAAAATTATCAAAACTCAAATTTTAGGCTGACTTCCTGGCTGACCACAGTCGCAAGGCTAGAGGCCAAATGAAGCAGCACATGGCCACCATTCTACGCCACAAAAACAAACTCACCAGTGGGATGTGCCTTTTAGGGTTCTGATGAGTGTATGCCCTCTATGTTTTATCTTTTCTTTTATCTTCAATCAGGCTGCTTGTCTTCTTCTTCATCCAACGAAACCATACCAAGGTGTTAATTTTCCATATTAACACTTCTTTAAGCAGCATAATAGATGCCACAAAATTATTTAAGGCGCTTAGACTACGCTACTGTACAGAGGTACCAGTACTAGATAACTACCTGTATCTTCACGATAGGTCACAAGATCATGCCCATTCTTTATTCTATGTATTATCGATCGAGACCACGATGACCACACCCCTTTTATGCTAGCTGTATTTATAACGGAATAGTGACCACAAACCTTCAAGTTGGTAGGCTGACTTGAGATACTCTAATAATCAATAAAAACCACAATGACCACACCCCTTTTTGGGCAAGCACACATCTTTGCAGGCTAACTCGAGATACTCTAATACAGCAGTTACCCTAATAGAATACTCACATGTTTATTGGTAGCTGTATGCTTTAACAAAAAAACTAAACAAACTAGTATATTAAAAATTATGAATTTAAAAATGCCTACTCCATTTTTAAATTTATATTTTTTAATATTCTAGTGTATTTTATAGCCATGTTCTAACAATAGACACAATCCAAAACTACGTAATCATCATAGCAACAGCTTTCCGCCATTTTGAATGGGGCCAGTATCAATTATTACGATTGCGCTACATTGAAATCCGATGATGAATAAAGCTCGAACTAGGGGGTATTGTCGAACAATTGGCCGTGGAAGTCTTCGAGGTTGTAAATTGGTTAGGAGCAGGTGGTTATCAGGGTTGAACAAGGCGCGAAGCATCGACAGCCCAAATTGCCTTGTTGGCCCACACAGGAAGCACTGCGAAGCAAATAGATAGTATTTTGGTATCCATTACTGCGGTAAATTATTTGTGATAGTAACTGTAGTAGCCGCTTATCATCCAGGCGCTCCTTGTACAGGTAAACAAAGGAATTAGTGTCGTCAACGCTTCGCACCTTGTTCATCACCTGCCTTTAGCCAGAACAAAGAATTTACAGCATTAAAAGCTTCCATGGACTATGTTTGACAATACCACTTAGTTTGAGCTTTCTTCATCGCTGAATTTCATGCAGTGCAGTCAGTGATTATTGAAATTGGCCCCATTCAAAATGGCGTCCGAAAAGTGGGCATGGTTTTGGATAGTGTCTATAGAAAGTTAATGGACTAGAAAAATAAAGTAGGGTTCCAGCAATAAAAAGTAATGAAACAAGAGATGATGGTAGCTACAAGAAAAAAGCCCTACTTGGCATTGTAACATTATGGGAAAATCCCTACTTCGGCATTGAAAGATGGTGAGAAAATGCCACATTGCTACAATGCCAAGCAGCTAGGAAATTTCCCTCATTTATTGCTGGAGCCCTACTTCATTTATTTTTTATTACATGAGTATCTCATTTGTGATTTGAGGCACGTGACACAGTAATGGCCTATTTGCAAATGTCACATTAGTGTATAGGACCATGCACTGTATCGGGCCATGCACTGTATAGACCACAAGAGACACTGTATATAATAGTAGTGGTGTAGTCATACACCATCAAGTTTCACTTAATGCACCCAAGTACAGAACTGGATGCTCTTAGAGTACAGGGATGCCCCTAAACCAGGTTCACCCATGAAAGCTGAGGTTAAGATTAAATCATCATCCACGAAATGTTTCAAAAGCCTTTGACAAGGTACCACATGCTAGACTTTTGCCAGACTCTCACACTATAGTATCAGTGACACATTACTAACTTTGAATTTCTATCAGAAAGATCTCAAGTAGTTGTACTTGATGGAGACTCCAGTAAGCTTTGTTCAGCTGTCCGTCATGGTATGGTATAGTGCCCAAACGAACTTAAGCAAATTCGAAGGTTCATTCAAATGAGCGAACATTCTAACGTGGGTTGAACAGTTCGAAGTATACTGGTTAGACAGTGATACAGTTAACCTACGTATCAATCATGCTGCATTCCATAATGATGTACTAGACTTATGGTATTTTGGCATTTAATGTTTGTGGTTTAGTGGTAGTTGTCATAGGCTAACTGTGATTTTTTAAGGTTTCCATGTTGTACCAGTCACTTGTCTTTAGTAATTTGTATATAGGAAACAGTTTTTAAAGGTTCAAAAGATTCATGAACTTTAGTTTAGTCAATGAATATCCAAACATTGACGATCAAGGTGTTTCTAGGACAGTGGTGTTCTAGCATGCTAAGGCCACAGTTAAAATGTACTGTAAGCTTGTAATGTTTTGCAAGATCATCAATAATTGTATACTCGGCCTTTATCACTAACTACTAATAACCACTGGTCATATCCATCAATTCAAAATCACTGGAAATATGTACTGTAGGAAATGATTATATGCAAACATATAAATTTACTTTAAGGTACCCAATCTTGACATCACTGTTTTATGTTTTTTATACATAGGAACCATAATTGAAACACTTCCATTGAAGTAAGTCAACAAATTGTGTGTGTGTGCGTGCATTTTTGCGTGTGTGTGGGTGTGTGCGTGTGTGTGTGTGTGTGTATGTGTGTGTGTGTGCGTGCGTGCGTCTGCGTGCATGCGTGTGTGTACGTGCGTGCGTGTGTGTGTGTGTGTGTGTGTGTGATAATTTTATTTAATTGGTCTTAACTTTTCAGTTGCCTGTCAGCAGAAAATTCACCAATGTGTTTTCCACTATTAATGGGCACTCACTATGCCCCAAATGGTTCCTATGTAGTTACTGATAGACGTCTCCTAGGTGATGAACTTGCAGTTATAATAGGTCAATATGGAACAGATCATCAATGTGTAGAGTTGATCCAGACACTGACTTGTCTTGTAACTAGTCCAGTATGTACTGCTGCAGAGGGAAAACTTACTCCAATATGTCCACAATCATGTCAAACGACTGATCAAATCATTCTTGAGTGCTCGATGATAACCGTCAATTTCACATCGGTGAATCAACTTCTTACCACCATTAACTGCTTTGATCCACAATCTTATTACATTTTCCCATCACAGAACATTGAACCAATTGATGGTGAATGTATATCAATATGTAAGTAGTGAGTGCACACATAAAATATACCTGTGTTTGTGTTTCTATAAATGACATCAAGAGTAAATAATGCTTTTTGCATTATTTATTCTTGATGGTATGCTAGAATGTATGATTAGTGGTGTAGCTATGGTACAAGTAATAAAAGTTGGTAGCAATTGAAGATAGGATCAAGAATGAATCCTCAAGTGTAGTAATGGCTAAAATGAATAGCAATTTTACCATCCGGATATTCTGGACAAAATCTTTCCGGATATCCTATGGATATCACTTGCTATAAACCCATTGTATACTATGTTGTGTACGTACTAAACAAACAGAATAATATGCAATGCCATCTAAGTTCAAAGAGAAACGTGTGCTTTATATTCCATACTGTTCTAAAGTGTGCTATATTTTCCATCAAAGTCCGCTTTTGTTTTCCTTTGTATGACAATATAGCACACTTAGTATGAATGTGACACAACCGTAAACATGACCCATGGAGACACTGGAATGACCACAATTACCCCCACTAACAATACTGTCAACAATGTTACCATAGCAAATTAATAGCTATGCACACAAATGTTTGCAATTCCACTACAATATTATGTATATGTACCATTCAGTCTAACTAAACTGTCCATCATTGTAAGTATCGCAACTTTTTGGTTAAGTTCGTTCAACTTTGTCACATTGATGGCCACACTCACAAACAACAATTAGATAGCTATGCAAACTGTCCATTACTGACATGTACCATAGCCCAGTCGTTCTTCTCGTCTTCTGCTCCACTAATAAGTGAATTCTAGATCTGATGGTTCACAAATCGTGTCATAACAATTTGTGGCTTGGTGTTAGTGGCTACAAATTAACCTACTGCGGCTAATCACAAGAACACACTATTTCTCACTGCCATCATGGCGTTCCGAACTGTGATAAATTGTAGTAACGGTTAATTTCTTCTTGATTGCAACATACATTAGAAGTGCCACTTACTCTCTTGCACCACAGAAAATATAGTGTTCGGGTGTGGCCTTGAGCCAAATGTAGCACTCTGCTTTGCCTTAATTGTGCTATATTTGTCTTTCAACCATATCCTTGTGCTATATTTTCTGTATTGCACTCGCTGTGATGTGTTAACTAATATGTAATGATATACATGTAATAGTTATACCACAGCTGTGACTCGAACCCTGAGGGCTGCAGGCCTGAGGGGTAAGGGTGTATATGTATATGTGTATACACCCTAGGGGTAAGGGTGTATATATCAAGCAAAATCCCAACACAGTCATGGTATAAGTGATATATATCACTCAGGGTACACTTACCTGATAGGTGAAAGATCTACAGAACACTCACTCCGTTTGTTTTATACACTTACATTTGATGATTGATTGTGGTTTCAATTTCTTCTTGTTTTGTAGTGTACTCAATGGCCAACATGCTCCCCGCGCAGTGGGTAGAAATACACATCCACGCATCACCTAAGCGATCATTTTACAGATCATTCATCTTAGAATATATACTGTCAAATGATCTACACTGAGTCTGCCTAATGTGTAAACTAAAACCCACAATAAAACACTCTATGTCTCTCAATAAAACGAGTCAAAGCATTTCATATTTTAAAACTGGTTGGGTATCAAAGCCATGAACAAACCGTGCTCCCAAGTTATTACACAGGTAATATCTAAGTAAATATCCCAAGTAGTTCCCTTGAGCATCCACACTAAAGTAGTATATATATACATGCATAAGTAACACTCTTGTTTTTTATGTTTGCAGTATTAAGAACAGCTATATGTGAGCCGTGGAAAATAGAAAAGGTCCTTAGGGTGATTTCCAAAAAATTCCAATTATTTAGTAATTAAATACTATGATGGGTGTTCCATCCGATTGTTATAGTTTCGATATTTTATGTCATGTGTAAAGACTATGAACAGCACTATTTAAGTTGGATATAAAATTTAAATAGTGTACATTAATTATAATGCCGCAATTATTTTTAAAATATGTAATTATCTATCCCTGTAATTTTTACAGAATACATTGGTGTATTAGCAATATAGAATATGAGTAATGATGTATTTTGTAACAGTGAAAATTTTACACTTGTTCAGATAATTATGGATATTGTAAATTCCCACTTTTCACCCTAAGGTCCCTTTCTATTTTCCATGGCTCATATGTGTAGCCCTGTTCACAACACTAATATCATAATATACTATCATAATAGTTATGTTTTTTTTTGTACAGTGAATGGAACCGCTGCCACTGGAGGTATGTATAATTATATATACTTTTAGTAACTTTTTGTATGTACATGCGTACTAGGGTGGAAACAGATATGCGGTGAAATCCATGAAAAAAAACAACAGCCAAGCTGTATAAAAGGGTGCAGCTTTCAAAAGCCTGGGTGAAAAAAGACGTGAAATCAAAAGTGGCGGACATGAAATGGCTGCAGTGATCACCTTTATATACAGCTTACATGGATATTATAATCATGTATATACAAAATTACCTCGTGCATTCTTCAGCCAATCTCCCTATTATTCAGATATCCAGATAGTAATTTGATTCCATCAGAATAATTTGAAATTTATTGCACTTATTGGTCATATGAATGTTCTGTTTGTTTCTATTCATAAACAAGCATGTTTACAGTAAAATATACAATGTGATTTGGTATCCATAGAATATCCAGAAAGATTTTGTTCAGGATATCCGGGAAATAAATTGCTATCTGTTTCAGCTCTAATATGTACACATATACATGTACTTTATATCTTACAATACAAAGGCCAGTAGAAACTGTAAATGGCAGGTGACATAACTGTGAGATGTGTAATTAGGAACAGAAATTGAACTCTTTTAGCTCCATTTAACTACAACAAAGTAACAACACAATGACTGTTCAATTAGAGTATATTTACGATTGCATGACTGTTCTATTAGAATATATTTTCAACTAGCAGAAGCCAGGTGTAGCACTTACACTGGCATTGATTATATGTTGCATTACACTGCGTCCATAACTACATGTGGGTATGCATGTCTGTGGTTTGGGTGACAGTTGTAACACATGTATAAGGTTTGTATTTGATCTGTAGAACATGATTCCCAAATCAAGACACGCGGTAGTGTGTCGTGTGGCCAAGAAAGCTGGCACACTACACCGTGAATATATTTACAGGAAGAAAGAAAACAGTTTTTTCACGCATGCATAGCTCCATGGCCCCTTCTCCAAAGTACACCATTTTTGCATTATAACTGTCCCCCAGGTAGGGTAGGCCACATAGCAAATTTGATTAAATTCACAGCAGCCATTTACGAGATATGGGTGTTCAAAGTGTTGTTTTAATATCTTCTTGATTTATTTTCGCACACTTTTGCAAAAATTGCTATAAAATGCAAATGTGTACCTTGATTACCTCAATCTTTAACTCAAAGGAAGAACGTGTAACGGTGGATTCATGTACCACGTTTGCTGTGAATCTGAGGAATATCCAAGGAGTTATGAGCATTTATTCACGTAAAGAAATCAAACTTCTGTCACAGTTACAGGGTAAACCGAGTATAGGTTTAACTTGAAAATTGGTGTGTAGATAGGCTGATCATTGTAGCAGTGCCTTTTGATAGTTTGAATAGCAACAGAGTTACAGCGTTGATGTTATATAGCAAAAACCAAACAAGTGTAAAATTGTGGGATCGAGATACTCTAATAGAACAGTCACCATGGAGTAAACAAAAATGTTGAAAAAAAAACTTAGCTACCAGAGTTCAAACCAGGGACCTCCGCCTCACTTAATTTCTGCTTCTGCTTTATAGATGAAATTTCTAGTTTAAATCTGCTTATAATTAAAAGTTCATAGATCTACCAGTAGAAGTACTAGATTGTTCCAGAACATTCTGTGTATATTCTATTAGAAGTCCTCAAAAAATGTGCACTCTATTATAGTGTTACAATAAAATATTATCAAATATTGAAGTAAATCATGCAATGCAACACATTTATAAGTCTGTCTTTAATAATCATCATTGTGTCTGCATAGAAAAGAAGAAATGTGAGTAAAACAAGCCTCAAAGTCAACCGTATGAGCTAGTTTGGGACCTTATAAAGTACAAAAAGAAGTGAAATCCACACAGAAACAGCCTAGCTGTGAAAAAATGGTGTGGCCTTAAAAACCTGGGTGAAAAAGTTGTGAAATCAAAGGTAGCAGCCAAGAAATGGCTGTATTGATGTTAATGCTATAATGGCTATGTGCATTGTTACAATTTAATAACATTATCATCATTGCAGCCATTTCTTGGCCACCACCTTTGATTTCACAACTTTTTTCACCCAGGATTTTTAAGGCCACACCATTTTTTCACAGCTTGGCTGTTTTTCTGTGGATATCACTAGCTCAGACATTTATGCATCAATATCAATGGCTCGTGGCTACAAAGTTGTTGGCTGGGTAAACTGATTTGTCTCTAAGATGCTTAAAGTAATTGCAGCTTTACTGTAATTTTAATTTTACATGGGCTAAATGAAATTCCCTTGCCAGTACCACACAAAGCAGGTGTGCAGATACAGACTAACGGTAGCAAGACAACCAATAATCCCAAGGACCAGTTACAATGTCTGGAGACGCATTACAAGATTAATATAGCATATTGTCACTTAGCACATAAAGAGTGTATTCAGATGAATTAGTAGTTTCACGTATGCAGTGGTGTGTGTCTGATCACTTTTAGGGTAGTACAATAGTAGAGTAAAATAGTTGTAGTAGTAAAATATCCTTATGTGCATTGTGTTCTATTTTGTAGGAGGTAGCTCAAATGACATAGCTTTCATTGCTGTCATAGTAGCAGGTGTTATTGCTGCTATCATCATCATAGTAATCATAGTGATAGCAATAAAAATGATATTAGTAATTAGAAGGAGAAGACGTATACCCAAATTCTTTAGGGAACCAACTGAAAGACCATCTCCAGAACCTGTAGCAAGGTACTTACATATGTTATCAATTGTTATGTTCTATCATGATATCTAACTTATGTACATAGGTATAGCACACATCATTCCAATCAATTAAGATTGGATTTCAACTATCCAAGTAATGCCAATTCACCATATGCACCACATCATGGAAGAAGGACAGGAGGTGTGCTCCTATGTAGTGTAGTGATGTCTTTGCACCATTATCTACATCATATACATAAATGTATGTATTTCTGACTACATTGTTGTTTGTAACCGTCTTAGCAAAAATCCACATAGAGGGGGATCAAACTTAAAACATTGTGACATAAAACGGCTAAATAATTATCATAAATTGCTGAACAACGCTTGCTTGTCTGGAATTTGTCTATCGAGAATGAAGGCTACGTTTGCTCTCAGATTTGGTATGGAACAGAAATGGTTTGCTAAGTCAGTTAACTTGTAGTAAAGCGGCTATATAGGCGAAATAATTGTTTACCTCTTGATGAAAGAACCAGACTTAATACAGTGTTTGCTTGTTTCATACTTAGATACAGTGCCATTAAAAGTACCAATCATAATTATACTGTCTATCTTCTTTGTACCTCACCATCTTTGTAATTTCCAAATGTGTATCTGTAAAGCAATGAAAAAAAATAAAGAACGTGATAAGAAAATGTATTGAAGAAGCCACAAAAGTACTTGATAGTAAATGTGCTGGACTTGCATCTACATAGACAAGCAAGGGATGGTCATATCCACAGCTGATCAAGGGAGGTGCCCAGTTCATTAGCTTGCAATAATTAAGAAGCACAGACAGTCAAGGTATACAAAGTCACAGATATGCTATGTATAAAAAATTGTAGAGTGTAGTACTGCTGCAATAAAAAGTACTGAAACAAGCTGGATCAAAGTAGTACGTAATGTCTGGATACTGTAAAACAATAAGAAGTGAATATCTCTCTACTGTGCTTATACCTGCTTGTAAACTTTTTTTTGTCAATTCATTACCACTAATAAACTAGCTACCTTTCACATAAGAAAATAGCTACAATTCTCATATTCATGAGTGAGATTATGATCTGCAGCAATCATGCATATTCATAAAAGCACAAGGGACATTCCAGCTGCACCTATACTACTGATGCACACCAACATCTGGTGTAGCTGCCAGACTAATTCACTTACACCCGACTAACTCACAACAATTGTCTACTGTCATACATATGCTTTGTACATACCATTCCACAAGGCAGTCCACTTCCTGGTGGCAGACAACATCTCATCTACAACGAAGAACAGCTCACTGAACTTACCTGCACATGTATTCCAATATGTTGGTGCAATAACATTGTGAAACATGCATGCCCAGAGATCGAAGCTGTACGATTCTTAAGTACATTCGAAGTGTTTCTGTGAAATTAGCTGTAGCCATTTTTCCACTGCACTAGCCTGAATGCATCAGTGTCACAATACATTTTGCCCACAAACTCTATAGTTTGCAAAATTATTTCTTGTTATGTCTCAGCACTACGTATCTACAGTGTCCTAGGAATTGGTTAGCATTGTGGTGAGTAGTTTTGGAATTATGACACTAGACAGTAGAAGCAGCCAAGAGTTCAATTTGTACAGCAACTATACTGAAAATAAACTATAGGCACTTAAATTTGCAGCCACAACGTTTGTTTATGTAGATGTAAATGGTTGGATTATGGCTTAAATGTTCACCATGAATTGGCAAATCCCTTACAGTATACATAGTTTCAACCCTGTATATACTTAAGTCTGACAAGTTAAGAAATAACAATTATTTTGTTATTTAACATATACCCTTGAGGCTACAGGAACAACACGAAGATATTTAAACTCTCCAAGAGCAGGCAAATAAAATGGTGTATAGGTTGAGACTTGCTTCCCTGAGAAATAGCTTGAGTTTAAAACTGGTGTACCATATTTGACCGGTTAATAGCCGTGGCTACTATAACTTTCAGCAAGTTTAGGGAAGTCGGCTACTATCCAAGGAGGCTACTATGGGCTTGTGTGGCAGTAGTGAATGGTGTTTATATGGATTCACAAGTGGTTTAGTCATCCTTCAATAATATCATTCATTTTAACTTCTCTCAAATTTCCTGGATTAAAGCAACTCCATTGCCTGATTTCTGCTTCAGACGTGTCTTATCAATGCTGGAATCTGTATATTCCCACAGCTCTTATCTGAGAGTGGCTCTTATGACTATAACTCTGGGCTGTGGAGCAGCTACTATCCCAGGGATGGCTATGATACAAGCCGCGATTATTAACCGGTCAATTAAGGTACTTTTTTTCTTATTTCACCTATATTTTTAATTGAAAAGGGTATACTTCTGCAAACTATCCAGGGTTTGTTTGCTACAGCGGTCACATTTGTTGTTTTTTGATATATATACATAGAGGAATCAGTTTGGACAAGCACGAGTTCCTTGTTTGAAATAAATCAACTTATTCAATATGTGAAGGAGAAGTTTTCTGAAGTTCTGTTGCCTGCAGAAGCTGTTACTAGACTGGATTTCTTAGGAAAAGGTATTTTATATATTTTTTAGTATTACTGTACATATAGTTGTTTATATACATATGTATAGTGCTGTTTCCAACTAATAATTGAAAGTAATGTTTCAGGTTTATCTGTGCTTATATCAGCAGCATAGACATTAATTCACAAATATACAAAAATATTTTTCTCCTACAGGAGCATTTGGTATAGTCCACAAAGGAGAACTGGTAACTTCTGATGGCATTATAAAGGCTGTGGCCATTAAGACTATCAAATGTGAGTGTTATGTTATTAGTGTATGTCATGTACTCTTGCATCAAATCATAAGCTGTATTTGTGTAGTTTACTAACATAATAGTGATTGCTTATCCTAGTGCATAACTGGAAGCCTTTATACCACACCTGTGTGAGTGTAACCATGCTGGAGCGCATCAGCCCTGCAAAGCTCAAAGATACGTATGTATGTATAACTAAAACTGAAAATTGTCATGTTCACCAAAGTGCTTCGCTCTTCTAATCTACCTGCCACATTTGAAGGAATAACTAAAGTTTCACGTACTTAAAGAGCCTACACAAAAAAACCTTTAAATTCCTGTCCATTTAAGACCTTTATCATTTGTATTGAATATGCACAAAACTTGTGCTCATTTGATGGGGGATACACGCACACACACGCACACACACACACACACACACACACGCACACGCACACGCACACGCACACGCACACACACACACACAGAACCAGACATAAGTACTCATGGAATTTTACATTATGACCAGATTTGCGAAAAGGAGTCTTCCACACACCACCAAATTACCAACTTTGACAATTCATATCTTCAGATTAGAAAAGGCTATTGGCGTCAGTAGTGAGCACCAACATAGCTTAATGAATGGAGAAAATTTCAGCTTAATTATGGTCTTTGAAGTTCATAGAATTGGATGTGTGTGAAAGATACTTTTACGCAAATCCGCATTTTGTGAATTTTGTGGTTATAAGAACAATAAAAAAAAATTGCAAGCTTGCAATAATTTAGAGCTCTGTGTGATGTACATCATCTTTTCTGCAAGGTCAAGATTTTTCAAATAGTATTCCTTGGCAACGCTACATACGTCGTTGATGTGAGGGCTTGCACAGCCCATAGTATCTAAAACGTTTTAATGGTTAAAATCTGATGAATTATGCGGTAACAGTAGTACTGTATAGTAGGGATCCCAAAGAAAATGGCGTCCCCAAATTGTTTACAAAACAAATACTATTTATACGTACTATAAAAAATATCTTCACAGAAGGGTCTTTGTGTATCTAATATCTAACCTAGAAAAAATTGTAAAACATTTACCAATATTGAACGCTTTAAATTGACAAAGCCTTAATTTTTGGTTTGCCCTATAATGGACGATATCCACAATGACGTTTTATGATGTCACAAAACAAAATGGTTATGCTAAGGAGGGGACTTTGTACAAGGAGGTATCGAGATAGTGTTTCCCTATGATAGTGTTTGTAAATTCAAAAAAGGGCGAAGGTGAGGCATGTAATATATAATGCTATACAAAATAAGCCTAGTTGTGTCCGAATTTAAAATTTTGATATGCTTAAGCACGTTTTGCGTCGTCACAGTAAGTGTACTATTTCTTACTTTTATTGTTTCCTGTTTCCATGTGTAAGAACTACAGACAACATTCATTTCGAATACTATGTGCCAAAGTCTCTGAAGCTTCTACACTAAAACAGCAATTTTGCCAATTATATCATCAAATTTTGTCATTGCAAATATCGGTCCAGTCATGAATTTTTCTCCTTTCTGCACCTTTTCTAACTTGATATAACAACTTTAAACATGCTATTGGACCAGGTGTGTCCTACAGACTTCAGCACTTGTGCTACAAAGCCTAATTTAAAAATAAATAAATTGTCCATTTAAAGGTCAGAGGTTAAACAATTCATCATATATTTTACAAAATCATACTTAACATGTGCCTTTTGGAGTTCCAACAAATATCCGCTCTACTTATCATTTCTAATACTTCTCTCGACTCTTATAGTTGTCTTCTTCATGTGAAGAAACCATCCCAGGGCATTAAGTAATAATGTCATCACCTTTCTTTGCTCATAACTAAACAAATTAATGCTGCTACAGCAGAATAACTGTACAACAGTCTAAGAAGGATTGTAGTATTTTATCCCTTGGAGTAGCACAAAGATGGTGCTTGTCTTACATCCTTAAATGTACGTACATACTAACTTGTAACAAATTATTATGTGTAAGATCTAAATACTTTGCTTTTATTTTATGCACGTAGCGACCAGCATGGATGGAATGAAGGACTTGATAGCAGAGACAGCAATAATGAAGGGTTTCCATCATCCTAATGTGTTACCATTACTGGGAGTGTGTGTTGACTATGATGATGATGATGTGATAAAAATAGTCATTCCTTTTATGGCTCATGGAGACTTAAGAACTTTCTTAAAGAAGAGTCGTGTCTCACCCAACAACACACATGAATATCCAAAGGTACATACGTAAATGTCTACTGTAGAGAAGGAGAGAGAGAGAGAGATAAAGGTTTGCCAAACATTAACAGCCTGAAACCAGCCTACCGTCACTGTGACAGTATGTTGTCTAGTTAAGAATATTAGTTGTTTATAAATTTTTATACCACATCTTTGACAAATGGATTGATTGCAAGGGCCATGTATTGCTCTGCACATGTAAAGGTAAAGCATAACCAAATATAAAGCAAAACAGTTAGTGATTAAGGGTGCGCGTTTGTCCAGCTCCTTCAGCACCGTATAAATTAATGAAGGGACAACACTTACCCCTTCTGGGTATTCACATAGACAATATATGGGAAAGCCAAAAATTCATAAGATGTCATGTCTCAGTTTCACACTACCGTATACAAATTTCAGAGGTATGTCATTTTTGCGGATTGGCAAATTTCAGGATTTTGCTGTTTTGTTTTTGAAGATCACTCATTTTTCCCTTTTAGAAAGCATAGCTCTGATAATGTTAATTTTCAAGGATGAAAATTTGTAGACAGCCAAGCAACCACAAAATCCACAAAAATCATGTCCCTTGAAAATTTTTACATATATGGTATTTTGTATTTGTAAATGTCAAAAATATTCTCATTAAGTTTTAAATGGATAGTGTATATAATTCATGAGATATGACATTTACAAATCCCATTCATGCGGTATGCATGTGATTTCCCAGAAGGGGCAACTATTGCCTGCTCAAATAGACAATGTATGAGAAGCTGCAGACTTCAAATGTCATATCTCATAACCTATATATTACCATACCGATGCAAATAGCACATCGGGCAAAATAAAATTAACACAACCAGTGGATAGCTACACTATCATACTATTGGTTTTGATCCTCAGCATTACTTAAAAATACATCTTTTCTGGGTGGTGTTGCGAACTTGAATGGTGGTTTCTGGCCTTTTGTAGGACCTGGCTTGGCAAGAATCAGTGGTGTGTAGAGGTTATTTGTTTACGTCATTTCAAGTTAGTAACGGTTACTAGACACCATGTTTTTGAGGCAAAAATCAATGGGACCCATGAGAGAAAATGAAACTTTTTGTGATTGTGCACAATTGAAGAAAAACTAAGGAAAATCGTTCTGCTGAATGAGTTACTTATATTAATAGACAATTCAAAAGTGGGAACAAAGGAGACTGCGGTACCTAGCAAGCAGCTGGAGTTTAATGGCTCTGTTTCTTCCAGCTGTAAAGCGATATTACTAAGCAACAAATAACATGACAAGCAACAAATAACATAACGAGTGCACCACAGCTTTCTTGTTTTTGCCAGTGTGCTCTTCAGCTTGTAACTTACACTTGCCTCACACATTCACAAAGATAACCTTTGATTATATGGTAAATATTTAGTGTGACATATGATGTCAAACGGATAACCTCTATTGGTGGATGGCTTGATATGGTTGGCCAAACATTTCTCTGTTGATTTTGCTGCATCTAAGAAGTTAGCACAGCCCTGTAGTCTCGTATCTGGACTTCATACATCCATTCTGAAGTCTATCTCTTGCCCAACCTGCCACCTTCCACCCCTTTGTGAGTACTCGTGATTTTACTTCACTCTTCCAACTGCTCAAATTATCTGGCAGAAATCTCTATAAGCAGCTACAAGTACTAGAAGTGGCCTGAAAGGTATTAGAGTGATGCATCTCTTGTGTAAACTTTATATATGCCTGCTGACTATCCTTGGAAAGTAATACAGACTTGAATTCTTTAAAAATGTTTATCTCGAAATTTCTAATGTGCAATGTGGATTGTTTTTCCAAATCCAGTTACACAATATATATTATTCTTTTAGGTTACTTTAGACATTGACACCTGCAATTGATGTAAAATTTAGTCTTAAAGAAACTTTTTCCATCCATCTCAATTCACTCACCAATGTTGCCTTATTTCTTAAACTTTTTTGCCTTATTTGTAAGTTCTATCTCCAATTGTAGGGTGTAGTGTGCCTGAGAGAGAAGAGTGCACTATAATTTATTTCAGTTGTACATGTTATACACTAATAATACTATTATTCAAGGACCTTCCTGAAGAGGTGTTAAAGAGAATGTGTTTGGATATTGCCAGTGGAATGGAATATCTTGCTGAAAAGAGATTTGTGCATCGTGATTTAGCAGCTAGGAACTGCATGTAAGTTACTGTTGATACAAGACATATATATTAGTCTCACATGGCACAGACTGTATATTTTTATGCACAGGGGCTTATCAGTTACAGTATAAGCGCTGCACCTAAAAAGTCTAGTCTGGCACATTTCCGGACTTAGGGATCTCAGAAAAGTTGGGATAATGCCTCAGGTAATTGGTTCACATGCACACATTCCAGTGAATAAACATGACAACGAAGGTTGTTAATGTTGTCAATGAAGGCCTATTGCTTACGGAACACGAGGCTTCTACTGCATCATTCCTACTAGTCTTACCTCAGTATCTAAGGAGAACTACCACGGAGCATTGCTGAGAGACGCTAAAGGTTGTGCCTGTACTTGCACATCCTCTTAGAACAACTTTGGTCCGAAAATGTACCAGACCGAATTTTTCAGGGACAGGCACTTATATCGAAAGCAATAAGCCCCTGTGTCTAAACATTTACAATCTTGCCATGTGAGACTAGATATATATGCAGTAAAAGTCTCTATATTACTTTACCCAGGGTTGATGAAAGCCTTAGGATCAAAGTGGCAGATTTTGGACTAGCTAGAGACATATATAGCACTGAGTATTACAGAATAGAGAAGCATACTACATTACCAGTAAAGTGGATGGCATTAGAGTCACTACTGGATGGATACTTTGATGAGAAGACTGATGTGGTATGTAATTTGTGACTGTGTGTACACTTGCAGTGTCAAAGTATCAGTCATTGTGTATTTGTATTTGTAAATTTTGTTTATGTAGTGGTCTTATGGAGTCACTTGTTGGGAGATTTTCTCACTTGGTAGAATCCCATATCCTGGTGTGGATAATGCTGAAGTGATCAAGACATTGAAAAGGGGAGATAGACTTGATAAACCTGATCTCTGTCCATCTGATATGTAAGCATCAGTGTTTAGTAAAAAGTGAAGTAAGGTTTCAAGTAATAAAAGTAGTGAAACAATAATTGTATTACCACACATGTGGGAAGATCCCTACACTGGCATGATGTTTGTAGGATTCCCACATAGTTATGTTGTAATACCGTCATCTCTTGTTTCACTCATTTTTACCACCTGGATCCCTATTTCATTTTAAATATCACACTACTTTGTTTACTTTCTGTTATAGCATGTCTATGTTATACGCTTGTGACTATTCTATTAAATATCAGACAGGTTGTTGTATGTATTAGGGGTAACTACATCTAAATTTCTGCAGTTTGTTTTGTTTATGCAACTTAGGACTTACAATTTTACTTTTAGCTAGAGATTTGGAAGAATACAAATGACATGGGGGCTGGAATGAAATGAAGAAAGTGGTCACCTTGATAAGTCAATGGTTATAAGTGCAGCCAGATCATTAAAGGGTGTGGTCTCTGTGCTGTGTTTTGTCTAACAAAACTGGTTATCAAAAGTGCAACTAAATGAACTTTGAAGTTAAGATCAAAGCAAAAAATAGTGCTATATTTGCCATACAGAACAGTTTACATGATCACAGTGCTACATTGGTGACCATAGTGTTATATCGAGGTAGTTAAGCAGTGTGCATGGGAAGAAGATGATTAGTTACAGGGTGCCCGACCCTAAAATTGAAAAGACAAAGATGATTGACTGGAGAAGAAAGCACCCCAGAGGCAGAGAGATGGTCTTTAAGGTACATCCGTATCCAGAGCGAAGTCAATTGTTTTACTGAAGGCTTGCTTGGTGGGTCTCGCGCATGTTTTACTTGAGCTCCAGCTCAAACCTTGAAAGTCCTTTTAAAGTGTAGCTTTGCTCATGCTATACGAAAAATGTAAACAAATATAAGTGCAGCTGTCTACTCCCTCTTACAGTGGTGCAAGTGCTTCAGGCTGTGTCTAGGTATACATCTAAGGGGAAAGTGTTGACTACAGAAAATTGACTTGTTGATATGGTTCCTTGAATGGTGGCTAGTAAAATTGGAGATAAAATGTAAAGGCAAGGCACAGAGGGCAGACATTCACAGAAACCAGAAATGGGCACATGTCACACGTGAAGGTGTTATTGTGGCATAAAATAGTGGATATTGTGGCATAAAATGGTGGATATTGTGGCATAAAATGGTGGATATTACATAGCCTCTAGTCTTTTCACTGTGGTCAGGCTGGTAAGGAGATTAAAAAATTGGGCTTTGGCGATTTTATTTTCTGTAAAGATTTAATGCAATTTCGCATGAGATGCACTAAGAGTATGTGATTTGAAAAATATTTTTATGATAATTTCAATGGCAACTTTCATTTTCTTTGATCTGGATTATGAAGTCTACCGTATAATGTTAAATCTGAATCATGTTTTGTTGTTGATATATCACTGCTTATTGCTTGCTTGTAATCTTATTATGTGTTTTTTTCTATATTTAACATTATTTTGAACTGCCAACTTGTATAATATTTGACCACATAGGTATAAGATGTTAGAAAATACGTGGCAAGAGGAATCAGAAAGAAGACCATCATTTTCTGATATTGTACACACTTTAAGTGAAGGAGTAGAAGATACTGGTGTAACTAATAATGATATTACTGTTGAACGTACCACTAGTGAACCAAATGATTATATTGTTGTACAAGAATCATAACAATAGTGTCATTAACTCTAAAACATAAATTGTACATAGGCGGCTCCAGGAGTTTTTGGTTTCTGGTTTTGATTAAGAGCACACCTAAATTTTTGGTGAAAGACCAAAAAAAGAAGAAAAAAAGGTAACTTCCCACTGAGAATAACTGCCCTCCACTAACCACTGATAAAGTACCTTATTTATAGCTACATAGCTTGCTACACTGCTACTCTGAATATTGTGACTGCTTTATTAGAGTGATTGACTGCTCTATTAGAGTATCACGATCTGATTGTGACCAGTTTCCAAACCCCCCTCCCCCCCCCCCTGGAGCCGCCCCTGATGTACAATAAATCACATGTCATAACCATAATTACACTGATCCACTTATTGATGTTTAACTATGTAATATGGAATATTGGATGACTGATGAGTTACAGATCATCAACCAATCAAATCAAATTTTTGCCATTGTTTATAAGAAATTAGTGCCACTTAGTGGCAAGACTGTGACAATATTATGGAGTAAGGGACCACACCTTAAGGAAGGTTATTATTATATATATTGGTACTTTATTTCTTAGCTAGTGTACTAAAGTGGTATAGCTAAATGGTTCTGTAATTAAGGCTTCCTTTATGGGCTCATTTTTATGCACTATTGCAGAGTTAAGATGTTTCCTCCATTATTAACTCTTATTCAGCAAAAAGCATACATATTAAGTGTTTATTTAGCTAACCTGGCATGCACAACATTTACCTCTAATACAAGTGATAAGAAACAAGCTATAAATTTGTATACACACAACAAAGCAATTTTTTCAAACAGTAGGGATTGCCATGCGCCATATTGGGGAACAAGGTAAATCCTTCCTTGTCAATTGTATACTGGTTGTAGTTGGTGTTAGGATATATCATGGAGGAGCAGAATCAATATGGATATATATTACCATCCTCCATACTTTGGTTTGATTCAAAATACACAGTTACTTATTCATCATTGTTTCTGTCCTTTGTTGTAAATTTAATTCTGTTGAATGATTATGTATATACGTACCATGGCCAATTGTAAAATGGGTCCCTGACAACTCCCTGATATCATGAACCACAGTAGTGGTTCATAATAGAGATTACCTATGGTTTTTTTGCCAAAATCCTAATAGAACACTCACCAAAACACCACCTTAGAAAGCTCCCCCAACCACAAAAGAAGCCTTAGAAGTTAATTTGGAAGAAGTAAAGGTCCAATGGAAAATATGAAGTCAAAAATAACCAATAAGATTGATTTTAATATACACTGAAATTTTATAAAAATTATGCTTTTGTTCATCTTATTTTTTTCGCAGGGCTAGAGCAAGATGTGAGTACTTATTGGGAATAAAAACTACATAACTTTGCTTCCTATATCTTTCTTCATGTCTGTGACCTATTTTTAAATGCATATTGCAATGATAACACCCATTCTCAAGCAAATTTGCTTCTTATAGGTTCACTTTGCCATTGATCGTCTTACCTAGTCTTTGCAATGGAAACCTATAGCTACGTGTTAATAAGTATCTAATCTATTCACATTAACATGTTCATTTGGAACCGTATATCATTACCTATATTTTAACCACAGTATATTAAAGAGCAGCAATGTTGTTGTGTACCACTGGGTACTTGACTTGTGATCACTTCAGAATCCATACTACATGCTGAGCAATACACACTGCCTATAGTTGGATTATAAAAGTTGTATAGAACAAAGTACATTCAATTGTTATATATTTCATACTCTGTCACCCTGTACACATGCAGTCATTGTAAATTACACATTAATTACAAAATAATCCAAGTACAGAAATAGTTTATGATCTAGCAGTACAAAAAGTTACGTAAGGTGACTAAGACAGAGGTTCCACTAGTCACTATAATATTATGCATAATACAACTAGTGGTCTAAGTAGAAGAGCTAAGCTGGTCTATATATATAGTTTCTTCTGAAATTACTTGTACTTTGTTGAACAACTAGCCAGCTCAATGTCTTACTCCCACGCCAGTAAGATTCTGTGCTACATTTTGATGTATTATCTGTGGCCATCTAGAAATTATTATTATACTGGGTAATCATCTTGTAGTGGAACCTCATTTATCCAAACACCAAACTTTCATTAATTTTATTAATGAAAGTTCAGATAAATGAGCTTTTATAGTCCAGAATATCCTATTAAAGTGATTGTTTTATTAAAGATTTTCAATTCTAAGGTGTGATTTTATACACAGCATCAGATTTGTTATCTAAACGGTAGATGGTCCCCAGGAGATGCCATTGTATGGCTGATATAATCTTTTATCTTGGACCCATTTTCCTACACATACGTGCCTCTGTTGTTATCATGTTACTGTTCATAAAATTGCTAATTTTTCTGGTCAATCAATCCTCTTATTGAAGGCCATTTCCTGGGGCAGGTTCAAAGGGTTCCTTGCAGGAACCCTGTTTTGGAATGTAGGCATAATATTATTACCTGCTGACAATTTTTTCGTAAATATTATTTAAGATCAGTTATGTACACACTGTTTTTAGTCAAGTACAGCGTAAAACCAAGTGCTTTAAGTTAAGCTTTTAAAATGAACTTCATGCATCCCACAAGTCTAAGGTTAGGTAACACTAAATTTTGACAAGCACAATAGGCTGATGTTCAAACCTCAAAGTTTGTTTGAGGTATAACTTGTGTCACCAACAAACTGCTTAATCAAGTTCTCAGCACTTCTGCCTCCAATAAGGCTGCACTCTAGCTAGCAGTGACAACGTAAATGTTAAAGCTGACCAGACCTATAACATAGTGGATTGCACAACAACCCTTGCCACATCAATTCATTGCACAACACCTTACATCATGTACTCCTGTTGCAGAAAAAAAAAAGAACTATATATATACAGAAATTTGAGTTCAAACACTTGCCACACACTAAAGTGCTCAGTCAGTAGTCTATTCATCAAATGTTTGCTCATCGATGTTCTGTCTATAGGTACAGTCATAGCACTGCTTGAAGGCTCTTAGTTTACTAATTTGTTAAGTTGCTTTACTGTAGTTGTACCCAGTTATACTGATAGTAAAATGTCAGTAACTTTAAGTATATATATGGAACATAATTGTTTTAAACTCTCAGTATAACATCAGTGAATGCAGGTTTACTGAAAAACTACTAAAATAACAAACAATTAACTGTTCCATATACTGAGGGTATACCACTCTAGGAAACAAAGAAATTTCAAGCAGTGTAGGCGGCGGAAAGGGGGGCTAGGGGGTTTAGCCCCCCTCAGAATGATATCACGCGTATTATCCTTCTTGGAGTGGAGCTGAAAACTGTGATCAAGTTCGAGATACTCTAATAGAGCAGTCACTCTAATAAAGCAATCATAGTATTAGAGCAGTGTGTAGTGAGCTATGTAAGGATTTTTATGTAGTTTATCAGTATAAATTCGTAGCTGGTGAGGTGGGCAGCTATTGTCAGCTGGTTGCGACCTTTTTCTTCTTTTTTTTTTGGTCTCACCTTATCAAACCGATCCACCCCTAGTCAGCCCCCCTCATATCAACTACTTCCTCCGCCCCTGGGTACAGTATAATGTGTTTTTAAATTAATCGGCCCTAATGGCACTCTTCCACCCTCACAACTCCTGGAAAAAGCTAGAAGAAATTTGTTTAAAGTTGTTAGCCTAAAGAGGGATATGTACCTACAGAAAGGGTACCTACAAGCCTACTTGGGGGGTGGGATCACATACAGTGGACACCCTGCATGCACTCAGCAACATAAAGTCCACACGACTCCACAGGAGAAGATAGGGAATAGGGTGTCCAGACTTGACCTAGAACCATGAATACACATTAATGATGACCTCAACAGTGAAAAACTTGGATAGCAGCATAGCCAGCTCATTATGGAAGAGTAAGAGGTGTTCCTTTGGATGGACAAAAGATTGACAAGACACTTGAACACAACAGAAGCAGCTTTCCCCATACCACCAGGTGATGAAAATACAAGTGGAGTAAATCTGTAATAGGGTAATGACTGTGCTTGACTGGCCTATGGAGTTGCTGTACTGTTGGACACTGACTGATTTTAAACTACTAAGATTTCAGGACCTTTTCGCAATGAAACTTAGCCATGAGATGTCATGAGTAAAACTGTGTAGCTTAAGCTAGCTACAGGTAGCTAGTCTGTACTTTTTGCCATAGACGTCAGAGTAATAGGTAGCTACATAATCTCATTGCAAGAATTTAACCTTGCAGGGTTTCTCAAATACTTACACAATTCATAAGCGATCAAAGTCATTTCCTCCCATCATGAGGAGCCCATATATTTTTATGACGTCACATAGACTAATGTAAGCTCGAGCATGCATATGATTAAATACTTAGCTACCGCGTTAAGATACCACCTGAGGTACAGACTGAGTCATGACAAGATTACTCGTGGCAACGTTTTTACTCCTGTATGCTTCTCATCCCAGCGTCGGTCAAGGGGACCTAGAAAGGTACGTACTCGTGTTATAATATAGTAACAGTTGGATATTACTCAATAGCTACAGGCAGTTGTGAAGCTACAGTACTGTATATAGCTAACTCACTAGGTGGTGCATCATAGTATATTTCTGTATACCATCAGTTAGCTAGTCTCGTGGGTACTGGAATGCGCGAGAGAGAAACCATCATTTAATGGCTACTGTATTAAGCGAGTCTGTGTCACAGCCACAGATGGGGTAATTAGCTGTTAGTTGGGGTAGTTAGCTGTTAAAACTTTACAGTGACTAGCTTACTAAAATGCCTCACGAGTGAGCATGGCAAGAAAATAAAGAGAAAAAAATAAAACTAAAAAGATGGCCTGAGAGTGGTCGACCTTTAAGACTCTCCTGATCATTCTGGGTAATCTCTAGTCATAAATATTCTTCATTAAAACAGCAGCTGCCAAGTTGACAATGCATCTGCAGGTTGATTTATCAATACTGTTCTCATTTTGAATATAGGCTCTGAAATGATGACAGAGAAGATGATAGCTATATACGTAGATAGTTGTGTAATACACGTATCACAGGGAATTTCTAGACGATGAAATTGTGACAGTACATATAGTTCTTGGTATAATATTAAACTTTCAAAACAACTGACATGGTAGTTGATTAGTGTCGTGTGACCAAGCTGCTTATTTCTCTTTGTCTTGGGTAGGGAGAAAAAAAGGACTAGTAGTTATTTTGACACTTTATCATTGCCAATTTAATTTTCATTCTCTATAAAGCATTGCCTGGTATTCTAGCATGTTATGGCTACATAATTCAATACCAGCAATCCCTCGCTAACTTCACTTCCAATATCAACTTTTGTTCCATAATAATATACTGAATGAAGTCGGTTAGTCACATACGTATAACTAAGTTAATTAATTAGTTGTTCAATTGTAAAATTCTCTTGTGTTTAATGTTAACTGCAGCCATTAGGAAATTGCATTCCTAATCTTGACGTTGTGTGCCAGAGCAACCAGAGAGAGTTTTTAAGATAATTTAAGTACTTTTCCATCTTATATAAGCCAATGTACCACTCTGCGTGGGCAGTTCAAAGGCACCGCCAGTGCCATAATTTGTATATTGCACTGCTGCAGACCGCAGCGAGTGCATTATAACTTATAACGTACTAGTTGTGGTTTTGTAGACCACAACGAGTGCATTATAAGTTATAATGCACCGACCGCAGTGCAATATACAGATATTGCACTGGCTGCGGTTTTGTGCAGCATAGCACAAGTGCCGGTGGCGAAGACCACTACGACACCTCACCTAACAGGTGGAAAGACACTTCACAGATCACTCGAATTCTTTTATAGCCCGACATGTGAAGGTCGATTGTGGGCCATAACGTCACCAATACGTATAATGTTTACAAGCAGCCAATAGCGATCAAAAAAGCCAACGCGGGTGGCCACAACTCTAGTCTACATATATATAAACGTACTTATACACCTTACTAGTCTGGTGCCATCTTAGCCCAGATTAAACTGTAGTCCACTTCGACAATGACTCAATAAAACAAATATATTTTAAATAATACTAACCTTTACGTTCGATTGTGGGAACCAGTTTTGTCATGCCACCAGATTCGAGTTTAGCCAGTGTGAATAGTAAGAATTAGACTAGTATCGTTTAGTAGTTAGGTTTAGTTTACTTAAACCGTCTATTTAGCTGCTTTTTTCGCTCGAGAGAATCACTATGGTGATTAGTCTGGTGCTTAGTCTATATGGCACACTGGCATGCTGAGCACTACATGATGAGAGTCGAACAGTGAATGCAGGTTAGTGATATAACCCATAGCGTACTAGCTTTCAATATCTCAGGTGGCTGCAGTACTGCAGGGGGAACGTCATCGCAACGTCTGGCTTGGTTACCCACAATCGATGTTAGAAACCTGGCCTTTATAAGTGTTACAGCTGTCTAGTGAGACTCTCCCCACCTATTAGGTGAGTGGTACATAACAGTTATACAACGTGCACTCGTGCTCTGCCTGTATAAACGCACTTGCCTTCGGGCCTGATGGCCCTCAGGCTCGTGCGTTTATATCAGGCAGAGCACTCGTGGCCGTTGTATAACTATATAATATAAGCCAAAAAGATCCTATTTAATGGCACAGTTTTGGGTAGCTGTTGCTAAGGTGTACAAATACAGAGAATGATCATGTGAATGCTACACTTTTTTTCTTTGTGGATCGACCTCTAATGAGATGCAATCAAACAGACGTAGCCATGTGATGGACATTGGATATTCACTGGAAGGTAGGACATGTGTTGTGCTACATTATTGATCATAATAGGAGAAATTCAAATTTCACTGGGGTTCAGAATATATTTGAATTGCTGTTTATGTTACCTTAAAGAAAGTGTGTTTTGCATCAAAACAGCCCTGTTTTGATTTCATCAAAAAGCGTAGGGACTCATACATACAAAATAAAATACATAGTGTTGAAGCTTACATAAAGCGCTATCTAAATATGCATGCCCCATCACTTGCTAGATTAGTAGTGGAGACTTGTATGTGTGTGCAATTAAGGAAGCAGCATGTCCTACTTACTCTGAACAGTGGTAAAGGGAAACAGCTAATTTTCAGTTCTTACTTCATCTAAACAATGCAAATATAGTAAAGCCTTAGTCTTTGAGGTCAGTGATATGGCTAATGATATCATAATGAAAAAGAAACTACTTGGCCAAACTTGTTTGATGCTTTATAAACCAGATTTGACTACACTTTATCTCCAATGTCCACGTGCCAATCATGCGTAGGTCTTCTGGTAACATAAGCCCAACTCCATGGCCACAGAAATAAAGTGTATATACTGACACAGCTATCATGATCAAGCTTGTCAGAAGCCACTAATGCAGGATGTTGTCATATGTTGCATTCAAATTATGAATATAATTCATAAAGGTGAGAAAAATTGATATGAATACCAGTTGTATCCTAATAGATTGTTATAGGATATTTGCCATATTGTTATACACCAATGCAGGCTCTGTTACTACTCACGATGTCTGGTTACAAAGAAGATGCGTACTTCCAACAGCAGCTACATAATTTGCTTTGTCTAAAAGGTCAACCTGACAACATGTGCTTTATCTAATTTTCTATTTAGTTCAGGAGGACACTGGATTAAGTAGTTACTAAGATTATGAAAAGTGCAACTATCCAAACCATAAATGAGTAGCCAGAGTACGTACATAAGAGAGTTAACAGCATTCATACAAAAATCTGTTAGAGTACAAGTTTAATATAATATATTGCTCATCCCTGTAGTTGTTCCCAAGTGTTATAGCTATTTGTATTGTTGTGGCTGACCATGCTATAGTGTATGGTATTGCATGGACCTATGTCATGTGAATCATAGTGAATGGAAGGAAGAACCTTCTTAGGCTAACTTGATTGTGTGAAAGTAAGTGTATGTAGTGTAAATTGCCAAATGTGAGCTTGTATCCACAAAATAGAGCAAATAAAACTACAGCATCCTATTAATATTGCCTGAGTTTGAAAATTGGCATGCACAGGTATGTACATATGTACACAGCTTGGTGGTACGCATGGAGGATCATTATTGACAATGTATCTCATTTCCATCACAAATGCCATGATGATGTAGCTTGCAAAAGCAAAGCAGATTAGTGCAATAACAATTTTAGACATACCTCGATATTCCCTTTAAACTTATCTCAATTATCTAACATATCTAGATAATTAAATCAGTAATGCATTTTAATTAGTTACTAACAATAATGCAACCAGTAAAGTGAACATAATACACAATAAAGAAGTGAAAAATTTTCTGTTCCCAAGTAGTGGGAGAGTCGGAGGTGTCCATACCATCTGTTATAGATGGAAGTTTAGATACTATATAAATTTAAAATCCTTATCTCGATAAGTTTGTGATATCTCGATAATCGAATGTAATCACACAGCTATACTGTTGATATAGTTTTACCTCCCCATGGCACTGGTGCACTGGTCAGATTCCATTTTGTAATAGGCGGTTCAATCAGATTTCAAAGCCTCAGGAAGCTTACACCAGTAGTTTAGGCATTCAAAGCCCTTGCTCACTGTATATGGCAAAGAGACAGTTGGAATTTGCTTCCATTCATTAGGTCTTCATTAATGCTGTGACATGTACAGTTCTAACAATGTGAGTGAAAGGAGCAGCAGTAGAAACTAGGCATAGCTGAGGGTTCATTCTCATATATATGTATACTAGCATTGGTACCTGCCCTATGTGCAGGACCATCTCCACATTAAACATTTTAATGCCACGAAGAGGGACTAAGCATTAAACACCAGCACTGCTAATGTAGCTATGTAGGGTACATGGTGATGTCACGTTTTTTAAAGAGCATGAGGTTTTCTTATGTCATTAATGATGCAAAACACTAAAGTTTATTGTTTGTGGTTTTGACAGGAATGTAGTTTAATTATTCAGTGCATCTTCCCTACCAGTGACTTCAACGTGCTGTATAGAACAAACGAACCTTTGCTGCTTTACATGAGAACTAATGCAACAATAATTAATATATTGGGAACCAAGCATAAATATTAGTGTCCTATATTTGCTGTGTAGCATGTATGTCGATAGTGCTTTAAAGTACATGATCCTTATGCAGTACATAATAATTTATAGTGAAGCATGCATGCAAGGCTAGCTAATTAGTTAAACTGCATGCGAGCTAAGGCAATTGTATACAGTATACCCTACATTACATACAGGTTGTGTACACACGGTACAGTTTCAGTTTCTACATTTTGATGTTTACCTTACCGACTGTCACAAAGAGAAATGAACTTGAGCATAATTTAAAGTCAACACAAATTTGCAGTTATAGTTACTGCATGGCAAGCAAAAGTTCAGAACTTGTCCTATGCTATGCACTTTCAGTTCTGATGTTGCAGTGACACATATACCTCTTGCCATACAAAAACCCAGTTTTGAAACACCTGCAGCGTAATTGACCAATAAGGTAATGTATGAATCTTTAGAGTGAAAGCATGTAAGCAGAATAGTGAAACAGTTGTGCCAGGTCAGATGCAGTTCCTCGGTGTAAACTATGGATCTGCATGGTTCCAGTATTATCATTTTTCAGATGCACAGTAGTATTTGTTCAATCATGCAAGCTGCCTATTACTACAGCAGTATTGAGGTAAGTCTGAACAAACAGTTTTTCATGTCAGTGCACACCTATGTGCTTAAAACAAAGATGTAGATATTCTGGATACTGGTGAAAGAAGCTTTTACCTACTCTAATACAACACACTGGACCAACACACAGATGGACAAATAATTATGTTGGCAATTTGTCTGCCCTGTCCCAAAAGTGCTATAAGAGTCCCTATTATGTGAGGTAATTTAGTGCCAGTGCTGAAAAACTGATCATAAGAGTTTGTAGATGAAGACTTGCATGGAACAGATAGAGCAAAAAGGTGCATCAAAAAGGTCCCAAAAGTGAAAAAAAAAGTTATGACCTAGGCGGGGATTGAACCCTGGCTGGTTATAATAACTTGGGGTTAAGGGAGGTGCACAAATCGCCACAGTTGTTTATCAGTGGTTTTGACAGGAATGTAGCTCAACTTTTCAGTGATCCTTCCCTACACCAGTGCCTTCATCGCCCTATAAAGAGCGAACAAAAGCAGCTGGAGGTCATATTGTAAGGAAGATCGATATAGCTCCTTGCAATATGACCTCCAGCTTTCTGGGTTAACTGTCAATCTTGTTCCAATTGAAATTGGTTGTTTAGGCCACTTTTTGCCAGAAACAATTGCTCAAATGGCTACTGCTTGTGAAGTGCCAAAGAAAACCATAAGATCCTTGTTTGAGCAGGCAGCTCGCATTGCTGTGTCCTGTTCTTACAGAATTTTTAATTCTAGAGCCTCCCCGGGCTGGGATCTTTTAGACCACCTTAGGTAAACTTTAAGTATTACATATATGTAGATATAGTTGTTTTTTTTGTGTGTGTGTATTGTAGTTTAATTTACCTTTAGTTAATGTAAGTCTTGCCAGGGCTCCTGTACTGATCCATCAGCACATGGTACCCCTGTGTCTAGGCCCTGTATGCTTGTAATGTATATTTTGTCTTAATCATTAAGACGTTTATTCTCTCCCGTATTGATTTGCTACAACAACACTCGAGTTGCCAGATGATGGGCGTTTAATTTCGCTAAAGTCCCGCCTCGATACGTGCTTTGCATGCCAAGATATGATGAGCTAAAAGTCGTGTTTTAAAAAGGTGTTCACAAAAAGGTGCTGAGTAGAAAGAAAAAAATCTGTCAACACGTGGGTTTGAACCCACGACCTCTTACACGCTAGTCAGGCGTTCTACCACTTGAACAGTATGTGCTGTGGTTTTCAAAGGAATGTTGCTCAAGTTTTCTCTACACCTTGGCCTTCTATGCGCTGTAGAGACCGAACGGAAGCACGCGTGAACTCGTGATAACAATCTTAGAGTAGGCGGATGATGAGCGCTTCATTATCAGCACAGACTATGTCGATTCACGCCAAGTCTGGTGAGTAAGCAGCGTGACCGTCAGACAGACAGACAGACAGACAGACAGCTTTTCAGCTTTATATATATATAAGATATACCATCCATGTCTCACACATGCAAACTTGCCTTTTACATCAGTCCCATGCAATAACAAAGTGATTTAGCTTCCATACAAATGACACATCGTTGCATGGTATTTACAGATTTACATAGATACAGCTATATAAGTAGGCTGTTACCCCAGTTTACGCTGGGTCCTTATTTATAGCTTGGGAAGCTGGAGTAATGTGTGCAAGCAGTCTTGTTTAACCATCTCAGTGGACAATGATGTATTACATTGTGATGCACATTGACTTGCTCTATCCCCCTGGCTATTATTGACTGGCTGATCACAAATCAACAGATTACCTATATAAAAAAGTAGTTATAGTAATGTCACACACTTTAGCAATGCAATATGCATAGGGAGGTAACACTGGTTAATATTGAAAAGTGCTGAATTATAAACATTAAAGTGTTGGTACACACACACAACACACATATGTGTACTTATATGTGCAAGTGTCATCAATTAATCAGTGTTGGGATAGTGTAGCTCCTGGTCTTTTGAATTGCTTAACAAAACAACATCCAATAGATTTGGCTCCTCCACAACTTCATATCCAAACTTCCAGAAAATTCCCCTGATCACACCCAAAATACTCTAATGGAGAAGTCATGTATTCTCTAATAAAAGGTCAGGTACAGCTAAAATAATGAGATTTTATTTTTGGCCTATTGGGTTAGTACAACATCTCCACATTTTTTGTGAATCATGAAGGTAACAGTTATCATCACTGGTATGGTTTTGTGTGACTCCTCATTTTCCCCTGCTATTTCTTAGAGTCTTGCTACCTTGCTGGACCTCTTGATGAAAGCTTATTTATCAAGACACACGGTAGTGTGTCGTTCGGCCCAAGAAGCCGGCGCGCCACACCGTGAATATACTTACAGGAAGAAAGAAAACGCGATATTCACACCTTTCGTGATCTCTTATCCGATTGGAACTAGTTTCACTACAGAGGTGCCCGCCAGGTAGGCCACGCCACATAGCAAATTTGAAGGAAATCTCCGTAGCCGTTTCTGAGATATGAGTGGCCAAAGTTTCGTTTTAATTTCTTCGTTTTTTTCTTCGCCGTAGGGGGACTACGGGGGCTTCGATTTCTTTTCGCACACTTTGCAAAAATTGCTATAAAACACAAACTTGTAACTCCATTGTATCGATATTTGGCACAAGTAAAGAGCATATAAAGGTGCATTCGTGTACCAAGTTTGCTATGAATCTGATAAATATCCAAGGAATTAGGCCCCTATTTGGTGATTATTAGTTTCTCATCCAGCCTTTCTAATTATTATGATGCGGGCGGGAGGGTATTACCATTATGCCATTATTTTATAATATTAACACACTGATGTACAGACCTTGTCCAAATTGTCTTTCTTTCTTACTACAAACATTTCCTTCACTACTTTTCATGATCGCCAACTGTTTTTCAACAGTCAACTGAAAGCCTGCTTTGATGAAGTCGATAAAACACGATTGCAACTGGCACTACAGCAATTTGCTAAGGAAACAACAGTTCTCCTGGCGATATTTAGCGCATTGTAGCGTTCATCAACAAACAATTATAACAGTTTGGTATCACGTGTTCTTCTGAGCATGCACAGAGTAAATAATGGCTTACCACAGCTTAAGAAGGATGCGGGCGGTGGATGAGAAACTAATAATCACCAAATAGGGGCCTTACGAGCATTTATTCACGTAAAAAAAGATGAAAGTTTTGTCACGGCTACAGGGTACACCGAGTAGAGGAATAACTTGAAAATTCGTCTGTACATAGGCTGATCATCGTAGGAGTGCCTTTTGGTGGTTAGAACAGCAACAGACTTACAGCTACAAAGTCATAAAGCAAAAACCGAGCAGGTGTAAAATCGCGGGATCGAGATACTCTAATAGAGCAGTCACTGGGGGGCAAAAAAAAATGCATAAAGAAATGCCCAAAAAATGAACTGATCATGACCAGAGTTCGAACCAAGGACCTCCATACCTAACGCCCGCATCCTGAACCACTGCTATCTCGGCTGATCACTTAACTTAATTTCTACCTTATAAATGAAAATTCTAGCTTAATAAGTAAAACCATAGATATTAGTATCTATGGTAAAACTGATCTACCAATAGAAAATCTAGATTGTTCTAGAACATTCTATGTGTGTTCTATTAGATGATTTCAGCGAAAGCAAAATCGTGCGCTCTATTAGAGCATTAGCACCATATTATTGTTGCAACACTTTGAGGCTCAATCTAGTAGCTATTTCATCAAATCAGAGCCATTTTCGTATTGATCAGTGGTATATTTGTATAGTATTAACTTAGTTTTGCCCCCAGGCGGTCTGCAAGCAGACTAATATATATGACCGACTCGCGCCAATTATCATCATCATCATAATCATCACAATAAGTGCTATATGCTAGCAAAACTTGTGACACAACAGCCTGGAAATCATATCCCAGTAAAAAGGTGCAGGATTTGGTTTTTGAAAATACAAAAAGAAGTGAAATCCACTCAAAAACAGCCAAGCTGTAAAAAAAGAGTGCAGCCCTCAAAAGCCTGAGTGAAAAAAGTTGTGAAATTAAAGGTGGCGGCCAAGAAATGGTTGCAATAATGTTAATGCTAAAAATTTTTAATAATGGCTGTGTGCATTGTTAAAATATATTAGCATTAACATCATTGCAGCCATTTCTTGGCCACCACCTTTGATTTCACAACTTTTTTCACCCAGGCTTTTGAGGGCCGCACTCTTTTTTTACAGCTTGGCTGTTTTTGAGTGGATACAAGCTCACAGGAAGGTGTTCAAAAGTCCTTGTCTGTGTGCACTTAACTATGTAGCTGCATGTGAGATGAGCATTTGATTCCTACTTGTGAAAACATAGTAGCTATGTATAGTAATTGTGTTTGTGTAATTAATGTACCAGTCGTATAACTTCAATGAAACAGTATAGCTACCATTAATTTGATTACTGGCTTGATGTGATAATTGAATAATTTTATCTCTTGCTATGTAGGGCCAAACATATTGTTTGTAATCCACACTAGTATAGCTTCTCTTCCTTTTAGTGATATCCAGACCATAGTTACCCAGTCTCAGCTATTACCATTGATAATATTTATGCAACTGTCAAACTACTACATTAACACTACTGTTGTTTTTGGTGATGCTCATATTGTTTGCCATTACTGAGTAATACTTGTCCACTACTCATAATTATACCAAAGTGCAGTATCACTAAGGACCTGTGAGAAGGATTAAACTTAACAGACTTTGCAAATAAACTCTCAGGGAAGAATCCCCTAGACCCAGTGTGACTTGACCTTCTTGTGTCTACACTATTTTAAATATTTATTCAATTGTGAAATTTATATAACAATAATGACAATATGCATGACTTTTTACCTTCAGATTTGTTGATTCGTAGCCTTGTCTTTCTTAGAGCAGCATTTACTATATACATGAGTAACAAATGGTACCATTGTGTAGGTGTGAGAGGGCTGATTCTGGCACTGGATTACCTAGAGTGTGTCTACAGTTTTATGGTGGGGATAACGGATTTTTTAATGACACGTTCAGAAGTGAATTACGAATGACAATAGATGATCTTGAAACGGAACTCTCTACTACGCATAATGATTCTGGATGTGTGGACTATGCATTAAATTATTTGTGTTACTTCTACTACCCCGTGTGTAGCCTGACAACTGGTGTGGTATCCTACACATGCACAAGTAGTTGTGGCTTATTGGTCAACAATCAAAACTGTTCAGATATACTGTCACTGGCTAGTAATCGGTTAGAAAATAATAACTTTCCTGAGCCTGAAGCTGATTGTGAAAGGACATCTCGAACACCTGAGACGCCTATGGTAGTGGCAGAAGAATGCATATCAATTGAAGGTTAGTAAATTTCTCTATGTATATACAAAGAAAATATGTTTACATCTTTGATTTAATTTTCTAGAAACTCTCCCTGTGCCTTTCCCATTAAAGTAAGTAAAATAATAAATGTATAATAATGTTTAATTAATATTATTACATATCCAGCTGTGAATCAATAGAAAGTACTAGATGTCACCCATCACTGTCATATACCCACTTTGCCTTAACTGGTTCTGAACTTATTAATGAAAGAGATAAAGTAACTGATGAGTTTGATCGGTTAGGAGAAGAGATAGGAGCAGATCATGATTGTTTAGGGATCCTCAGACTACTTGACTGTATACTCTCTCAACCAGCTTGTAATCCTGACACAGGAACAGTTACTCCAGTATGTCTTGAACTGTGTCCAGAAATTGACCAAAATATTGCTGATAGCTGTGCTAATCTATCATTCATTAATGATACTATACATTTTCAGCATTTGAATCATCTTATTCAGTTTGGCTGTTATGATCCACAGAGCTATTACAACTTTCCATCGTCATATTTTAGTAACTCTAGTGTTGATTGTATATCTTTTGGTAAGCCACACTGCATAGATATGCATATATAAGTGTACTCAGAATCCATCACATAGTTGCATTTCTGTATAATTACAGTGGAATATCAATTATCCAAACATCATACATAACGTAATACAAACCTGAAATTCAAAATGATTGGGTAGCCACCACAGTATCTAAATTTTCTTTTGGCATACTTTTTAAAGCAGTTCTTGTACTGCATACAATTTTTAACATGCAGAATGGTGTTGTATACTGAAAATGCGTATAATTATTGTTTGCAATTTGATTTTCTAGTTCTAACTTCAAGCAACAATGCAGGTATGAATGTATTATTAATTATTATTACATGTTGTATAATATATTTGTATTAGAGTCGTAATAAATCATTAATGCTTTCTCATCTACGTATATGTATGTATGTAATAGTTAAAGCACTGCCACGAGTTCTGTGCTTCAAATATGGCATGAAAAAGAATGGGCAAGAGACAAACATTGCACTCGCCTTCACCTCATGCGATATTTCATTTTGAGACCACTCTTTGAGTGCTATATTTGAGATATAGCATGAGCCCAGGCAATGCTTTAACTGTTGTAATAAACCATCAACTTGAGGTATTTACAAGATGCATAAAACAATTAGAAACTCATGGAGTAGTCTTATCATCAGTAGAATAGGTATTGCACCTGTGTTGCACCTGTGTTGCACCTGTGTTGCACCTGTGTTGTGCCTGCATTATTGTTGTTCTGGACTTGGATGAGTCTAGTCCGTCTTCTTAATGGCTAAAAGTTTTCGATTGTGGTACCTAATATTTCCATGGTATATTCTAGGACTTGTCTGTTTATGTGCACAACATATTGCAAGAACTTTCTCTGCTGCTATTATCACAAACAATCATCATCAAAAACTTCAAGTATGTCTTCCAGTGGTTCTAGTCTTAGTGGTTGGGTTAACTGGTCATCCAACACAGTGTGGAATAGTAGCCTAAACTGGCTTGGTTTACTGGTTGTACTGGGTAATTGTTCACTCAAAGCAGACTATTAGCCTGCAGATAGGTCTTGGCACACACTGGTGTGCACATGTTATGCGCAGTTCTATAACTACCATATATAGAACTGTGAGTGTTCTATATATGCCCAATATAGAACTGTTGTGTTTTGTATGGCTATTATAGAACAGATTTTTGCTTTCATCCTCCTACACACAGTTCTTTATATAAAAATGTACACATGTAGATTTGTGTAAGTGCACATATGTGTGGTGTATGCATGTGTGTGTGCATGTGCATCTTGTACATGTGTGAGAACATATCATTTACTTATTATGTATTCGACATACTGAAACACAAACATTTGTACACTTGCTTTAAGTAAACTTCACGTGCATCCATAACTTTGTTGTGCATATGTAGAAAGTCCCATTTTGACATTTTGGGACACCTTTCATACTAAATTTGAGATAAATTAGTTCAGCAATTTTTTGGGCATGCTTCACTGAAAGTTTAATTTTGTCTTCCTTTGTCTTATTTGGCTATCCGGCACATTTGATTTCACAACTTTTAAAGCGTTTTTTAAAGGCTGCATTCCTATTTCATGCAGCTTGGGTGTTTTAGGACGGATATTTGTATACCTTTATATGGGAAACTATTGTCTGTCTATTATGACAATTGTTCATTTTTTGTATGTATCAATCATCATGATTCTAGCTCAAAAATGCTGTGACCATACCCTGAATGTTTTACAAACCTTTATGTGTTTTTCACAGTTTATTGTAAGTCATTGGTTCATGGCTATAAGAAAATTTATACTACATTTATTTAAGTGTCACTGTAAATTTAGTGCCAATCCTGTTGTTAGAACAGGTGTCTTAAATGTAGGGTTGATTCCCATAGAGTAATATATGGTGTGCTGTATTATTTTCCTTTTTAAAACATCTTTTCTATTACAACTTGTTTTTAAACTGCTTCTAAAAATTGCCAAGTAGCTGTAGCACTTTGTGACAAAGAGCTCTCCATACCTCTGTATATAAATCCCCTTTACACAAATAATGGTCTACATATTACATAATGTTTATTCTTTCAGCCGATAATTCTATCAGTGCTGGTGTTATTGCTGGAATAGTTGTAGGAGTTGTCATCATCATCATCATCATAGCAATAATAATACTAGTAATATTTGTAATGGTGGTAAAGAGGAAGAGGAGTCACATACCTGTAATGTATAAGGATTCTACTGATAGTTGCTCTATAGACCAAGGACTAAGGTTGTTGAAGTATAGTTGAATATGAATATATTATGTGTGTATGAATGCCTCTTGTTTTGAGAGAAACTGTGTTTATGAAGTTAAATATGATGATCCTTGAGTAACGCAATGCAACAGTTGTCCTAGCATTAATCTGTATTACTACATATAAGGTATTATGATTATTCTTACTGTATTATATTCTTGTGTATAAAAATGTAGTTGTGATTAAATATCACAACAATGTTGCAGAAGCTGATATATTCAATACATGCACTGTATCCTACTGATTAAACTATACACCATCTTACTCATGGGGAGTTCGAAAATCTTTGTTTCATTTCTGTAGCCCCAATGGTTTGCGTGTCACATGAGTTTGTTTACGAAGCAGTCAACGTAAACAAAGTTTGTTTAACAAAACCACCTTCATACGCCTATGCACAAGTGAATGCAAGGCTAAAACTATACCTTAGTTGGTCTGCCAATCCATGGTGAACATTATAAGCTTAATTCCAACTTTGTAGACTAATCCAAATGGAATTTATGGCTGTGAATGCAAGCGCCAGTAGTTTATTTTTAGTATAGTCACTGTACAAATTGATTTCCTTGTTCTTCCTACTTTCTAGCACTGTAATTCCAATTAAAAAATGAAGCAGGGAAGAATAAAGTGGGAATTAGGCAGGGTGTGCGATAATATAATTTTTAATATCACGATAATGTATCTTATTATCACGATTATCACGATAAATTTTTACACATATGAATATAAATTTAATACTTATATGTCTATACATTTATCATTGTGTGACTTGTCTGCTAACTAAAACTAAAAGTTATACCTAAAGCAATTTGTGAGAATTATCCCTGGCCATTTGTAGTTTACAGTAATATCCGGAATTTATCATTATCATGATGATGGAATTTTCACGATTTCGATTATCACGATAATGAGTTTTCGCGATAATCGATTTATCACAATTATCGCACAGCACTAGTGGGAGTACTGAAACAAGTGACATGATTTTATACTATAGAAATGTGAGAAATCTCTACTTTGGTATACAGGTGTAATTTACTTAAATTGGATCTCAATCTGTGTATATACATATTTTAGGATTTGTACCTGCTCTACCTGGGGTATACTCCTACAGGAATTTTAGCATTATGATTTGTATTCTTATTCAGCGACTCTGTTGTTGATTGATATTAATGCTTCTAGAAGGGTTTTCTTGCTTCTATAGCTATAGCTAGATTTAACATTTCTAACACTAGATTTGGCATCAGACATGCACTAAGACTCTTTTGTAAAAGTGTGTAAGATTAATTGTTGGGGTGCCATTTTGTTTTGACAGTAATGCCATACTGAATTTATAACAGGTGGCATGTAGTAGGATACATTCTTAATAGTTACCTATTAAATAAGTATCCCAATAATTAGTTACTCACTGCCATAATAGTTGAGTTCACTTTTAGGGATGAAATTTATATACATACAACTTCTTATAGATATGTACCAACCCTTACCCGTAGTGATCCTTCAACTTCAGGTAAGTAACAATTTATTAAATTTATCACATTCATGCACATGTACATAATAATACACATACACATGTACACAAACACGCACATGCATGCATGGGCTCTCAAATAAAATTATACTTTTATGATATCAATGCCTAAAGTGTTCATCATTGTAACAAGAAGACACTCTCACTAGGCACATCCCTTCAGCTCCTTGTACAGAAAATATAATATCATTATAAATACTGTATCTTCACTCCACACAACACGCTCTACAATTATCATATCTAAAGGCAATTAATAAATTTTGTTTGTTACCTGGGGGACATTAAAGATGATGGCTTTTGGTTGATGAAAGTTTGGAAGTTAATGAGTTATGTTTTTTACTCTCTAACTGCATAGAGACTAGGTTATGAAGAATATGTCTTTGTGTACTAAATATAGCACACAAATTTAAGAAAATGTCAGCAACACAGTTAAGGTTCCATGCTTCTTCCAAATACCATGCAGTATTGTAGTAAAGCTTTTGTTTCTGCATTATGTAAGTGCATAAATATGAATAAGGTATTAATGCACACCGAATGGTAGTTTTAGTATTGTGATAATTGAAATGCCACAATATATTGCAATACCGAAAGTAATTACAGGATACCGTTGGTATAAACATTATAAGTGAGCCATCCTGAAGCATTTATTGTTGTGACAATACTGTGGTATTTTCAGTCAAATTATTATTAATTTTCTAGTTTTTACATACCTCCTTGCTTCAGTTTGATATCCATTAGATGTACATGATTGCATAATATGAAGTGTAAATATTATTCAATAACCTCAGTCATAATTTATTTTTTTACTGTGTTGGCTTAGAATTTTCAGTACTACCCTGTCATCACTGTTTCTATACAGTAACAACAACCCCTTGAGCCTTCACAAATTTCAAAGTGAACTGTTTAGCTTATATACATGCTGTCAACATGTAACAAACTTGCTAGATATATTTCTCAAGATTGGCAATATTTAAGTGATTCACGTAACAAAATTCAATATACCCTATATTCTAACTAATTGCAACATGACCACTGGATGATTTGATTGTTTCTAGAAGCTTCACCTGGAGATAACAAGCAAGAAATCGATCAGTTCCTACAATATGTCAAGGAAAAATTTTCTGAAGTTCTATTATCTGCAGAAGTTGTTACTAAGTCAGATTTCCTAGGAAAAGGTACGTATATAACTATCCTGCCACAGTTTTGCACATCTGCATAATGCTTATGTTATTATTATCCTCCAACAGGAGCATTTGGTGTGGTCCACAAAGGAGATTTAGTTACTTCTAGTGGTATTGTCAAGGCTGTGGCTATTAAAACTATCAAATGTAAGTAAGACAATCAAATTCAAAATTCGACAAATTTGACAAAGTTGAGCACTTGACTATTGTGTGTTGTAGTATATAAATTAATCACTGCCAATTAACAATATATACAAAGCCAATTAAATATTTTTAAAAACCATACATACAGCATAAGAAAAAAATATGACTGGGCCTGCAAAAATAAGTCATGTGGGCCCATAAAATATGCCTATACTATTTCAATTTTTTATTACTCAATAACTTATAATGGCATTTTGGCATTTCCATGCACTTTTCAGCACTTAGTAATTTTAATTCACTTTATAATGAAGGATACAGGATGCAGATATTTCATCCTGGTACTGAAATATGATCTGACATGTGATGGGGTGTGGTTTGTGCCCGCATGCCCTATTTTTGCAGGCCTGGTCACTTAATGTAAACATTTAATTGTGTTACTGATATAATTTGTTGTATGATGGGATGTAGTTTGCCGGCACAATTACAAATGTAATTCCAGCAACATTGCACATACATGTATACTTGTGTAGCTACCAGTATGGATGGGATGAAGGACTTGGTAGCAGAGACAGCCATAATGAAGGGTTTCCATCATCATAATGTGTTACCATTACTGGGAGTGTGTGTTGACTATGATGATGAGGATGTACTAAAAATAGTCATTCCTTTTATGGCTAATGGAGACTTGAAAACTTTCTTAAAAGAGAATCGTGTCTCACCAAACAGCACACATGAATACCCAAAGGTACATAACATTGTATTTGAATGTGTGTGTCTTTGTATGTGTTGTATAATGGTAGGGACCTCTTAAAGATACCACAAGCAATATTTACCAGATACTTTGTAAAATTTCAATTAGTATGGCTTTGCAACACACTTTCTGAAGGTTTATAGGATGCCTGGTCCTATAGCCTGTTTAAAGATGTTACAAATACTGTCTTTCTTGGTAATGCAACATACATGATGATAGGTTGTGCAACCAAGAAACTTCATGCGGCATGCCACATCCATATATGTTGTTAACTGGAAGGAATATCGTAGACTCTTGCTATTAGGTGAATGCACTTAGCTAATTGTCAGCATAACTTTTGTGAAATGTACTATGGTTGTTATACATGTGCTAATAAATGACTACAAGGAGTTTCTACTAGGAAAGCAGTATTCATGCCACTATGGTTTTTAAACAGTTTGGTTATATATACTGGTATTGAGTCAAAACACAGTACCGCTCAAATGTAACATTGTCTCTTGAGAGTGCGAGTAACTAAAAAACTCACTAATCAAATGGTGTGGCACACTTTTCACTTGTGAGTATTCATCCCAAACAAAACAGGGTGAATACTCACAAGTGAAATGGGTGCTACATCCTTTAATTAGCAGGTCTTTTAATCACTTGCACTCTTGCAAGACAACAAGACATTTGAGCAGTATGTAGTTTACTTCAGTCAAGGAAACAGCAATCCTTAAAAGTCGAGTGCAGCTTTGTAGTTGTGGGCAGTGTTAGTTCGAATAATTGTATATGTCTTGCAAAACATCAAGTGTACTGTGACACTTCTGGTCTGTTCTGGTGATCTTTTGCTGCCATTCTGCATAGCACAGTTTACAGCAGCAATTGCAACTACTACACATATATGCACTTACAAACAGATGTCTAGCACAAGCATACCATCTGCTCTTAACAGGCAATGTGTGACTGGATTTAGCAAAATCAACCATATGGGAGCAACAGCCAAAACTGAGATAACACCAACTTAAAGTTGCTGCACTATCAGCTAGGCTAACAATTTCCACATCAAACTTTCCTTCAACCTGTAAGATCTGCTTTTCATAGACAGTTCTCTGGTGGCCTGTATAATCATGCCATGCAGACATTTGTACAGGCCTGTGAACATCAGGGACGTGCTATAGAGAGTCCAAATACTCTGGGCAGATGAACAGGGAGTTGAATGTGTGATATAATTATGTCTCTTTTGTGAGATTTCAGCCTATTTCCTGCCTCTGACAGGCTGTTTTGTGGTCTGGTGCCTTCAATTACCATCCTTGTAAATTATCTTTATCTTTCCCACCCTGCCACACCCCTTTTGACAACTTGTGTTGCAGCAACACTAGTGGTGAAAAATCTATCTAAAATGGTGGGTAAATATACAAGGATTACCTTGGCCACCAGATGCTCATAAAGAGTTATGGATTGCTCCATCTTTGATGAAAAATCCATACGCATACCAGTGCTGGCAAGTTAAAATGCTTTACTTATATATATTTAAAAACCATTTTTCTATGAATCAATAATGCACTCAAATGGGTGATTTTTCAAAATTCAGTCACATATGTGCTTAATAACTGACAATGTGTGCCTAATAGCCAAAGTCTATAATAAAATGCAATTTGTGTGCAATACATAAAAGATTCAGCTAGTTTTTATAGGCTTCCATAGGTAGTAGGTTTGTTAACTGCACTTTATTAGCTGTAATTTCATTGAAGTGTGTCTTGTATGAATTCTACCCCCAAATGTATGCTAAATTGATTATGCATTATTATTTAGGACCTTTCTGGAAGAATACTAAAGATGATGTGTTTGAACATTGCAAAAGGAATGGAATATCTCGCTGAAAGGAGATTCGTACATCGTGATTTGGCAGCTAGGAATTGCATGTAAGCACAAGTTTTGTTTTCTGGGAAGAATTTATAAATTTCTGTGTTACTCTATACCAGGGCTGTATATGGGACCTGATTTTGATTTTGAGCACAATATACATTAAGTAGAAAAATGTATTTTTATTTTAAATGGTAATAGTGGTTGGCAGTTATGTGGGTGAAGATAGAGAGATCTATGGTTAAAGCATTTAGAGCACAAGAAACAGTTTCCTGCCAGATTTTATCACGAGTGTTGTTGGATCACCATCGCCAACCTTTGCTCATAATGCTATGATTCAAGAGAGAAAAAAAGTATTGGAGACACATGGGATGTAAATATAAGGAAACATAGCACAGCAGTAAATAGACTGCTGCTAAATTTCGTACCTCCAAAGTTATCAGCCAGTGCAGCCACCCATGCAAAATTGTATAAAAGAGCATGTCCTTCAAAAAACCTGGGTGAAAAATTTGTGAAATCAAAGGTGGTGGTCATGAAATGGCTGCAATGATGTTAATGATTATAAATTTTAACTATGGCTTTGTGCATTATTATCATTTCATGACTGCCACCTTTGATTTCACAAGTTTTTCACCCAGGATTTTTGAAGGCCACACCCTTTATATAGTGTTGTACTGATTCCCACTTTTAGGCAAAACCGATATCTGACATTTTTAACCTTTTACTAATAGTTAACTGATACATGAAAGTTACACTTGTGCTTACTCCACTAAAAGTAGTTACAGCTAGTAAATCCGATGCTGTGAGGTTGTACACTTACCTCAACTCAAAGTTGCTAGTCAGACAAGTGGGCTAGGCCTCCAACCATCACTGTTTAATATTGTGGTTACCACAAAACATATGATGTAACTATAATAAGTTATGGACCATCCCTACCCTCTATACTTTTCATCAAGTATTAATAGTTAACATGTCAATCTGATGAACCGACTACTTTACTGTATCTACAGGGTTGATGAGAGCCTTAGGATCAGAGTGGCAGATTTTGGCCTAACTAGAGACATATACAGCACTGAGTATTACAGAATAGAGAAACATACCACATTACCAGTAAAATGGATGGCATTAGAGTCACTACTGGATGGATACTTTGATGAGAAGACTGATATGGTGTGTGCGTGCGTGTATGCATGTATTTGTGTGTGTGTGTGTGTGTGTGTGTGTGTGTGTGTGTGTGTGTGTGTGTGTGTGTGTGTGTGTGTGTGTGTGTGTGTGTGTGTGTGTGTGTGTGTGTGTGTGTGTGTGTGTGTGTGTGTGTGTGTAATATGTACATGTGGTGTGCTTGACTAGCTGCATTGTGCTCGCATTACACGTGCACACACACATTATGCACACATTATACACACACTCACACACACATACACACACACATACACACACACATTATACACACATTATACACACATTATACACACACACTCACACACACACACACACACACACACACACACACACACACACACACACACACACACACACACACACACATTATACACACACACACGCATACACACACACACACACACACACACACACACACACACACACACACACACACACACACACACACACACACACACACACTCACTCACACACACACATACATATACATAAACTTCCTAACACACTTGCCTTAGCAATGCCAATCTTATCATTGCTAATTGGATTCATCAAAATGTTTGCTGTAATTTCAGAAGATTCAGTTTACACTGTAGTAGTTATATTCTACCAAAAGATCAAACTAATTAGGTGCAGATAATCAGATATGACTGCTATTTTGTCTACATTTCTAGGTGCCTCTAGAGAGTACATTGGAAAAGTAGACACCCTGTAGCCAAATGTGCTACCCTAGTAAAGGACACAATTATAATTTTTAATGCACCTCCTTCTACTCCAGGGCATTGCATGACATAACAGTTACTTATATGTGCACTATACCCAACAGGATCAGATATATCTAATTCAACCCACCAACCAATCACAGACAACTGTGTAATTAATCCATGACACTCTCTCCATTAGTTGCTCCCTTTGTGTACAAGAATATATGTGTGTGTTAATGTTCATTGCAGTGGTCATATGGAGTCACCTGTTGGGAGATTTTCTCACTTGGTAGAATACCGTATCCTGGTGTGGATAATGCTGAAGTGATCAAGACATTGAAAACTGGAGAAAGACTAGATAAACCTGACCTCTGTCCATCTGATCTGTATGTGCATATTATGTGTTTAGACTGCAACAAAATTTTTTCCTGTTTTCAATCCTTTCTATCCATTTACAGGTCTTAAAAAATAACATTTGTGTTACGATAAAAAAACTGCTTTAAAGAATGCCTAGTATGCATAGCTTACCGTAATTCACTTTATTTTTGTGCAAAAAAATTTCATTATAAAAATTTTCATGTAAAAATATTTTCGTATGATTTACATAAATGACTGCTCTATTAGAGTAGTTCAATTTGTATAAAAACTTTCCGTGCAAGAAATTTTTATACGAATTTTACATATGAAAATTAGTTTACAATGAAAAAAAAGCAAATTACGGTAGTTGTGTGTCAACAATGTATATACGTATTACAGTTCAGGGAATAAACTGCAATGACAACAATTTGTTATCATAATGGATCAACACAAATGCTGGTTTTCAAATGTGTTTATGAACATGTTTGGTAGCTATATCCTTTGTATATGGATATAAGAGTGTACATAGAAAGGAAAATTAATAATTGAGTACGGTGTGCTGAGTGTGTTTGGATGGACTGTACATTTATCTACGTATGCACATGTAAGCAAAGTATTAAGCTATAGTGGCTCTTTGAATTTATTCTGAAAGGCTGGCTGACTATATAATTATAATATCTGGTGCTTATCATCAGTGTTATAAAAGCAACATGAACCCATTCATTACAATTCTCATTCCAAGTTTCAGGAAAACTGATTAGCTAATATTGTCTGCGTATAGAATTTGCCTTCATCTTGGTTCTCTTTATTAACTTTGTCTTAGAACGTGATGTATCTATAACTTCTTAGATTCTCCTGGTATGTGTGTGAGTGTGAGTGTGCGTGTGTGTGTGTGAGTGTGTGTGTGTGTGTGTGTGTGTGTGTTGTAGCCTCAAATATACTACATGCATGATGAAGTATATTACATTTTACACAGGTTTAAGATGTTAGAAAGTACATGGAATGCTGAACCAGACAAAAGACCATCATTTTCTGATATTGTACACACCTTAAGTGATGGTGTGGAAGATACTGGTGTAACTATTGATGATAGTACTGTTGAACATGTTACTGAATCTAATGGTTACATTGATGTACATGCACAATAGCATAATCTGATTTCCTAACTAACTTGTTCAATGCACTTCATGCAGTTATATCAATCATGTACATGTACTAATTGGCACAATTATCTTTACATGTGGTATCATAAACACCACTTTCATTGGACAATACTTGCAACAATATTAGATTTGAGATAGCCGAACTTAATTACTCTAGTAGAACAGTCACTTTTACATTTCTTTAAAAACTGCATAATTTACAGTATTGTACTGTCTAGAATATCAGAGCTTCTAACTTATAAAGGCTTTCCTGGGTCAGTAAAAGCTAATCTGAGCTAATCTGGTCTATATAGTTTCTTCTGTAATTACTTGGTTGAACAGCCAGCTCCATGTGTTTTACTCCCACTCCAGTAAGATTCTGTACTCTACTTTGATGTACTATATCCACAGAAAAACAGTCAAGCTGTGAAAAAATGGTGTGACCATAAAAAGCCTGGGTGAAAAAATTGTGAAATCAAAGGTGGCGGCCAAGAAATGGCTTCAATGCTAATAAGTTTTAACAATGCACACACACACACACTGGCAGCCAAGAAATGGTTTCAATGATGTTAACGCTAATTTTAACAATGCACACTGCCATTATTTAAAATTTTTTTAGCATTGAACGTCATTGCAAAACCAGCCTATGGCTGACTTTAATCAAGAATATTAAAGTGATGGTTTTATTATTAAAGATTTTCAATTCTAAAGTGTGATTTTATACACAGTTCAGATTTGTTATCTAAACAGTAGATGGTCCCCAGGAGGGCCATGCCATTCTATGGCTGATATAATCTTTTATCTTGTGTGAAAGACCCATTTCCTACACATACATGCCTCTGTTGTTATCATGTTACTGTTCATAAAATTGCTAACTTTTCTGGTCAATCAATCCTCATATTGAAGGCCATTGCCTGGGGCAGGTTCAAAGGGTTCCTTGGAACCCTGTTTTTGAATGTAGGCATAGTATTATTACCTGCTGACAGTTTTTTCTTAAATTTAAAATCAGTTATGTACTTTTTAGTCAAGTACAGTGCAAAACCAGGTGCTTTAAGTTAAGCTATTAAAATGAACTTCACACATCCCACAAGTCAAAGGTAACACTAAATTTTGACAAGCACAATAGGCTGATGTTCAAACCTCAAAGTTTGTTTGAGGTATAGCTTGTGTCACCAACAAATTGCTTAGTCAAATTCTCAACACTTCTGCCTCCAATAAGGCTGCTCTCTAGCTAGCAGTGACAACATTAAAGTTAAAACTGACCAGACCTAAGACCTATAACATATATAATGGATTGCACAACAACCCTTGCCACATCAATTCATTGCACAACACCTTACATCATGTACTCCTGTTGCAGAAAAAAAAAGAACTAGACAGAAATTTGAGTTCAAACACTTGTCTCACAGTAAGGTGCTCAGTTGGTAGTCAATTCATCAAATGTTTGCTCACTAACTCAACTTCCCACCCAGAGTTCCTTGTCCTGCACACTGTAATTCTGGAATACATAATGATAGTGGGGGATATATTGTTTGTAAGACCCAAGCTGTTGCAATTTGCTTTTATATTATTTATATACTTTAATTGTAGGAACTGAGGAAATTCTCCAGCAGAGTTGCTTGGCACATATCTTTTGATTTTGTTTTTATCGGTAAAGACATGGTTAAAATTAAAGGTCTAAACAACTGGTTTTTATGTGAAGTCAATAGGTATGTAATTTCATTTCAAAGCCATGAATTCTATAAAGTTACCTGCCCTTTACTAATTTACACCTAAAAGGTGGGTCACATGCAGTTTATGACTAATAACAAGAATTCATACAAATATTATGAACTCTTGCTAATAAAAATGACTAACTTTTTCAAAAAAAAAGTCACTAAAAACTAACACTTTTAATTTGGAGCCATGTTACTGATAACAGTGTAAATTAATGCCTCAGGGAGATAAAGACAAAAATGATACATAGATGGCTGCAAAGGTCAAATCTGTATCAAAAATGAATGTCATTAGGAGTACAATAATTGATATGGAAAGCTTCATACTTTTCTCACAAATGATGCAACTTTCACATTATACTCTACTATTGGTTCCTTTTGGCTTCATATTCATTAGAATAGACCTATATTTCAACTTCTTAGGTGGTGCAGTGTTTAGGTGAGTATTCTATTAGGATTTGGCAAAAGGTAATCTCTATTCTAAACCACCATGATATCGATGTTCTGTCTATAGATACAGTGTAATGTTTTTTTTAAATTAATTGGCACTCTCTTCCACCCTCACAACTCTATGAAGAAATTTGTTTAAAGTTGTTAGCGATATATACCTACAGAATAGGATACCTACAAACCCACTTGGGAAGGGGAGGGGCGGTGAGATCACATACAGTGGACACCCTGCATGTACTCGAGAAGATAGGCTATAAGGTGTCCAGAGCTTGACCACTAATACACATTATTGATGACCTCAACAGTGAAAAACTTGGATAGCAGCATAGCCAGCTCATTATGGAAGAGTAAGAGGTGTTCCTTTGGATGGACAAAAGATTGGCAAGACGCTTGAACACCAACAGAAGCAGCTTTCCCCATACCACCAGGTGATGAAAATACAAGTGGAGTAAAGCAACCAGTAAACAGTGTAAATGAGTCCTTGTAATGTATATAGCCATCACATGAGAACTTTAAATGTGTAATAGGGTAATCCAGGGGTGTAGCCAGGATTTTTTGAAGGGGGGTTCCAGCACCAGCATTGAGTTACTAGAAGCAGGGGTCTGAGGGTGCATCCCCCAACCGCTGAGAGACTTTCAATATTTTAATAAATCAAAACTCAGCAAATCGCTATATTTTATGCAAAAAGTACATTAATTATGATGCATTAAGTGGCCCTGGGATGAAGGTACTGTAGTACTAGATAAAGTCACCTAGTGGAAGCAGACAGCATAACACATAGAGACACATATAGCTAGTAATCTGTAAGTGATGGTTATATCTCACTGTGGTATAGGAGCCATGAATCCACTGATACAAATGACGATCAAACAATATAACTATACAAATATGCATAGCATGAATTCATTTTGCATAACACAAGTGATAAATTACTGGAGCTCTATATCTTTAAACACTGCATACCAAAGCTATAACAGTATAAGGTCATGCTAAGTTTTGCATTTAATGTTGGAATGTCTGAAAAACTTCATATGGACATGGATATTTACATGCATGTTCTATTAGAGTATATACCTGACTGCTCTATTAGAGTATACCTGACTGCTCTATTAGAGTATATACCTGACTGCTCTATTAGAGTATATCGATCTTTTTAACAAGTTTTGAAGAGGGCTCATGTTACCTCTGTAAATCCTTCCCTGAGAGATGAATGTAAGTTTTATCAATTGTTGTGCTGTGCCATTACACTATATTGCTCACTCATTTTGTCCTGCCACACTAAATGGTGTGTTAGGATCCTGCTTGCAGAAGTCTAAATTTTACAGGGGGGGTTCCTGAACCCCCCGGAACCCCCCCCTCCCTACGCCCTGTAATCACTGCAGTGGAGTGGCCTATGCCTATGGAGTTGCTGTACTGCTGGACACTAACTGATTTTAAACTATTAAGATTTCAGGACCTTTTCGCACATGATGAACACTTAGCCATGAGATGTCATGAGTAAAATTGTGTATTGAAGTCATGTGTGCATTTAAATACTGAATACAGGTAGGGGGAAAAGTAAGAGTAGCTAATATAGGGTCCGCAACGTGAAATTTCGACCTCCGAGAATCAACTACCAAACCACCCACAAATGCTAGGCTAGGTACCACTTAGAAAACGCCAGATTGGTGTTATTTTTCATTAACGTCTTGTCGTGCAAATCGGCGAATATGCTTACAAATTACGAGATTTTTTGCTATATCTTCAAGTAAATGTCTTTTAAAGCTATAATATGCACTCTCAACCTTTCTTACTAACTGTATTCTAAACTAAAACCATCAGTGGCTGCATTGTCTGGAGCGATTTCCAGCCGCAGCATCGCGAAAATGAAATTTCGGACTCGAAAAAAATTTCGATGCCACTGAAGCACACAGTATCGATGCCAAAGTAACCCTCCCAGGTCAAACTGGTCTGGCATGGGTCCAACTACTACCACACCAAATATCATGGAATTCCAAAATTGTTTGCCATCTGGCTGAGCTCGACGGATGTAAAAAATTCGTCAAAAATGCCGATTTTATTCACTGACGGGGACCTTTGCTAGCCAGATGTGCTAGTTTACTTCTCAAAAGCTTACTAGACCCATAGCCAGTAGCTTTCATTCATAGGGTTGGTCTGGCAGCTCTTCTAGCGACCTCAAAAACCAACAAATGCCGATATCCACGAATTTTGCCGATATCGACCAATTTACAATGCGTTAAAGAAATCTTGCACATCAAACGTGATGCTTTGCCTCTCTAAAGTCATGCTGCATCCTTGTTTAGTTATATTCGTCCATAGGGTGGCACTGGCGGCTCTCTTATCGAGGCCAAAATCCATCAAAATGCCCATCTCACCATTTGTCATCAGTTTTAGGAAGTTTTAGCTACAAGTCAAACATACTGGTTTGCCTCTCTAAATCTTTACTGGACATTTCAATCACCTTCGTCTGTGTAGGCACCTTTCTTCAGTTTCTTGAAAATGTCAGAGCACGCCAATTGGGCGCAACCATCAACACCACTTACTGCTTATTTTGTTTCATTGATTCCACGAAAATCCAGCAGAAATATTACATAACCCAACTGGATTTAGTCTAGTTTAAAATATCCACCCTTCGGAACTCTACACGAATGGAAATTTCGATTGTGGTTTTTGATAATCGGAATTTTCATTTCGTAATCATTTGTATAAACCTGTAGAGTACAATATTTAGAGCTAGACTAACTCCATTTTCGCTCTATTACATTTCTGCTGGTTTTCCTGTCATTTTTGCGTGGAACCAATGAAACAAAATAAGCATTAACTGGTATTGGTGGTTGCGCCAAATTGGTGTGCTCTGACGTTTTCAAGAGACTGAAGAAAGGTGCCTACACAGACGAAGGTGATTGAATGGTCCAGCAAGGATGCAGAGAGGTAAACCAGCATGTTTGACTTGTAAAACTTCCTAAAACTGATGACAAATGGTGAGATGGGCATTTTGATGGATTTTGGCCTCGATAAGAGAGCCGCAAGTGCCACCCTATGGACGAATATAACTAAACAAGGATGCAGCATGACTTTAGAGAGGCAAAGCATCACGTTTGATGTGCAAGATTTCTTTAACGCATTGTAAATTGGTCGATATCGGCAAAATTCGTGGATATCGGCATTTGTTGGTTTTTGAGGTCGCTAGAAGGGCTGCCAGACCAACCCTATGAATGAAAGCTACTGGCTATGGGTCTAGTAAGCTTTTGAGAAGTAAACTAGCACATCTGGCTAGCAAAGGTCCCCGTCAGTGAATAAAATCGGCATTTTTGACGAATTTTTTGACATCCGTCGAGCTCAGCCAGATGGCAAACAATTTTGGAATTCCATGATATTTGGTGTGGTAGTAGTTGGACCCATGCCAGACCAGTTTTACCTGGAGGGTTACTTTGGCATCGCTACTGTGTGCTTCAGTGGCATCGAAACTTTTTTCGAGTCCGAAATTTCATTTTCGCGATGCTGCGGCTGGAAATCGCTCCTGACAATGCAGCCACTGATGGTTTTAGTTTAGAGTACAGTTAGTAAGAAAGGTTGAGAGTGCATATTATAGCTTTAAAAGACATTTACTTGAAGATATAGCAAAAAAATCTCGTAATTTGTAAACATATTCGCCGATTTGCACGACAAGACGTTAATGAAAAATAACACCAATCTGGCGTTTTCTAAGTGGTACCTAGCCTAGCATTTGTGGGTGGTTTGGTAGTTGATTCTCGGAGGTCGAAATTTCACGTTGCGGACCCTAGCTAATAGATAGCTACATAATCTCATTCAGTGATTGCAAGAATTTTACCTTGCAGGGTTTCTCAAACACCTACACAATGATCATACAATCATAACAATCACAAGTCATTTCCTGTAATTATAGCCATCGTGAGGAGCCCATATAATTTTTTATGACGTCACATAGACAGGATAGACTAATGTAAGCTCGAGCATGCATATGATTAAATACTTAGCTACCGCGTTAAGATACCACCTGAGGTACAGACTGAGTCATGACGAGATTACTCGTGGCAACGTTTTTACTCCTGTATGCTTCTCATCCCAGCGTCGGTCAAGGGGGCCTAGAAAGGTACGTACTCGTGTTATAATATAGTAACAGTTGGTATTACTCAATAGCTACAGGCAGTGAAGCTACAGTAAGCTTACTGCATATAGCTAACTCACTGGTGGTACGTCGTAGTAGATTTCTGTCCGTAAGTATGCCATCAGTTAGTCTCGTGGGTACTGGAATGCGCAAGAGAGAAACCATCACTTTAATGGCTACTGTGTTAAGCGAGTCTGTGACACAGCCACAGATGGGGTACTTAGCTGTCAGTAAAGCTTTACAGTGACCAGCTTAACAAAATGCCTCACGAGTGGGCATGGCAAGGAAATGAAGAAAAAATTAAAGTAGTAACTAATTAAAATTGAAAAAAATACTGTAGCCTATGAGAGTGGTCGACCTTCAAGACTCTCCTGACCATTCTGGGCAATCTCTAGTCATGAATATTCTTCATTGAAACAGCAGCTGCCAAGTTGACAATACGTCTGCAGGTTGATTTATCAATAATACTGTTCTCATTTTGAAAATAGGTTCTGAAATGATGACAGAGAAGATGATAGCTATATAGATAGTCGTGCATGTAATACACGTATCACAGGGAATTCCTAGATGATGAAATTCTGACAGTACGTATAGTTCTTGATATAATATTAAACTTTCAAAACAACTGATATGGTAGCTGATTAGTTTCGTGTGGCCAAGCTGCTTATTTCTCTTTGTCATTGGGTAGGGAGAAAAAAGGACTAGTAGCTATTTTTGACACTTAGTTATTGCCAATTTAATTTTCATTCTCTATAAAGCATTGCCTGGTATTCTAGCATGTTATGGCTACATAATTCAATACCAGCAATCCCTCACTAACTTCACTTCCAATATCAACTTTTGTTCCATAATATTATACTGGATGAAATCGGTTACATATAACTAAGTTAATTAGTTGCTCAGTTATAAAATTCTCTTGTGTTTAATAATTCAGTTAACTTCAGCTATTAGGAAATTGCATTCTCAGTGTGCCAGAGCAATCAGAGAAAGTTTATATGACAATTTAAGTACTTTGTCATCTTGTATAAACCAATATAAACCAAAAAGATCCTATTTAATGTCACAGTTTTGGGTAGCTGTTGTTAAGGTGTGTAGCAAATACAGAGATTCATCATGTGAATGCTACACTTTTATTTCTTTGTGGATCGACCTCTAATGGAATGCAATCAAATAGATGCAGTCACATGATGGACATTGGATATTCACTGGAAGGTAGGACTTGTGTTGTGCTACATTATTGATCGTAATAGGAGAAATTCAAATTTCACTGGAGCTCAGAAGACATTTAAATTGCTGTTTATGTTACCTTAAAGAAAGTGTGTTTTGCATTGAAACAGCTTTGTTTTGATTTCATCAAAAAAGCATAGGGACTCATACATACAAAATAAAATACATAGCTTTGAAGCTTACATAAAGCGCTATCTAAATATGTATGCCCCATGACTTGCTAGATTTGTAGTGGAGACTTATATGTGCGTGCAATTAAGGAAGCAGCATGTCCTACTTACTCTGAACAGTGGTAAAGGGAAACAGCTAATTTTCAGTTCTTACTGAACAATGCAAATACAGTAAAGCTTTAGTCTTTGAGGTCAGTGATATGGCTAATGATATCAGAATGAAATAAGAAACTACTTGGCCAAACTTGTTTGATGCTTTATAAACCAGATTTGACTACACTTTATCTCCAATGCCCACGTTCCATTCATGCATACGTAGGTCTTCTAATAACATAAGCCCAACTCCATGGCCACAGAAATAAAGTGTATACTGACTTAGCTATTGAGTTTTAAGAGGTTTCTCATTTACAACCGCCTACAGATGTTTAATACTTGTGCCAGTAAGACCATCACTCCCTTTAGGAAAATTTATTCATTTTATTTTGAAGCATATCTGTGCTACCACTACGTAGTATTTCATGAGACTAGATCTCACATGATCAAGCTTGTCACAAGCCACTAATGCAGGATGTTACTATCTATCTGGATATAACTGGTATTCATATCAATTTCTCTCAATTCTTCTCACCTTTATGAATTATATTCATCATTTGAATGCAACATATGATAGGATATTTGCCATATTATGTCATAAACCAGTGCAGACTCGGTTACTCACGATGTCTGGTTACAAAGAAGATGTGTATTTCAAACAGCAGCTACATAATTTGCTTTGTCTAAAAGGTCAAACCGACAACATGTGCTTTATCTAATTTTCTATTTAGTTCAGGAGGACACTGGATTAAGTAAGACAAGTGGTTACTAAGATTGTGAAAAGTGCAACTTTACAAACCATAGATGAGTAGCCAGAGTACATAAGAGAGTTTACAGTATCCATATAAAAATTAGTTAGAGTACAAGTTTAATATAATATATTGCTCATCCCTGTAGTTGTTCCCAAATGTTAAAGCTATGATATATTGTTTTGCTAACCATGCTATTAGGCCTATGTCATGTGAATCATAGTGAATGGAATGAAGAACCTTCTTATAGGCTAACTTAATTGTGTGAAAGGTAAGTGTATATGGTGTAAGTTGCCAAATATGAGTTTGTACTCATTAAATAGAGCAAATCAAACTACAGCATCCTGTTAATATTGGATTCCATCTTATTGTAGCAACTTTATAGCAAGTGTACAGTCTTTGTGTTAACTAGTTACACCAATAGCAGAGTTTATCACTTATTATCAGCTTTTCTTATGGCAGACTGAAATATCAATACAAAAACTAGCCTATTTATATTAACCAAAGATTACATCAACTACAATTACATCAATACCACAAAAATGTTCTAATGTCACACAGACTAAAGTTATCATTTATTACATTATAATAGGCAGTTCAATCAGATTTCAAAACCTCAGAAAGCTTTATCCAGCAGAAAGATGCCTTACACCAGTAGTTTAGGCATTCAAAGCCTCTGCCCGCTGTATATGGCAAAGAGACAGTTGGAATTTGCTTCCATTAATTGGTAGCATTAGGTCTTCATTAATGCTGTGACATGTACAGTTCTAACAATGTGAACAAAAGAAGCAATAGAACTAGGCATAGCTAAGGGTTCATTTTCATTTACCACCTATGTCCCACACATACAAACTGGCCTTATACATCAGTCCCCATGCAATAGCTAAGTAATTTAGTTTCCATACATATATGGTTGGCATTTCCAGATGTACATAAAATACGGCTATATAAATAAGCTGTTACCCCAGTTTACACGAGGTCCCCATTTATAGCTTGGAAGGCTGGAGTAATGTGTGCAAGCAGTCTTGTTTAATAATCTCAGTATATAGGCAATGATGTCATGCACATTGGCTTGCTCTATTCCCCTGGCTATTATTAACTGGCTGGTCACAAATCAACAGATTACCTATATAAAAAAGTAACACCACACACTTTAGCAATAAAGTATGCACAGGGAGGTAACCTGAATAATATTGAAAAGTGCTGAATTATAAACATTAAAGTGTTAGTATACACACACAACACACGTACGTGTACTTATATGTGTAAGTGTCATCAATTAATCAGTGTGGTGATTTTGATAATACAGCGTAGCTCCTGGTCTTTTGAATTACTTAACAAAACAACATCATTGACTATTTCATTGGAATTTTACTATTTCAACTATTCCATGTCTCTGCATGGAATCATGTTGCCTAATCCACTACAGAAACTACAAGCAAACTTTGCACCCATTGCAAACATTGTCCATCACACAACTATTAACAACGTATGTAGTAAGACCTGCTACCATTTATTTCTCTGTGGTGACTTAAAGACTTGCTACATTTGGTTAATACATGTATATCGCTATGGCAAATTAATATTTTGTTTTATGGATGTGCCAGGTCAATGTTTGCATATCTAAATTTAAAAACAATCACATAATCTCTATGATAGTGTTTAGCCTAATATTGCTGTAGACTCCTAAACATTGCACAAGAAGTCATAGGTTAAGCACAGAGGAGGCAAATGGAGCTCCTTTCACTTAGGGTTTTAGCTATCACCAAGGACGTAACTAGGGGGGTTCATCTGAATCCCCCTTTCAGAGGCAGAATTTTTTGAATTGAAAATCACACCGAATATTACAGCCCTGGAGTTCTCTGGGAGCTACTTACTCACTGGTGTGGCTTTGTACTAATTTTGAGGGTCACAGTGCATTAATGCTGAATTGTGATCAATTGTGCACATGATGCATGATGAAAATGGCGAAGGTCTATTACAAGACAGAGGCTGCTTTGAGTGGTCGTGTTATACGTGTGTCAGGGTAGCACAAACCATGAATAGTTGATGTATATTTACATGATGAATGTTTTGTTTGTTGGTCATGGGCACGTGATCTCTCAAATATATTGGAATACAAGCCAAGTCTGAAATTACTGAGCATCAATAGGAGGACTGACCGAGAATCAAGACACACGGTAGTGTGTCGTGCAGCCCAAGAAGCTGGCGCACAACATCCGTGAGTATATTGACAGGAAGCCGATGAAAATGCAATTTTTGCACCACTGTAGCTCTGTGATGCCTTGATGAAACAAGACAATTTTTGCTGTGGACACGCCTGCTAACTTCAGTTCCCCACATACCAAATTTGAGTGTAATTGCTTTAGGCGTTCCCGAGATATGCGACTTCAAAAATTGGCTTAGTTTCTTCGTTTTTTTTTTCTTATTTTTCTTCCTCTTTTCGCACACTTACAAACACTGCTATAAAACGCGAACGTTATATCCAATTGCCTTGAAATTTGGCACACAGAAGGGAGGTATAAAGGCACATCTCAGTACCAACTTTGGCTGGAATACGATAAACAGGCAAAGAGTTCCAAAATTCACCTGAATTGTCGTTATTAAAATTTTTACCATTAATCTACCATCACAGCCATTTCTTGGCCGCCACCTTGGATTTCACATTTTTTTCACCATAGCCTTTTTGAAGGCCACACTCTTTTTTTACAGTTTGGCTGTTTTGGATTAGATAATATATACCCAGAAGAAAGTATTGCCAACTAAGGGACTCAAATGTGGAGGTCTCCCCTGTGCTAAGAATGAGTTGCAAGTTGGTGACATTCCATGCACTACAAATCCAAACTCCTTTCCAGAACATACTGGCTACTCCCCTGATCACACCCTAAATACTGTAATGGAGAAGTCATGTATTCTCTAATAAAACAGTCAGGTAAAGTTAATAATTACATTAATTTTTATATTTATGGCCTATTGGGTTAGAACAACATCTCCACATTTTTTGTGGATCATGAAGGTAACAGTTATCATCACTGGTATGGTTTAGTGTGACTCCTCACCTTTAACATGATTCATTTGCTACTCCTAATGTTTCTTAGAGTCTTGCTACCTTGCTGGCCATCTTGATGGAAGCTTATTATACGAGTTCACAGGAAGGTATTTAAAAGTCCTCGTCTCCGTGCACTTAACTGTGTAGCTGCACGTGAGATGAGCATTTGTTTGCTACTGGTGAAAACATAGTAGCTATGTGTAGTAATTGTGTTTGTGTTATTAATACACCAGTTGTACAACTTCAATGAAACTGTATACCAGCATTAATTTGATTGCTGACTTCATGTGACAATTTATCTATAGGTACAAACACATTGTTTGTAATCCACACCAGTGTACTTTTAGTATAGCTTCTCTTCCTTTTAGTGATGTCCAGACCATACAATTAGATTCCAGATATCACTTTGAAATTTCTTCTTGTAGTGGCATACTATCCAGTTTCAGTTTTTATCATTGATAATATTTATGCAACTGTCAAACTACTACATTGACACTACTGTTGTTTTTGGTAATGCTGGTATTGTTCACCATTACTGGTTAATACTTGTCCACTACTCAAAGTACAATGCCACTAATTATAAGGACCTGCAAGAAGGACTAAATCCAACAGACTTTGCAAATAAACTCAGGGAAGAATCCTAGACCCAGTGTGACTTGACCTTCCTGTATATACATTATTTTAAATAATTATTCAATTGTGAAATTTATATAACAATAATGGCAATATGCATGACTTTTTATCTTCAGATTTGTATTTTGATTTGTAACCTTGTCTTTCATAGAGCAGCATTGACTATGTGAGTGACAATTGGTATTATTGTGTAGGTGTGAGAGGGCTGATTCTGGTGCTGGATTACCTAGAGTGTGTCTACAGTTTTATGGTGGGGATAATGGATTCTTTAATGGCACATTCAGAAATGGATTACGAATGACAATAGATGATCTTGGAATGGAATTCTCTACTATGCATAATGATTCTGGATGTGTGGACTATGCATTAAATTATCTGTGTTACTTCTACTACCCCGTGTGTAGACTGACAACTGGTGTGGTATCCTATACATGCATCAGTAGTTGTGGCTTGTTGGTCAATAATCAAAACTGTGCAGATTTATTGTCACTGGCTGGTAATCGGTTAGAAAATGAGAACTTTCTTGAGCCTGAAGCTGATTGTGAAAGGACATCTCGAACACCTGAGACGCCTATGGTAGTGGCAGAAGAATGCATATCAATTGAAGGTTAGTACATTTCTCTATGTATATACAAAGAAAATATGTTTACATCTTTGATTTAATTTTCTAGAAACTCTCCCTGTGCCTTTCCCATTAAAGTAAAATGATTAATGTATGATAATGTTTATTTAATATATATATTACATGTCCAGCTGTGAATCAATAGAAAGTACTAGATGTCACCCATCATTGTCATACACCCACTTTGCCTTAACTGGTTCTGAACTTATTAATGAAAGAGATGAAGTAACTGATGAGTTTGATCATTTAGGAGAAGAGATAGGAGCAGATCATGATTGTTTAGAGATCCTCAGACTACTTGACTGTATACTCTCTCAACCAGCTTGTAATCCTGACACTGGAACAGTTACTCCAATATGTCCTGAATTGTGTCCAGAAATTGACCAAAATATTGCTGATAGCTGTACTAATCAATCATTCATTAATGATACTATACAGTTTGAGCATTTGAATCGTATTCTTCAGTTTAACTGCTTTGATCCAGAGAGCTATTACAACTTTCCATCATCATATTTTAGTAACTCTAGTGTTGATTGTATATCTTTTGGTAAGCCACACTGCATAGATATGCATATATAAGTGTACTCAGATTCGATCACATAATTGAATACCTATTGCAGTGGAATATCAGTTATCCAGGCATCATACGTAATGCATACCACTTTAAAAGTCAATGGGTAGCCACTACAGTATCTAAATTTTTCTTTTTGCATACTTTTTAAAGCAGTTCTTGTTAACATGCAGAATGCCATTGTATGATGATATATATATTTATATTTATTTATCGTTTGATTTGGTTTTTTAGTTCTAACTTCAAGCAACAGTGCAGGTATGAATGTACAATTATTACATGTTGTATACTATATTTGTATCAGAGTCATAATAAATCGTAGGAATATTTAATGCTTTCTAGGTTACATCTACTATGTATTATGTATATGTACATATGTAAGAGGTAAAGCATTGCTGCAAGTACTACATGTCAAATCTGGCATGAAAAAGAGTGGGCGAGAGACAAATATTAAGAGTTTCATCAATAATGACAGTGCATGGTCATCCTTTTGTGACTTAATAATGATATGAAACTTCTGTGGAACTGATCTTCCTTATAGGTATGGGCAAGTTTCCTGATTACGTTGTAACAGCAAAGTTGTTTTCAGTGATCCACACCTTGTCCACAAGAGCAAAACAGCTACATAGAACTGATAAATAAAGCTTTAATCACTGTTGTCAAATGATGAAATATACATATATAAAGCAACCATGAATGTATATAGAGTAGTGATTAGCTCACCATATCCAGAAAAACCTCCAGATTTATCGGTGCAGAAAAAGATCACTCTTCCCATAGCACGAGGCGAAGGGGAGTGTTATATTTAGTCTTGAGACCACTCTTTGAGTGCAATATTTGACGTACCGTATAATGGGTATAATTTTCGAATGGCTTTATTTACAAAAATTTTGGAAACTGCCAACTGTTTTCAAAAATAATACTTTCGAAAATAGCTACAGTAGCTAGTTGCAAAATTAAAGCTGAGTAGCTCAGTGGGCATAAGCCATTTTTGCAATCAGTTATCTAGCTCCGCTACACAATTAATAATGTAATATAACCACATCAGTGATCCCTTTTAGTTACGTACTTGAAAACAAAGCTGATACAAGTAGCTACCATGCTTGAGGCAATCTGGCCACGCAAGGCTACCAGTACCACCACTTTGGATAGATACGGTATACGCTGCAACCAGTAGCCCTTTTTATGTTTCTCTGCCCACAGTATGTTGACTATAGTTTCTAACTAGTAGGCAGCAGATTACGGCTGTGGCAGCGAGTGGACTAGATCATTAATTTCCAAATGAAAAACTCCTCTCCATGGGTCTAGATCATCTCACCTACACATGATGTGCCCAAATCCATCACACAGAAAGTGTCGTGATGGGAGAGCTCCACTTAGTAGCAATAGCGAATAATGCTTGGAGTGACGTGGTACAGTCCATCTCAATTTAGGAAGGCAGCACACCACACATTGTGACATTTTTGAAAATATTTATTTGAAATGTTTGCAAGTTGATATTTTTTGAAAATTTAGCCATTCGAAAAATACCCATTATATGGTATAGCATGAGCCTAGGCAGTGCTTTAACTGTTATTATAATAGCAAACTGTCAACTTGAGGTTTCACAAGATGCACAAACAATTAGAAACTCACAGTGTAGTCTTGTAGGCCGATATAGAACTGTGAAGTGCTCTATAACCCAATGTAGAACTGCTGTGTTCTGTATGGCTATTACAAAACGGTTTTTTGCTTTGATCCCCTCATGCACACATGGTTTTTTATATAATGTACCCCTTTACCCTCTGTTTGTGTACATGTGTGTGAACATACTAATACATACTGAAGCACAAATGTTTAGGAATAATTTGTACACTTCCTTTTAAACTTGAAAAGTAAACTTCATTGATTTTCATGTATCCGTAACTTTGTTGTGCATAAATAGAAAAGTCCCATTTTGGAATTTTTTTGCAGTTTGGGACACTTTTCATACCAAATTTGAGGTCAGTTGTTTTTGAGGTATACTTCTTCAAATTTTGTCTTCAGATTTTAATTTTGTCTTATTTTGGCTCTCAAATTTGATTTCACAACTTTTTAAAACCTTTCTTATTTCATTATGTGCTCTTTATAGTTTTTATGAGTCATTGGTTCATGTCTGCATAGCAAAATATATACTATGTTTATTTAAGAGTCACCGTAAAATGGTTCTATTGTTAGAGCAGGTGTCTTAAAGGTAGGGTAACCGGTTATAGTGTGTTGTAGTAGAATTAGGCAATTTCCTTTTTGGAACTTCTTTTACAGCATATGCTTCTATAGCCAAGTAATTGTACAATACTAGTAACACTTTGTGATAAAGCTCTGTGTACTATCTGTGTATTGGTCTACATATTGTTTATTCCTTCAGCTGATGATTCTATCAGTACTGGTGTTATTGCTGGAATAGTTGTAGGAGTCGTCATCATCATCATCATAGCAATAATAATACTAGTAATATTTGTAATGGTGGTGAAGAGGAGGAGGAGTCACATACCTGTAATGTATAAGGATTCTACTGATTGTTGCTCTATAGACCAAGGACCAAGGTTGTTGAAGTAGCTGTGTTTATGTTTTGAATGTATCACATACATATGTATGCTTTGCTCTTGTTTAGAGGGACTGTATTTATGAAGTTACAGTAATGCAATGCAATATTTCTTCTAACATTAATCTCTATTACTATGTATATCTAGCTATACTCTTCTGCATAAAAATGTACTAGTAATATTTAAACCACACAAAAACAGCCAAGCTGTGAAAAAATGGTGCGGCCTTAAAAACCCTGGATGAAAATAGTTGTGAAATCAAAGGTAGTGGCCAAGAAATGGCTGCAATAATGTTATTATAATTGATGCTAATAAATTTTAACAATGCACACAGCCATTATTAAAATTTATTAGCATTAATTAACATCATTGCAGCCATTTCTTGGCTGCCACCTTTGATTTCACACAACTTTTTTCACCAAGGATTTTTAAGGCCTCACCATTTTTTTCACAGCTTGGCTGTTTTGTGTGGATTCCACTTCTTTTTGTACTTTATAAGGCCCCAAAACCAGCCTATAGCTGACTTTCGGGTTTGTTTTTCTGTAGACACAATGATGATTATCAAAGATAGACATATAAATGTATTGTATTGCATGATTTACTTCAATATTTGGTAATATTGTTGTATATAGTACTCTAATAGAGTGCACATTTTTAAAGGACTTCTAATAGAACATACATAGAATGTTCTAAAACAATCCAGTACTTCTATGGTAGATCTATGAAATTACAAACATTTTGGTGACTGCTCTATTAGAGTATCTCCATCATGAGATTTTACACTTGCTTGGTTTTTGCTTTATAACTTTGTGACTGTACCTCTATTGTTATTCAAACCATAAAAAGGAACTGCTACAACGATCAGCCTATGTACACAACCATTTTCAACTACACTCGGCTTACACTGTAGCCGTGACAGAAGTTTGATCTTTTCTTAAGTGAATATATTCTCATAACTCCTCGGATATTCATCAGATTCAAAGCAAACGTGGTACGTGAATTTGCCTTTATACACTCTTCGTTTGTGCCAAAGATCGAGGCAATCAAATTTTTGTGAACTGTGCGAAAATAAATCAAGCTCCCGTACGGCATAAAAAAAAACAAAGAAATGAAATCAAAACTTTGAACACTCATATATATCTCACAAATGGCTATTGTGAATTTAATCAAATTTGCTGTGTGGCCTATCCTGCCTGGCGGACAGCTATAATGCAAAAATGGTGTGCTTTGGAGAAGGGGCCATGGAGCTATGCACACATGAAAAAGCTGTTTTCTTTCTTCCTGTAAATATACACACAGTGTGGTGCGCTGGCTTTCTTGGTCACACGACACACTACCATGTGTGTCTTGATATTGCAACAATATTTCAGAAGCTGATATACTCAATACATGTATTTCAAGATTGTTAACTTAAAATAAAGTACTGAGGGATCCAATCACAAGTAGGAACGAAGTGGGAGTAGTGAAATAAGTGACATGACTCATTACTATAGCTATGTAGGAAATCTCTACTTTAATTGGTAGTTATGCAGTTATGTATAATTTGCTTAAATGGTACACCGTATTTCCTTGAATTATGGCCCGGGAATTTCTTTAAGCACCTATCGCTCGTCCAAAAGTAGCACTAAATTTGAGGTTAATCACTATAAAAGGTTTCTGTTGACACAACAAAGGTTTCAGTTGAAATTAAGTGAAGTCTATTAAAGCTATGAATACTAAAAACTGGCATTCATGGTGGTTACATTGTTATCAACCTCAGCGACTAAGCGAGACCAGGAATTTATACAAGACCGGCCATAATTCGAGGCAGTATGGTATACATATATTTTAGGATTTGTATAACATGTGACCTGCTCTGTCTGGGATATACTCCCCCACAGGAAATTTAGCATCATGAGATGAATTTTGATTCACCCATCGACAGACTAGTCTATTAGAACTACTGATTGTTGTATTAGAGTATGTCAATGTAGAAGCAGACTCCTTTGGGTTGGTATTCCTATACAGTGACTGTGTTATTTGTAGCGCTAAATGGTGGTGATGTACTGTATAGTTTAGCCTCTCTAACCTTGCAAATGTGGCCAGACTGGAAGGCAGACTAAAAGTCTGGCTTTGTCATTCAATATGTAAGCGTTTGAGCATTAATCAGATGGTTGCAGGTTCGAGGCTGCCAAGGTCCAGTCATGGATTTTTTTCTCCTTTCTGCACCTTTTCAAACATGCTATGTATAGCAACTTTAAACAGGTTGTAGGACCAGGTGTCCTACAGACCTTCAGCACTTGTGTTGTAAAGTCTTAATAAATAAAATAATAATAAATAAATATGTTACCGGATTTGGCTTCCACACACATCCAGTTAATCGAGTTTGAATGACCATAACTCAACATAGGAGTATGCCCTTAGTCTCAAAGTTTGATCTGTCATTAAACAATACTGTGAAAACATTGGGTGAAAAAGGTCAATAGCTTTCTGAGAGGTCATTGGTTAAAAATGTGGCTGTTGAATGTGTGTGGAAGCCTGGTTTTGTTAAATTCGGTCACATATTATGCTTCTTGCTTCTAAAGCTAGATTTGACATTTCTTGTGCAAGATTTGGCTTTAGACATACACTAAAACTCCTTTGTAAAGGTGCATAAGATAATGACTTTAATTGCAGGGGTGCCATTTTGTTTTGAGGGATTACACTGTATTACCATACTGTATGATGCATAAATTATATAACATGAGGCATGCAGTAAGATACATATTAATAATATAGTTGCCTATTAAATAAGTAGTCCGATTATTACTCACTGCCATAATTGTATAATCGAGTTTGCGTTTAGGGATGTCAGTCCATAATACAACTTTTTTTTTGGTTTATAGATATATACCAACTCTCACCCGTGATAATCCTTCAACTTCAGGTAAGTAACAATTATTTATCATGCTCACATGTACATAATAAATAACACACACACACACACACACACACACACACACACACACACACACACACACACACACACACACACACACACACACACACACACACACACATACATAGGCTCTCAAGCAAAATCACATTTTTATGATATCAATAACTAAAGTGATTGTAATAAGAAGACACTCTCACTAAGCACATCCCTTCAGCTCCTTGTATATACGATATCATGATGAAAATTCCATGCAACATGCTCTACAATAATCTAAACCCAAGTAATGGATTTATTTGTTACTAAGGGAGCATTAAAGGTGATGATGAGAATTTGTAGGTTAATGGGTAGTTACGTTGTTCACAGAGTAACAATACTAAGTGACTCATATAACAATATACGGTACCCTAGACATAACTACTGGATGATTTGATTGTTTCTAGAAGCTATACCTGGAGATAATAAGCAAGAAATTGATCAGTTCCTACAATATGTCAAGGAAAAGTTTTCTGAAGTTCTGTTACCTGCAGAAGTTGTTACTAAGTCAGATTTCCTAGGAAAAGGTATGTCAACTATCCTGCAAATAATGTTGATAGTTTTGCACATCTGCTTAATGCATATACTTAAGTTATCATTATCCTCCTACAGGAGCATTTGGTATGGTCCACAAAGGAGATTTAGTTACTTCTGGTGGTGTTGTCAAGGCTGTGGCTATTAAGACTATCAAATGTAAGTAAGACAATCAAATTCAAAAAAATTGACAAAATTGAGCACTTGATTATTGTGTGTGTTGCAGTATATTAATCTGGGCCTGTGGAAATAAGGAATACTGTGACAGGGTCTGCAAAAATAAGGCACGTGGGCACATAAAATTTGCTTACTATTTCAAACTTTCATGACTCATAACGTTGACAGGCATTTTGTAATTAAAATGCATTTTTTAGCACTCATTAAACGTTTAATTGGCTTTATAATGAAGGATACAGAATGCAGATATTTCATCCTGGTACTGAAATATGATCCGACATGTGATGGGGTGTAGTTTGTACCCACATGCCCTATTTTTGCAGGCCTGGTCACTTAATGTAGACATTTAATTGTGTTACTGATATAATCTGTTGTATGATGGGATGTAGTTTGCCGGCACAATTACAAATGTAATTCCAGCAACATTGCACATACATGTATACTTGTGTAGCTACCAGTTTGGATGGGATGAAGGACTTGGTAGCAGAGACAGCCATAATGAAGGGTTTCCATCATCCTAATGTGTTACCATTACTGGGAGTGTGTGTTGACTATGATGATGAGGATGTACTAAAAATAGTCATTCCTTTTATGGCTAATGGAGACTTGAAAACTTTCTTAAAAGAGAATCGTGTCTCACCAAACAGCACACATGAATACCCAAAGGTACATAACATTGTATTTGACTGCACGTATGTGTTGTATAATGGGGAGGGTTCCACAAGCAATATTTATCAGATACTTTAAAATTCATTTAGTAAAGCTTTACAGCACACTTTCTGAAGGTCTATAGGATACCTGGCCCTATATATAGCCTGTTTAAAGATGTTATAAATACTGTCTTTCTTGGTAATGTAACATGCATGGTGATAGGTTGTGCAACCAAGAAACTTTATGCGGCATGCCACATCCATATAACAGGAAGGAATACCATTAGGCTTGAGTACATTATGCTTTTTAAATTATCATTATTCTTTCTGGAAATTCTTTTTTTAAAAACCTACTATTCCCAAATATTCCTGGAGTAATTCCTGGAATTATAAAAGTCAAATGGATATTCTTCTGCAGCTGAAAATATAACCACTTGCAAGCATAAAACTATACCCAAAGATCGAGATACTCTAATAGAGCTGTCACAACTAAACTTGTCTGAGTGTTCTATTGGGTTAAGTGACTGTTCTATTAGAGTATCTCGATCTTTTTGCCCGATTATGTGCTAGCAATGATTGTGGATGTTCCTTTACAACTTTTTCTGCGATACTGCACAAAAAATGTGTGAATTCTAATTAATTATTCCAGAAGATCACCCTATTATTCCATAATTATTCCTGATGCTTTTTACCACCAATTATTCCAAAAATTATTTGGCATAATGTACGCATGCCTAAATACCATAGACACTTGCTATTAGGTGAATGCACTTAGCCCATTGTCAGTAGAATTTTTGTGAAATGTATACTATGGTTGTTACACATGTGCTAATAAATGACTACAAGGAGTTTCTGCTAGGAAAGCAGTACTATGGTTTTTAAACAATTTGGTTGTATATACCGGTATTGAGTTAAAACACAGTAATGCTCAAATGTAACATTGTCTGCCGAGAGCGTGAGTAACTAAAAAACTCACTAATTAAAGGGTGTGGTGCCCATTTCACTCGTGAGTATTCATCCCAATCAAAACAGGATGAATATACTCGTGAGTGAAATGGGTGCTACACCCTTTAATGAGCAAGTCTTTTAATCACTTGCACTCTTGCAAGGCGACATTATGTTTGAGCAGTATGTAGCTTACTTTAGTCAAGGAAACAGCAATTCTTAAAAGTCCACTACAGCATTGTAATTGTAGGCAGTGTTAGCTCGAATAATTGTACTATGTGTCTTGCAAAACATCAAGTGTACTGTGACACTTCTGGTCTGTTCTGATGATCTTTTGCTGCAATTCTACATAGCACAGTTTGCAGCAACAATTTCAACTACTACACATATATGCACTTACAAACAGGTGTCTAGCACAAGCATACCATCTGCTCTTAACAGGCAATATGTGACTGGAGGTAGCAAAATCAACCATGTGGGCACAACAGCCAAAACTGAGATAACACCAGCATGAAGTTGCTGCACTATCAGCTTGCAATTGGCTATTAATTTCCACATCAAACTTTCCTTCAACTTTGTAGGGTCTGCTTTTCACAGACAGTTCTCTGGTGGCCTGTATAACCATGCCAGATGTTTGTACAGGTCTGAACACCAGCTAGGGATGTGCTGTAGAGAGTCCAAACACTCTGGACAGATGAGCAGGGAGCTGAATGTGTACATGTGATATAATTATGTCTCTTTTTGTGAGATTTCTGCCTATTTCCTGCCTCTGACAGGCTGTTTTGTGGTCTGGTGCCTTCAATTACCATCCTTGTAGTTTATCTTTATCTTGCCCACTCTGCCACCCCCACCCTTCACCCCTTTTTTGACAACTTGTGATGCAGCAACACTAGTGGTGAAAATCTAGCAGGAAATATTGGCTACCAGATGCCCATCTTTGGTGATGCATACCAGGGCTGGCAAGTTAAAATGCTTTGAAATGTTTAAAAAAGCATTTATCTGTGGACCAATAATGCACTCAAATGGGTGATTTTCCAAAATTCAGTCACATATGTGCTTAATAACTGACAATGTGTGCCTAATAGCCAAATTTTGTGCAATGCATAAAAGTTTTTATAGGCTTCCATAGGTAGCAGGTTTGTTAGTTGCACTTTTATATTATATTGCATTAAGTGTGTCTTGTATGAATGCACTAGTTCTACCCCCATACATATGCTATGCATTGTTATTTAGGACCTTTCTGGAAGAATACTAAAGATGATGTGTTTGGATATTGCAAAAGGAATGGAATATCTCGCTGAAAGGAGATTCGTACATCGTGATTTAGCAGCTAGGAACTGCATGTAAGCACAAGTTTGTTTTCTGGGAAGAATATATAAATTTCTGTGTTACTCTATACCAGGGCTGTGTGGTTTTGAAACTTTGGTGGTATCATGGTATGGTAATAACTAAATAATTATTATGGTATTGTTAAATTGATTGATGATTCTATTAAGTTGTCTTCTACAATAACTGACTGTTATATTAGAGTCTTTTACTGGTCAATTAGACTGTCTCTACCATTTCATGTCAGATCTGCAGCCCCATTGTCCAGTTGTACATCCCATGACAGTCAGTGGAACAATTTTTTGGCACAAGAAAACCAACCGCTGTGCTACATAAGCTAAATAATGTGATAGCTAATATTGTTTCACTGAGATTGGTTGATGCAGTTACATAAATGTGACCTGATTTTGATTTTGTGCAGAAAAAGATATTTTGTATTTTAAATGGTAATAGTGGTTGGCAGCTACATAGGTAACGATAGAGATATTTATGGCTTTTAAGGCATTTAGAGCACAAGAAATAGTTTCCTGCCAGGTTTTATCATGACCGTACATGTTGTTGGACCACCATCGCCAACTTTTGGTGGTCATAATGCTATGATTCAACTTCAAGAGAGAAAAATGTATTGGAGACATATGGGATGTAAATATAAGGCAACATAGCAGAGCAGTGAATAGACTGCTGCTGCTACTGCTGCTGCTGTTTCTGCTAAATCATGTACCTCAAAAGTTATCAGCCCTCTCTCTACAAGGTGATCTTTCGTAGCTGAACTCTCTACATGTACATGATGGTTTCTTTGTAGCTGAACTCTCTACAAGGTAAAGTGCAGCCACCCATGCAAAAATGTATTTTAAAAAGGTGCGGCTTTCAAAAAATTAGGGCGAAAAATAGTAAAATCAAAGGTGTTGGCCATGAAATGGCTGTAATGATGTTAATTATTTTAAAGTTCAATAATGGCTTTGTGCATTATTATCATTTAATGGCCGCCACCTTTGATTTTTCACCCAGGCACTTTGAAGGCCACATCCTTTTATAGTGTTGTACCGATTCCAACTTTTTAGGCAAAACCGATATTTTTTTACCTTTTATCAAATATCATAGTTAACCGATATATACCTGAAAGTTACACTTGTACATACTCCACTAAAAGTACAGCTAGTAAAGCCAATTCTGTGAGGTTGTATACTTACCGCAACTCAAAGTTGCTAGCCAGACAAGTGAGCTAGGGCTCCAACCATCACTGTTTATTATTGTGATTGTGGTGCGGCCCTTGGGCTTGGGCATATATATCAGGCAAATCCCTCGTGGCCATGGTAGTTATGTACATTTTGTGGTAACCACAATCACAATAATAAACAGTGATGGTTGGAGCCCTAGCCCACTTGTCTGGCTAGCAACTTTGAGTTGCGGTAAGTATACAACCTCACAGAATTGGCATACCACTCTGGTATGCTCACCTAATAGGTGAAGGAATGCATTCACCACATTACTTTTATACAGAGGTTTGCAAACATTGATTGTGGGTTTAATTGTGGGCACAAAACTAAGGAATGATTGTGGGTTTCACCGGTTGTAGTGATACCATTTTAACCAAATAACCACTCTGTGGACGAATAAAATAACCCAAGGTGCTAAAATAAACACTTAGATATATAGGTTGGGAATGTTTGAGGCATCTTTTCATGCAGTTGAAATGTACTCTGTAGAAAAACAATCCCCACATTGCAAAAATGATTATTTAGTGATGCCTAGTAACTGTACTATGCAATGCTGACTCACTCAATTCTTTTTGCTTCATGATCACAACAATGCCCCTAATAAACCTACATGTTTAACTCAAACCCACAATGCAAAACTTTAAGCAACTCTAATTCAAACCCACAATGCAAAACTTTAAGCAGCTCTATATAAATAATCAAAGGGAACCAATGCTTTGTAGCTGCCTCAGCATCAAAGGCAGTTGTGGTTAGGGTTATATCATGACATCGCCCTAACCACAGGGCAATATGTGATATATAGCCCTGTGGTTTCCTTTGATCTGAAGTGTCAAAGTGGTATATTAAGTTATGGACCATCCCTACCCTCTGTACAAATGCTTTTCTTCAAGTATTAATATTTCCACTGTGTTAATTTGTCAATCTGATGAACTGACTGTTTTATCTACAGGGTTGATGAGAGCCTTAGGATCAGAGTGGCAGATTTTGGCCTAACTAGAGACATATACAGCACTGAGTATTACAGAATAGAAAAACATGCCACATTACCAGTAAAATGGATGGCATTAGAGTCACTACTGGATGGATACTTTGATGAGAAGACCGATATGGTATGGGCGTGTGTGTGTGTGTGTGTGCGTGCGTGCGTGCGTGTGTGTGTGTGCGTGTGTGTAGTATGTACAGTGATGGGCAAGTTACTTTTTAAAAGTAACTAGTTACATATTACATATTACTTGCAGCTGAACTATTTAGTTACAGTTACATATTACCCATAAAATAAAGTAACTGTAATAATATTACATATTATATTACTTTGTGTCCACAGCCTTAAGCTGTCATGTGTGAAACTACCACTTTATCACATGACATGATTGCGTTGTTGGACAATGTGCAAATCTTGATTATAAGTAAGAAGCTGGTGAATAAGCCTTATTCAGTAGGCTTCATTACTTCGTTGTGGCTAGGCGTTACTCAGTGGATTACTAATGAGATTAGTAACTTCGTTACTTGTAGTAATAATATTCCTTAATATTAGATTCGTTACAGTAACTATATTACTTAGGTAACGCGTTACATTTGTAAGTAAAGTAACTTGAGTTATATTACCTGTTTTTATAGCGTATTTCGTTATATTACTTTGTTACCACAAAAGTAATAATATTACGTAACGCGTTACTCCCAACACTGAGTATGTACATGTGGTATGCTTGACTAGCTGCATTGTGCTCACAATACGCACACATGTACACACATACACAAACTTACTAGCACACTTGCCTTGGCAGTGCCAATCTTATCATTTAATTCATAGCTAATTAAATTCATCAAAATGTTTACTGTAGCGGCTATGTAATTGTTCAGAAAATTGTACTGTAACAGCTATATTCTACCAAAAGATCAAACTAATTAGGTGCAGATAATCAAATATGGCTCTACGTTTCTAGGTGCCTCTAGAGAGTATGTTGGAAAGGTAGACACCCTGTAGCCAAATGTGCTACCCTAGTGAAGGACACAAACAGAATCTTAAATGCACCTCCTTCTACTCCAAGGCTATCTAATTCACCCCACCAACCAATCACAGACAACTGTGTAATTAATCCATCCATTGGTTGCTCCCTTTGTGTACAAGAATGTATGTGTGTGTTAATGTTCATTCATTACAGTGGTCATATGGAGTCACCTGTTGGGAGATTTTCTCACTTGGTAGAATACCGTATCCTGGTGTGGATAATGCTGAAGTGATCAAGACACTGAAAACTGGAGAGAGGCTAGATAAGCCTGACCTCTGTCCATCTGAAATGTATGTATTATGTGTTTGTTTAGACTACAACAAAAAATTTTCATGTTTTCCAACCTTATATCCATTGAAGGTCTTAAAAAACAACATTAAATTTTGTGTTACTACTTTAAAGAATGCCTCCTATAGTATGCATAGCTTAGTTGTAAGTCAACAGTGTATATACGCATTACAGTTCAGGGGATAAACTGCAATGGCAACTTTATTAAACAGGTTGTTATCATAATGGATCAACACAAATGCTGGTTTTCAAACCTGTTTATGAACGTGTTTGGTAGCTATGTTTACCAGTAGAATCCTTTGTGTATGGATATAGAGTGTATATAGAAAAGCAAAATAGTTGAGTGTGGTGTTTTGAGTGTGAACAGGAAAAAATAAGCTTTGTTTGGATGGACTGTACATTTATCTGTGTATGCACATGTAAGCAAAATTTTAAGCTATAATATAGGGCTCTTTGAGTTTATGCTGAAAGGCTGGCTGACTAATTATAATATCTGGTGTTTATCATCAGTGTTATAAAAGCAACATGAATCCATTCATTACAATTCTCATTACAAGTTTCAGGAACACTGAGTATGGCTAATATTGTCTGTGTTTAGAATTTACCTTCATCTCAGTTCTCTTTATTAAGCTTTGTCTTAGAATGTGATGTAGTTATAACTTCTTAGACTCTCCTGTACGTCACATTATTAATTTGTTTACACAGGTTTATTATGTTAGAAAGTACATGGAATGCTGAACCAGACAAGAGACCATCATTTTCTGATATTGTACACACCTTAAGTGATGGTGTGGAAGATACTAGTGTAACTAGTGATGATAGTACTGTTGAACATGTTACTGAATCTAATGGTTACATTGATGTACATGCACAATAGCATAATCTGATTTCCTAACTAACTTGTTCAACGCACTTCATGCAGCTATATCAATCATGTACATGTACTAATTGACACAATTATCTTTACATGTGGTATCATAGGCACCACTTTCATTGGACAATGCTTGCAACAATGTTAGATTTGAGATAGCCGAATTTAATTACTCTAGTAGAACAGTCACTTTTACATTTCTTTAAAACTGCATAATTTATTTGCTTTGTCTAAAATATTCTCTAAATTATAAAACTCCCATACCTATAGTATGTTCGCGTTGAGCTGAATCCTCAAAAACATTTAATAACTCATGGATGCAATTACACACAATCTTGAAATTTGGCTCATTTGCAGTACTGCTTGATCCGCTAAAAATATTTCAAAATCTTGTCGTTCAAATGTTTAACATAATATTTACGGCCAATCAAAATTTTCACAATACATTTCCTATGGAGAAGCCATATAAGTACGGTGTCCATTAGAGCCCTTTCTCGAACTTTTAATGGAGCCAAACCATACGTGTCTGTTTTTGACACCTTTGCTGTTACCAATAATCATCTGGTTGGCTGAAATGTTAACTCTGATGAGAAAAAATCCACTTTTAATTTTTAGCTGTTTTTCAGGGTTCAGCTCAACGTGAACATACTATAGTCCCACAACTAACATCCATACTGTTGTATGCTTCAAACTCTGCTATGTAAATTTCATTATCAAAGTTGACCCCTCCCCTACTCTTTGACCTGTTTCACCACCCCAAAATAAAATGCATTTCAAGGAAAACAAATCTCACTTGAGAAGTTAAAAACAGTTCTAAGACTAGATATGCCTTTGTTGTGTTTTTAAATACAGATCTGAAAACATGTATAATTAGCAGAATTAGTATGCATTGCACCAAGCTATAAAACCAAATGTATAGGTGTGTGTTTGGTTATGGCATACTCTATTATAACACTCTCCAGTAAAATCACTCTAATAGTACAGTCACAAAGTTTTAATGCACCAGTTGAATATATTTACTCCAGGAACTGGTGCACTTCCCTTTCCAAATCCTGGATTCACCCTTGAATCTACAGTCTGATTCCTTAGTAGTCTGCTGCACTCAGGGTAGAAGCAGGGAGTCTGGGGCTGCAGCCCCACAGAAACTATAACTTTGTCAATATGTTTAAGACTAAAAGTTTTGATGTAGAGTAGTTTTATGTATAAATGTCTAAATTATACTTCTTTCTCAGTAGACTAGCTACATTGACCATGATTAAGAGTTGTATAGGGAAAATGACAGTCATGAGTAGTTCAGTTAGCTACACAGTATATGAGCCTAAAGAATGGCATACACAAGACCATGTGCATTTCATCATCCTTAATAGGCTAAGTGTGCTCATGTATGGGATAGTGTGCAGGTGCATCATAGTTTCAATATTCAGCAACTGTGGAGGATATTCTCAATAGAGTTGTGTGGTGACTGTTCTATTAGAGTATTTGACTGACTGCTTTATTTGGTTATCTCAATGGCTTTTATTTTGGGGGGCGTGTGCCCTCTGTGTCCCCCCCCATGGATCCACCACTGATATAATTTGAATAGCTTATACCTTTTTTGAAACACAATCCTATTATGTAAATGCTCTAGTATTGACAAGATGATAATAGCTTAATGTTACAAGAAATGACATTACTATAGTATTATACAGTAAAAAAATTTTCTTTGACGCGCTAAGGCTGTATGACCTACTTCTCTCTCATCACCTCCAACCTAAATAAGCTGTGGTACCGTGGTGAAAAGTGTGTAGATAACGGTACAAAGGAAGGTTTGTTTGCTTTCAGTACGTACAGTTGTCTCGTTCGCGTATATTCGCAGCTGCTGGTCACCCTCAGTTGGCAACAATTGGAACTGAAAGTAGACTCTGAAGCGGATGGCATCGCTGGGAAACAATCCATCCAAACGAAAGAGACCAGAGGATTCCCCTGACGATTCCAGTAAGAGCGTAGATGTTTGCCGTCATTGCAGCAAGAAATGTACTAAAAAAAGTGAGGCTGTTCAATGTGATTTGTGCTGTTCGTGGCTGCACGCATCTTGCGAAGGTCTAAGTAAAGACGAATATAAACTGCTTACTCAATTAACATCCACTGTTGAAAATGTTATGTACTACTGTAAGTTTAATAAGTGTGAAACGCGCTCCAAGCAGCTTATGTTCGGTTCAATTAGTAAAGCACTTTTCCCACCGGCTGACAGCTCTGAAACCAGCACAGCAACGGAACAGAATTGTTTATCTAAGACTCTGACTGACCTTAGTGAGAAAATTGCTGATATGACTATCAAACAACAAACACTACACAACTCAGTGCAATCTATATCCTCCAAATTTGTTGAGTCTGCTGTTAACATGGACACTGGTGCTCCAGCTCAATCCATCACTCAAGGAGCTGGTCCATCTAGTAATGCTTTAGACATTATAGATGAGATGGCAGATAGAGATCGAAGGAAAAATAACATTGTCGCATACAATTTCCCGGAGTCCACTGACCGAAACGTTGATATTCAATCATTTAAGGCCCTAAGTGACACAGTTTTCAAATTGGATCTGGATGTAACCAAGGCTATTCGTTTGGGACCAAAGATCCCTAATAAACACAGACCATTACTATTGACTGTTGAAGATGTTGACGACAAGACTTTCATGCTCTCTCATTCTCATTTTCTGAAGCGACACGAACAGTACAACAAAGTATACCTTGTCCCTGATAGAACAAGACTTGAACGTGCTAAGCACAAAAGGGTTGTTGACGAGTTAAAACAAAGGAAGGCCAATGGAGAAACTAATCTGATAATTCGTAATGGCATTATTTCACAGAGACAACCCCGTGTAAATATAATTGCTGAAACCACCAACACTCAGCAGGCTACTAATTGTTCCTGATAGAAGTCTTGCTGGTTCTTCAGTAATGATAAGTAATACAATGTTAAGAACTTTGTATACAAACGCTGATCAGTTTTTAAATAAGCGTGATCTTCTTTCCGCTCAAATTACAGGTAGCCACCCCCCTGACATAATTATTATTACCGAATTGCTTCCTAAATCACCAAATTCTACTGTTAGCTCAGCTCTACTGGCACTTCCTGGATATTCTCTTTACGTTAACTTTGATCCAAACACATATACCCCTGTCACCTCTCACATACGCGGAGTTGGAATATTTGTCTCTGAGAAGCTGCAGGCTCATCAAGTATTTTTTCACTCACCTGATCTTGAAGATCAAGTATGGGTTAGAATTCAACTTTGTGGATCTGATTCACTGTTAGTTGGCTGTCTGTATCGTAGTCCTACGGGTGATCTCAGTACTAGTGTTTCATCTCTTTGTAATTTATTTACCAAACTCGATAACTATTCTCACTTATTAGTATGTGGCGACTTCAACTTTAAAGAAGTTACTTGGTCAGACCTTTCAGGTTCAACTACTAATTCTCATATAGTACCTTTTCTCGACTCAGTAGATGATTTATTCTTGTTTCAGCATGTCAACAAGCCCACAAGAATTAGACAGGGTGATTCTCCAAGCCTACTCGATCTAGTATTCACAAACGAAGAGAATATGGTTACAAACTTGTTGCATCTTCCACCCTTGGGTAATAGCGACCACATTTGTATACAGTTTGATCTTTTGTGCTATTTGGAGCCAAAGAAGACTGACAACTTGAAATATAATACAAGAGCGGCAAATATTGATCTAATGAAGCAAACTCTTGGTGATGTTGACTGGGTATCCTTATTGGACCCCCTTGATATGAGCGATGCTTGGTTGCAATTTAGGTCAATCTTTCAGGATGCTCTTGACAATTGTGTTCCTACTTACAAGCCCAAGGAGAAGAAAAGCCTATACAGTAACTCTGAAGTGTTTAGTTTGAAAAGGAAAAAGAATCATCTTTGGAAAAAGTACCTCTCGACCCGTTCTCTCATAGACCTTGCAAACTTTAAATCAGTAAATAATCAGCTTAGAAGCTTGACTCGTAACCTTAGAAAAGACTACGAAAAGAATCTGGCTCAAGGTGTCAGATCTAGGCCTAAAGCATTCTGGCAATATGTTAACTCAAAGACAAAAGTACGCCCAGGTGTTACCGAGTTGGTCTCCTCGGATGGTTCTGCAATACATTCCGATACTGAAATGGCTACTCACTTTAACGAATACTTTTCTAGTGTATTTACCTGTGAGGACACCACAAGTATTCCAACAGTTGATTCAACTAGTTCCCCTCTCCTTGATGACTCCATTGAAATCACTCCTGAAACTGTTTTCAGCAAGCTAATAGCTCTACAAAGTAATAAATCCTCTGGACCAGACGGATGGCCTATAACTATTGTCAAATCTGTAAGTGAATTTATTTCTGTACCATTATCTATCCTGTTTAATAAATCGCTAAATAGTGGCACTTTACCTTCAGATTGGAAGTGTGCCAATGTAACACCTATTCACAAAAAAGGTGCACGGAATCTGTCCTGCAATTATAGACCAGTCAGCCTCACTTCTATTTTCAGCAAGTTAATGGAATCCATTGTCAAAGATCATATACTGAACCACCTATCCACAAACAACTTACTGTCTCCCTATCAATTTGGCTTCATACCAGGAAGATCGTGTTCCACTCAATTGCTTCTGATGCTGGATTATTTAACTCATCATCTTGATGAGGGCTATTCTATTGACGTAATCTACTTAGATTTCCAAAAAGCCTTCGATACTGTTCCACACCGACGTTTATTGCAAAAGTTAACATCATTTGGTATTCATGGAAATGTGCTAAAATGGATTGAAAGTTTTTTATCTAACAGAGTGCAACAAGTTGTACTTAATGGCCATAAATCTTCCACCATTCCAGTTACTAGTGGTGTCCCCCAGGGTTCTGTGCTGGGTCCCCTACTATTCACGATGTTTGTAAATGAGATACCATCAATTGTATCAAGTCCGGTGCTATTGTTTGCTGATGATACAAAAATCTTTCGAGTCATTAGAAATAGAGAAGACTATACTGCGTTACAGAGTGACTTAGACTTACTTCAAGGATGGTCACAACAGTGGCTTTTGAATTTTAATATTTCCAAGTGCAAACACCTTCACTTCGGCCCAGCCCACCACTATGGTCCTTACTGTCTCAACGGAATATTTATTGACATCAATGCAACGCACAGCGACCTCGGTATTGTTTTTGACGATCAGCTCAAATTCCACCATCACACCACTCAAGTTACTACCAAAGCTAACCGAGTACTTGGTTTGATTAAGAAATCATTTGAATACCTTGACTCTACCATGCTAACTTGTCTGTTCAATACATTAGTTCGACCTATCTTGGAATACAATAATCCTATTTGGGGGCCTCATTATATTCTAGACAACAGAAAGGTAGAGAAGATACAACGAAGGGCTACTCGTCTCATCCCACAACTTCAAGACAAATCTTACTCAGAGAGGTTGACACAACTAGATTTGCCATCTTTTCATTATAGACGTTTGAGAGGTGATCTAATATTTCTTTTCAAAATTCTTAACAATTATTTCACCACCGATTTTACTGATATATATACGTACTCAAGATCTATTACCAGGGGGCATCAATTCAAATTGTTTAAGGAACGCTCAAGACTATTATGTAGATCTAATTACTTTATCAATAGAATCACCAACAATTGGAATAGTTTGCCTAATTATGTTGTAAATAGTTCTTCGATTAACACTTTTAAATCATTATTAGATAGTCATTTAATTGATTCAAGATTTATTTTTGTATAAGTTATTTAATTGATTCAAGAGTTATTTTTGTATAATTACTGCATTGATCGGGTATGCAGGCTGTGCCTTTACCCGTATTTAATCATAATCATAATTTAATCATAAGTAGACATTTTTAGAGTCCAGTTCTTCACTTTGTGTCACATATAGGTTCAGCTGTAGCATGAACACAAGCTAAAACTTATTCAAAGCTGGCCAGTTTTACAAACTTTATGTTGATCATTTTAGATCTTTCATTTGATACTGCAGATTATGACCCCTGCAGTTCAAGGGTTTGCCCCAGAAGATGATGACAACACATCAAATTTTTATTACTAAACAGTTAGTTGTTGACTGTTTTATTTGAGTGCTCTATTAGAGTACATGTATTACTCAAAAATGGACACGGATGTAAACACTATTAAATACAAAAGCCATAGAGTCTATAGTAATGATCATATAGCTAGACTGTTCCACATTGTAGTACGACATGGCAAACTTTGAAACTAATGGTTTATTCCTATATTACTATAATGTACAAAGAGTGATACTTTACTCGTTTATGTATAGCTACATAACTTTACATTGGTGCGAAAGTGTGCTTCATTTTCCACTACTTATTTACTGCCAACTGCACTTTATTGCCCTAGCTCCAACTGTATAGCTTTAGGAAATTTCATAGCTTAATAAATTACAGTAAAACACAGGTAACAGTCACCCTCAAGACAGCCAATAAATAATTATTTTACTGAAAGACAGCTTAGTGTACAAAAATCACTGAGGATTATATATATAGGATTTAAAGTACCGGGCTTCGAAAGTTCCACAAATAATTTAAAGCATTACCTTGCTCGTGCTATGTGAATAAGAAAGAGCTTGACCCTCAATTCTAATACTGTATAGTGTAGGGGCAAAATTTTTGAGGTTGAGAAATGTTACTGACCTAATTTAAAATTATTGTGGCTTTGCAAACACTCTCAAAATGTAGTAGACTATCATATATAGAGATCTAAATATTTCAAGGATAAAATGTTTGGTGGTAACCCCCAAAACTTTCACCCCTCAAAATGTTTTGGCTAAAGCACTTGACTTTACCTTTTATTAGAATCTTGGCTGCACCCCAGCCTCGTGATTTAGCTATTGTCCATATAATTATAGCAGTGTATAAAAAACTGGATGTTTGTGGAAGCCTAATTCAGTCACATTTTTGTGTTCCTGCACTTGACTGTCTGGCGTTGTAGCAAAATGTCCTCAGTAGTAGTTATTTACAAACCTCCTTCACTTCAGATCTCTTTTGACTGTCTACAGTGTCCTTGCTTTTTGCAGAAAGATAGAATCTTGAAAATAAACCCAGATTCAGTAGCTAGTACAAGGCCGGAGGAGACGGTCCGGTTGGTCAGGCCTGAGCCGGACCAATAATCTGGAGTTGAACCAACTAGCTGACCAGTTCGAACTACATTACTCTTGTCATGCAATCTTTGGACGATCACATCTACATGTAGCTACGTACATTTTAGATGTTATTGAAAATGCATGACACGAGTAGTTACCTAGTTTCTCAGCCTAACTAAAGCACAGAACTACACGTATAGTACCTCCAATTACCTTACAGTACAGCATTGCATTCGTATTGTTTTGTACAGAAATGATTGTGGGTTCTACGTACAGTATCACGTGTGCTGACAGTTGGCATTTATCACGTGTGCTGACAGTTGGCATTTATCACGTGTAAGGTATATGCCTTCTTTGATTCTAAACCAGTACACTTATATCGCAATTCAATCTTCATAAAATAATCATTAGCATTCCTTGGCTTGTCTCTCTTGGCTTCCTTTACTGGGCGAAGGGCTGGCAGTGACAAACCAGATACCTCATTCCTCGGCAAGAAGCTGCACACTCATACATTACATGGTGGCCATCTGGATGAGATGTTGAGTAGAAATCACTCCTCTTCAACTACCCACTCGTCCTGTCGAGATACCAAGCAAACTCTCAGTCTCACCCACATCGCGCCATTTTCAAATGCTGATTGGTCTCGTGACTGTCCACCAGTATATTTACGTGATGATCCGTTCACTTCATACAAACCAGTATAGTAGTATACAGCTGTGTAGCATTTTATTGTAGCTGTGTGAATTCACTGTATAGTAATTATATCCTAGCTAAAGGGGGCCATGCTGCATGGGTTCCCTGTGAAATTTGGGGGGAAAGTTGCAATTTGCTAGCTAGTTTTACTTTAAAATTTAGCATCAATTTTAAATTTTAAGGCATTTTCAAACCTTTAAATTGCAAAAATTCTGCAGCTCCTGGAGGTTGCACTCCCAGACCCCCCTTGAACTTCTAATTGCTAGCTATAACTAAATGAACCATACAGCAAGTTTCACGCTGTGTCCCCTGTATGTCAGGTCTACAATTATACATAGTATAGAAAGTCTGAAGAACAACAGATAGACCTGAGCATATTTATATAGCTAGCTAGCAGTGAAATATCACTAAAATTGCATATCTGAGTGTCTAATTTTCAAAAATTTCCTGTGGGGGCATGCCCCCAGACCCCCCTAGAATGCTCGTGCTTCGCACTTTGCAGAGTGTGCTTTGCACACTGTGCAACAGCTCCTCTCTCATTGGCATGTATACAGTAGTAATTTCAACATTATAGTCAATGGCCTGACCAACTCAATTTTCCCTCCTCCGGCCCTGTAGTATGTTTTTATCCACCTTGTAGATGCACTATCTTCATAGTGGTACAAAGACAATCGTTGGCAGTAGCTATAGCTACTCCTAGATTATCCCACTGTCTATGATGATCTGGATAGGTATTATCCCTTAAGCTACTCCTAAATCTGCAGGATTTAACTTGCTACATTTTGTTTTAAGTTATGCAGCCCATATTACCGACCCCTCTGCTCTGTATTACTAGCCCATGCTCTATAAGACTTCTGCCATCTAATCCGGATCCATCATCATGTGAAGCTGTCAGCTGTGACTCACATGGATGTCTGATGTCTTTAGATCACTTGGCTTCTCTGAATAGAAGCAGTTATTTCATGATTCAGTAAATTGAGTAATGCATCATGACTGCTATTCACCTCTCTGTAATAAACAAATTAGCTTGTGCCTTACACCCGTTCTAATTCCTGGAAGTGATCCCAGAATTCTGGGAATTTCATAATGGGGCTACGTGTATATCTGACGACTATGTATTTTACGTGTGTCACGTGAGAATACAATTAAATACATAATCTCCGCAAATTGGATTTTTCACACTTTAATCAATCATGTTGATAAGCTGCTGTATCGCGTTGTCCGCTGTATTGGTACTTGTTGAGGGAAGGTCAGTGTATTGTATGTGTTGGTTTGTTGTGCTCGCGATTATGAGAGGTGCGCGTACACACCCCGACTAAATTCTCGTGGTTCTTAACTTAGTTCTTGATTCAGTTCCGATTGCAACTGTTTCTGATGATGGTGTACATCATCGTTTGGCCTACTGCGTCCTTTCAGCCGTTAAGAGGACAATGTACGGGACTCGCAAATTTATTTGAACTTTGAACCAATTTTATCTGACACATAAAGGGAACTCAGTGTTAAAGGTATACTATCCGCTGTGTTTAAAGCTAGTAAACATGTTCTGTCAGGAAATACTATACTGTGCACATAGGTGAACTGTGTATATTTCCGCGTGACAAATGTATGGCATATTGTAAATTGTGTGGGCTGGACTAGTGTAGTGTTAATAACTAGCCATACTGACCATAGATATACGGTTAGTATATCTATGTACTGACGGTTTCAGTAGTAACCTCAGATGTAATGAATGTAAGGGAGTGACACTCCAATATACCTTGTACTCCCTGCTTTGATCCTTGTCTTCATCTGACCAATTAGACACTATCCAAAACCACGCCCACTTTTCGGACGCCATTTTGAATGGGGCTAATTTCAATAATCACTAACTGCACTGCATGAAATTCAGCGATGAAGAAAGCTCGAACTAAGTGGTATTGTCAAACAATAGTCCATGAAAGCTTTTAATGCTGCAAATTCTTTGTTCTGGCTAAAGGCAGGTGATTATCAGGTGATGACACTAATTCCCTTGTTTACCTGTACAAGGAGCGCCTGGATGGTCAGCCGCTACTACGGTTACTATCACAAATAATTTACCGCAGTAATGGATACTAAAATACTATCTATTTGCTTCGCAGTGCTTCCTGTGTGGGCCAACAAGGCAATTTGGGCTGTCGATGCTTCGCGCCTTGTTCAACCCTGATAACCAGCTGCCCCTAACCAATTTACAACCTCAAAGACTTCCACAGCCAATTGTTCGACAATACCCCCCAGTTCGAGCTTTATTCATCATCGGATTTCAATGTAGCGCAATCGTAATAATTGATACTGGCCCCATTCAAAATGGCGGAAAGCTGTTGCTATGTCAATTACGTAGTTTTGGATTGTGTCTATTATTGTACATCAGTGTTTTCAAAATTACGTTTAGGCCATATAAGGCCACCAATTGTAGATTCTTTGTTTCCTGTCACCCGCCTACATGGTAATTTAAAAGCTGCATGCAAATTTGTGACCCAGTCTGGTCTTATCGCCCATGTCAGCAGATTCGATTTTTCACCCAGGACACAAAGCTACATGAAAAAACTATCTAATTCCACGATCAAAATCAGCTAGACTTGAGTGGTCTGATTTTGCTGGCTGCTTTTCCCAAGCCCGGTGTCGATCCGTACGTGTGGTGTGGGGCCTTATTGGAACTGGTCAGCCTGGGGGTGACTATGTGGGTGTACAGCTCTGTGGTGTTGAATAAGTCCCTCTGCTTTTCATTTTAGCCAATTTTGAGATCTGAATGGCCCAAAACTTGGCCAAATTCATCCCTATGCCTTCCTTTTCAATTTTTGAGCACCATCTTACCCGCCTTCCAGGTCCCCCGCCTCCCACCCCTTTTGCAGCTCGCCTGATACAGTCAACCTCGGTATAAAAAGTATCTAAAATGGCGGAAAACATAGTTGTTGGCTACTTGCACAGTGGATGCTCTGGAAGATAAGGAATTGGTATAAAATGTGTGAAAATTTGATACACACAGCTTCAACCATTGGCGAGCTACAACACACTAAACACTAAAAACCGACATTTCTCATAGGCGATAAGCCCGGTTTTCCCAGACTGGGTCACATTTATTATTGCATTTGATAGTCACGTGACTTAAATATTACTGCTGGCAGGGAGTTGTGTGCATGGCCATGTCATGGGATGAAGACTAGTGTCATGGTGTATTATTGGATAGGTGCGTTATGTTATTTAGTGCATGGCTCCGAATACTAGCAGTGGATTTCTTCAAGTAGCCTTGAGATATATTGATGAACACGAGCCCCATTCTCTAGCTATTAATGTGTGTGAAACATTCGGAAAATTTGTGCTTTTGAAGTTGATTGTACAGAGTCAGGCTAGTGCTATATAGCATGTGTCACCACGAGCATGACAAATGCCTTTCTGGCTATGCAGGAAACATGAGCACTTCGAATCTAACCTTCTAGAGGTTTGAATCTTGTTGAATCCCAGTAAAATCTTTCAAATCACAGCTAACCTTGAATCTAGCTCTCCTAAATCTGAGAGAAAAAGCAATTTGGAGTTAATGGGTTCCCTTTAATATCCTTGCTATTAAAAAATAGCTGCCCGCCCACACGGTGTTTTTGGCCTGACTAGGATGAGAAACAAGGAATTTACAATTGTTGGCCTAAACATTATTAATTTCATCCTCCAATACTCAATAGCAGTGTGGGATGGGAGGATTTTTATTTTATTACCGTATTTCCTCGTATAAAAGCCCGGGCTTTTATTTCCTTCCCAGCATTTTTGACCCGGCCTGTAAACAAATAGGGCCTTTATTTGAGACCGGACGTTTATTTTGGATTGGTCCGACCGACGCCAGGTGTTTAATTAAATTCGGGTGGTGGTAGAGTAATGGTAAGCATAGAAAATAGTGATACAGTGTGTTGACTATATGTACAAGTGTAGGTGAGGTGTAAAATATGATTGGAAAATAATTATATCATACATAATCTGAATGCACGCGGACTCGCCCGAACTACTCACGTGATTACTCGTAGTACCTTCATCCCTCAGATGGCCCTAAACTCAAGTATGAAGCAGCAGCAGCAAAAAGGGAAACGATTAAAGCCACTAACAGTACACTCAAGTAATACCCTGGGCTTCTATTTGAGACCAGGCATTTATTTAAAGGTGCTGGAAACCCCCTGCTTATAATCGAGACAGGCGTTTAATTGAATGCGGCTTTTTTACGAGGAAATACGGTAACTAGGTATCTGAAATAGCTAGCTCAGAATGCAGTTTTCTTAGACTGCACTAACTGTTACTAACTTTAATAGATGCTGAATGGCTGCACTCAGCCACCAGTGGTACAAATTTTTGATCCAGTAAGAAAAGCAGCAACGTTGGGTGGAAATGAGAACCTAATAATTAAGTCTATGTTGGGATTCTAAAAGTAATATACACTTCGCAATGTTTGTCTTTTGACATAATGCAAATTTCTTGCTCGACTTATTTGTATGTAGTTTTTATGAATTTTGTACTTTATATAGAAGGAAGTCTCTTTTTAATATTGGATTAGCTATAGAAAATCAATACAAGTTAGTTTCAGGGGATTCCTATAAGACATGTTTATTTTTACAGGATTTTGTGGTCTTCTTGTAACGATGTATGTATGGCTTTATCTTGTATTAGTTTAGTGGATTAATTGCAGGAGGTAGTGCAAAATGTTTCCAAGACAATGTGTATGCAGAATGTTTGTGTTGCCTTTAAGTGAAGCAAATAAGAATATTGCATAACTACAGTAGATCGAGACAGACATTAACACTTGGCTTGCTAAAATACCATGTCCATTAAACAGTTATCATTCACATTCTGTATTGAACACAGCTCTGTGCACTGACACAATCAACTCCAGACCAGTAGTCACTCAAGTTATTCAGTGTGCTATCATGTTTGCTTACTCCTAGCTATGTGACAGTGTTAGGGAACTTTTTCATTTGATAAGGAACTACCTAACACTTTAGGATGTGGCAAAATTTCCTTGTCTCAATTTTCTGAAGAAATTAAGAAAAACTTTATTGTGAAACGCTAGAGGAAATCTAAGCAATATAGCTTCGACTTTTAATTTGTCTCTTTTCTGTAACTTCAAAGTATGCTGAGGGTGTCATTGTAGTAAATTTATGTAAGGTTGTAAAACATGCTGCTAATAAGAGAAACCATATAGTGCAGTCCATTACTACATGTATAGGATGTCATATCTTTCGTTGTGTGGGTAGGCCTTTGTGTGGGTGACCTTGACCTTAACTAGTTTGTACTGTGTCAACTGTACTAAGGTTTTGTGCTTAATTCCTTTCATGACAGGACAAACTGAATCACACTCACAACCTGAAACTAAGTTATTACTATGGACTGATGATCTCAACTATGTTGTTTGCTTAAGAATCTGAAAAGTAGTACACAATTAAAAAGAAGCTTAAACAAGTAGTCAGTCATGAAGAAAGTGTACACAAGTATTATACAAACCACCCTGTATATATGGAGCTGTCCATGGTCCACATTATCTCCTTACTGAGTGATCGCTCACTAACTTTCCTGTCTCACAGACACAAATGAGTGAATCACACTATTGTACTTTTAAAATGTGATTATCAATTTGATTTGTGGCACCCTCTGATTCTAAGTTAGAAACCTGCAATAGTATACACATGATCTGGTTACCCCAAGAGACAAAACTTCTGTGTACATTTCATGATAAGCAGGCCCTGAACATAAGTAACTGACCTGCAGTAATCTGTAGTACCACCATGCCTTTTTGTCCCAAAGTGAATTCACTTTGTTTTGAAAGATGTGATGTGATGTTTTCTTTTCAGATGTGTGCCATATGATAGCGATCAACTTCCCATGGTCTGTGATGGATATTATGACACCAATAGTGGATATTTCAATGGAAGTGCAATTGATGAATTACAAACAATACTGGATGAAGAAATTGCTAACAGTATTCCCAGTGACGCAGATACTTGTGTGGATTATGTACAACGATATTTATGTTACTACTATTTCCCAGTTTGTAACCTGACCACTGGGGTGATAATACCCACCTGTAGTCCCAGTTGTAACCTGTTGACTAATAATCAAGACTGTAAAGCATTAATACAACCAGCAACCAGAGCAATTGAGCAGAGAATTAGTAATATTGCAGTTGGAGACAATCTTAATAATTCTCCCGGTGGAACTTGTCTTATAACTGTCAACAGTTCTTACATAGAAAATGCTACATTGTCTATGGACTGTATAGCAATTGAAGGTACGTATATACAGCCCTGTATGTGTATGGTGTGTTAGTATGTGTGTAAGTATTTCATTGTTGAGCACCAGTAGATCATAGAGTGGTATATGATAGTTCAAATTAGTTGAACCAGTCCATTTGGTTTCACATGGGATACGTTGAGATAATAAGCCACTCTCTAGAGTTCCTATGAATACAAATACATGAAATGGACAAGGAGAAAATATCCTGACCACTTGGCAGACCCCTGTAAGCATTCGAGCGTAACTCGGATGGCTACAGTATCTATGTTCAGAAATGGATTTTTTCTCCTTCCTGCAACTTTTCAAACACACTAAATATAACATCTTTAATTAAGCAGGCTGAAGGACCAGGTGGCCTTCAGACCTTCAACACTTGTGCTGTAAAGCCTTAATAAATATGTTTGATGTTGTTGCAGGGCTTCTGTGTACCTGTCTATTCTGTCTATTCAATTAGGTATATATATACATGTTAGGATATGTTGGAAGCCATACTTTACTGGGTCACATGTAAAGTTGTAACAGGGACATGATGTCCAATTTCCTGAGGGCCACAGTGCATGCATATCAGGCTCATAGCCTGATTGCCCCATGTTACAGCTAATGCATCACGTGCTAAGTCTAATGGTGATTAGTTGGAGGTACTTTTGTCCTCCTTTGTGTCCCATTTCTTTCTCCACTATTGTGTAAGTGTTGATTCACAGTAACGTGTCATTCAGTGCTATAAGAATCGTCTGTGATTTCCATACTGACTGGATTGATTGCAGAGGTACTTCTTGTACTGTTCTTTGCTTGTATCAGTGTATAACGGGTAGGAAATAGCTGAAAATAAAGCAGAATGGCTTTTTATTCAGTGGATTTTTGCTGACTGATTGACCAGTTGACTAATGCCAGTATATTTCAATAGTGGCTAAGGATGCAGGCTTGATTTTTGTACTGTTAGATGTTACTTTGAACAGCCCGACAGGTGCCTTTTAGCATGCTGAAGTATAAACAATTTGTGCTTTATGGACTTGCCTTTGTCCTCCTTTGTGTACGCTCCCAGCACAAGGTGTTAATTCGTGGTAGTGTGAAATGGCTTCCCCTGTGGACTATCACCATACGACTTGGGCATTATTCAGTGCACTGGACTGGACTACTGGACTGGTTTTGCACATTCTATGGCTTGATTTATGGAGTCTTACTAGTAAGCACCCTTAGGGCACCTGCAGCCTACTTCTAACGGTGAAGATGAGTTGTGAAATATGCAAAATCACTACTGTTAATTATTCCACTATATAGCACTTATTCCTTCCCTGGGGTGTAGTAGTGTTGCAGGCAGTGCACGGAATGTGACAGCAATAGTTAACCAGCGATCAACTTGCCATTAGACAATGAGATATCCTTAGAGCAAGCTTGAGGAGCAAGCTACTCTTGCTGCCACACTTCTGTTTCATAGCAGAGGCTATCAATTATATTCCGAAAAAGTAAACAAACAAGCGCGAGCAAAATATAATTAAAGAACACAACAATAAATCAAGGATGTCACCTGCGCCTGCAGATAGATACTAATGGAGATTTAAGCCCTATAATTCAATCACGACAATAGACGTCCACTAGTATACCTGTAGGTATAAACAATGACCTTGTTACTTTTTATGTCTACGATCCCTTATTAATTCCCAGTACTTGTATATTAATTGTGGCTTGGTTCAGCTAATCCTACTCTTGTACATTTTGTGTGTTACTGTACAGCTGTATTTGGTTAGCAGAAATTTAATTTAATGTTGTGTATCATTGACAAAATATTGACAGGCTAGACTAGTGAATGTACTTATGTGTGCAAAGATTATATTATTGTATCAGTAGTGGTAGCAGTTGAAGTATTTTAAAGTATGTTTGTTCATAGCTGTCCTGTCATTTTTAGCTACCTACCTTTTTCTTTATGTTTTTTTTTTGTACCTGTAGAATTGATCAACGAGACTATTCCATTGAGGTAAGCGTTACTTTTATATTCTTAACATATTATTTATTATTACATTTTTAATTTAGTTGCATTCCAGTTGAGAGTGATGATACTTGCTTGCCACAGTTGCCGCCTGATGCATACTATGCTCCAAACACATTTGAACTTGTTGGTGCAGTGTTCGGTGAAATACAAACTATTATCCGACAATTACCCCAGTCAAGTGTGTGCAGAGGTTTTATTGGTACAGTGGTGTGTGTGTTCAGGTTTCCAGGTTGTAATCCGGACACTGGAAAAATCCTTCCAATTTGTTCTTTTGTTTGTCCCGTAGTGGACTGTATTGTAGACGCGTGTTCATTGGAATTCTTCCGTAATGATCCTAATTTCCCAGAAGTGAATCGATTACTAGATCAATTCATTTGCCGTGTCCCTCAAACATATTACAATTTCCCGTCACAGTATATTTCAGATGATAGCGACTGCTCATTAATTAGTAAGTTGTGCTATAAATACTGTATTTACTTTACTGTGTGCGTATGTGTGTGTGATATAAGCCTCCCTACATATGCGAGAGGTTGGCTGCACAAAAGTTACATAATCACATGCCTCACACATGTGATGTCAGGCTCTTGGTTGGCATAGCAACCAAATTTATTTCCCTGTTTGGAACTGTGATGACCTTACCGCACGAAATGGAGAGCAAACAGCAACAGTGGAAGTCCGAAGAGAATAGCACCGGAAATTGTATTCCAGGTCTCCATAATCCTATATATCAGTTTAAGTCAAAATATGTAATTGTATTTGATAGCACTTAATGTGTGTCATGCCTCCTCTGGATCAACAGTATATAGTTGATTATATGGCTTCTGGGGCCCATTTTAAACCCCAAACTGCTTTTAAAATTTTTTAAACTTTCATCTGTATATTATTCCAGGGGTCAGCCATCAGCAATTTGTAGCAAGCATTTCGTTTTAGATTGACATATTTCAGCAGTTGGGATGTGGTTATGTTTCTTACCACTTGTGTTTACATAGACATTTGTTGCTAGGTGATAAAATAAACTGGGAGGGATTACTTTATACCAGAGTGTACAGAAGAACTGTGTATACCGTATAGACAGAAATTTTCGAGGGATGAATCTTTCACGAAATTGTGTAAAATATGGTTTTCACGTTTTTTAATTCATGAAAGCCTAGAAACCGTTTCACTTAGGTAATAGCTAAGCATATGTGATCTCAAATATTTCACAATTATATTTTCACAAAGCTATCATTACTTGCAAAATTTGTGAACATTTCGTCCTCCGGCTATACGGTAGACATGTCAGACCAACCATCCAGTTGATCTCACGTGTGCCTGGATATTTTTAAAACCTTATTTTCTGTATTCCATCCATTTTTGGTTCCTGCCATCCATTACCTTTTACCCAAATCCCCAAAATAAACTGAAAAGATGTCTGCCAATAGTTTCAGAGTTACGTATTATTGGTTTCCACTGTGTACATTTGTCATATGAGGATCCATAGACAGGTTGTTGAGACTCACAATGTAAAATGGCATGTACATAATTATGTTGTATTTGTACATGTCTACTTAATATTAATACTGACATGTCTATTACAGTTTCTACGGCATCAAACACTACAGATACTAACCTTATACAACAGGAGTGCATTGGTGCTAGTAGCCCAAGTGAGTACAGAAGTTCGTAATTAAGTGTTTCCCTTGTTGAAAATTTTATGTAGTATGGTAATTCTGTATGGTAGGGATCATGGAGCTTCCTGTCAAACATATCCATTGAAAAACATCCTCACCTTTCTGTGTCATAACTGTTTAGCAGAGTATTAGTGTTACATTATCTAACTCCTACACAGGTATTCAGTAGGCTTCTTGCAGGTTTCTTAGTGGGTACTGATTAGTAAATTACTATCATCTTTGCGGTATTGGTTGGTGTAAATTACATACCTTCAGGACACTAAATGCTTCTAATGGATATTCTAATGATTGAATGATTAATTGATGTCTTAAGACAAGAGTAACTCAATACGGCTAACACTACAAAAGCTTGATGTTTTCACTGTTACTTGGTTTGGCAAGTGTTTGTTGATGTAATACAATAGATCGCTAGTGGTGATTCACGGGTAACACATTGATGGCTTCATATGTTGTCTATCACGTTAGAATAAACATCTTTAGCATCTCACCTCTAACAGTCAAAGTAAGTGGGGCTTGGTTGACGCATCTTGTCCTCTCAGGCTATGTAACAGGCAGATGTATGAGCTAGTCTTCCTGCCAGTGATTAGTGTGGGAGTGTATGTTTTGTTGTGTCAAATGTAGTGTATGGGGATGTTACAAGAAAGTTAACAAACAAGTAATAAGGATATCAGCTAGATATTGTTGACATTGTAGACAATGATCTCACATTGTTTAATGTACTCACACAGCTTCTTCTCCTGGAAGCTCCAGTAGTTCTAGCAGCAGCACAGGGATCATTGTTGGTGTAGTGGTGGGAGTGTGTGCAGTCATTGTAGTCATCACGATCATAGTGATTGTAATACTGATAAGAAAGTGTAATAACGGTAAACGTAGAGATATCAATGAAGGTCCTAGAAATGACTATAGCAGTGATCCAACAGCCGCCAGGTTAGTCAATGCTTTAATGGCCACATATCTGGTGTATTATTGCAACTTTTTGAATGGATAGTTTTTGTAGACAGATAAGCATTGTTTTCTTTGAGGTCCCACAAGCACACACGTACTACTCTGTGTTAATTATGTGATATTGCAGCATGAAATGTGAACATGTGTATAATAGATACAAGATGATTAAGAAAATAGCATAGCGAACTAAAGCAGTGTATTTTCCTTTTTAAACCAGTGTGGATGTACGCCTGGTTTACTGAAATTGTTTTCCGAAAAAAAAAAGTGTGTTTGTATGTATGTTTGTATTTGTACATTTGTTTGTCTTTCTGCACCCACGTGAGTAAAATGGCTTGTGCTACTGAAGCTGCCTGTATGTGAGCAATGAAGGCTAACCTTCCCGGTAGGTAAGTGTTTGCTTTGAGGCGGTTATTTGTGCTAGCTTTGAAAACAAGTGAAGTGAGTTCCTGAGGGCACTATGAATGATGGGTTGTATGGACATAAAAGAACTGAAAAATGGCGTATCTGGCTCGTAGGCTACCAGAAATAATGAATTCCTCCAAGGAGAAAGTCCCACACTTGCAGTATGCGAACGAGAATGAAGGGCAGCCTCGAGGGTATTCCTGTGAGAAAGCACAATAGACACACTATAAAACAGTTGAAAAGATAGTTCTGTCCATATTTTATCTAACTGAAAATAGCATAGTATTAACTGCCTATTTAGCTAGAATGGGATAGTATTAACTGCCTATTTAGCTAGAATGGGATAGTATTAACTGCATGGTCGCCTGTTTTTAGAAGTACATGTAACATAAAATCAACTTGTTTTTGTAGATATAAATACATGAGGTACTAACTATTGTACATTTACTGTTGTAGATATGAGCGACGTAATGGTGATGGTACTGTAGATCTCAACAATCCATATAGTCCGTCCCCATATCTGGCACCTCGAAAATTTCCTTTTCAAGGTACGCTATACAGTATATGTTGAGCAATGAGTGAATACTGTTTGTATTTTATTTTTGTAGAAGAACGATTGTCCAGTAGCATGGGCTCCCTTGTGTGTGAAGTGACCCAGCTCCTACAATATGTTAAAGATAAGTTTTCTGAAGTTTTATTACCTGCAGAAGTCATTACTAAATCTGACTTCTTAGGGAAAGGTGTGTGGTGTAGTAGGTTGTCTGTAGTTTGAAGTGTATGTGTGTGCATGCATGCGTGCGTGTGTGTATGTGGGAGTGTGTTGTATATGCAGTATAGTAAACCACCATGTGAAAGTTCAGTGGTGAATATTAACAACAGATACATACAGTATAAGTCCACTGGATGGAAGTTATAATATTAATTACACACACTAGCTGGAAAAATAATGACCATAAAAGGATTTAAATTGTACAGGAGAAATATCCAGTTTGAAGTACATGTATTTGAAAGTGATTTTATTTATGTGTACAATTGATTTAGGATTTATGTGTCACTTATGATCAGTACACTTTGGTAGTAGATTTTTCAGATTGAATAGTATTGTTCTTTTTGGTTGTTTTACTCACATTGGATATTGTGGATATTGTGAATATTATACAATTATTTTGTTATAGGAGCATTCGGTGTAGTACACAAAGGAGAGTTGATTGCTACTGATGGAACCAAAAAGGCCGTGGCCATTAAGACTATCAAATGTAAGGCTTGTTTGTTTGTGGGTGAATATCAGACCAACTGCCCAAACCAGTACTGTACAGTCTTACTGTACGTGTGCAGTGGGGAAAAGTCATCCAAGAGAGTGGAACGTTACAATGCACACAGAGGTCTTGGGATGTGTATTAAAATTCTTATGACTATGATAATATCATTAGTTTCAGTTTTCATACGGTGATTAATTCAGCACATTGAGTGGGATGATTGTGTTATGTGCCCACTGGCAATCTTTACTGTGACTATGTCGACAGTTTATTTTGTATTGGCATCCTCCACACTTGTATGGTTTGTGTAGCCCAAACATCCTAATGGAAATGTTTCAATTGATGAGTTTCTGTGATGTGATAATGGGGTCACTGTCAGTATAGAAAGTTTACAAGATGGTATGTACAGTAGATCAGTGAACTCTTGTGCAGTGTAGGCTTTTACTCATAACATTACTTATATGGAATAGTGTACAATAGTATTATATGCTTTGTAGTAGATTTTTTCTAGGATAAGTTTTCTATGGCTTTCCATATTAAACCTTGCGTATGCTCCCACACTGCTCCCACACGGTTTTGGGCACGCACCTGTTTCCTGAAATTGTTTTCTGAATAATGTATCACTTTGTTTGTCTTTCCACATCCGCTTGAGCAAAATGGCTTATGCTAAAAGCAGCCTATATGTGAGAAATGAAGGCTGTACAGCACCAGTATTAACCGTGCAAGTAAGTAAGCTTTAGCAATTTATTTATGCCAGCTTGAAAAACGGGTGAAGCGAGTTCCTGGAGGTGTTATTAGTGCTTTTCACAATGGGTTATGTGGGCATAAAGCAACCGAAAAAATGTATATCTAGCTTCATATGGTATCAGAAATAACAAACTCCTTCAAGGTGAAAGGGGACATGTCTCGTACTTATGTGAATGAAAATGAAAAGTAGCCTCTAGTCTTTCTCTAAACATTTTTGCATGAGAAAACATGACAGCCACACTATAGAACAGTTGAGAAGATACTTCTGTACATGGTTTGCAGTTTAAAGTGATTTGTTTGAGTTATGCTTCCTTATCAACATAATTACTGAATTACAAAATAAGTCATAATACACTAAATTACAATATTAATTATCTAGCTAATAGCAAAGCAATTTGTAATAGACCACTTTACCAGAAGCCATGGAATGTTAAATGGATAATAAATTAGTTATTGCATAATCACTGGAGTACTCAATTATTTGGCCTATGCTTTGCCACAAGTCTATGAAACTAGTTTCATTAAGGGAATTAGTAAAACGCGGAATTGCGGAATAACGAAATAAGCAAAACTTATCTTTGCAGATTGTACAAATAGTTATATGCTCTATAGTAATTATACTTTATTTACCTTGTAACAGCTCTGCATGGCGCACCACGGCGATGGATAGAACAGCAGCTGGCGAGCATTAAATGGAATGAGCACACAACCAATCACCCTAGCACGATCTACCTTCGCTAACTTTACTTACCTACACTCTTGATTCAAACCTGAAGAGTTTTGAAATCCATTTAAAGAGTAAAGACACACAACCACTGGACTTCCCTACTGAACTCTAGTATGACTCTAATAAATTTGGTCGTATGCACATGAAGGGCAACTAGTTTAACCTAAGAATAGAACTAGATCTTGGCGTTTTGTAGCTAGATCAACTAAGTAGTATAGATAAGTAAGTTTAGCGAAAGTAGATCGTTCTAGGGTGATTGGTTGTGTGTTCACTTGTCCCATTTAATGCTTGCCCAGCTGCTGTTTAGCTATCCATTGCCGTGGCGTGCCATTCAGAGCTGTTGCAAGGTGTAAATAAAGTATGATTGCTATAGAGCATGTAACAATTTGTACAATCTGAGCTTTGCTTATTTCGTTATTCCGCAATTCTGTTATTCCGTATTCCACGTTTTACTAATTCCCTTTCATTAATGCAGTTATGGTCTAGGGATAACTGACAAGGTCAATCAGAGCCTTGCTCATTCTTGTATAGGTGCACTCAGTGGTAATAGTTTGTAGCATGGTAATAAACACCCCTTTATCACCCTGTTAAAGCGTTCTGAGGCATTGCATATATTGTTTCACATTAGTAAGGGAAACCATTGAACACATAACAGTAGTGTAGTCATAATGCTTGCTGCACTGTGATTGTTGTGATATGAAAACTAGTCATCGAGTACCTGTGGTTCATCTTACACTATGACTTTTAACAAAATTCAACTACTGACACTCATATTAGCATTGCCACAGACCACACAGGATAGTAGTTTAAACCAAACTCAACTAGTACATTAAAAATTATAAATTTAAAAATGAAGTAGGGATCCAAGCAATAACAAGTAGTGAAACAAGAGATGAACGATGGTAGTTATTACAGCATAGCTTTGTGGAAAATCCCTACTTTGGCATGGTATAGCAATTATTTTGTGTTCAATGCCAAAGTAGGGATTTCCCGCCAAGCTATGCTGTAATAACTACCATCGTTCATCTCTTGTTTCACTACTTTTTATCGCTTGGATCCCTACTTCATTTTAAATTTAGGATTTTTAATATACTATATAGTTTGTTTAGATTTTTGTTTAGGCATATAGCTAGCTATAAACATGTGACTGTTCTATTAGGGTGACTGCTGTATTAGAGTATCTCAAGTCAGCCTGCGAAGATGTGCGCTTGCCCAAAAGGGGGCATAGTCATCGTGGTTTCGATCAATTATTAAAGTATCTCAAGACAGCCTTCCAATTTGAAGGAGTGTGGTCACTAAAATACAGCTAGTGCAAAAGGAGTGTGTCATCATGGTTTCAATCGATAGATCGATAATGTGTATAATAAAGAATGGGCGTGATCTTGTGACTTATCGTGAAAGCTACGAAGTAACGGTACCTCCTTACAGTAGTGCGTAGTTTAAGCGCCTTAAATAATCTTGTAGTGTCTATTATGCTGCTTAGAGAAAGTGTTGATATGGAAATTAACGCCTCGATATGGTTTTGTTGGATTAAGAAGAAGACAAGCAGCCTGATTAAAGATAAAAGAAAAGACAAAGCGCAGAGGGCACACACTCCTCGGAATCCCAAAAGGCACATCCCACTGGTGAGTTTGTTATTGTGGTGTAAAATGGTGGCCGTGCACTGCTTCGTTTGGCCTCTAGGCTTGTGACTGTGGTCAGTCAGGCAGTCAGTCTAAAATTCAAGTTTTGGCGATTTTTAAAAATTCTATATCCGATCACCTGAAAGTGTTTTGTTGTATTTAATGCTGTTTTATGTATAATGTGGACTAGTACTATTCCGTAAAGGTGATTTTCGTCTCGTAAGATATCTCTAGGATGTTTTTTAAAGGTGGAATTTTGGGCGGTACGGCCATACCGTTTGATTATAACAGTAAGTTACAGACCCCGGCAAAGTATCTAGTAATAAAATGGGAGTAAAACAATATTTGACCTCTACTGCACTGTCAGTAAGGATTGATTATGGCTTGTAGGAGTGGATACTGAAACATTAGGATCTTTTCAGCAAGTGTTTCTGTGACTAACAGGCTTATTCTTCACCACAACATGTACTACATTCTTGAAGCCATATCTTCACCTATGAACTTGCTATTTTCACTCTGTTTGTGCCAATTAGTTCTATAGGTGGTAAACCCTGTGTCCAAGTTCATTTCAATCCAAGGAACTGTGAGTCTGTGAGACACTTTGAAAAACATACAAATTTGTATATGTGTGGTTTAGAAAATATGTACTCCAGACATTGCCAATCCTTAATTACATTCCTCATGCCTTTATCTATTGCATGGGTGTTTGCTTATTAGAAGTAGCACAACATCAATTGGTTTTTAGGACAAAATTTTCACACATACGAATTGGAGACTGTTGCAGAAAGCGAATAGTCTAACACTTCTTATAAACAACCACAACTATCCCACTGACACATTAAGATAATCATACTATATATACAGTTTCTAGCACTATACAACTTGATGTCAAGTCAAGACTTTTGCCAATAAAGGTTTTAGATAGTTTTACTGCACTTTAAACAGCAATAATTTGAACTTCTCTACTGTATGATCTACTACGATTTGGCACACATGTAAACAATGTGATTTGATTTATGCATTGAGTATGGGGAATTTTACGAATAACTGTCAATTCTTAATTTTATTTCTCAAGAAATCTGTACCTACCTTTGGTAGCATAAGGGACAGTAAGTCACAAACCACAATAATTCGTGCAGTTTTTGCTTTATATGATGTGTGCCATCCAACTACGTAAATTTATGGATGTTGGTTACTGACTTCTGACTCTGCCTGTGGGTGGGTAAGTTGTGGGAAACATGCGATCTTGTGATGGCAATATAAAGTATAGTACTCGAGATTACTGCACAACTTAAGGTGTTCTACTATGTCACAAAGGAAGTGCCATTATCAGCACTAGGAAGTATGGATTGTCATTATAATCAATACCTGCCATGTCTGATCATTGAACACTTGGCTGATCATTGAACACTTGGCTGATTATTGAACACTTGGCTGGGCAATGCTACTATTTGAACTAAAGCTGTCTAAGTACTGGAAATCACTCTGTATTTTTGATGTGTGACTTAATGTGTCACTGTGCAACTTTCAGTAACTTTTCAACACTTTTAAAAAGCTTTATAACATGCAGAGCTGCTATCCTTGCCCTCTGGCAGGAGTACCACTGGTTAGCCCTCAAGGCACTAGTCACATGTACTAAGTGTGAATGACATCACTAGTGGTACTAGAAAAAGTGCATGACTTACGGTCTCTTAGGCTGTGTTTAGTGAATTTTCGATGTTGAAAATGGACAACTGTTTTCCAATAACTATAGAGTATTTTTAAAGGCTTAGTGTTTTGTATTTTGTTATCAGAATGGCACAAAAGTCAATTACCTGACCAGATTAATAAGGCCGAAAATATTTACATTCTGAAGTGTGTTATGTTCAACAACTGTCTGTTCATTTGTTCATATTAGTTTACAATTTCACCCCCACAATGAAATGCTATCTTATAATTTTTACCTTGCACAACATACACATATGTACACACTAAGGCTGTGTTGATGCTGATATAATATTGATAATGGCACTTACTTAGGTATGAGTAAATCTCAAATCTGATCAATAACTAAGATATAGTTATTGTGAGTATGAGTTAGTGATTACAGTACAGATTATGATGTTTGGGTGGGTTCACAACTCACTACGTGTATACTATATAGCTCCCCTCATTCCATAGAGGTATGCTGCTGACATGTACTCTGGTACAGTAGTCAACCCAAGGGACATCTTCATTGTGAAATCTTCTGGGTACCGAGTTCTCCTTCTTTTGACTTTCATTAAGGGGATGGACGTATTACGACCTTTTGATGTCAGTAATGTAAAATTTCAGATTTTATATTGTGTAGCCTACAACACAGCAGCAGTACATTCACAGAATAGTATTAGTATGTGGGGTTTGATGGTGTGTAATATATACTGCTACATAGTGTATAATTATTATTATTCTTATCCCATGTGTGTAGCTACCAGTTTGGATGGTATGAAGGACTTGGTAGCAGAGACAGCTATTATGAAGGGTTTCCATCATCCTAATGTGTTACCATTACTGGGAGTATGTGTTGACTATGATGATGATGATGTACTAAAAATAGTCATTCCTTTTATGGCTCATGGTGACTTAAAAACTTTCTTAAAGGAGAGTCGTGTCTCACCCAACAACACACATGAATACCCAAAGGTGTAGTATAGTTGTATCTTTGTATGTTCCGTGTTATGTGAGACAGTTCAGCCAAGTCAGCCACAGGTTCCAGGGTCAGTGCTTGGCTTTTGTAGCTGTTGTTGTTGTTTCCTTGAGCAAGAAAGTTTACTTGCACTACTCCAATCTAATTAACTATACAACGGGTACCTGGTACCCTGTGTCAACTGGGGAAGTGAATGCACATGTCTTGCTTAACAGTGTTGGGGTCATTATAAAGTTGTGGGTTCTGCAACCTTTGTCTGTGTATACTGTCCCGTGAGTTACTATTCTTTGCTTTGTTAGTACCACCTGAGTTTGGGCACTGGTACCACACATTTATTTATCCCTCCTAAGAAATATTTGCCATGTGATAGTAAAAAGTTCCTCACAAATATGTGATGTGTACATGTGCTGTGTTCCTAACAATATGTACCACATGCATTTGACCCCGACATTTCTTATTCACAAAAGGTACTAAATATGAGTTCATTCCGTGCCTGGCTAGTAAAACAGAAAATTTAAATGTGCATACTGTATAGCGGGAAATTTTCGAAAGGTTAAAGTTTTGAAAAATTCGAAAGTAACAATGTGTTTTCGAAATTAATATTTCATAGTTTATCAGAAATATCTAGTTGGCTACAAGGATCAAGTAATTTAAAGTATAGCAAAGTTTGAGTGTTTGTTTCTACTATAATATCAGTTAGTTAACTATAGCTAGATCTTGATCAGTATGGCTAGACACTGGCCACTCAGTGGATAGTCTGGTGTGGCTCTTTAATTTCTAACTGAAGGTGTGGCTGCGCCAGACTACTCAGTGGAAGGCAAACACATGATTCAACTTCACAAGTGACACCATGAGTCTTGAAGTCTAAGAGAAAATTGTTATGTCGTGGCTCTATCTGCAAGCCATTGGATTAGCTAACATAAACACCAAACAAGCTATGAAGGAGGAAGGAGTAACTAGATGCGATTCTACCAAAGTCAGATGAACATTTATCAATATGTATGTAATCAAAGCAGCATATTCTATTGTATGTTATCAATACCATTGCTAGCTTCTTCCAATTAGCTAGTGTGTGTGGGGTTTGTAAACCATTATCTAAGACAATCATTTCAATAAACTTTTTTTTTTTTTTTCAAACTTACAATCAAGCACTCTTTTTCGAAATTTAACCACCTTTCGAAAACTTTCTGATATATGGTATCCCAAACATTTATGTACACAAATGTGTGATTTTCTTTTGTTTGTTATTGCAGGATATGTCTGATGAGGTGCTGACGATGATGTGCTTTGATATTGCTAAAGGAATGACATATCTTGCTGGTAAAAGATTTATCCATCGTGACCTAGCAGCTAGGAATTGCATGTGAGTTTCATTAAGTATATGTAGTTGTGTAGAACAATCCCATGTAGGTAAGGGCTTACGTAATTACCAGATGGACACGCTAGTGTACATATATGGATCAATAAAAATACTGATGCTCATGGGCTGTATTTAAGTGATGGGATATGCAATAAGAGTGCTTCCACGCACACAAATACAAACTTTTTCCTTAAAATATATATATATGACTGGCTGAGCAAAAGCTGGGTGTTTTGTTTTCAAAATTCTATTTTGCTATTTAAATAAAGTGGGTAAAATATGGATGCTACTTAAAAAATTATGCGCGTTTTTATTGTTTTGTTATCCACTGAAGCAAAAGTCAAATCAACGAAACCTATAATCGAATTCACCTGTTCGTGGAGAGTATGTAAATCATTGTTTCGTATTCGTAAACGAAAGGAACATCAGTTTTGGTTACATATTTATGATGTAGAAATAAAGATTACCATCATCATTTTATGTTGGAATGGCTTTCATATGGAGGAGTACGGTATACCTTGATGGATTTTCCAGTTCATGGTGAACAAGTTGAACCAGTGGCATACAGTTATATATATAGCTTGTTTTAGTTGTGAGTTACATAATTAAGCGCCTGTAATGCCCTACTTTTGCTGTACAAATCAAATATATTTGCTGTTCCAACTATCTAGCACTCTAACTATTCTCTCTAAAAGACTGAAACTTTGGCTGTCCACTTCTTTGTTACTATAAATAACACAGAAGCAATAAAATGGAATTCAACGAATGTGTGAAAATGACCGACTTTTTCTCAGCTGGTCACTCATTACGTTATGTGTTTGATTGAGTTCAGGTTCTTGGGCTGTATCACAATGCTAGCAATTTCAGCACTATTCTGATGGCCTTAGCCACCTAGGATGAGGACTCTTCTCTGGCCCCTGATGCTTGGCAGCCCATTATTTGGTCTGTTAACACCTTAATCATGTGTTATAACAGATTGTTCATACAAAACAATATAGTTTTCTCAAAAATATAAAAGTTAACCCCATTTTTCACAAATCTGGTCTCATAATTAAGTAAATCAAATGACTTATAAGCAGTGTACATGCGTAATTGCATATCGATATGTGTTTTTAATTATCCAGGGTAGATGAAAGCCTTAGGATCAGAGTGGCAGATTTTGGCTTAACCAGAGACATATACAGCACTGAGTATTACAGGCAAGATAAACATACCACATTACCTGTAAAGTGGATGGCATTAGAGTCACTACTGGATGGATACTTTGATGAGAAGACTGATGTGGTATGTGTGTGTATGTGTGTGTACGTGCGTGCGTGTGTGTGTCAGGCTTGGGGTCAAGTGCATTGGTACTTGTACTTAAGTACACATTCTTGAGTACTTGTACTTGTACTTCAGTACTTTTGTTTCTTAGCCATTGTTCTTGTACTTAAGTTCAAAGTGATGTACTTGTTAGTACTTAAAGTACTTATAAGTACATTAAAGTACTTTGAAGTACACACATGACTTGACACATGCAGGCTTTCAACAGGTCACCATAAAAAATGTAGCAGCAAGAGTTCATAATATTATATTAGAAAGCAGCATGAATAATTCTCTTTGATGTTGACACAGTTAATGAGGTTATTAATACCACTTAGAGACCTGAGGTGAGGGCTCTAAGTTTCATTTAGAGACCTGTTGTCATGTGAGACTGTTATGGTAAATTCAACAACACTTCAAAGAGTTTTCTATGTCACTGATTTAATTAGTGGTTGTATGGTTAGTGAGATTTGGGTTTTTACCTTCATCAGCCATACCAGCACTTGACCAATCAACTGAAAGAGCCAGCTGCTCGATGCATATCACAGTTACCCCAACAATGTTCACATTCACTAACCATACAACTAGCTAGCCATCAGTGAAACTACTGGTGTTGCGAGTTTACAGCAAGCACATTTGCGTTCGTCTGCTTCTCAGCACTGTCGCCATTAGACCATCAACACACTTCAGCTATGCTATTGCACTTGTTTGTAACATTTGTCACTCTGTGGCCAGTTAAAAAAAAAAAAAAAAGTTATAAAGCATGTAGCTTCGTGGCCAACTGTTATAAAGCCTGTTGCTTTGTGGCCAGTTGTTAAAGTTTGTAGCTTGCATTGCAGCTAATAAAGCTTGCCGTTTTCGTGGCATCAGTTGTTATAAAGCGTCGTGGCCAGTTGTAATACAGCTTGTCGCGTTGTAATAAAGCTTTTCGCTTCGTGGCCAATACAGCTTACTGCGTTGTAATAAAGCTTTTTGCTTCGTGGCCAATACAGCTTACTGCGTTGTAATAAAGCTTTTCGCTTCGTGGTCAATACAGCTTACTGCGTTGTAATAAAGCTTTTCGCTTCGTGGCCAATACAGCTTACTGCGTTGTAATAAAGCTTTTTGCTTCATGGCCAGTTGTAATAAAGCTTGTCGCTTCGTGGCCAGATGTTATAAAGCTTGTCGCTTCGTGGTCAGTTATAATGAACTTGTCGCTTCATGGTCAGTTATAATAAAGCTTGTCGCTTCGTGGCCAGCTTGTATTAGCTAGTAAACAAGCCTTGGACCTAAATAACATCTACTAAAATAACACTAAGCCGGCGGCACAATTAAGCAAACACGCTGTAAAGGACCTTACCTAGCGTGACTCTGTGCTTCTTTTGTCAGTGCTGGTAACGAGCTGCTTTCTAAATAGGTTAGATACCCACTGTCGTTTTTTAGTAGGGTTGAAACCCTCGTTCTTGGTTTGGCACCTCGGCGGGCATTAATTAGTGACCTCGGCTGCGCCTCGATCACTAATTAATGCCACGCCTCGGTGACCAAACCGTGCCCTCGGGTTGTCAACCCTACTAAAAAACCTCCAGTGGGTATCTAACATACACATATTATGAACTCTTGGTAGCAGTTTAATTAGTGTAGAGAATGTGTCTACTAAAATCAGCACTAGAAAGAATAATTCCACAGTCACACTCAGCAAATACAGCCACCCAAGTTTCTGAAGAAGTTGAACCTTTACCCAAAAAAAGGAAAACGTTGTTTAATTTTATGGAATCAGATTCTTCATCTTCTCAGAGTCAAAATCAGCCAAGCACACTTGATAAGATGGGAGATTACTTGGAAACTGTAAGTGCACAGATGTCTACTGATCCAGCTAAGTATTGGAGAGAAAATCAGAAGAAGTATCCATTTTTAGCAATGCTAGCCAAAGATGTTCTTGGAGTACCATCATCCTCAGCTCCTGTAGAGAGGTTATTTAGCATTGCTGGCAAGGTGTTTACTCCAGAGAGATGTCGGCTCACTGATAAAAGATTTGAACAGTTAATGTTTATCAGATGCAATCATGCACACACATCACAATGAAGGTTTTACTACATATATACAACATGGCTTCAACTGTCAAATGTACTTATACTTGTACTTAAGTACTTCAAAAAGTACTTACTTCTTGTAGATAAGATGTTGTACTTGTACCTGTGAAGGTTTCAAAGTACTTGCACTTGTACTTAAGTATTTTGAAATGTATTTGACCCCAAGCCTGGTGTGTGTGTGACTATGTGTGTCACAGGTGTGACCCTGGTTAGTCTCCAGGTGCCCACCATTATATGAAACATACTAGTCCAGCTCGTAGGATTATGGCAACACTCATAAAAAGTAGGGAGCTCTGTTTGGGGGAGAACACGTAACAATGACCATATTTTATTTACATAGTAATCATACTTGGTCAGTGCTGTATGCTGCACGGGTACCTCAGTTTCACTTGACTGGTGACTTATTTTAACAATGGTTGCATAAGTGTTGCTCTGTGTATAAGGTATACATTAAATGTTGTACATCAACTACAGTGGTCTTATGGAGTGACGTGCTGGGAAATTTTCACACTTGGCAGAATACCCTACCCTGGGGTGGATAATGCTAACGTCAGCACCATATTAAAGACTGGTAGGAGATTAGAGAAACCTGAACTGTGTACAACAACTATGTGAGTAAATAACAGTATTGTATGTTGTGTTGTTGAAGGGATAAACTTTTCTTACCATTAATAGGAGAACCTATGAGTGGCTTTAAAATCAGAAATATGGGTGCTAGAAGCCTGATTATAAGGCCCATCTAATCAAATAAACACTACTTAAGTGAAGGACCTCAGAGAAAGCAAAATCCACTTGTAGTACATTTTATGGAACATGCAAAGGGTTAAAACAGTGAAGTGAATACCATGGTGTTCACTTAGTACTGTCATTTAGTTATTATAGGATGTTGAATTGTGAAGGGTGTGAGAATTGTTTGGTGGGGTATACGTATCTTATATTTGGGTTCAAGATTCATTCATCTATTGTTTGATTGATTGTTATCACTTGGATCCCTACTTCATTTTTATAATTGGGGCGAGCCTGAGCGAGCCCCACACTAGTGAGTCAGTGGTGTAATGGACACATTTACAATAATTTACAAATAAATACGAAGTTAATTGATGCTATCAAACATCACATGATAAATTAAGTTACGGAATACTGATGCTATTGGTGCTATCAAATAAAAGTTGTTGGTAGGTAAACTCGCCAATTAAATGGCTACAAAATACCACTATTTCGCTCCAGACGCTCCATAAACTTATGATCGCCAGTGCCACTGCATGATAATGCTCTAAGTATGGGTTGGTGCTAATACTCCATCACCACCATCACTGAATACTCTGTCAAAACCACCACCACCGTCACTATGGTAATATCCAGTCAGAGACTAATATAGCAGTTGGTCACCAGACATTTGCCGTCCAAATCGTTCAGTTTACTCAGACATAATGTCCTAGCTATCAAAAGAAAAGGGATGGAGCCTAAGCAATACAGCTTACTGTTTGGTTGATGGCTTGTACTGCTAATGATAACTACCACTTGGTTGCTAGGAGACACTACATTCTTACAACCCAAGGGGGGTGACCATGAATGTACACTAGGCCTATTCCCATGCAATTAGCAACAGTTGTTAGCTCACAACAACCACTACCAATGCTGTGTGCAATTGATACAAGTGTTAATGACATTTAACTAGTACATTCTGACTCTAATTGATTGAAATGTCCTACCTTGCCCTACCATGACTGATCAAGCCTGCACATGATAGGACATTATGGTGGGTCTACTGCTGAACATTATATTTGTCTCTGTACCCAGTCACTTAAACTAATCACTGTATTTTGTAACATATAGTCTGACTTATTCATTAGTAATAAAACAATTTACAGTTGAAAGTTTACTGCCCAATTATGCGATAGGATTATTGACACTTTTGGCACAATTAAAACATCACATGAATTTATTTCTTGTTCAAATTGATCTTCCATCGAAGATGACCAAAAACATACATTTATGAACAGTACCTGTCTACAGTTATACTTTCTATGCAACGTTATCATCTATTGCAACCTATATAACCCTCAGACTCGCCTCTTCTCGCCCCTTGATGCTGTTAGCATTTGTGTAGTAAACTAGTTTGTTTGGGTTTTTGTTATAGCATACAACTATACACATGTGACTGTTCTATTAGGTCATTCTGAACCCCAAAAGGCACATGCCACTGGTGAGTTTGTTATTGTGGCATAAAATGGTGGCTGTGCGTTAATTTGTTTGGCCTCCAGCCTTGCAACTGTGGTCAGGCAGGCAGATGAAAATTCGAGTTTCGGTGATTTAAAAAAAAAAAAATTCTATATCTGGCCGCCTGTAAATGTTTCTTTTTTTTTTTTTTTTTTAATGCTGTGTTTGATGTGAGATGGACTAATGTTATTCCATAAAGGTGATTTTCGTCTCGTAAGATGTCTCTAGGATGATTTTTAAAGGCAGAATTTTAGGCAGCGCATCCCTTTTGAGGGGATCCCTACTTAAACAGTACAGTACTGTTCGATACTCTTGAAGTGACTGCTCTATTAGAGTATATCATTGTGTAGTTTTAGTGTTTCAGTCACTATATACTCAGCATAGTGACAGATGTCTATAGCTTGGTCATTTTCAAGGCATGCACTTGGTAGACCATATTAATACATATGAGTAGAATGCTGTAGAGAGCTCCCTATGTGAGCCTTTCCTATGTGAGCCTTTCCTGTGTTAGTATGGTATGGTATTCTTGTACCTCATACAATACACAATATCAACACACATTATTTTTTCTATGCAGGTATACACTAATAGAGACCATGTGGTACGAAGACTCGGAGAAAAGACCATCGTTTTCAGTCATTTTAAAGTCATTAAATAGCATGTTACATTTGGAGGAGGCTCCAGTGAATGAAGAGACCTCCATCATATCTGATAGTGATGAAACAAGTCCATACATTTCTGTAACAGCATAGAAATATTAATTTAATTTACATTGTGTATGTCTGTATGTGTGTGTGTTAACGCGTACTTTTGTAAAGTAGCAGCTAATTAGAGTAATGTAGACACACTTGGTACAGATTTATTTGTATCACTTCATCTTATAAAATTGATCTATGTGACCACCTTTCTGTAAAAAGCTCTGAGTAAGAAAATTATATAGTAATTCAAGAGTTTATTGCTTACTAAGCGAGTTACAATAGACCATACCTATTGTTTTGGTTGTTGCTCTCACTGGGTACATATAATATACATGGCAGTGTCTTAGTACAAGCCCAAAGCAAAGATTATTCCCTATGCTCAAAGTCAGTATTGTGGCAACAACTAGCAGTCCCACTTCTAGCTCTTGGATGCTGGAGGTTGTGACAACAGATCTATACGTATCTTGAAATTAACTGTTCTATAACAGTATACAAATATTTGACTGTTCTATTAGAGTAAATCGATCTGGGACCAAGTCCTGTATTCTTACATACACTGTTAGGATAGTTCGAGATAGTATCGTTTTAAGACAATATCGCTGTATTAAGTCAAACCATATCGATATATCAACATATTGTGACTTGTTAACATGTCTGACTATCAAATTATTGTACATTGTGGTTAAACTGAATAGTATGTAATGCTTCTCAAAAAAAATTAGCTCACTTATTTCTTAAAAAACAAAATTAAAAAGCAACATAGACCATTGCTTAGATTCCACTTTGTATCATGCAATATAAGTTCATAAGTCTGAAGAGTCCATATCTCTGAAACTGTTTAAATAACCTTAAAATAGCATGAATTTGTTAAAAAATTCAGAACTATCAACTGCCCTAATAGAACAGTCACTACTCTAATAGAGCAGTCATTTTCATAGTTTGGTTAACCGAGAATCTGGATAAGTGGGGTCCAGATAACTGAGGTTCCACTATATACATATACTATGCTAGAAATTTTTTTACAAAGTATAGTTCGTAGACCCTCTATTCGAGCTCTGCTGTAGGCAAAGATCTCTTAAAAACTAGTGTCCCCTCTAAGAAAATCCAAAACGTCAGTGCCTCATTGAGCTACATGTATGTGTGTATGACATGTCTGCTACAGACAGTGCAGTTTAATGGGTTTTTTTAATACTATTTTTTATTTTTGAAACATGGCTACAACCAGAAATCATAAACATATTAATTTCTAGGTGTTCATGATCTTTTTTTTTTTCATTTTTAAGTTGGGTTCAGAGCAACAATTGCAAATTTCAAATAGGGCCAAACTATTTTGCCTGTAGGTGTCTGGCTCCATTGTGTTACCAACTTCAACAATGTGCTGGCAGTTTGCTCTAAATTACATTGTAACATATTAAAATTACTAACATTGGTACCTGCCCTACGTGCAGTACCATCTCTCCAATATATAAAATTTTAAAATGGGAACCAAGCTACCAATATGCAGTGCTAATTTCATGTATAGTAGTATAATGTATAGCATATGCATGTATTATTGTCACATTTAAGGTAGATATATTCTCGTGCACATACATTAAACAGGCAATTGTACTACATGTAGCAATTTATTGTACAAACTATATGGTGCTTAGTATAGTACCTGTCCCGGCTATCAATAACTTACAGTGACAAAAAACGCATTAAGTTATATGTGATGATGACTTAATGCTTATTCAAAATGGAGCTATGGCAGATCACATTTCTATAATCTGCTTAACTTGTGTTCACTGTACTGATACTATAATCATATCCTATTCACGTTAATTCAACATCCTTATTGCAAGTACGCACAGTGTTTGAAGCTGTTATACGAGTGCAGAAGAGAGAGAACTGTGACATTAAAGGAAACTCAATCTTATCCTATACATGTATGACTATTGCTCTAGTCAGTAGTTATACTTTTTAACGTGAGTCTCAGACTTTGTATTGAAAAGTTTGGTAGCTATTTGTGCCGTCCAAAATGAATCAATATTGCATGCACGTGCAATGGACACAGCTATATGTACAGTGACACAAAGCTTACAAACACTGAAAACTGAAACAAAAGGTAGTCATGCAATAAGATGGAAAGGTGACATGAAATTTACAGTGAAAGAAGACAAAACTGGTTGTACCAAGCTGAAAATTATTGAAGCACATACCAAAACACTATAGCATGTCTACTCATAAATATAGCTACGCTATTTTAGTATACAAAACAAACACACTAAAAAGCATGTGTACAGCACTGAACCATGTAAGTTCCAGCTAATGCACTAAAGGAATACCAGGGGCGGATCCAGACTTTTTAAAAGGGGGTTCCATTCTGGAATTGCAACTTCAGCTTAGCTGTAAGTTGAAGACCAAAAAAAAAAAGGTCATCGCCTGCTGACAATAGCTACCCCTCACCAACTATATTTCCTTATTTATAACTCCACACGTAGCCTGCTACACTGCTCCTCTGAAGAATACTGTGACTGCTCTATTAGAGTATCTCGAGTAAGAGAGGCTCTTTCAAAAAGGGGGTTCCATGGAACCCTTTGAACCCCCTGGATCAGCCCCTGAATACTTACAGTTCCCTACATCCTACAACCAAGGGTTTATAACACATTATAAACTCTTGCTACAACCGTACAATATTTTCTAATGTCACCATCATTCACTCATAGATAACAGGTATATATTATCTATGATTCACCTGTATAGTGCTAACACCTATAAAAGCTCTTCGTGAAAATGTTGGTATTTAGCTTTAGACAATGATATATTTAGGTTACTAAATCACTTAGTCACCTGACATGCTCATTTAGTCCCCTACACATGTTCATTTAGTAACCCGCCCTCAGGCAATTTTGTATGTGATAAATAATTATAACACGAAAGGTACACTGGAGTACTTGATAATACTGTAATACAATTCTTCTCTGTGTTCTGTGAATAATTCTGGAGAAATAGTAGACTAAGCGGCATATCTACTATAGCTCTAGCCGTTACTCTGGTTACCGGTCGAATAATTATTTTTGTGGGCGCTGTAAGGACTTAAGGAAGAAACCGTTCTGCTGTTCTGCATTGCTCTTTCACGCCACCCTAATGCTCTGGCTATAAAGGTACTTACTTTAAACTATAGTCTAAATAAGTTAGACACCGCGACCAATGGGAACTAAGCGATTTAGTAACCCCTCTGGCCCTTAGTGGCGCCCTCACTGCGTTCGGGATGCTACAGCCTCGGGCCATTGGTGTTACTAAATCGCTTAGTTCCCTTGGTCTTGGTGTCTAACTATTATATAGTCACACATGTAATACGACATAACAATGTTCCTTCAGAATAGAAGGTGCAATAAAAAGTATGCATATAAAAGTAGCCAAAAGCAAAAAAAGTTGTATCTAAAGGTTGCCAAAACGAAAAAAAAAAAGTTGCTCCATCTGGGACTTCGAACTCACTACACGACAGTTATGAAGCATACACCATACCCATTTAACCAAACTGCCTACACTTGTGGTTCATGAGTAAAACCTGGTTATAAAAGTTTATAACCAGGTTTTACTTTTAAGGATATATAACAGCAGGAGTCCTACACTTGACCCACCACTCAATTTCTCCAACTCCTGGCCATTTTGTAACAAATATCACCGGGCTGATTAATATTCAGTGATCTGCAAGAGTAGTTGATGACCCTGAAGTATATTTTATTTTACAAAGATAGCCACCATTCTGTATAACACTTGTATCTGCAGCATCCTGTATGTGCCATGGGTATAATTAGCCTCTTAGGAAATCATTTTGTACATGTATTTGGAATGCAATGACTGACTGCTCTATTAGAATGCTTGACCAATTGATTGTGATGGAGGGATCACCAGATGCATGGTCTGAAGAGAGCGAATTTTGTCAAGAACCTGTATCCATGTCACTTACACAGTATAAGGATATCAGGGCACAAAATACCCACAAGCACTACTGCTAGGTGAGTTCCACCCACACTGACTCCATTACAAGGTACTAACCTTGAACACTACCTGAATTGCTTCGCCAACAACAAAATTAGCATGTACAATATACTATTACATTTGAATATGAAAAGTCTGAAATGTTTATACTGCCATGACCATTTGTATTTTGGGGTGGCATTTGTAGTTCTGAATCATGAAGTCATCATACACAAAATCATCAATGTTGGTCACCTTCCTCTTGAACTCTAGCTTGGGGAATGGCTTCGGCTCCCGTTTCAGCTAAACAAATTAAAAGCTAATTATTTACCAAACAAGCCAATGTATAAAACAGCAAATGGGCTTGTTATAATATGTGTGTCGTGTGGTGTGTGTAACATGCAAGTTTTTAAATCGCATTCTGGGTAAGCTACATTTCATAAATACACTATACTAGTTACACACAAACAAATGTACCTGTTCCTTCAGTGGTTCAATGTGATTGGTATAGACATGAGCATCACCCAGTGTGTGTACAAAGTCACCAGCCTGTGAACAACACATGTTACCATCTTCTCAAAATAAAAGCAATGACACATGACACATTTCCCTGACACTGACTATTCAACCACAAAAGTACAGTAGTGCAAATCTTTCACATTCCACTATATCAATTAATTTTAATGTACCTTAAATATTACAAAGAGCAGTGCATATGTTTGATGTTTCACATCGTGAGATTGCTAATGATAGTATTGTGAAGAATAGGTGATAGATTAATAACTGTCAGTTATGGTTAAATAAATGAACTACAACTCTTCCAATGTTTGGGCAACAGTTGACATATCACCGACATATACTACCAGTGCCTGATCTTACTGTGTTGTTTATTCTCTCATGTAATTGTACTACAGTGGAACCTCTCTATTACGGACATTTTGGGACCCAGAATTTTTGGCCACTTTTGGCTATAATATAGAGGTTAAAAAATGTATTAACCAGACCTGTTGGGACCAAAATTTTTGTCCTTGTTTTTTCTATTGTGTCCTTAATTCGGGGAGTTTGTTAAGAGAGGTTCCACTGTATATAATATAGAACGCACATGATTCTAATGCAATTATAATAAAATGGTGCTCTAATGTGTGTTGAGTTGTCTTTGTTACATGAGGACAGTAACTCCATCCCTTAGTAATATAGTTAGATACTCGTAACAGGTGTCTTCGAGGATTTAAAGGCTGAGGTGATGTCAATTATTACCTTGGCTGTGCCTTGGTAATTATTGACATCACCGATGGCCTTTAAATCCTTGAAGGCATCGTATTTCGAGTGTCTAAGTGTTTTAGACAATGGAAGCAAACGCTGTGCTGGTGGATAGTCTGTCTCTGATATATCGTGGGGATTTTAGTGAGCCAGTTCTTGAAGGATTTGAAAGAATTTTCATGCACTTGTTTAGTGACACTCTGGAGTACAAATCTGAGGACAAACCTCGCCTCAATGATTACGATGCCGAGATTGATGAGTTTGAGGATGAATTACTTATTCATATGAAGAACCCATTAATCTATGCTCCTTGAAGCATCACAGGAAGAGGAATACCAGTTAACTAAGTACTGAACACAAGACTCCACTGACCCTTACAACAAAAGCAGGAAACTAACCAGAAAATAAATGTGTTATTACAAGGTTTTCTTGTGCTAAAAGTGCCATCGACATTGCAATGGTAAGAATGTCAGCTATTCCAAAGACACAACAGAACACGGAAGAGTTTGGTTTAACTGGGCTACGTAGTGAGTGGAAAATTTGTCAGCTGACGAAGTAGGGAGTGGACACGCACTAGAAAAAACATTTGTGCTTATGAAAGTGGAAGCTGTGAACTACTGGCTATGTCAATTTATCCCTGAAGCGAGAACGATGTCAGGTAAAAAATACAACTCTGATAGTGTATATCAACTGTGCTGTGGTCTTCAGTGGAGTGTGAAGAATACTGATCGAGTTGGTAATTTATTCGAAGATTCCGCTTTTGCTGAATTTCATGGTGTGCTAGGTGATAAGCTGAAGCAGATAAATAGTAGGGCTGAGCAATAGTATCGATAGTGCGATATATCGTGATAGTAAATCACTATCACTATCGTTATCGTGATAGTAGGGATATCACTATCGTGATAGTTATGATAAGCTCAGATCTGCATTAAAATGGTATTAACAACCCTTCTATACTGTTTTACAGTTGGTATTACCAGGTTTCTTACAAAGGAGTAACCTGTAAAAGCTTTACCAAAAGTACATATTCAACGGCCACCCATGCAGTTAATTAACAAATGTCCTGTGCATGCAAAATAACTTTCTATATGACTACAAATCAAGAGTGCACTTCAAGTTTAGCCTATTCAGCCGGTCTGCCCCACTCTTCCAGGCACAGAAATTGCTCTTGAAATTTATGGGGATCATGTGCATAAAGGTTTGTTGATGAGATTGATGTTTGGTACTGTAGAGACACCTTATGTGCATTTAGTTTAGCGCATCAATGATCGAAGAAAGTAATGTGTATACTAAAACAGCCTCCCGGGAAAATAAAAAAAAGGTAAGCGGTCGCTGCTAGCTTAACTTCACAGAAAATTGAGCAAAGAATTAGAAACCTGCTCACTCACATTGCAATAAAAAATTGCCGTTCATCACAAGAATCACAAGGAAATGTGGTGTGGTTATTGCTAAACACTGTCAATCACTTAATCTCAATCTTGATATTAGAATTATGCAATTAACAGCAATAAATTTCAGTAGCGCTTCGTGTTGACCCTCCTCTGATTATTTTCAGGATAACAGTTGGCACTAGACACTGTTCTAGACACTGTTGTATACAGTGAAGCCAAATAAGCAAAAGTCTCATGCACATCTTAATTATCAGTGTAACAGTTGGGAAAAACAATAAGACTATTCACAATGGCTTCAGCAATTAAAATAACATAGTTACATACTACACACAATACCCAGGATAGCAGCACAAACATCACTTTATGAAACAATACGTCTAATAGTTGAAGTAGCCTTATGGCTTGTGTGTGTGTAGTACCGGTAAGATGATAAGCCTATACAATAACAGTACAAGTGACTGAATACCAGTCGTATGGCATTATTGTGGAACATAAATACATTCCTAAGATAAAGTTTGATCTCTCAACAACTGTGTAGTGCATATATACGTATGTATACAACACACACACACACACACACACACACACACACACACACACACACACACACACACACACACACACACACACATTACCTTCAAGTCACACACGTGTGCTATCATATGAGTGAGTAGTGAGTAACTAGCAATGTTGAATGGTACCCCAAGCCCCTAGATAATAACAAAACAAACTATTAACCAGTAGTATGACATCACTAACTGCTAAATGCCAATGTAATAGTCCAACAATAACCCTTAATGTATACAACGACCTCATCAACAGTTAAACGAGAATGTTCTCATCTCATATTACCCCCTTAATAGCGTAGCAACTGATGGATCACTAGCAACCAACCACAACAGGTTATATCAACATTGAACATGTGTGTGGCCTGGCATATAACATACACAACATCTAACCACAATCCCTCCCAACAGTGACCACAGAAAACTATCTAAAATCCACACAATGCCAGGCAGCCTTACAAATACCATGTAGTGTTGATAAGAGTTCTGTTAACTGGTAACAATGACAATCTAGTGAAGCCTTGTTGTCGGTAACTTAAGGCATGTCCACACGAATTCGAATTAGGAACCGGATGCAAAACGAATTCAGGCAATGCGTATTGAATCCGAATTGAACGTGTCCACACGCATTATTGAATTTACTAGTGTGATAAACGGATAATTAAACGGTTAAGAAAACACTCATTTGCGCCAACCAAGAGAACAGTGAGTTTAACGATAGACTGAAAGGAATAGCTCCTAGTAACGCTTATACTTTTGTTTATAACGTACCGGAAGGATTTCTACGAATAGAATACGAAAAACTGCTGATGGTGCGTGATGGGTATGGGACCATTGTTCTTTCAAACTCTAAGAGCTAGATACGATGATGAAACACTGCTTCCATACGTCCCTGCGCTTTTATCACACCGAGCGCTTCTGCATTTCTATCCTGTGTTGTTTACAAAGGTCACGCGCAAACGTGTCAAGCCCTCACGTGTAGCATTATTATGACATAGCAAATCCCGATTCGCAGCCAGTTCGTATTCAAACCACCTGTGGAGGTGGATTCGTGTAATCCACTTTCAATTCGAATCACCCTAATGCGCATTCCGTGTGGACGCGAATAATTCGAATCAATGCGGATTCAATTCGCATTATTTTTGTCGTGTGGACATGCCTTAAGTCAGGAGTGCCTACAGCAATGTACAGCTCAAATTAATTTGAACATTTTTAATACTCAATGACTCATGATGTACAACAATTAACAGTTGAATAAACTTCCAAAACAACTACTACACTATTGAATGATATATTAACAGTTCAACAAAACGTGTAGCTGTTGACTGAATAGTCACTATTTCCTACAAGTCTTTATCAAGGAAGTACACTAATTGACACAGAGTAGACAACACATAATGTAGCTATAATTAACAGAACTGGCTCTCTATAACAAGGGCACAAAAATGAGTTTTTGTTTTTTTGAGATGTGTAGAATACTGTCTCTTGTGCAATATTATGGTTGTTGGTGAAACATCTTACACTAACCATGTCTGCTGAACGTTGGTAAAGTTGACATGATAATTCTCCATTGCAGACGTAGAACTGGACAAAAGCATGACAAGGTGGCAATGCCATCTCGGGTAAATCTAGAAAGAACAAAATAGCAACTTGTAAAAAAAATAGTCTCCTAGTTAGAGAAACCTGTTGAGTTAGCAGTACACAGGCTTCCTTAATCTACATGGAACAATGAATGTCAAGGTCGTCAAGGAAGGATATAAGCATGCCTGGCAAGCCCTACCCATGCACAATCTAGGAGCCCATAAGTACTACAAGGTACAATTTAACAGCCAGAGCAATATGAGTAAAAGTTTAAGGAAACAACAACAACTAGGCATAAGCGAGAATCAAACCTGGAGCCTTCCGATTTGCTGTAACCACTTAACTTGCTTATACATTCACTTGGGAACAACAATTATACACAGTATAATGTTCACCATGGTAACTAAGTGAAAGGAGAGCAAAAATGTAGCATGTAGGGTTTTAATCACAAATCAACTATTGACATCAACAGAATACATAAATGAACACTAATCCCTATAGTAACAAAGGATTCCACTCTATCACATACCAATATTGATGGTGGCACTAAAAAATTTGACAAAAGTATTAGTGCTTTGCAAATTATATTTAAATTGGTAACCAGGGAACCAATCATAAACCCTTCATTGAGCTACATCCATTGTACTGTACATAACACAACAATGTTGGCAACATATAACACAGGCACTATTGTTTTTACACGAGTGGCAGACCAAAGTGATATACATAATATTTGTGTAAATTAGGGCTGAAATGATCATTTTAGTATTCGAGTACTCTCTGAGTTAACGATCAAGTACTCACGAATACTAGCTATTTGTAGTCATATCCATTTGACATGTCTTGTACCAACCGTAAACAGTTTTACAGCATTTTAAGTAACAACGATGATACATACTGTATTAATTAAAGTACTGATATTAGTGTCCCTGACAAAAAACAAGCTAATCAAAACTCTACAGCCTTCATTGTGTCACTCCCTGATGACCAATAGATCATGTGAGCTGGGTCATGTGATCTTAACGAGTACTCGAGTACCAATTTTACTATCCGAGTACCAAATCCTTAACAAGTACTTAGTATTTGTTTCAGCCCTAGTGTATACACAGAAAACTCTTGGCCAATCAAGTGGTCAGGACATACATTGTCTCCCTGACTGATCGTAAGGAATGTACCAGTTGCACTTCAGGAAACCCTTACTTGTTTAAGAATCCATAAAAGTGATAAAGGCAAGGTGACAATTTCAAGGAAAAAGAATGTGAATGCTAAAGTAAAATCCACTGATTTCACTCCTTTTAAGAATCCATAAAAGTGATAAAGGCAAGGTGACGATTTCAAGGAAAAAGTGAATTCCATGAATGTGAATGCTAAAGTAAAATCCACTGATTTCACTCCTTTAGCTTGTCACTTAAGACCAGATACTGTTACCTGTTTATTGTGAACTCTTGGTATACACTTTTGTGACCAACAGTCATAACGTGTAGTACGTACGTACGTACGTATGCACACACACACACACACACACACACACACACACACACCTGGAGGGTTCCAAGCGGACATAATGATCCTGCGATCATTGGGGTTAGTCTTAATAGTGTGAATAACCTGAGCTAGTTGATCCACACCCTTTCCAGCATAGTCGGCATGCATGTCCACATATTCAGCTCCAAAGTGTCGCCATTGGAAACCATAGACTGGTCCCAAGTCACCTGAAACAACATGCAGCAACTGTAGTTTGTCATTTGCAAGGCACTCACCTTCTTTTCTGTGTTGAAGGCCTCTAGAATCAAGAAACTCTCTGGATCCATTGGCATCCCATATTGTCACTTTCTTGGCTGATAATTCCTTAGCATTAGTTGAACCTTTGATAAACCTGTGTTATGATAAAACCTCATCTAAAAACTTTTCACAAGTTTTATACCAAAGCAATTCCTCTGCTACTCCACGCCAGAATACTCTCTTTGTTGTGAGCAAAGGTAGCGTCTGATCTCTTAAATTGTAGCGCATCTGGGCGCCAAAAATGGAAAGCGTACCAACGCCAGTTCTGTCGCCTTTCTTAGCTCCCCTGCTAATGATCTCACCAATCAATCTCAAGTATTGGTATTCGTCGTGTAGTATTGCAGGGGGAACTGCGAGGTTTTCGCTTTCCTGTTGGACACTCGTAGGTTTTGCAGGACTTGTGGCCACATTTTTAACAGGAATGCTTGAAGTATTATTCTTTACGTTATCATCCACTGGTTTGAGCACCACTGTTTCAGCGTCTTTCAACAAGTCTGCCATATTCGATTTGTGAGTTCGCGCCCAAAATAGTTGCGCCAATTTTTCGCGCCATAAATATCGAATTTGCTCACTAAATAAAAAATAAAAAAATTTGCTCACGCGAGCTTTACATCAAAGTACATAGGAATTTTGGTTATTTGAAACCTCACAGCAGCGTTCATAGTTTGTTTAGAACATTAACTTTTATTTTGTAGCTACTTAGTCGGTGTATTTACTCTACCATTTGGTACCTGTGAGAGTCGTTGTGTTTTAATCGTCCTTGCCGCGGTCACTGTTCAAGGATGACGGACGATACGCAGATGGAAGAAAAAGAACGACGCAATTTATCAGACCAAGATAACACAACTTCTGGTGTGAACCAGCCTACACGCAACAGACCTCATTGTAAAGTACTATTATTGGATGGTGAATGCGTTATCATACCAGTTGACAAGAAAGCCAAGGCTCAGGTGGTGATAAATGAACTTTTTCGTCACCTTGAACTGAAGGATCTGCAAGAAAAAGAATACTTTTCTGTATATTATGTCGATGCAGCTAGCGACTGCAAAATATTTCTTAACCCTTTCAAACAAATCCGAAAGCAGCTTCCAAATGCTTCAGGTCGTACTGTGTGGGAGTTTTTCTTTGGAGTGCAGTTCTATGCTACTCAGATAGACATGCTTGGAGACGAGGTTACGCGATACCTGTACGTGCTACAGATATGCAGGGATATTAAAGAGCGGCGGATAAATGCTGACCATTCTACAAAGCTACAACTGGTGAGTCTTCTCGTACAAGCTAACTGTGGGGATCATGACCCGACCGAACACGGAGACGGATACGTCGATCCGTATGTCGACTTGATTTACAACCAAGCTGAAATCCCAGTAGGTCTGTCCAATTCTGTTATTGAAATGCACAAAGAGAAAACTGGGTTTAATCCAAGTGAAGCTGACAACTCTTTCTTTATGATTGCTAAAAATCTTTATAGATTTGGCCAGCAAGTATTCCCTGTTCATGACCGTCTAGGCCAGTCTGGCCACATTGGAGCTTCACTTGTTGGGTTATTCTTTCACAAAGATGGTAAAGAGTTTATGAACATTGAATGGCAAGATGTGGTGACTGTTGGGTATCGTAGGAAGAAGCTTCGTATCAAGTACCATCCGAAAGGGAGCAATGATGAAAAAGAGGAAGTGCTTTATCTACGCTGCACTGATCCTAGTGCAAAGCTAGTTTGGAGAGGGTGTGTAGAACAACATACTTTCTTTAGGCTGGAGAGACCTAAACCACTTGTGGATCACAGCATCAAGTCTTGGTATTCCTTCAACCGTAAGTCAGAGTTCTATTTCTCACGCAGTAGAACCTTGTACCAGATGCAACGTGCTGAACGAAGGCAACCCCAAAATTTTCAACGTTCTCTGTCCTTGCGTCTGTCAGGAAGGAGTCTACCAGATAGGCAATCCCGTAGAAATGAAACAATTCGTGACAAAGAACCTTCTCCAATTGGTCTACCTGACAGATCATCAAACCGAAATGAGACTTTGTATAAAAAAGAGTCATCTACTTCAATGCCACACATCAAAGATGGACCCAAACAGGATGAGCCAGATAATCGGGAGCGATCTTTAGAACCCGAGCGACCTCAATCAGTCCCACTGCAACAGAAGATCGAGGAAGCTCTGAAAGAGAAAAGAAGTGAGATTAATCTTGTGGTTGATGTAGAGCCAACAAAACCAGAGGCAACTACAGTGGAAATGTGCCAGCCAGATGATGACAAGAAATCAGAAGCTGAAGAAGAACCAAGAGATGATTTAGATGATCAGTCACTGGAGGTTAAAGTTGAACACACTACAACTGATATTGATATAGTAATAGAAGCTGAACAAGAACCAGAGCAACTACATGATACTTTGGAATTTAATGTGCTACAGAATCAAGCTGGAGAAGACAATGATAGTGGTGAAGATGATGAAAAAGATGAAGCCAATGTGGAATTTAGTGCAGCTGAGAAACGTTTATCCAGCTTTGTGGTTACCCTGGAAGAGACGGATGATGTGGATGAGCCTGAGTTACCTGAGGCTGCAATAGCCTTTGAAGGAAAGTATCGTAGTGATTCGATAGTCACAAATGACCTAGGTCCGGTTGCACAGTACATCTTAGAAAAGTCTAATCCTCAAGATGGAACTGTTACTGCTACTGCAGTTGATATTGAAGTGCGTACACCCACACCAAACTATGACCTTGGTACCATACAAGAGGCAGTGGAAATTATAAAAGTGGAAACAGCCTCTGGGAAGGAAGTTGAGATTATAAATGGTCATAGCCCAACATCGGACAATAGTGATATTTGACAAGAAACTCTGTTTTTATTAATTAAAGTTGTTGCTTTGTATATCATTTTACAGCTTTTTGTACAGGCAGTGACCAAGTATTCACAACACTGATCAGTACTATAGTACATTTACTACAAATCATGTACACATATTCATAGACAATGTACGCATGCACCTACTAATATCAACTGTTACTGCTCATGCGCGTTTAATCGAGTAAACTTGCTTGATGGCTGCTAATCTTAAAGCCCTGCAGCTCGCTGGAATAAAAGAAACTAAATGTGAAATTGGCGCGGGTGCGTACACTAGGGTGCTGGAAGTATATTATTGTGGAACAAGCTTCGCTGCCAAACAAATTCAACCTTCAGCGCGCCTACGCGAAGGACCCCAGCGAACCAAAGACAACTACGTTAAAGAATGTCAGCTGTGCATAGAGCTACGTCACCCCAACATCATACAATTCATCGGAATCTACCACAGCAGTGACTCCTCACTTCCTGTGATGGTGCTGGAATACATGAACGAAAGCTTAACAGCTTTTTTGAAGCGATGTCCAAATGTTCCTCTGGCTACCAAAATGTCTATACTGCTGGACACATCATTGGGTTTAAGATACCTCCATTGCCAGACTCCTCCAATTGTACATGGTGGCCTGTCATCTGACAACATTCTGCTTACAGCCCAGCAGGTAGCTAAGATTGATGTCAGCAGTTTAGTAGTGGCTAAGGTAGTGGATATAGAGAGCAAGAAATCTCAGCTAGGGACAGTGGACTTCCTTCCATCATCTTCAACTGAAAATGATATGTCCCTTGACATTTTTTCATTTGGTGCGGTAACCCTTCATGTTGCTACACAACAATGGCCTACACCAGAAAGTACGATGTCAACTGAGGTGGAGCGACGTCAGTGCTACATTGATCAGATGGAGACAGGATGCATGGAGGAATTAAGGTCACTGGTAATGACATGTTTGGATGATGATCCTGTGCAGCGTCCAACCATCATGGTCATCTCAGAAACAGTTAAGGAGATCAAACAATCATCAGTAAGCAAAGCACAAAATCTACTTTGTTGTTTGTTGTTTTACACACACCTCTTGTGTATTAGTTCTTCCTGTTCATTACAGATGTCAACAGTGACTTGTAGTGTAGAACACTCGAGCAATCTCACTAACAATGTTGTGCTGACATTAAAGGGGTCTATCTACTCTATTGGGACAGTGGAAGAAGCAGCAAAGAAAGAACAGTTAAGACAATATTACTGGTGTTGTATAGTAAATCCGTTTCACTTTTAATAGTGCTAGACTGCTGCAGCCATGGCTGGAGTCTCTGGTAAAGGAGACAGTTGAAAGTGAAACTCTGCATACTGCACTGGCTAAAGTGTACATTGATAGCAGTAGTGATCCTGATCAGTTCTTAAGGTAATTAAGGTGTACTATCACTACTGTGTACATTATTGGTAGTGTTTAACTGACACTTTTGTGTCTATACGTGAAAACTGTTTTTAGAAGTTTTCCTTTTTTTAGAGATGCTGTATAAAGTGTGGCCTGTTGGGACCAAACTCTTGATTACTATCTGTGTGACTGTAAATGTTACGTAGTGACTTTGTGGTTGCTATTATGAAGTGTTTTAGAGCCAGGTGGTATGAAAGTTGGGAATTATTTCACATCATATTGCATTTTCAAAGGTTTATGTAAACTTGAAGCAACATCAATGACTGATGTCTTTTTGTCATTTGGCCACAATGCACTCAAGTATATATTAATACAGAGCTTTTTTTTTGAGGGAGAATTTTTTTTGAACTTCGAGGATTAGCAATGATGTATAATACATATCTACAGAAATTTCTCCCTCGTAATTTGATCAAAGTGGCATTATTTTGGTTTTACAAATGCATAAAAGCTCCTTAAGATGCAAAAATATCCCTCCTCAAAATTTTGGATGTTGGCAATCCACAAAAAAGTTTCAAAATACATTGTTTTCATGACTTGTTAAAATCAATAGGTTTAGTTGTATACACGGTATGTAGTGAATGTACCATTAGAAGTGTTGATGTTTACAGTATGTGTATTATCATAGCTGGCACTCTGTAACATCATTGTAATCTTCTTTTTGACCTTATGTACTTTTTATTGTAGGGAGAACAAGTTTTATGATAGCAAGTTAATTGAGAAACATCACAAAAAGGAAGGTTCCTGTACAAAATCTGAACAAGGGAACGGTGATGCCGAGGTATGTACATGCATTTGTGTTACGTGTATAGTATGTCATTGCCACATGACCACTTTGTAATTGTCACTGTCACAAGGACTCACCGTTCAAGACTGAGGCATGTGATCTAGTGAAGCAAGGAGACATCAACCTTTGGACCACAGCACTGGATCCTAGTAACCCTAATAGGAAACAGCTAATTGACCAGGTAACCTGCATGCAAATTTTAACAATTACTTGTACAAATCCATTATTAGTACCATGTAGTATCTTACGGTATATATATATGTTAGCTCTTAAGCAAGCCTCGAGCCACTGAAAGTTAATAACTTCCGTATTCTACCACAATAAGCCAATTATTAGGTGCCTGGAATTGTGTATTGATTCTGTTCACATCATGGAACTTAGCTTTAAACATACATGATATAAGATTGACATTGTACTTGTACATCCTGGGGTTGGAGGATTTTTTCCCTTTCTTTGGCCCCTTTTCTATTACACCTTATTAGCTATAAGTCATTGAAGTCTAAGTCCTTGTAATTAGATTAAGTAATTCTAAGGCAGCAGCACAAGTTGCTGTCAGACCTTCAGTGCTGGTAATTGTAAAATGTTAATAATAACTAGTATATTAAAAATTATAAATTTAAAAATAAAGTAGGAATCCAAGCGATAAAAAGTAGTGAAAAAAGAGAAAAACAATGGTAGCTATTACAGCATAGCTCGGTGGGAAATCCCTACTTTGGCATGACATAGCCATTATTTTGTGTTCAATGCCAAAGTAGGAATTTCCCACTGAGCTGTGCTGTAATAGCTACCATTGTTCTTCTCTCTTCTACTTTATTTTTAAAATTATAATTTTTAATATACAAATTTTTTTTGTTGTTAAAGTATACAGCAGCTATAAGCATGTGACTGTTCTATTAGGGTGACTGCTGCATTAGAGTATCTCGAGTCATGTATGCTTGCCCCAAAAGGGGCGTAGTTTCAATCGATTATAGAGTATCTCTAGTCAGCCTTCAAAATTGAAGGTGTGTGGTCACTGAAATACAGCTAGTGCAAATGGGGTGTGTCATCGTGATTTCAATTGATTGTGTAGAATGAAGAATGGGCATGATCTTGTGACCTATCGTGAAGCTATCTAGTAAAAGTACCTTCATACAGTACCCTCCATTATATCAGAATATATTCCTCTGTACAATAACGTAGTCTAAGTGCCTTAAATAATCTTGCATAGCGTCTATTATGCTGCTTAGAGAACGTGTTGATACGGAAAATTAACGCCTCAATATGGTTTTGTTGGATGAAGAAGAAGACAAGTAGCCTGATTGAAGATAAAAGAAAAGACAAGACACAGATGGCACACACTCGTTGGAACCCCAAAAGGCACATCCCACTGGTGAGTTTGTTATTATGGCGTAAAATGGTGGCCGTCCACTCCTTCGTTTGGCCTCTAGGCTTGCGACTGTGGTTGGTCAGTCAGGCAGTCAGTCTAAATTCCAAGTTTTGGCGATTTTTAAAAATTCTGTATCCAGCCACCTGTAAGCGTTTTGTTGTATTTAATGCTGTTTTGTGTATTATATGGACTAGTACTATTCCGTAAAGGTGATTTTCGTCTTGTAAGATATCTCTAGGATGATTTTTAAAGGCGGAATTTTGGGCGGCGCGCAAAAATTTCACCTGGATTCCTGCTTAAACAGTACTTAAACGGTACGACTGTACTGTTTGATAAATACTTTAGGTTTAAGGAAGAAAATCCATCCCTCCTGGTGGAAGACCGAGCGTGGCCCCGACTAGACATTGGGTGACCTGCAGTTAAAATCCTGGGATTGGAGGGATCTTTTTTCCTTACTTTGGTCCCTTTTCTGTTATACCTTATTAGCTATAAGTCATTGAAGTCTAAGTCCTTGTAATTAGGTTAGGTAATCCTAAGATTGCAGCACAAGCTGCTACGTATCAGACCTTCAGTGGTAGTCACTGCAGAGTGTTAATAATAATAATGATGTGTATGATGGTGCGATTATCGGGCAAAGAAATTAGGTTTGGCAAATTTATCCTCTGTTTTGGCAGAGCAAAAGGTTTGGTTTGATGACAGTGTAAAAGCATTTAGGACATGATTTGATGTATTAGAACCAATGACTGGAGGACTGGATTTATTTTGGTGAATCATTTACTGTATGTTTGAAAATTTTATCTACACAAGGTATTATGGTAATAATAACACACAGTTTGTGGTTGAGGTCACTGTGTTGACACTATAATGTTTGTCAACTCTAAACTTGTTTTCTGCATACAAACTGGCCACCTTCTCAATGCTAACGATGAGGTCAACAATTTTCAGGCCACTGGTTGCTATGTGTTATATACACATGTCTTGTTTCATAGGTGATAGAGACCGCCATTTTTCAGACAGATGATGCAGAGAAGGCATCTGTTGCAGTGAAGGCATTCATGATGGCTGACCTGCCCAATGAGCTGGTTGAACTATTAGAGAAAATGATATTGGGAAAATCGGCATTTGCTGACAATCGGTAAGTGTGGAGTTATTGTACTAAATATATGTACATAAAATGTCATGGTATATGGATGGGTAGATTAGACACTGGAGTTGGGAAAAAAAAGGTGTTATCATTGTAACATGATAATACAGTGGAACCTTGTTTAAATGAGCCATCTGAATAAGAGCCATTACCTTTCTATTTATAAAGAACTGTTTTTGAGAGATCCTTGTAGACCTCTTTACCACCAATAGGCTTTTTTAGTTAGACTTGCACAATGATGTAACAAATGATGTAACTTCTTGTATCATTGATGTAATACACAATACCTGTGATAATCAGTGATTCACTTACAAGTAACATGTGTTAATTTAAAAGTATTACTTCCACACAAAGTGCTAATTGATTACACATGCTATGCACCCATTCTCTTCATCACTATAGACACATCAGGGTCAGTATATTTGAAGGGTGTATAGATTGAAAGTACATACGCTGATATCTTGCATTCTAGTACTTCCTTAGCAGGAAGGAATCGACCTTCCAAAAATGGTGTAATGTTCATCCTATCCTTTTACTGTGTAGTGTTCTTCCCTAGTAAAGTGTAGTGCAACCTGCTCAGGAAGTACATGTATGTATGGATATTGAATTTATTACAACTAGTTTGTACTGTCCATAATGGATATTGAACGTAGGCATCAATTGTTACTACCAAGAAAAGGAAGATGCTTACATATTACAAATCTCACATTCAATGCTATTAAACCATTACACCATCGCAGACAGGGAACAGTGTGGCTTTAAGAAGCACATTATGACATACAGAGAAAACACTAGCTGGAATCCATTTAATCACTTTGGTCCCATTTAAAGACACTATCACAGAAGTGTATACCACTATGGTGTACAGATAGACTGTATTAACATTTGCCACATGTGATCTCCATTAAGGACTTATCCACTCTGGGAAAAAATCTGAGTAACCTTACAACGTTCACAGACAGCCATTAATTTTTATACCAATAGCAAGGTGTACATCAACGGAACAAAGTTTAACAATGCTGGAAGTTATCTTGGAATTTGTATACAGTATCACAAAATAGTTTCAGCTTTAAAAAATACAAGTGTCAGTGGAAGGTGCATGGCTCAAGTGCACTCCTGAAAAATAAGAAAAATACACATTTGTCCTGTAAAAGGAACAACTTCCTTATTACAATGTATAATTTGTTTGGGATGGTGTTTAGATGTTCTACTTATATGTCATATTCATTGTATAGTAACTTGCAGAATTTGTTGATATTGACTGCAATCAAAGCAGATCAATCCAGGGTTATGAAGTACATTGACTGCCTTGACAATTTTGATGCTCCGGACATTGCTAATATTGCCATTTCAACTGAATTGTATGAGGAAGCATTTGCCATCTTCAAGAAGCAAAAAGTTAACAGTTCAGCGATTGATGTATGTCTAGTTGTGTGTGTGTGTGCGTGCGTGCGTGCGCGCGTGTGTGTGTGTGTGAGTGCGTGCTAGGGCTGAAACGGATAGTAGTTTTTACTATCCGGATATCCTGAACAAAATCTTTCCAGATATCCTACGGATAGTAACATCATCACTTGCTATAAAAGCATTGTATATTTTGTTGTGAACATGTTTGTTTTACTAGTACTTTAGAATAAACATAACACTTAAATGAAGATTAAGTAAGTTTGTAATAATGTTTAACTGGATCAAGGAAACATTAACATAAAATTGCTTCAAATTATTAGAAATTATCCTGATGGCATCAAATCACTATCCGGATAGTAAATTATTATCTGGATATCCAGATAATACGGATATCTGTTTCAGCCCTAGTGCGTGCGTGCATGAGTGCATGCATGCATGCCTATATGTGTGTCCATGTGTGCATGTAGTGTGTGCGTTTGCGTCCATGCGTGCGTGTACTCTGTGTGTACGTAAGAGCGTGAATACAAGACTCACAGACTGGTCACTCAGACTGGACACTTAAGGCAAACTCTTAACAATAATTCAGACATTATATAGCTATTGTGTAATGAATTAGTAACTTTCAAACCCAGTGTATGATTCCAGTCTGCAAAATTCATCAGAACGTCATGTTCATTGTAAAATGAAGTCAAACTATCTAACAGAAGAGTCACATAAGAAACAAAGGCAGAGAAATTTACCACCTTTTGCAAGTAATTGTGTGCATACCACTACTCCATATCTGTTTACAAATAAGTGCATGGAATTCTATTTTCTATTTGAGTATCATCTCAACTCCATGTGCTGTAGGTACTGATAGCTCATATTGATGACATGAGTAGAGCCAGTGAGTTTGCTGAACAGTGTGATGAGCTAGCAGTGTGGAGTGTACTGGCTAGAGCACAGCTGAACAAGGGCATGGTGAAGGAGTCCATTGACTCTTACATTAAGGCAGATGATGCCAGTGCTTCTAGTGAAGTGATTGAGGCTGCTAAAGGCAACGGTAAGATACAGTACTGTTCTGTTTTCAATGAGGGTATTTCTTCTCTCTTTCTGACCACCTAGTTTTCTAATAAAATAGCCGGTTTGGTTTTTAAAGTTCTCTGATGTCTGATTTTTTTGTTGTTATGAAGTGGTGTTAATCTCTGGCTAATGCGTGCATATATATGTGTGTGTGTGTGCGCGCACACACACACACACACACACACACACACACACACACACACACACACACACACACACACACACACACACACACACACACTTGCTTCCCTGGATAACACCAGGTATACCCCATCAGTGGGTATCTTCTGCTAATCAGGGAAGCAAATGCTAGCTGCCCATGTCTTACATGATATAAGGTGCCCACACCTTCATTGGTGAGGCATGGTATGTAGCCTCCCGCAAATTGCTTACTGAGAATTTGTATGCTCTGACTTGTAGCACCTGAGCAGTGAGCACACAGGTGTCTCTGGTCCACTGGCTGAAGGCATTGCTTTGTGTGTGTGCTTGTGTGATTAGTAATATTGTTAAGATATGTGGTGCAGACCAAGAAACATGTCTAAGATGTAATGCTGTACCAAATGTAATCATTAAGTCAGTCTGTGATATGTGACTGTTCATTTCCCATTAAAAACAGATTGTGGTGACATTCATTCAAGTTTGATGTAAAATAAGGTGTTCATGTTAGAATGCATTTTAGCCAAGTAATTTTGTTATATAGAAATAATTGCTATCCAAAATGTTGGAATGATCACTTTTAGAGAAAAACAAGCAGTGCATTAACAAAACAGTTACTCTCTATTAGAACAGTCAAGTAATGAATTTGGTCTGTTGTAAATGTCAAATACAGGAGGTATGTATTATACATGTGTTAGTACACAAGTGTAGACACTGGCCTGTGATCAACATGGTGGACAAAGAGGGGCAGAAAGTAGTTGTAAAATGTGGACTTGCGGACTTCATATATCCAGTCAGATACATGGAATTGGCTCAAAGTACTCTAATATAACAGTCAACTGACATCATCATTCTGCTAGATGTACTCTGGAATTCTAATGCATTAATACACTCTTAACCATAATTTGCACTGAGTTATATGTCCAGTGTCCAGACTAGTGATTCTTCCACACTGGAACAAGACCAGGCCACGTCACTTACCCTGACTATTTTGCTTGAGGTATTGCTGGCTGGGATGACTTTTGAGACTTTACACTAATGTTATACGCATGACCATAACTAGAATGCACAAAGCTAAAAAGACATCTGGCTATCTACAATTGCTTTGGTGCTCAACAATTTTCTTAGCATCTTACGCACCAAACAAGCACTCTTCAAGTCATTTTTAAATCAAGCTTCTAACTGCTGTTGTTTACCACTTACAGTGTATTGTATGTAAACTAAAGGTGTAGAACAAATTCTTGCTGTAAAGTACATGTTGACCACAAGTGAACACATTCAACTTATAAACATCCTGGCCGCCTGGCAGACTCCTGTAAGTGTTTGAGCGTCAATCGGATGGCTGCAGGTTTGAGGCCGCCCAGGTCCAGTCATGGATTTTTTATCTTTTCTCCACCTTTCAAACTTACTTTATGTAACAACTGTAAACAGGCTGTAGGACACAGACCTTCAGCACTTGTGCTGTAAAGTCTTAATAAATATAACAATGTCCACTTGGTTCCACTTTTGGGGTACTTTGTGAAAATAAAATCACCCTCTAAGGTTCCTATGGATACAAATACTTGAATTAACAAGGTGAAAACATCCTGATTACCTGGCAGACTCCTGTAAGTGTTTGAACGTTAATCGGATGGCTGCAGGTTCAAGGCTTCCCAGGTCCAGTCATGGATTTTTATCTCCTTTCTCCACCTTTCAAACATACTTTTTGTAATAACTTTAAACAGGCTGTAGGACCAGCAGTCCTACAGACCTTCAGCACTTGTGCTGTAAAGCCTTAATATATAAACAACTAGACCACGCAGTCCAAGTGGTAGAGCTAATAACTTGCAAGCATGACTGCATGAGGTCTGTTGACATGATTTTTTCTACTGATTAGCCTACCTTTTCACATTCTGGTGTACAAGAAGGAACCTTAGGAAAATAATTTAATATAAAGATCAATATCTTTTCGCTTTGATCAAGTGATGAATTATAACATTATTTATAGCACAAGCTATATCTACAGTACACCTAGCAGGTATACTAGAGGAAACCACTAGCAGGTAGCACTTTAAGACTGCATGATCACGTTAGTAAGAATAGTCTGTTAATGATTGTAATGTGAAGTGCACTTTGATGTACTCTAACAGAGCAGTCATACATTAAACAGTCACCACATACTTATAGCACTACTTCTGTAGTGATTGTATTGACTATATATACAAGTGTACAATTGTGTGTGAATGGTGCTATAATGGAATAGTCTGATGTTTTGATTTAATATGAACTGTTGAAGAAGTAAATGTTATATGACTAGGGGCAGGGAGGGGGTGACGTATGTCATACAGGACGATGGTACTGTATAGTAGGGACCTCAAAGGAGTACGTAGGTGTGGCCCATGAAAGACATCACCCAAAAACCAGCCTCACGTTTCCCTGACAACACTGAAGCAGTATTGGTTAGGTAAAACTAAGCCCAAACAAGCCTTCAGGTCAACCGAAAATGCTTTCTACAAGTTGCTATGAATTTTTTTTAAATTTATAAAATGGAGTTTTCTGCTGACTGACTGACTGACTGACTGACTGACTGACTGACTGACTGCCTGACTGACTGACTGACTGACTGACTGACTGACTGACTGACTGACTGACTGACTGACTGACTGCCTGACTGACTGACTGACTGCCTGACTGACTGACTGCCTGACTGACTGACTGACTGACTGACTGACTGATGCCTTCATACAAGCATAACTTAATAACGGTTAAGGCTACGGGCTTGATTTTTTCATTGTTCGATGTCACTTCGGCCCGAGAGGTGCCTTTTGGCATACCGCAATGCATTCTTCATGGACTTACCAGTCTCCTCCTTTGCAGACTTCTTTGTGTCTCATTCATCTTTGCTGACAGCGAAAAGTGTTTGGTTTGGTGGTAGCACGTGATGCTTCTCTTCGTAACAGAAAATTGTCTGTATTTTTCATAGTGGCTACTTTGATTGCAGAGGTGCTTTTCGAACAGTTCTTGATTCGTAATGCTGTGTAACGGGTTGAACATAGCTGACAATGAAGTGTATTGGATACTTCGCTTTTCAGACGATAATTGATAGTTCCATTTCTTTCTTTTGATATGATATGCATGGGTTCACCAGTCAAAATAATTTTATTTTGCAAATAAGAGTTAACAAACAAGTACACAAAAAATTGGAGTTTTCAACTTGAGTAGGGACCATAGCACATCAATAAAAAGTACTGAAACAAACTGGAGTATTAAATCACAGTAAAATAATAAGAAGTATTATATCCCTACTGTGCATAGTATCTTGAGTACAGTAGGAATATAACACTTCCTTATTATCGTGCACGGTCCCTATTCTAGTTGAAAATTCCAATTTTTTGTGTACTTGTACAAGGGTTATGGTTGTGTATTTACGTTATGTGTGCTGCAATACTGTAGGTAACTTTATGGATTTGGTGCGATATTTACAAATGGCACGGAAGAAGTCCAGTGATGATATCATAGGGAGAGAACTGGCATATGCCCTTGAAAAGATTTCCTAACCAGCATACTTGACATTTTATTCGAATTGTTTATGTGTTTTTATGTTACAGGTCAGTGTGTGGTACACGATCGCACACATATTAAATTACTATATAGCACAACTGTGGTAATTAATGCATATTAGTAATTCTTTCTTATATTTAGTTGTGTAGGTGGGGTGTTATGGGGTAATACCAATGGCTACTTGAAGTTGAAGAGATGCACTGGCCGGATGTCATGCACAAAATAACATCAGAAACTCACATCAGAGTCTACCTATCCACTAACCTAGTCTTCATCCCAATGACACAACCACACAACTGACTCTCTGCCAGTATTAATATTTAGGTCATGTGACTGACTATCAAAATGCAACAATAAAATAATTAGCATGCGGCTCTAAAATTACCATGTGGGTGGGTGACAGGAAACAAGGAATCTACAATTGGTGACCTAATATATGCAACAGTGTCCTTACACACTGTGTTACTCTGTATGAGTAGTCCATTTCACACGTAGCTATTATTGCATTAACAGATCTTGCCTGTAACCTAGTATGCACCGCTGTACAAGGCACTGTGATACCATAGACTATGTGTAGGGGAATATCTATGGTGATACGAGCTTGATTGTTGATTAGTGCTGATGAACAGTGGAAAACGGTGAACATTTACTTGAGAGCTCTTAACTTTGCATCCAAGGGCATGTACATCAGTTTCCCCACTACTGAAAATAGCTCACTGCAGTACAAATCAGAAACAGTCAAAATTTTACCCCAGCCATAAAAGCTTTCCATTATTACCAGTCATAGCGAGATGAAACCATTAGCTAGATGTTCTGCAGTCAAAAGTGTAAACCCCATGTCAGTTATTACATAAGTTACGCAATCAAACCCAATCCCACAATCGAAGTGTATTAAGATCGGGTACTGGCGTGCAGTAGGCTGGGACTGGCGATGGAGGACGATCAGGAAGGATTAAGTGATGGTAAGAAACAGAATTGTGTATCTTATAACGTAGTGGTAATAGATGAAGTAATTATTTATCACGCCACACTTTTATATATCTGTACTCAAACCCTAGTTTCGTCATGCACCCTTTTTCTTTTGTGTACGTGCGTCTGTGTGTGTGGGAGAGGGGGATTTGTGCAACCAGATCAACAAATTTTTGGGATTGTTGACTAGTGCTGATGAATAGCAAAGGCCAGCGGAAAACGGTGAGCATTGGCTTGAGAGCTCTTAGCTTTGCATCCAAGGACATGTACATCAGTTTCCCCACTAAGTGGCCTTGCTTTCATGATCTAAACAGTTGTAGATCTGACTGCACAAAACTGCTTTTGAAGGTCCGTTTATTGCCCCCATACAAAAGAAGACAAATGGTCTGGGCACAACACCTCACCCATCATATTGGGTAAATTTTATTTCTCAACATTTTCGTAGCCGCTTTTAATGAAAGGAAACTATTGGTGTTGAAATAATTACTGACAATTTAACCAAAAAATCTTGACAAGCAAATTTTCATAACACTCAATTCCAACATTTGAATGATTATCTCAGTGTCAAATCTACTACTGTATCAAACAGTACAGTAGCACTGTTTAGTAGGGTGCAGTAGGATGTGCGTGTGTGCCGCTTGCATAATTCGTGTTTGGAATTTCACATGAGTCTCAATAGTTAGTTGTAACACAAAACCAAAGAACATTAAACTTTACTAGCGCTCAGTAGATCTTTATATAGCGATTTACGTTAGCTTCAAGAAAATCTACATTGTTTTGAAAGAACCCATATTAGGTGAAACAGTGATTTTTGTTGCTATTTTGCTAAGAAATCCAGGGGCCCTTACAAAGCAACTTGAATTAACTCTATTAATATCCACTAAGACCCAGTGAACCACATTGTTGGCCGGTTTTGTGTAAAAATCAAGTGGTATGCATTGTATGTCCTACCTCCTCTAAAATGAATGGTATACGCCAAAGCGCTTCCATTAAAAACCATCATAGAAATATCATACAGAATATTCTTAGTACTTCTAACATCAAATTCAGCATTAAAAGCACTTACAGATGGGCAGATATTGAATCTAAAAAAAATTGCCAAAACCCAATTTTGGTCTGCTTGCCGGCCTGCCAGCCTGACCACAGTCGTATAGCTAGAGGTCAAATGAAGAACTGCATAGCCATCATTCATTCCACAATAACAAGCTCATATGTGGCATCTGCCTTTCTGACTGGTTTCCAACTCGAAGGTAGAAAAGCCCATCAGGGGTGTGGTCCACCTGAGGCATTTTCATTACAATCTATTTAACTGAACGCAAATAAAAATCACCATAACAAATGTTCTGGTTCTGGTGAGTGTCCACCTTCTGTGCTTTACCTATTATTTTAATGGTCATCTTTTCTGTATACAAGGAAACAAAACATAGGCATTTATTATCTGTATTAAAACTGGAGCATATTTAGACACCACAAAACTTTTGAAGTGTTTAATCTACTGCAAGGGGGAGTAGATATGTGTAACTGCATACATAAAATGATTGCATGGGACCACGCTCTTAAATGGTCCAAACACGCCACCACCCTTGTAATGATCAGATCTGAATGGCCACACCCCTTAATTATTGTAGAAAGCAAGGCATGACAAATTAATCTATTGTGTAGCTCAGTGGTAAGATCGATATACTCTAATAAAGTAGTCACAGCCACAAGTGTATTTGTGACTATTGGCTATGCTATGACAATGAATGATGGTAGCTATGTGGGAAAAATCCCTACTGTGGGATAGAACAGATGGTTATAAGATGCCAATGTAGGGACTTCCCACAAAGCTACCATCATTCATATTTCCTTGTGTCACTACTTTTTATTGCCAGAACCCTACAATGCCAAGTAGTGATTTTCCCACATAGTGATTCATAATTACTACTTTTTATCACTGGAACCCTACTTCATTTTAGTAATGCATCTATCGGTGATTTTAAAGGTCCACTGAAATGGTAAAATACAGTTTTGACCACAGTCAATCTTTGTTACTAGTGTTATGAGTTAATAGTTTAGCAGATTATGCTTTGCTCAGTAGATATAGTTTGCTGTGATTAGTGAAGCATCACATACACAGAAATGTCATACTAGCCATATTGACTTGAAAGATGATGAGAACTTGTACTGTAGCTACGTAGTTCAAGAGAGTGGGTTAGTAGTGATAAACAATATCCATGAAAGGGACTGTAAATCAACAGTACAGTAGTTGGAGTGAGTGAGTCCACGTTTGTTTCTAGGTATACAGATAGGTTGGTGGTTTGGTGGTTAAGAGGTGTCTTCTTCTATATTACAAGAGTAACCTGAAACATTTCTTGATGATAGTACAATTATTCCTACTAAACAGGATCCACTTTACGTGCATACACTGTATCATTTTTCATCATACAGTATGATAGTACTGTATATTGAGGTTGATGAAGGTTCTGGCCAATAACATCACACCTCACAATACCATCCTGATACCTTGGCTAGGTAGACTGACTAATGCCTTTAGACAAATGTAACTCTTTAGCACCTAAGGCTATGGGCTTGAATTTTTCACTTTTTGACATCGCTTCAACCTGACGGGTGCCTATTGGCATACCGAAGTGTATGTGTGTAATGGATGCTTCATGGACTTACCTGTGTTCTCCTTTGTGTTCCATTTATCTTTTCTGGCTGCGCAAGGTGTCAATTCCTGGTAGCACTGTCTGATGGCTTCCCTATGTTTGATGGAAATCATCCGAGTTTTCCGTTGTGATTGGATTGATTCCTAATAATGTTCTTCATTCATAATTCTGTATAACGAGCTGAACATAGCCAAAAATGAAGCATAATGGCCATGTACTTCGTTATTTCAGTAATTGATAATTGGGGCACACGTTCAGATGAAAACTTTTTGTTTTAATTCGATATGCGTGGGTTCACCAGTCATAATAATGTTACAAAAAAGTAAACAAACAAGTGTAAGAAAAATTATAGAATTTTAAGTTTCATAGAAAAAAGTAGGGAAACAATGGAAGTCGCCTACACCTGAAGGTAGGACATTTAATCCCTAATTTAGTCATGGGTATAGACTGAAGTAGGGATTAAATGTTCACTAGTATATCTTCAGGTGTAGGCGACGTCCCTTGTTTCCTTTCTTTTTTTTCCAAATGATCCCTAGTCGGACTTAAAATTCTTAATTTTTCCTTATACTGTGGTTAAAAACCCATGATTCAACCCTAACAGAATCATGAGAATTGGTACCATATATAGGACACTAACTATGGAACCAAATTCTTTTATATGTACGTAGTAGTATATTTTCAATTTACCTTACATGGTTGTGTGAAAAAGTTGCTTACCGTATTCGTTGGGAGATGATTGTAGTGTAATGATGTAAAACCTTTTGTGCCCCATTAGGATTTAATTACACTGTATTCTCCAGCAATTAGTTAATCAGAACAAACTTTTTCAAGCCCTATACAGTGAAGTGTGCGTCACTCCTCACTTAGCAACCACCCTTTAATAGTAGCCCAAATAAGATGTACTTCACAACCTCACTACTGAGGCCACATATATTTTTGGTCCAATAGGAATAAGGCCTCACTAACTAATAAGGCTATGACAGTGTACCAATGTATCCATGATATTGTATTAGCAGGGTTCCAATTGTCTTGGCCTTTTGTGGAGTAAGTAATCGTTATAAATGTCAGTGTTAAGTCTGCGCTAGTGTGTGGTCATGTTCGGTCACTACAAACAGGAACTTAGTAATGAGATCTTGTAGCAACTAATAGCATTCTATGGCTACTATTGTAGCACCTCAGCGACCAGTGCTATTAAAGTGTTGTATCCTAGCAACTAGCAAAATTATGTAAACAAACTCAAGATAAATGGCACTTACCAGGTTACCCAGGAAAGCAGTAATTTGTAAAAGCTTTATATAGAATATAATTTTTACAACTTGTAAGTAAAATTTCTTCCAAGAGAATGAATCAGAAAACCTTTACATGTTGGAAATGCTTTGAATGGTTCCAGCCCATGTTGTTGTTGTTGTACAAGTGAGTCAAATGTAAGATACTTCATGGCCTTATTATTGTAATAGCCACATTTTTATTGTCGTCATATATATTTCAGTCTCACGGGTGATCCCACACTGTTATTGTGCCAACAGTGCAGTATGAACTGATGATTGTCCTTTTGTAACTTCAAAGCCAATGCAGTGATTTGAAAGTACATGAAATCTCCTAATCTGTGATGCTAAATTGATTGTGTTATCATACAATGCCTTTGTGGGACCTCATTAAATACTAACTGAGGCCTTGTAACCACTTCATGGAAATGTTAGTGACTGTTATGGTCATTGTGCTAATATCCTGTGTGTTGATACAAACACATTCACATGGAATAAATGTATATATGAGGATGTGGGATGGACTAATCTTATTTGCCTGATATGGTTCTTAGAATGTTCCATAAACTATTGTATAGGGATTGTTTTTTGCAGTTTTTAATTCTGGAGAAAAATTTTCATATTCAACAAAAATTCCTGAAATATGAATTCACTTGTACCATTCCATGTTGTATTACAGTATTTTTTAAGGTTGATTGTATATACAGTACATTGAATACAAGAGAGTAGAGGAATATTTTGGTAATCATCACTACATTGACATGAAGGTCCAGACTTGCTCATGAAAGTGTTTCACATATTTAGTCTTGCTCTCAGATCACAAGGCCGGCCCGGTAGCACTCAATAAAAACTTTTGGGCAGTAAAGGGTACATGTGACCAAACTATTTGTCAGTTGCAGTAATATCTCTTACATTTTTCTTAGTACACACAGTAGCCTTGGTAGCATGCACAGAAGACCTGAATAAAACAGTGGACAAGGTAGTCTCAGTTTACTAAAGTATACATATCAAGTTATAATATTAACTTGTTTAACTCAAGCTAATAATAGTCCTAACACGTTATAGTTTTGGCTCTTCTTGCAGCTACAACAACAACTATACTTTGTTATGTACTAGTTTAGTGGCTAAACTTATTGTTAGTTATTGAACTGAAATGATCCCTTGTTACAAAGAGATGGTGTTTCATATGATACAAAATGACCATCTTACATTTAGCAGTGAGACCTAAGTATGATGTCAACATAGGCCACACAAGTTCTTCATTGAAATGTGAAGCTCCATTGTTTGTACTATCAAATAAATGTAATGTGGACTTTCAGTTTTACTGTCAGCCCTTGTTGGAATGTGGTGAAGTATTACTTGAGGAAGGGAATTATTTTAGTGTTTGTGATCTTTCAGAAGTGTTATGCCAAGAGTTAATAATAGTAGAGAGGAGAGTATCCAACACAATACAGAGTCTCCACAAATGATTAGTGTGATTCAAAGAAATTCCTCTGTAAAACTCTGTGATTTGTAATATATTCTATATGTGAAGATTGTTTTAATCATCACATTTCTTTGTTCTGCCAGTGTGTACTTGTTAACATGTCTGAGAGAATCCCTTTGAATCGCACTAAATCTTTTGTAGAGGCTCTGTATTGTGTTAGACACTCTCCTCTCCACTATTATTAACTCTTGGTTATGTGCATGTAATAATGAATAATGATTGGTGGTACTAATCTTGTAGGTGTTTATATCATAGATGTACAGTTATGGTTCATGCTAACAAGTACCATAGTTAGCACATGCTATGTATGTAATATCTCAACTATCAGTGCCTCTGCGTTTATATTAGTAGTCCAGGATACTCCCTATGCTATTTCCTTTATTGTATTTGAATGAATACTCATTTATTGGATTGGCTGTATATTCCCTGTTATGTCTGTACTTATATGATGCAAATCTGTAAGGTGTTTTTTGTGTTGTATATTATATAGTTATACAACGGCCACGAGTGCTCTGCCTGATATAAACGCACAAGCCTGAGGGCCGTTAGGCCCGAAGGCAAGTGCGTTTATACAGGCAGAGCACGAGTGCACGTTTGATAACTGTTATGTACCACTCACTTAATAGGTGGGGAGAGTCTCACAAGACAGCTGTAACACTTATAAAGGCCAGGTTTCTAACATCGATTGTGGGTAACCAAGCCGGACGTTGCGATGACGTTCCCCCTGCAGCCACCTGAGATATTGAAAGCTAGTACGCTATGCGTTATATCACTAACCTGCATTCGCTGTTTGACTCTCATCATGTAGTGCTCAGCATGCCAGCGTGATCACTCAATCGCCATATAGACTAAGCGCCAGACTAATCGCCATAGTGATTCTCTCAAGCGAAAAAAAGCAGCTAAATAGACGGTTTAAGTAAACAAAACCTAACTACCAAACGATACTAGTCTAATTCTTACTATTCACACTGGCTAAACTCGAATCTGGTGGCATGACAAAACTGGTTACCACAATCGAACGTAAAGGTTAGTATTATTTAGAATATATTTGTTTTATTGAGTCATTGTCAAAGTGGACTACAGTTTGATCTGGGCTAAGATGGCACCAGACTAGTAAGGTATATAAGTACGTTATATATATATATATATATATATATATATATATATATATATATATATATATATATATAGACTAGAGTTGTGGCCACCCGTGTTGGCTTTTTCGATCGCCATTGGCTGCTTGTAAACATTATACGTATTGGTGACGTTATGGCCCACAATCGACCGTTACATGTCAGGCTATAAAAGAATTCGAGTGATCTGTGAAGTGTCTTTCCACCTATTAGGTGAGGTGTCGTAGTGGTCTTCGCCACCGGCACTTGTGCTATGCTGCACAAAACCGCAGCCAGTGCAATATCTGTATATTGCACTGCGGTCGGTGCATTATAACTTATAATGCACTCGTTGTGGTCTACAAAACCACAACCAGTGTGTTATAAGTTATAATGCACTCGCTGTGGTCTGCAGCAGTGCAATATACAAATTATGGCACTGGCGGTGCCTTTGAACTGCCCACGCAGAGTGGTACACACACACACACACACATATATATATATAAATGTCTCACTGTTGTTATTGTCATTGTGTTCCTTGCCACGTGTGTTCATGACAATTGTTTTATCAATGCATCTCTAAACTCATTAGACTTTGTAATATACAGGTCTCATCTTCTTGTTACTGTACAGTTACTGTTGCAAGGTACAAATTTTTGTGAGGCTATTACATAGCCTCCAGCATAAATTTCTGTAATCGTGAAATCTGTGAGACATGACCGTGATTCTACACATCTCTTTGGATACTATGGCAAAGTTATGAATATAGATGGTTTAGGCAAAATCTGCTCACTAGAAAATCAGTCTGCCAGTAGAATTTTTTTGTAAAATTTGGACCTCACACACATATAACCTGCTGCACAGTGTGTAGTTAGATAGTGGGTAGTTTCTGTTTACCTGACAAATATCAACTTGTTTATGGTATTGTATAACAGTGTATAATCTCTGTTTGTGGTTTAGTACTGTTTGACCAACTCTAGTACCTCCTACATTCTGTGGGAGGGATTTCATCCAATATAGTTAATCAACAATTGAAGGATATTATGTAGGACTATTCCGTGCATCCTATTATTGAAAACTTAGTTTGTGATACTTATCTAAAGTAGTCAAGGAATCCTAAGCTGAAGTCCTTTCCCTGTTTTAATTTACTAACTTGATGCAATGTTTATTGAAACAACCCACCTATCCAAGAGAGATATGCAACATATAGAATTAAACCACTGCATGGCTTGAGGTGGCTCACACTACATAACTATAGTATGTACGTGTTGAGCTGGATCCTCAAGAACATTTAATAACTCATGGATACAATTACACACAATCTTGAAACTTGGCTCATTTGTAGTACTGCTTGACCCGCTAAAACTTTTTTTCATTCAATTGTCTGACATAATATTTAAGACCAGTCAGCATTTCTTATGGGGAAGCCATAAAAGTACAGTGTCATTACAGCCCTTTCCTGAACTTGTAATGGAGCCAGACCATACATGTCTGTTGTGACACCTTTGCTGTCACCACTTATCATCTGGTTGACTGAATGTTAACTCTCTTGAGAAAAAACACTTTTAATTTTTAGCTGTTTTTCAGGATCCAGCTCAACTTGTGCATACTATAGTCACAAATGTATAGTCTCACAGGTCACATCCTTATCCGTGCAGGATGTTATTACTTTCAGTGTAAGTGCTCGTAAGAAAGGGTCTGGACTACATCATGTGAACTTAGCTGGAACTTAGGTAGACCAATCAGATTGCAACATTTGCTTGCCATAACTGCCGTAAATTGCATCATGGGTTTTTTCAAAACTGTGGGGGTAGGCCACATCGACGATCAAATAACGTGATTATGTAGTCAATTCATGCATTCCTTTCTGTCACGAGTTTTAATCCAAATTCCCCAGATCCTTTAGCATGGGTGCTTTGCTGACACTGTGTGGAAAAGAGCCTGGCCTGTGAGGCTGAAAGTCTGGCCTGCGAGGCTGAGAGTCTGGCCTGCGAGGCTGAGAGTCTGGCTTGCAAGATTATGATGTATGAAGGACTTCGTTATTAGCCAGAAGCCAAACTTTTATAACAAACTTTGGGATACATGCAACAGTGCATGTTCTTTTGTGTAATGTCCTTAGTAATTAACTGTATTATACAACAGAGATGGTGCAGTTACACCCGTGTTTTCTAAACTGTTGTATAATAATGGACTTCATTTCCTCTGTGTGATCATACTTCGTGTAGTAGGAGATCTGCAAAGGATTCCTAAGTTTGTATATGTACTGAAACAAGGTGTAAGGAAACAAAAATTATGCATGTAAACATCTTCCTTTTGGTATGTAATCCTTACAATAGATGTTTAACTTGATATGTCAGTATTTACTCAAAGTTTACTAAAAATTACTCCATTTTTGTTGGTCACTATGTATATTGTTTTTTGTGCTTCAACTTGGAGTAGCCATTACATTACTTGGCTATCTTCCTCATTGTCACTATCTTCCTCATTGTCGCCATAAGCATGCCCAGTTTATGTGAACACTGGGATAGTATGTTCATGTCAGACTGAAACTTACTGTACAGCAGAAAAGGAAAAGTTGACAAATTTGCTAAATCAGTTACTCTAAGTCAGTCATCACATTCAAAAGTGGGTGTTTAGATATATATTTTCATCAAAGTTGATGAAGTGTGGATTTGTCAACTTTTACTTCCATCAAACTTTCCTGTCATACATGAAAACTGAATGTGGTACGTATAATAGTTTAGTACTATTTGACTAACTCTAATACCTACAAGTGTTGTTATTGTGAGGGAGATTGCTCATGGTATAAAGCCATGGAAGGGATGTTGTGAAATACCCTAGTGATTCATTATCATAAATGTTCAGACTGATTCTCTTATCATGTCCAGTAAAATGAAACAGAAACGTAATTTTAGATGTGTTACAGAAGAGAGTGTTTGCTACTTCTCAGAAAGAATCCACATGGCTAGCACAAAGAGTTGATTTCATATAACGGTGCTACTTATCTTAGAATATGGAGATTTGAGCTTTCCTACCCAAAAATACTACCCAAAATCCAGCCTCACACCAGCTTGGCCATATATAATCAAATGCAAACCACAAACCCTTCCAGCAAGTTTCTGTGAAATTTTAGTTAAACTGAATTTTCCACTAACTGACTAAATAACCGATGCTTTTCAGCCCAGCGTAACTTGACTAAGACTGCATGATTTCTTGCTGTTTGATGTTGCTTAGGCTCAAGCGCTTTTCATCAATCGCGTCTGCTACAGTGCATTCATCATGGACTTTTGTTTGTCCTTCTTTGTGTCCTATTTCCTTTCTCTACTGTTGACTCATGGTAACATGCCATGGCTTCAGTACTGGCTATAACATTATGTAGTCAGTGGATTGATTGTACTTCTCGTACTGTTGTATGCTCTACAATGAGTAGAACATAGCTAAAAATGAAGCAGAATGGCCACTTCATTTTTAATGGTCAGGGTGTGTGAGTGCATGAGAAGTGCAATCACACACTTTTCCTTTGTCCTCACGTTGCAAAGACAGCTTTGCTAACCTGCATACTTGTCACCCAAAACTTTTCCTGTTCATCTGCCACTTCTTGGTGGAATTCTCTCACTGGTGCCACACGCATTACTTGTAATTATGATGAATTTATATCCTCTGTTAAGTACTTTTACTAAAATAAACTTGTGTAGTATATATAGTTATATTATTGTATATGTAATATGGTTGTCTAGTGGTTGTGTTTTGTACTGTGTTTTGTACTGTGTTTATTGTTGTGTACGTACTTTGGTAGAGAAAAAACCAGCTTTTGCCAACTACCATGAGGGTTACTAAACTAAAAATACATCAATCAGTGTTCAGTTGTAATTGTCTGTATTGATCGGATTGATTACAGAGGCACTTCTTGTACTCAGTGTTGTTCATTTGTACTGCTATATGACAGGTGGAACATGACTGAAAATAAAGCAGAATGACCACTTTGCTTTCGGTAATTGATATAGTCAAGGTGTACATTCATTGTTGTCATAAATCTGCTGCAAAAAAGTAAACTGCAAATCAAGTGTAAGGAAAAATTAGAAATTTTACATTTGAGTATAAATGAAGTAAGGGAGATTATCTACACATGCAACTCTACTAGTGGACATGTAATCCCTACTTCAGTCATAGCTATACACTATTAACAAGCTGAAGTAGGAATTAAATGTCAACTGGTATAGCTGCAGTTGTAGATGATCTCCCTTGCTTCATTGCTTTTTCTTATTGTGATCCCTAAAGTTACTAATTTTTCATACTGTGTTACTGATATCCTAATTGTTACATCATCTGTTCCTTATGTGTGTAAACAAAGCCTTGACATGACTTGTGTAACCAATTGCACATAATGGCATAACATTTATATCCCATTATCATACAATGGATAATAGAAGTGCAAACGGAAGTGGAGATTTGTGTATGTACTAAAACAAGCTGTAGAGGAAACAAAAACGTATAATTACACTCATGTATAACTTGTTTTATTTTGACTGTGTGTGACATCTTTACATCGTGTCAAAACAACTCCTTATAAAGTTCATTAGTTTAACCACAAGTGTATTTTTTGGCAAGACAGGACCATTATGTTTTACTCTGTTCATATATGGTGTATTGAAGTACTATTTGTATTTACAAGATGGTCATTGCGATTTCCAATACATTGTGTGATATATAAAGAAAATTCATGGTGTGCCAGCTTTGGATTATAAAAAAATCCAGTTTGGCAGTTGTTGAATTGCATTATAAACAAGGAAAGTATGCTTTATAGTTTACTGTGAGCACATTTCACACTTACATGTACACAGGTTTAAGAGCACAAAACACTAGAGGTAACTTTCTTACTAGAAAACCACTTGAACTGGGCTATACAGCATCAATAGCAAGGTAGTAAGCTAGGGGACCTCCATAATGTAGTTACTACAATGAAGTGGTTGTATTAACAGTGTGATGGTAAAAGAGATTTAAAGTATTGTTATTCTATCATACAGGTCTTCATGAGGATTGGGTGACTGCAGATATGCCAGCACTGGCAGATGTAATGAGTAAGGTGTTACAAAAAAGAGTCATAAATGACCAGGTATAAAACTTTATTACATATTATGAAATATATCTCTATTAAGAGAATGAGTCTGTTGTTGGAAAGCCACCAAGTTTAAAATGGAAATCTTTTGTAAGCTCTTTGTAATAGTTTCCAGGAATTAACTTGTTTGAGCACATACTTATACCTGTTAGATTTAGAACAGTGTAAATTAGTACCACAATTGGTGACTAATATTTTTGTGCAAGATTATTTCTCTATTTCCTAGCTGTAATATTGATGATAATCTATACCATATGGAGCATGAATGTCACTCATGTATATGAATGCATGTATCCATTGTATACATGAATGGACAAACATGAACACGAATGCACAGTATACCTGCCTGTGCTGTTTACATGTATCTATGCCGAATATTTTGTACTCATGATACAGTAAGTAGCTATAAGTCTCAAAATGTACTTATTAGTTTTTCATTCACCAATGCTCAAAATAGCAATGTGGGCAGGCGGATTTAAACTTTTTTTATGCACTAGATAACTAAATTACATGACCAAGAATACAACTCTTTTAGACTGCTCTAGCTAGTTACTAACTTTCAGAGTTGCTTAATGGCTGCATGCAGCCCTTAGTAGTACAAAATATCACTGATTATGTGGCTATATGTATGTGTGTAATTGTTGTGACCTCTGTGTATGTATTGTGACCTCTGGTGTACAATAAAGGACCCCATACTCTCAAAGAGGAAGGCCGTGGAAGAGGCACATGACCTTGATGTGGCAGATGAGGTATATATGCACACCAATTAATGGTTCAAGTATTGGTCATGTGTGAACTATTATTAGTCACATGCAGTCTAATTCATACCTTATTTGGTAATGTATTTATAATATCATTTACCAACAGGAAGCCATATGACATGTTGTTAGTGCTATTATGGTGATAGTAGCTGACAGTAATGTCATATTTGTTACATTGTGGTCTTCATACATGACACAAGCATTTCTATGACATACGAGATCAAGAAGTTATATGTGTTTTCACAAATTGAATAAACAATTCAGATTTTCACATCTTCATTATATGGTAATGAAATGGTAATGAAAATGTGTTTCATTCCCTGTGAATGAATGGTGTTTACAGTTTACATGGCATACATGTAGATATATCCTGGCCTTCTGGGTGTGTGACAATAAATGATGAATGTGAAACTGCATGTGAAAGGATTCCACAGGTGGATTAATTGATTCATGACTTCCTTTAATGTATAGTGTCTTTACCTTAATGTGGTTATTAATGTGTAGTCACTTCCTGACAGAATGTGACACAAAAGACGTAATTAAGTATGCACAAACCATTGTAAATTGAATAGGACTTACTGCTGTGTTGAAACACTCTTACTTGTATGTATTCAAGGTAATGTATCAGCCTACACTGAAGTCAGACTATTTTCAGTAGTTTAAATTGCCCGCCATGCAAGTTTGTACATCAGCAATAATTTTGGCCATCACACTTGTAACTAAATAACATACACTATATTGTCAACTTCTGTGTATATAGTTATATGACACTTGTCTTCTTTATGCTTCACTATATTGCAAGTGTCAACTACTGGATGACTGCAAGTCTTTTTGTCTAACATGTTACAAGCAGCGTTGAAACCGGGTCACTACTGCTGACCCGGATGACCCACTGACCCGGATTTGACCCGGATGTGACCCGGATTAAATTAGGCCGGGGCGCGCGATAAGAGCTATGTTTGGGGTATTCTCGAGCAAGCGAGACTACGTTTTGAGCGTTCGATTCGTGTTGAGTAAACGAGTAGTTATGTGATAACTAAGCCGGTAAGTTTAGAATTTAAAATCAGTCAGTTGGTTTGGTTCCACGTAGCTACTGTGAGTTTACAGACAGCAATTGGGTGTGGCTTCATACATACTTAGTATTGCAATTTCCCAATATATTAAAATGGGTGTGGCTCACAAAAGTACTTAATATCCTGCTGCAAGACTAGACCTAGACTATATACAACTCATACATTAATCGATTAGTGGGCGTGGCTCCACGTAAGCTTGCAGACAGAAACGGACACAGTTTCATGCTACAGACTGCACTTACTAATAAATGGGCGTGGCTGAGCGTATGTTTGTAACTCGATAAGTGGGCGTGGCTCATGAAAGAGCTACGCGACTAGCGTTTATAGGTTCCACGTCGTCAAACGATCAATTTCGTTTCTCACGTGATCCAATCCGGGTCAGACCCGGATAATTTGTAAACCGGGTCAGACCCGGATGACCCGGAGAAAATGTGATCCGGATGACTCGGATGACCCGACCGGGTTTCAACGCTGGTTACAAGGCAGTTCCAGTGTGAGTGCTTATAGCTATTCTTTAATAAATAAGTGTCTTGCAGCACTGCAAGGGTCTGCAGACTATTATACTGTATGATAAAAGAAACATATCACAATGTAACACATCACAATGCAACGCATTTGTGCAAAGCTGCCTGTAATCACACACTTTTTTTGTTCAGTTGTCCTTTTCGGAAATTACCTAATTGCGCGTGACGTATACAGCTAGGTGCTTGCGTATATAAGGAGTTGCGAAGTGTACCGCTGCAGTCAGAACTCGATCGATAGAGTAAAACTTTGCTGAGCTCTAATAAACACTATTCTATACAGCAGCTAAAATGTCTAGCGGAATGGTTGAAACACTCCTCAAGCCTGAAAACGTCCATGAGCTACTCAGAGTCGAAGACCAACTTAGAGTGGACGATGATATGCTAAAGCCAATGCTCCCAGGAAGAAGGTCTAATCGCAACCGAGTTATTTACAATACTTCGTCTGTACCGGGCAAACAACCAAACAGAAAGTACTCTGACGATTTGCCTCCAAGAAGCGCTACCGTAGGAGCAGCAAATCTGTCACGAACCAAAAACCAGGAATCTGAAAGCACTGCAAGACGGCACAACACTGTATTATGAACAGTAACTATTGCAATTTGGCATCAATACACTGATTTTTAATATATCTGTAAATATCTGCACCGTAGCTATAGCTATATGATATTTGTTGAGTCCGTGTAGTCAGTCCAGTATACATCATGTGTTGTTCAGCATCTGTTTAAAATGATGAAATTTTGTGAAGTGTCAAAATGTGCGAATATGCATGTGTGGTGGAGGGTGCAACGTGACGAGTAAATTAATTCGCGCCAGATAGCAACTGATACAGCTATCTCGGATTAAATCCAGTGAATTGAACGCCCCCTATAGCCTGACAAGTAATTCAGTATGAATTTTGCAAGCTACAAAAAATTCTCTCTAGTTAAACTGGAATTGTGACCTCTGGTCAGTGTACAATAAAGGACCCCATACTCTCAAAGAGGAAGACCGTGGAAGAGACATGACCCTGATGTGGCAGATGAGATAAATATGCACACTAATTAATGGTTCAAGTATTGTTCATGCATGTTTGAACTATTATTAGTCACATTCAGTTTAATTCATACTTTATCTGGTAATGTATTTACCAACAGGAAACCATATAACATACTTGTGGTTATTACTGTTTATATTATGGTGATAGTAGCTGACAGTAATGTCATATTTGTTACATGATGCAAGCATTTCTGTGATATATGTTTTCTCAAATTGAAAAAACAACAATTATAATTTTTTATGGTAATGAAAATTTATTTCATTCCCTGTGAATGGTGTTTACATGGCATACATGTAGATATATCCTGGCCTTCTGTGTGTGCGACCATAGGCGGATCTAGGAGGCACTGTCGGGGGGGAGGGAGGGGAAGAAGTTTTAGACTGTACAACAGTGTTTAAAGTTATATTCAGTTGCATAAGTTTATTCAGTATAGCTGGATGAATGATAGACGTACAGTTTTAAGACTAGTTAGAGAAAATTTTAAAAATTAGACGAGCATTTTTGATAGCATTTAGTTAATGAAGCGTATGCTTGCAATGTATATAAAGATCTGTTTGATGATAAAGTGTACTAATCAAACTAAGATGTAGCTAGTATATTGTTATAATGACATTAGAATTGTGACTGCTCTATTGGAGTGTCTTGATCTTGGCACAAAAATTCAAACCTCCACTTTCTTTACATAGTATAACTGTAAAATACACCTAATCAAAAACGGCCAAGCTGTTAAAAAAGGGTGCGGCCTCCAAAAAATCCAGGGTGAAAAAAGCTGTGAAATCAAAGGTGGCGGCCAAGAAATGGCTGTGATGGTAGGTTAATGGAAAAAAAATTAATAACGCCAATTCAGGTGAATTTGTGTTGCCTCCTCGACTAGGATTCGGCACCAAATTCACCTGAATTGTCGTTATTAAAATTTTTGCCATTAACCAACCATCACAGCCATTTCTTGGCCGCCACCTTTGATTCACATTCTATTTTCACCCTGGCTTTTTTGGAGGCCGCACCCTTTTTTTACAACTTGGCTGCTTTTGATTAGATATCACCTCTTTTTGTAATTTCATACCTAAAGCCAGCCTATGGCCAGCTTTAGGTATTTCTTTTAGCTTGTCTTTTTCTTTACCACAGATCTAGAGAGAAGATTATTATGAAGAAGATTTTAGTGATTGTTTAGCTACATGTAATAAATTTTAATTTTGTTGATTGATCATAAAAATAAGTCACACAGGTTAAACTGTTTGTAGCTACAGGGAAATGTGTATGTATAGTTCTTTTCTACAGGGAGCCTCATAATGTAACCATACTCTTTGACTACATGCATGGTGAATGGTTTGTAGTTGGACTCACCACATGGTGGCTTATTTATAGCTGAAACACTCTACAAAATGTAGCTGAATTCTCTCCAGTTTCCAGTGATCTCCCTACAGGGTGATTTGTTTCTAGCTGATCTGTACAGGGTGAATTGTTTCTTGCTGATTTCTGTACAGTTTCCAGCTCAACTCTCTACAGGGTGACTTGTTTCTGGCTGACCTCTCTACAGGGTAATTTGTTTCTAGCTGATCTCTACAGGGTGAATTGTTTCTAGCTGAGTTCTGTACAGGGTGACTTGTTTCTACCTCATCTCTCTACAGGGTGATTTCTTTCAAGTTGATCTCTCTACATGATAGAAATTTTAAATGTAGCCTATCTCTTTACAAGGTTACTTGACTCTCTACAGAGTGACTTCAAATGGATTTGAACTCTTTGCAGGATAACTTGCTTCTAGCTGATCTTTCTACTGAAAGAGTTTGTTTGTAGCTGAACTCTCCACATGGTTGCTTATTTCTAGCTGAAACACCCTACGAAATGTAGCTGAATTCTTGTTGATCTCTCTATGGATGGCTTGTTTCCAGCTGAACTCTCTACAGGGTGATTTGTTTCTAGCTGATCTTTCTACAGGGCGATAAGTTTCTAGCTTATCTCTACTGAGCTCTTTACGGGGTGACTTGAAGCATAGCTGAACTCTCTACAGAGTGATTTGTTTGCTGTTGAACTGTCTTCAGGGTGACTTGTTTGTAGTTGAACTCTACAGGGTGACTTGTTTGTAACTGAACTGTCTACAGGGCTATTTGTTTTTGATACTAGTTGAAGGGTGGCTTGAACTCCCTATGTTGTTAGCTGAACGGTGACTTGATTGTAGCTGAACGTCTGATAGAGTGACTTATTGCGCAGCTGAATGTTCTATTAGGGTGACTGCACTATTAGAGTATCTCGATCGCACACTTGTTACACCTAGTTCACTTTCAGTTTCATAGTGTAGCTCGGTGGATTTTAATCTGATTCCTTGTAAACCACTGCAAGATCACTCTAAAATGATTTATCTACTGATTTCAGCTGATTCCATTAACTAGTTTGCCTGGTAGATGTGGCAAGTATTACTTTTTTATTAACAAAACTCGAGATCGTGCGCATTTTACATATGGTTGGCGTTTGTGACTGTTAGTGCGATTTTTTTCAAACCACAAAAGGTTTGCACTACGATGGTTACTCCATGTACAGACCAATTTTCAAGTCATTCCTTCAAACGGTTTATCCTGTGGCCGTGACAAAATATCGCTATCGAATTTTTCGAAAATCGCGTGTAACTCCTATGTTCTTTATCCAAAGTGTACAATATTTGGACTGTAAACGTGCTAAATTACGTTCGTACAGCCTTCCAAATGTGAAGAAATTGACTAAAGTATGCGTGAGTTATAGCAATTTTTCTAAGTGGTGTGAAAAGAAAATACGAGACGAACTTTGAAGGCGCATATCTCAGTGATAGCCTGGCGGATCCAGTTCAAATTTGCAATGGGTGGTGCCCCACCCCGAGGTAGTTTCCACAGCAAAAATGGTTAATTTCCGTCCAGCCATTAGCAAGCTACGGATGCGTGAAAACGGTGTTTTCTTGGTTCCTGTAAAATACACACTTGTCTGTCGCGCGCCCGAACTGGCTGTACTTGGCCGCACGACACACTATGATTTATAACTGTTATCTTCTATTTGCCCATTGGCTTTCTATACTTCTGAATACAGTACATGATTCCAGTTTCTGGTATCAATATTGAGTACTGTGAGTCCAAGGGAGGTAGAAAAGGACCAGGAGGGAGGAACAGCCCCCCCCCCAGATCTGCCTATATGCATGTGTGTGACAATAAATGATGAATATGAAACTGCATGTGAAAGGATTCTACAGGTAGATTAATTGATTCATGACCTCCTTTAATGTACAGTCACTTCCTGACAGAGTGTGAAACAATGACATAATTAAGTATATATATGTACAAACCATTGTAAATTGACTCCTGCATTGAAACACTCTTACTTGCATGTATTCAAGGCAATGCGGCAACACAATGTTTCAGCCTACACTGAAGTCAGACTATTTTCAGTAGTTTAGAATTGTCATACAAGTTTGTACATCAGCACCTATTATTGTGCATGTCCGTATGATTTGGGCCATCACACTTGTAACTAAATAACATACACTGTATCGTCTACTTCTATGATAATGTATATACTTGTCTTCTTTATGTTTCACTATATTGCAAGTGTCAACTAGATCTACTGGATGACTCACTGCAAGTCTTTTGTCTAACATGTCACAAGGCAGTTCAAGTGCAAGTGCTTATATTCTTTAATCGATAAGTGCCTTGCATGCAGCACTGCAATGGTATGCAGACTATATTATATTGTATGATAAAAGAAACACATCGAATTTGTACATAGCTACCTGTAACCACACACTTGCTTTTGTAATTTTGTCGAGCAGACATTGCATCGTTGTCCTTTGTGGGTGTATTGCATGGAAATGACCTAATTGCGCGTGACGTAAGGCCGAATTGCGCGTGACGTAAACCCTAATTTCGCGTGACGTTAAACCTAATTGCGCGTGACGTAAATAGCTCGGCGCTTGCGTATATAAGGCGTTGCGAAGTGTACTACTGCTCGACAGAGTAAAACTTTACTGTGCTCAAATAAACTCTTCTATACAGCAGCTAAAATGTCTAGCGGAATGGTTGAAACACCCCTCAAGCCTGAAAACGTCCACGAGCTACTCAGAGTCGAAGACCAACTTAGAGTGGACGATGATATGCTAAAGCCAGTGCTCCCAGGAAGAAGGTCTAATCGCAACCGAGTTATTTACAATACTTCGTCTGTACCGGGCAAACAACCCAGCAAAATGTACTCTGACGATTTGCCTCCAAGAAGCGCTACCGTAGGAGCAGCAAATCTGTCACGAACCAAAAACCAGGGATCTGAAAGCACTGCAAGACGGCACAACACTGTATTATGAACAGTAACTATTGTAATTCAGCAGCAATACACTGATTTTTAATATATCTGTAAATATCTGCACCGTAGCTTGCTAGCTAGAGCTATCTGAAAATTGCCTATGTGTTTGTTGAGTCCGTGTTGTCAGTCCAGTATACACCATGTGTTTTTTTATCTGTTTTAATATGATGAAATTTTGTGAAGTGTCAAAATGTTCGATATACATGCATGCAAGCATGGTGTGGGAGGGTGCAACGTGACGAGTAAGTTATAGCTAACTCGCGCCAGATAACAACTGCAAGCGGAAACTGAGTTATCACAGATTAAAGGGAACATGCAGCTATCCCCTGAAAAGTGTTAAGCAAACTATGAATATTTTCCTCCTTCGTGAAACTGGAATTTCTTTGGCTAATTGTTTCCTCCTAGGTTTCCTCAAAGCTAGCTAACCAGCAGCATGCCGTGGTTTATAGTCCTCAATTCTGGAAATCCATCTGTGCTTGCTCCACCCCCACCCTAGCTCCTCTAGTTCTATGAGGATTTGTCAACTTTAAAACAACTGCAACACTCAGCCATATAGGACTCCACAATCTAGAGATGATTCAACATTGAGCTGCCACATTTGTTCTAACTCTATACCATGGCAATTAGGTCTAATCAACAATTACAGCTCAGATCTAACAACAACATGATAGTATTACATGCAGACATGGATACAAAATGTTTCTAATTTAGGGGTAACTGTTGATCACCTCACCTGGACAGCATGATATGCAATGGACGACTACTCTGACAGGAGAAGACTGCTTTGCTTAACTTACTTAATTTCCCTTGAATCGCTATTCACCGGCCTAGTCCAAACTAAGAGTTGACCAATTATTCCTTCTTACCCACAACAATCATTCATGGAACTCCCTACCAATTCCAGAGATTGACAACATTTAATGCACATTAGCGTGTTTGCCTCTAGTTGGCTTCGTTATGAGAGATATAGTTAGAGAGAGCATGGGCTATAGTATATACATGAGTCCCTCTATAATATATGGTGTATACTTGTGATGTATATTTGTTTGACTGTCAAGAGTCCCAGTACCAGGGCAAGTTTGTCCACCTCTAACTCCCTGTTTGTCCTGTATTGTATACTATGGAGTTTACTTATCTCTTGTTAGTATTTTTCTGTACTGTATGTAAGGGTTAAGCCCTACAGTGGGTATAAGCAGCCATGTACAGTACATTGAATACAGAATTTTAAGCGAGTTGTATTCATTGGTTACCAAACTTTGATTTCAAATTATAAGATTACAGACTGGCGACTGCATGCCTTACTGACAGTGGTATGACTGACAATACTATAGTCTCAAGCTTGTATTCAAAATGCATGTTGCTATATAATAAATGTTCTGTACATGGCTAGTTGAAAGCAATAGACAGGATATAGCTAACAAACATGCAGATCTGTACATGCAAATCTGTGTACACTTATATGTACATGTTAATTATTACCTGTGTGATTATGTTAGCATGCAATACATGTATATGTGGCATAGAGTCACTTGCTGTTTATAGTCATATTCCATTGTTATAATGTGTAGCATATCTTCACATCAGCGGTGATGAGTGAAGCTATAAATCACACAAATACCTTTAAAATCAAAATGAAAATAATATTATGGTTAATCACATTTCTTGTTAACATGTTTCTACTGCATATAGGATGTACTATGATTTTCAAGTATGTTACATATGTCAACTAGTTAGTGCTGTGTGGTTGTGTTTTGTGAGCTCAAGTGTAAACATCAGTTACATCACTGCAACAGATACGTCACTTTAAATACTGGTTACAGCTGGAACTATGCTTGTATAGCAGCTAGTTGTACAGTGGCTTCATGCTGTACTGGGTGATGAGTACAGTGGTGTTTCAGCAACTAAAGTTGTTATGTAATGATTGCATGTTGTGACTTGATGGGTAGGTGCAGTATTGACACCACTGCTTTATTACAAACAACCAATGTAACCATATACTGTGCAAAATAAGTTGTACTATTTATAGAAAGTGTCAACATGAAAATGTACAGGTGTCCAGCTCTCCTAGTGTAGTACAAACGTATGTAGTGATCTTTTGTAGTGTTTCAAACTCACATACGTATAGGTACTTGTGGATGCATGTACAGTTGAAACTAATCAACCGTATTTGCGTTATCTATCTTCAAAGATAAAACAAACATTATTTGGATACTTAGTCTAAATATATAATAATAGTGGGTGTGTTAATTGTCTGTTGTATAACAAGTAAGAGGAACAAAGAATATTTATTTGTTCACTAGCATGTGATTCTGGCATGATGCAGAACTTAAATATTGTGTTTGTTATTTGTTGAATAAAATCGATACAGATGTGGTGTCTTGGCAATGCCAAAAGAGTATTTTTGTAATCAAAAACAGTTTCAGCTATTATTACTTGTGCTTGGTGTTGTGTTGATATGTGTGTGGTTGCCCTATACCTGATGGCTACATTTTTGTTGGCTACCATTTACCCCACAGTGGTCACGTTGTATAGATGATATTATTTACCAATGCTACATGGCTAAATGATATCATTCAGGTGATTGCATATGTTGTGTACAAACAAGTTAGCACATTTTTGTTTCATCAACAATTATGATTGCACAGGACAACTTTATTTGGTATAGATAATTCAATTGCATGCTTTCCAAATATGGATATTGATTGGCATACATCCTGCACAATATATTTTGTCTAATTGACTCATTCATTGCTGTTGCATGAGTTTTTGCTTTATTGAAGCAGTTAGTTACTTGACCATTGTTTCTACACATTTACATATGCATACAATATAATGTTCATTAGATAATGGTATGCAAAATACGTTTTGATCTTTGGAAGATAATAAGGTCTTTAAAAACCACTAAGAGACCTGCTAGCAGGTAATAACTGGTTAGAGACCTACTAGGCAAGCAAATCTCACTTTCTATCATTGATTTCCTATGCTCTACCAAGCATTTTGCAGAGTAATAGCCCGCAGCAGACAACTGTTGCCCAAGCCAATACAACTATAACTGCTATTTTCTTGTAAGCATGCCTAAAAGAATTCAATTATGGGAGGTAGAGTGTAATATTGTAGCTACATTTGTTATGGCAAATGAGACAATTGCAGAGATATCACGGAAAATTCTGTTTAGAGTACATGCGTTTTAGTAAATGTAATAGAAACCATGCTGAAAACTGTACTTCATGCATTGTTATCCACTCAAATGTTATCTTCGAACTGTAACAGTTTCTACACCTGTAGACATGTAATGTACTATTATACTTTACTACGAAAGCAGCGATAAGGTGTGAGCTTCAATTTGTTCAGCCCTTTGGTAAATACATGCTCGGTCTTCCACATGTACTGTATTTTAACATGTGTGACAATTTTAAATGACATCGAATCACACAATGACTCCACCTATATACCCATATGAGACAAGCCTATTATCTAAGTTGGTTAGGAACCACGCCCTTGGATATTCATGGTTTAGAAACCTCGGTCTCTAAATCCGTGAAGAACATTGGCCTGGGTTCCTAACCTATACTCAGGTTAGTCACCTAGTGTAATTGTGTAACACATTGCTTAATGTATGACCACGTACTCCCCACACCTAATAGCGTGAGTGCCTACACAGGTGGGATTTATTGGCAGATGGTTCAATGGTCATTGTACATTTACAATAAACACTGCCCACCCTTGAATTAATCTCAGACACCACAACACCTGCACATCCTCCAATGCTGTGATAGTAGTGAAATATCATTAATACTTTGTTTGTAATCTTATATTAAACTTGTTCAGGTGAAATACAAGTTAATAATAGGTAATAGGGAACAACTGTATTCTCAAACCCTGAGGTTATGTATGGATGGTGGGAGGCTGCAAACTAAACAAGCAATATGTTTATAAATACGCATGTGTACTCATGTGTCTAGAACAAAGATATTTATACTAATTTACTTTAAATAAATAGACAAAGCTAGAAGTCTGCCATTATAATGAGTACGTCTCTGCATGCATCTTTGGTCAAGTCATGTTTATGCAAGCAACCGTATTGCCATTAACGTACTTTTATTGACTAAGTCTCTTAGTAGCATAATTACTGAAGGTTTTACACTTCTTTAATAATATGCTATTGGTGGTATGCCAGGTTAGAAGCACAAATCCATGCAAATATTTACAAAGCAGTTCATCTCGTAGCTGCAGTCTTTATTTGTGAAACATTAATGAGTTTGAGTAAAATTGCTACTTATTAAAATGTAACAGAACCCAGGTTGTTTTTAAAATCCATTGCTGTTTATCAAATAATAATATAAGGCAAAAAAACATCAATTTTGCATACTGTACTATACAGTAGTAAATTTCTTTGTAAAACTGTTATGATATTGAAACTTTCATCAGTCACCATGTATTACTTGTACTGTTACTCAACTTACCAACTGTATATTTCAATATGCTATAAACTTTGCATGATCAATGAGGATTCTGTTTATTCAACTTATTTTGCTGCACTTCAATAGCATAAAACAGTACATTATTGGCTAATTTTTGTTTCAATTTTACTTTTATGCATAAAGGAAGTATCAACAAGCACAATCAAAGCACTTGTAAGGTTGAATCATATAGACTCTATAACTGTAATAAGATGATCAAACATTACTTCTGTGGATGGTATACAGTATACACTCTTAACAGCAAGATAGTATACTTGTGTGTGATAAGTGTTATGTTCTCTACTTGGTACACACTGTATTAATGGTAATATTATAATTAATGGTCCATACAAATCTGTGAACAATGTAGCTATGTAGTTGTGAGCAAGTATATAGGCTATTATTTAGAGTTATATGTGAATGTTAAATGGACATTGTTGTATGATAGGCATGGGATATATGTGCACTCCAAAAAAACTGTTCAACTCAGTGATATCTTAACTGCATTTTAAAGTAGCAGCAATTCCTGCATCATGGCTACATGGTAAAAGTACAAAGATCATTTTGGTTACATCTACCTTTATGCTGTTTGTGAAATCAAAACATGATGTTAGTCATGATGTCTTCACTGCCAAGTTTTCTCTATGTAGAACTGGTCATCGGCCACTATAGATATAGACTCTTTCAGTTGTGTAGCCTGCTTGGTGTCTCTATAATTGGTATCTCTATCCTGCTATCTCTGTAATGGTCATACAAAAGTGATGTTGAATCAGTGAGATTGTTTATTCTCTATGTAAGGAATTGACACTATCCTGGTTTTCACCTCCAACCTTAGAATACTATCTCCAGTTATTATAACAGAGGGTGTACATAAAAGATAGAGCCTGAAACACTGTAAGTCGAGGAACCTAAAATGGATCGGTAATTTTTGACTTACTGGAGAGAAGCTGAGAAATTAAAATTTTCTACGTTTGTACAGGAAGAACGTTAATTATAATGTTTACACACACACGGCATTGCAGGTTGTAACTGAGACCATGTATGGGTGAGTATTAGCACGCTATCAATATTGACTAACGAATAATTTTTTTAGCTTTCTGGGTAGGGTAGAGGAGTAAAGAATATTAGAACTTTATCAATGGAATCTTATGATCTGTGATGTCACTGTAGTCTGCAAGTAGAGCTGTATCTTCTGTATTCATACCAAAGATGGTGCATAAAACCTTTACACAGAAGACAACAAAACTAGAAAATAACTAATAGCTACATTGTTGCAGATAGCATTGAATATCTAGTGAAATAACCCTAAACAGAAGACAGCACAGCACTGGGTATTTTTCTTGACTACATTTACACAATTTTACTTAATAGTGCACTCTGATTGGTGCTACTAGCTGTAATGAAATTCACTTTGAAATGCATTTGGATACCACTGTACTGTTACTGTTTTTATTTATTTACTGTACTTGAATTTTATTTGAACAAGTACCTAAAGATTCACATTGCATAAAATGCACTGGGCCTACTACTATCTTTAAGGATAAAAGTTTTTGTGGATTAGGTGAGAACCATAAGATCACGATCAGTTAGTAAATCTTTTCCTTTACCATTATTTTTATATGTACATGTAGTTAATTGTACTCATGGCTCATGCACATAGTGTGAATACACAATGCCAAAATAGCATCAACTCAGAAGCATTTGTACTACACACTTATGAGCACACATGGGAACACAAGCAATAATTTATACTCGTATATTTGCTGACATGAGAGACATACATGAATGCACAACACACATGCAATGAATTTGCCTGTGGACAGACAGGCACATCAATAAGGCTGACAGAGAACAGAAAATCATGAATCCAGGAATTCAAAATATTTTTTACATAAAAGAACTCTTGAAACATGAAAAATAGCCAGATAATTAGATAACTAAAATTTTATGAAATGTGCTTTGCGCCAGAAATTCTAGAACTGTTTGAAAAGAAATGAATTTATCATTGTTTTTTTTAATTACTTGCAGACAACACCACAGCCTATACAGAAGAAAAGAAGGAAATTGTTTGGCTATACAAAACCAAGTAGAAAATCTTTGGAGATTGAACGAAGACTTTGTAAAGCTGCAACACAAGGAGGCATGTACATGTGTTGTATTATTGTATAACTGATTTGCGAGTCTCGTGGGACCAGATCACTTTTTTCTTTTGTGTTGGGGTATGGGAAAATGTCTTTTTCCAAAAAGACAGAAAAGGTTCTGGCCACATGAGACTATGTGTGTGACTAATGTATGTTGTAGGACTCAGTACATGATGTGAAATTTCCTGAAGTTATTGGTTATTCTGTACGTTTTAGTTGTCCAACTGTTCAATGCTGTCAACAAACATCAACAATCTGTAAAGGAAAAGGTGACCAAGGCCGGACAATTGGAGTCTAAAAGATTTAAAGGTATGCATGCATGCACCATGTAGAATTTAGTATACTTAAGTTGGTATTATACTTAAGTTGGTATATTTTATGAAAATCCAACGTGTCACATGCAGAAATGGTTTGGCTCATACACTCTTACCATAAAGAGCGGAGCTCTGAAGAGGTGTGATGTGGGGGAGGCAAAGGGTAGCTCTCGTGTAGAAGGTAATTAAATTTGCAAATCACACCAGCATATAAGGCATGCCAATATCAGGAGGAGGGGGATGCCCCCCACAAGATCATTAGGAAGTTTAACATTGTATCTGAGTGGTACATTTGTACTTTGATAGGGTATCACTATATTACAATATCCCTATATGGTAATGGCTATCATTAACTATGCAAGTAGGTAGACACATTAGTAAATGAAAGATCTATGCACTTGGTTAGGTACATATAATACAGGTATATTTAAATTACTTGAAAGCAGAATCAGCTTTATGTTTTGCTGCTATAGAGTAGTTAGGTAACTGCTATATTAGAGTATCTCAATCTTGTACTGTCCAGACCAAGAGTACAAAATAATAATAGAGGGGGAAGAGAGTATCTAGATTCACTGTACTCAAACCTTCCACAATCAATAATAACCACCCAAAGTTGACAAATGACTTATAATTTATTTCATATGGCTGCTGTTCATTCCACAAGACAGATGTTTTCCTCCACTGATGTTGATGCAGTAATACTTGTGGATGCTACCAATGCATTTAACTCTCTTAATCGCCAGGCAGCTGAAACATACAGCACCTATGTCCACCTTTTTCTACCATTTTAATAAACACGTATCGGGAGAATGTTAATTTGTACATTGGAGGGTCAGTTCTACACTCTGAGGAGGGCACCACTCAAGGAGACCCGCTAGCAATGCCAATGTATGCACTAGGTGTGATTCCAATGATCAACTGTTTGGGTGGAAGTTCTGTTCAACAAATTTGGTACGCCGACGATGCCACCGCTTGTGGTAGTGTAAAAGCGCTACGGTCTTGGTGGGATAACTTGACATCTGTTGGTCCCGGTTATGGCTATTTCCCTAATCCTTCTAAAACTTGCATTATTGTGAAGGAAGGAATGCATGATGCAGCAGCTTCTGCTTTTGAGGGGACTGGCATCTCTATAACATCAGATGGAAAGCGTCATCTCGGTGCTGCTTTAGGCTCTCCTTCCTTTGTAGCCTCCTTTGTAGAGAAACAAGTAACATCTTGGATCAAAGAGTTGCAGCAGCTGTCAGACATTTCTGTTACCAATCCTCAAGCTGCATTTGCTGCATTTACACATGGATTTATAGGCAAATGGAATTTTCTAATGAGATGCACTCCTAATATTCAACCTTTTTTAACTCCCCTAGAAGAAACCATTCGTTGTAGATTTTTGCCCAACTTGACTGGTCAACCATCGTTTAGTGATATTGAACGAAACCTGTTTGCTCTGCCAACCAGACTGGGAGGTCTGGGGGTTGTCGATCCTGTCAATTACTCATTATTTCAGTATGCTGCTTCCGTTAAGGTTACCACTCCTCTAGTTCACCTTATTATACAGCAGTCTCATGCTTACTCAGTTGAGGTGTTGTCTTCACAGATTGAGGCAAGGAGAACAATTTTGTATACGCATCACCAGTCTATCATCAACTCCCGTGATGCTCTGCTACCTGTGCTATCACCATCATTACATAGATCGATCATGTTATCTTCTGAAAAGGGCTCCTCTAGCTGGGTGGCTGCTCTACCTTTATCTGACCATGGTTTTTGTTTACACAAAGGTGCTTTTCGTGACGCCTTGTGTCTTCGATATGGCTGGCGACCACCACTGTTGCCTTCCAATTGTGTGTGTGGCAAGCTATTCTCTGTTGAGCATGCCCTTTGTTGTCCCTGTGGTGGTCTCCCTATAGTCCGTCATAACGAGCTTCGAGACATTACTGCTGGATTATTAACTGAGCTGTGTCATAGTGTTGAAGTTGAACCATCCTTACAGCCACTCTCAGGAGAATCTTTTCAGTATAGATCAGCTAATGTTGAGGATGGGGCCAATGGTTTTTGGGAACGTGGTCAAAGGCATACTTTGATGTAAAGGTGTTTAATCCTTTTGCTCCCACACACTGTTCAGTGTCTTTACCCCAGTGTTACAGGCGTGCAGAGCTAGAGAAGAAGAGGAAATATGAAGAAAGGATCCGTGAGGTGGAGCATGGGACATTCTCTCCCTTAGTATTTTCATGTACTGGAGGCATGGGACCCCTGGCCACAGTAGTGTACAAGAGAATAGCCACTCTGCTGTCAGAAAAAAATGGACAGTCTTACAGCATGACCCTGCACTGGTTAAGATGTAAACTGAGTTTTTCACTACTTCGTGCAGCCATCACTTGTTTGAGAGGTTCTAGATCTTCCTACCATCGCTTTAGCTTTAAAGAGTCTGCAGCTATTGACCTTGTTTGTGCAGAGGGTAGGATTAGCTCATTTGACTGACTTTATCTTTTGTTAAGTAATAGTTATAACTTCTCAATGTTTCATATTCATGTAACAATAATCTTATTAGAAGCGTGCATGTAGTGAACTTGTGATGAGCCAAATTGTTTGAGGATACTGATTCAACTTTCTGAAAGTGAAGACTTGCTGGTGCCGAAGTGTTGTTCTCTGTGAAAACCACAGCACCATCACAAATAAGTAAACAATCCATTGGCCTACATATAGAACACAAGATTGGTACATATGTTGTTGCTTACTATGTGCTATTTCATGAACCTAAAACAGTCTGAAACACAGGCTGAACTGGTTTTAGCAGAAACAGTCTCTTCACTAGTGAAGTAGGGACCAACAATATCAAACTCTAATGTGACGTCTACAAAAATTAAAGTAGTTGTCTTTGTGTGTGATATTCTGGCAGTTGATAAATATTAAGTAATGAATGGCACCTGATCCTTTTCTGACATTGCTAGCCCAATTACATATCTAATGATTTCTAGAGTTCCACATCAGAGAGGAGATAACCTTGATTCCATCAAAGATCAGGACATCATCTGACTTATAGGCATATGCTTTCCACTGCTGGCACATTGTCTAAAGGATCAACAGTGCAGCAGAAAAAGGCATTGCATTTTTCCCCAATATTTGTACCATATAACCATAGCAGCATATCCATTTGTAACATGTGCGGCTCTAATGTTTTGCAGTTGCCCTTGTATTCTACAATCCAATACTGGCACTTTTCTGCATAACGTTGGGGAGTCCATATTGAATCAGATTGAAAGCTGTGAAGTTTTAAAAGAATGTCTGATTGCCATAACTTGAGCGTGCTGTTACCAATATGGCATCTACTTCCTGAAACATTATACTATTCTTCAGTCCTTTCAATATCATCATTTTGATCATCATCTGGTGATCATGTTTCGCAAGCTTGGCTTCATCTCTGCTTTTCTCTCTGGGTTATTTACTTCCACTTTAGTGTGCAGGATGGTGATAACATTTAAGTTAGAATGGTAATGATAACTGCTGTCACTGGGTGTTTTTAAAGGATTCACCGTACTTATTTGCTGCTGTTGTTCTAGTAAATATGCAATTAAGTGCTTGCATTGCTTACAGAGCCAGAGCACAACATAGAGACTCTTCTTGTCTATGCTAGTAGTTGGTGTAATAATTTGCAGTAATCAAGTCAATCCTCTGAAAAGATCTTTCCTATAAACAAACACTGTTGATATGATACTATATTGTAGTCAAGGTAATGTTGGTATTGTAATTTTATCCACTGTCCCAGCTTGTACTAAATTCAACAGAATATCATATCATATTATGTAACATTGAATAAAGAAAAAGTATGTATAGTGGGACTTCGCTTATCCGGACCATGTGGGACCAAGTACAATCCGTAGCTTTGGATAATCCATATCTTGAAGTCAACATCTTTTATATCTGATTTTTGTAGTACACAATACCAACATTACTTTGACTACAATATAGTATCATATCAGTGTAAGTTTTCTTATGCTGATCAGGTACATATATAAATGCTGGTCTCGTATAGTCGCTGGTCTCGTTTAGTAGCCAGGGTAAAGAGTTGCTTGAAAGAAGTAAACGTCCAGGCCATAATTCAAGACAATACGGTACTTTGATTGCAGAGGTGCTTTTTGAACAGTTATTGATTCGTACTGCTGCGTAATGGGTTGAACATAGCTGACAATGAAGCATAATGGATACTTCACTTTTCAGACAATGCTGCTCTGTGAAAAAGGGTTGCAGCGCTTGTACTGCTTCAATTAGCTGATATCAATGAGCCTTCCGTTATTTGAAGATATTACTGATTTATTATGATGTTTTACTGTGTTTTACGCAGTGGAGTAGGTGGGAGTAATCGCAGTGATTTTGTATTGGTTATATTGAGAGTTAAGACATTCTCCTATATACTACTATCTAATCCAAAACAGCCAAGCTGTAAAAAAAGGAGTACAGCCCTCAAAAAGGCTATGGTGAAAAAAGATGTGAAATCCAAGGTGGCAGCCAAGAAATGGCTGTGATGGTAGGTTAATGGTAAAATTTTAATAACGACAATTCAGGTGAATTTTAAATTGTTATTAAAATTTTTACCATTAATCTACCATCACAGCCATTTCCTGGCTGCCACCTTGGATTTCACATCTTTTTTCACCATAGCCTTTTTGAGGGCCGCACTCCTTTTTTTACAGCTTGGTTGTTTTGGATTAGATGTCACTGTATTTGTATACCACACCAAAGCCAGCCATATCCCAAAGCCGGCCTATGGCCGGTTTTGGGGCTCTTTTTTTCTTTAACACAACAAGAAGAAAATAATGAAGCAGATCTTACAAATACTTTTAACTAATTCTGATTTTATCAGTAAATGTACAAATTATATATAATACATATATTTATTACGTGTCAATTAATCCCTACAGTTAACTTTTTTGCAGCTGATCTCTCTACTGGGTGACTTGAAATGTAGCTGAATTCTCTACAGGGTGATTTGCTTGTACGTAGATGAACTCTTTACAGGATTCTCTCTACAGGGTGACTTGACTCTAGCTGAACTCTCTGCAGTGTTATCTGTTTGTAGTTGAACTCTCTACATGGTGATTTGTTTGCAACTGAACTCTCTACAAGGTAACTTCTTCTAGCTAATCTGTCTACAGGGTGATTTGTTTCTAGCTGATCTCTCTACAGGGCGATTTGTTTTATAACTGAATTCTCTACAGGGTGATTTGTTTGCAGCTGAACTCTCTACATGGTGGTTTCTTTGTAGCTGAACTCTCTACAATGTGACTTCTTCTAGCTGAACTCTCTACAGGGTAATCTTTTCATAACTGAACTCTCTACAAGGTGATTTGTTTACAGCAGAACTCTCTACATGATGGTTTCTTTATAGCTGAACTCTCTACAAGGTATCTTCTTCTAGCTGATCTCTCTACAGCGTGAATTGTTTGTATCTGAACTCTCTACAGGGTGATCTGTTCGTAGATGACCTTTCTACAGGGTGATGTGTTTGCAGCTGAACTCTCTAAAATTAATAATGATATCTTTGCAGCTGAATTCGCTACAAGGTAACTTCTTCTAGCTGATCTGTCTACAGGGTGACTTGTTTCTAGCTGATTTCTCTACAGGATGATTTGTTTGCAGCTGAACTCTCTACATGGTGGTTTCTTTGTAGCTGAACTCTCTACAAGGTAAATTATTTTTTCTAGTGGATCTCTCCACAGGGTAAATTGTTTGCAGCTGAGCTCTCTATAGGGTGATTTGTTTGCAGCTGAGCCCTCTACAGGGTGATTCTTTGTAGTTGAACCCTCTATAAGGTGATTTCTTCTAGCTGATCTCTCTAAAGGGTGACTTGTTTCTAGCTGAATTGTCTATAAGATTAACTGTTTGTAACTGAACTCCCTACAGAATAACTTGCAATGTAATATAATTCTTTAATGGAGTAAGTTATAAACGTATCCGAATGCTCTATTAGGGTGACAGTTCTATTAGAGTATCTCCATCTCGCATTTGTTACACGTAGTTGGCTTTCGAATCGTAACTCAGTGGTTTGTAATCCAATTCTTCTGTATTATTGCAAGGACTTTCTATGATGATTATTCCAGCTACACACCAATTTTCAGCTCATTACTCTAAGTGGTTTGCCTGGTAGACGTGAAAACTAATAATTTTTTCAAAGTGGATATAGTACTGATTACGAACGTGAACGGCTATTTTACTGGCACAAGTCCGTCATTTACTGGACTATCAAACACACCAGTTGTATCTAGGTGAGCTAGGGTTGGTACACGTCCAATATGACCCGAGCATTCGACTTTAGGGCACGCATCTAGTAGGTTTCCCCGAGCATTCGACTTTAGGGGATGCGTCTAGTAGGTTGTCCCGAACATTCAACATTAGGGGATGCAAAAAGTAGTTCCTTAGCGTTAGGGGTAGGGTAGGGTTCAGCTTTGGTTTCTTCTTCACTCTTGTTATATATAGAAGTCACTTCAGTCAGATGTTTATAAGGTAGAAACTAAGGGAGGGGAGTAGGTGCAGCACTGGTGGTACAGTCGTACAAGCATTGATTATGAGTACGGATGCCTGGGTTCAAGCCCCTGCTGAGGCAACTTTTTTTCTCTAAGTTTTTTTTTTTTAAATGCATGTGACTGCCGGCACTATATAACTTGCCTAATTTTTTACTCATAAAAATCGATTGCATAATTGTGACACAGGTTGGGTTCTGTGTCATATCTCCATGGTTTTTATCTTGATTCTTTTCAAACCACAAAAAGGCACTCCTACGATGGTTACTCCATCTACATAGCAATTTTGAGCTCATTCCTTCAAGGGGTTTACCCTGTGGGCGTGACAGACCTTCAACCTTATTTTAAGTGAATAATCGATCATAACTCCGTGAATATTCATCGAATTCCTACCAAAGTCGGTACTGAGATCTGCCTTAATGAGCCCTTTAAGTGTGCCAAAATTCAGCCCGATTGGAGCACGCATTCGTGTTTTATGGCGGATTTTGCGAATTGTGCGAAATGAAGAAGTAGAAGAAAAAAAGAACAAATTAAAATGAAATTTTGTTCACTCGTATCTCAGAAATGGCTGGAGCGATTTTCTTCAAATTTGGTAAGTAGACTCCCCTAACTGGCCAGCACGTCTCTAGCAAATGTGGTTCCAATTGGATTAGGGATCACAGAGCTACATAGGTGTGAAAATTGCGTTTTCTTCCTGTTAATATACTCACGGTGTGGCGCGCTGGCGTCTTGGGCCGCATGACACACTACCGTGTGTCTTGGTGTATTCTTGCCAATACTGATTCAGGTATTTTCCATTTTATATAACTGGGAGCACAAATCATATTAAATCAAGGCCAAGTAAGTTGGCTAATAGATTACAATCAGGGTATTTGATAAGGCAATCCACACAAAAACAGCCAAGCTGTGAAAAAATGGTGCGGCCTTAAAAAGCCTGGGTGAAAAAAGTTGTGAAATCAAAGGTGGCGGCCAAGAAATGGCTGCAATGATGTTAATGCTAATAAATTTTAACAATGCACACAGCCATTATTAAATTTTTTTAGCATTAACATCATTGCAGCCATTTCTTGGCCGCCACCTTTGATTTCACAACTTTTTTCACCCAGGCTTTTTAAGGCCGCACCATTTTTTCACAGCTTGGCTGTTTTTGTGTGGATTTCACTCCTTTTTGTACTTTATAAGGCCCCAAAACCAGCCTATGGCTGCCTTTGAGGTTTGTTTTTACTCACATTTCTTCTTTTCTATGCAGATACAATGATGATTATTGAAGACAGATTTATAAATGTATTTCATTGCATGATTTAATTCAGTATTTGATAATTATTATTGCAATACTCTAATAGAGTGCACATTTTTTTTAGGACTTCTAATAGAACATACACAGAATGTTTTAGAACAATCTAGAACTTCTATTGGTAGATCTATGAAATTACAAACGTTCGATTATAAGCAGATTTCAACTAGAAATTTCATTTATAAAGCAGAAATTAAGTAAGGTGATCAGTCAAGGTAGCAGTGGTTCAGTGGTTAAGGATGCAGGTGTTAGGTATGGAGGTCCCTGGTTTGAACTCTGGTAAGTTTTTTTTTTCGACATTTTTTGCACACCTTTTTTACCCCGTGGTGACTGCTCTATTAGAGTATCTCGATCCCGCAATTTTACACTTGCTTAGTTTTTGCTTTATAACTTTGTCGCTGTAACTCTATTGCTATTCAAACTATCAAAAGGCACTACTACGATGATCAACCTATCTACACACCAATTTTCAAGTTATTTCTATACTTGGATTACCCTGTAGCCGTGACAGAAGTTTGATCTTTTTTTACGTGAATAAATGTCCATAACTCCTTGAATATTACTCAGATTTACAACAAACTTGGTACGTGAATCCATCGTTACACGCTCTTCATTTGTGCCAAAAATCGAGGCAATCGAGTTACACGTTTGCATTTTATAGCAATTTTTGCAAAGTGTGCGAAAATAAATCGAAGCCCCCGTAGCCCCCCGTACGGCATAAGAAGAAGAAAAAAACGAAGAAATTAAAGCGAAATTTTGGACGCCCATATCTCGCAAATGGCTGTTGCGAATTTAATCAAATTTGTTGTGTGGCGTACCCTACCTGGGGGACAGCTATAATGCAAAAATAGTGTGCTTTGGAGAAAGGGCCATGGAGCTATGCATGCGTGAAAAAGCTGTTTTCTTTCTTCCTGTAAATATACTCACGGTGTGGTCGCCGGCTTTCTTGGCCGCACGACACACTACCGTGTGTCTTTATATGGCATTCCATTGGCCCAGTGAGAACACAAAATGACCTACACAACTCATGGCTTCTGTTCCAATTTTCTCAGCACTAGTCCAGCTTTGTGACCAGTACACATCAAACATAAGCTGATTGGCCCAGTTGTATACTACTGGTGGAGCAGTAGATGTCTGGGTTGGGCCAGTTTGGCTCAGAGTCTAAAAACTTATCAAAAACCCTGATTACAATAGTAACTGTACTTTGACTTCTGGACATGTGTAGAGGGTATTTCATTCTTCAAAGTGTGTCCTCCCTTCCACATCCTATTTCTCTGCCCCTACCATAAAACCTGAGTGTTCAAATCATGTAAATAATTTGACTGATTACCAAGTAACTCCGTACCCCTACTATTTTACATTAATACTGTATGATGAACTGGAAGTATCACTTTTGTTGTGATGCCTTTGTGTTTGACTTCCTTAGCACTAACATCAGTTGACAAGGGAAGCTTTCTAGATATGCTGACTAGCTCATCAGCAACAGGAAAATCAAAAGGAAGTAAAGTAAACAAGGTAGGACTAATTTGCCTGGATATATAGTACCAATGCATGTAGCACACTTACATGCTGGATTGGTGATTTGAATACAACTATATGACTACTCATTCACAGATAATACATGCATGTGTACTGGTGTGCTTAAATAAAAAGACCTGTGGACTAAAATTATTATATAACAACCTGTATGTGTGTAGTTGTCTAGCACTATCTTTGTGGCTTAGACGTATTTTAGGGCTTAGCATTTTAGTCCAATGTTAACATGATCTAACGTATTAACAAACCACTATGGCTACATAGTTCTGTTAGGGAGATTACTTGATTCATGTTCCAGCTACCCTTCACTCTCCAATCAATTTCTTTTGGAAAATATATGTGATAGTCTTGAATACGTGCAAAAGTATATTTTTACATAAATTTGTCAATGGCTTAAGAATTGAGCAGAAGTATTACCAATTGTAATTTCATGCCAAAATTTGTAGTGAGCAATAATTTGCTGTATCTTCCAGTAAAGTGTAGCTGCTTAGGTTGGTGACATGAGTTATCATCATTTACAACATATTATCATTTATCTGTGGTTGTAATTGTGCCAAAAAATTAGCTTGGCACACTTAGGTCACATACATATTAATACTGTGAGTAATAATATTGGTAAAGCTGAATGTAACTATGCAATTTTGTGTTGTAGTCACCAACGGAAGTTAAAGAAGACACTTGGGAAGTTTTAAGAGATAATTACATGATGGGGTCAAAGATGAAGGACTGGGATCAGATTAGTGACAATGACTCTGCAACTGGACAATTTTCTGATTCTGATGCTTAACAGATTATTTATAATAAATATTGCAATTGCCATTAGGGGTGTTGTGGTTTTGACAATGGCAGATCCAGCATGGGGCAAATGACCCCTCCTCTTCTGCCATTTAGGAAAAGCTATATCATTTTGACATGCCAGTAAAGCCAACATCAGTTTATTTACATATTGGTTTGAAAGGAAAACATGTATCTCTTGAGTCCTTTACTGCAAATTCACCTGAATCCAACCTAAAACTGTCACCAAGCAAATTTGTGTATAGTAAGCACCTCTAAAAATAATGATAATTTGGCAGGTATTTAAGCCATTATAGCTTTTGTAACAGCTTTTAAGACTTCACAACTTTCTGCAATAGTTTAAATGATAAAATTCAACAGTGAAACACTATTAACAGGTGATCGTTTGCTGCTATATTATGTGTATACATCAGTGATAAGAGATTGTATAGCTAGTATACTAGCTGCTCAGAGTGGCCTCCCTTTTGCTGTGGAGTTTGTGCCACTCCCCTTTGCCTGCTCTTGGATCTGCTCCTGGATTGGCATAGAGTTCTAAATAAACATTGTCTGTTGATGACTTGAATTGACCCAGTGCTTATAGTCACTAAATTCAAGCGTTAACTGCTGTATAGTTTATGTGTATACATGTGATTTCTTTGGGGTGTTGATCGTCCCCTGGGTGTATCGACAATTATCGTCTGCCCAGTAACAATAAATCATAATAACACCATGCAGCAGTATTATTTAACATTGCTAGACTGTAGGTGTTTTGTATTGGCTTCAAAAGTATTTTGTTCCACTGACTTGTTTTTTTTTTGTTTTGTTGAACTTGTGTCATACTTGCTACACAATACTGAGATCAGCAAACTTATCAAAATTAATGAGTTGGTAAATTTTTACAGAATTCTGTGTTTGCGCACCAAGAAAAAGCAGAAATACTTGCTGTTATGTAATTTAGTATATACAATTATATAAATAAATTTGCTTCATAGAATATTATAACATTTTATCTTGCAGATCAACAAGCCAGATGCATACTATTAGCATTTAGGCCTTTAAAAGAAATGCTTCAAAATGTTAGCAGAGACAGTCACTTGAGCCTATAACTTTTTAAAATGTCAAGTTACTTCCATAACACACGAGAAGGAATGACTATAGTGGTTATATGTGTTATGTAACTGCATTGTTTGCGACACAAACAGCTAATTAACTTATAAAAATTAATAATAATTGTTGACTATATAATGTAAAGAGTGGCAAATTAGCGTACCGCTGTCAGAACTCATTTGACAAGATAACTATATACTATGTCTAGTGGAATAGTTGAAATGCTCCTCAACGTTACCAACTATATAGTTGAGGGGTAAAATTAATAATCAATCAATCAAAATCATACTCTATGTCCATGTCACTGCTGCTCCTGCTAACCAATTGTAATCAGCTGTGGCTGTAAGCACATCGTTAGTATTTGATATAAGATAACCAAATTATTATATTATTATAGTCCCACACAAATTACAATCAAAGCCTTAGTTTGCTATAAACTACAGAGTAATCAGCTATCCAAATCCCCACCTGGTAGGTAGATACTGAAAATTCTGCTACACTAAAATTTTGCGTATAGAAATAATTTATTCTGATGATACCAACTATACCTACTCTAATTGAAATTTAGCTAGACAAGTATACTTGTGTAGTAATATTATATTTCTCTGGTTGTGGGTGTAGGCTCTCAGCCTACATTAAAAAGCTAGCATTTAAATAAATAAATAGTAGAGAAATCATCCATACTTTTGACTGTATCTTATTGACCAATAATGTTTTCTACAATTTCATTTCTTTGTCAATGGGCATTGTAGAGTTATCATGTCCACTTGCCTAAAAAACAACACATTGAATCTACGTATTTTAATTTGTACATGCTGTTGAAAACAATACAAAACAAAATGTTTACACAACTACTTGCAACTACTCATGATCTTGAGTTAGACTGTTTGAACATTTCTCACTGTTAGACTACACCACTGTATAGAAGAAGTCATTGTGTAGTTTTGGTCACTATCATATTTTGTAATTCCATCAAAACAATTAAGGATGTGATAAACTTTAAACAGAAGGATTGTTGTATCATTTTGAAGCCAATGTTAGAGATCAAGACCTAAATTTAATGGAAAGAGCTCTACATTTGGGTGACTGCTTTATTAGGGTAGGTGAATGTTCTACTAAAGTATCTTGATCTTTCATTTTTTTATGCTAGCAGATTTTGAGAGATATTTCCAATAGGATATTATATTATTCTATTGTTTCGGAACTATTCCAACTCTTTTAGCCACCTGTTATTCCCAAGACATATAGAATTCGAAGCACAACATTTAGTTCATCATGTAAAACATCTATAGTCATCAATGGCCACCTGCAGGTGAGTTGAGACAAATCATAACTGTAGAAATTTACACCGCCCCAATGTGACACACACAACTTTGAGCTCTGGAATTTATGATAGTGTGTATAATTATTAATGGCTACAATAATAAGAGTGCATGTATGGGATAGGTCAGCCACAGGGTACAATGTTTCCATAGTATGATGTTGGTTCGTGGCATTGTTTCCATTCAAGTGTTCGTACCAGTCACTGGGGTACAGTTAATGATTTTACTAAAGTACTGATGGAGAACAAATTAAATTGATACACTGTTTCTAAAGCCTTTGACAAACTACCTCACAAAAGACATGGTCACAAATTGTCACATTTTGGAAGAAACAGTCATTTAGCTACTAGAATGGATCAAAATTTTCTTATCGGATAGCTAAAACTCAAGCAGCCAGTGCATGGGTAAAGCCTTCTACAGTATTAACTATCTGGCACACCTAAGACCACGTTAACATTCAGCAATAATGTCACATAAAACTTCCACTGCATTGTTAACTTTTATGTAGATGGTGTCTTAAATTACAACATTATCTGTTGAGAGAGAAAAAAGCGAGCTATATGTAACAATATTATTCATCAACTTCATTAGCTTCCCAGCAATTTATCACATGCATTCAAGCAATGTATATCACTGCTTGAAGTTTCTTAGTTTACTAGAGTGGTATATCCCCAGTATATGGAACAGTTAATTGTTTGGAATTTTAGTAGTTTTTCAGTAAACCTGCATTCACTGATGTTTACTGAGAGTTTAAAACTTAGTAAAACAATTATGTTCCATATACTTAAAGTTACTGACATTTTACTATCAGTATAACTGGGCACAACTACAGTAAAGCAGCTTAACAAATTAGTAAACTAAGAACCTTCAAGCAGTGTATATTAATTTTATAATCTTAATTTTAGCTATTTTATAGTATGATCATTGTTATACTATATACTCTGTGTGGAAGCTTCTTCTGAACAGTAAAAAATATAATGCAATGATGAAACTCAAATAGCTTCCCTAATTCTTGTGATGGTTATACTAAGAAAATCAATTAAAATATCAAAAGATAATTTCTTTCCAAGTTTGTGATTTTGTGTACCTGTTAATTATGGTATGACATTGACTAATAATAATATGCATGTGTGCATTGCAGCAGAGAAATGCATGACAGAGTTTACTAACTGAATTATACACTCATGCAACAAACTGTTAACGATCTTCGCTTGTTTGCTGGGCCATTTTTATAAATCATGATCATCAAATCATCAATGCTCCAAACATCATGATCATACACTGCGATGAATATTCGAAATGCTTATGTTCACTGAAAGACCAATGGAGTATGCATTACATCCAAGTTATGCATCTCTTGTTAGTTGTACTCATTGTATATAGTTGAGGAATTGTATAATACTTCTACGATAAATAGGGTGCACATGAAAGTTGAGTTTGAACAAAGCACAGAACAAACAGGCATGGTATGTACAAGTGCTTGCTAATGCATGTAGACATGCACAAGTATCAAAGAACAGTTGGTAAAACAATGAATTGGGAAAACTTTAAATACACTGCATTATGGTCCTTTTAAAGATAGTCTAATTGAATATTTGTAAAAGGCACCACATGACACAAACAATGACTATTACGAATAAAGCTTTATTTTCTAAGCTTAGTATAAAATTATACACCCTGTAAATGGATGAAACATTCAATCCCACATGTACTCATATCCTTCATCACATGCTGGGAGAATACTGCTACATTTTTTGGGTAGGAAAATCCCTAAATTAAAGAACTTTTATATAGCTAAACTTGGAAATGCAAATGAATGTTAATAATCATGGCAGTTCAGTTCATTGGCCTTTATTGTTGTCGTTGTCAAGTACAATTCCAAAACTATAGGGATTCAATATATTACTGAAAACTTACTGTAATTAGTAAAACAGTTTCTGTGTAAATAACACAATGCATAGTTAGTGAATCACGTACAGTGTACGCAGCAACATGAAACAAGCCAGATAACACTTGTAACATGATCCATAGTAGAAGCCATTGATATGGTCATCTGCAGCTGTATTTGTGCATTGACACTCAATTCTGATTTATGTAACTATATGCACTTGTGTCATTCCAAGCTGACTGTGATTGATGTCAATCCCACATCATGGAAGTAATGATGTAGAAGAGTTCAACACTTGTACTGTGTATGTAATATAAGAATATAGATATGTATCATCATGCAATTTAATTTTATCATGTGTGGCTAAGGTTTCATACATGATTTCATATACACTCTATGAATAGCAGAGTGAGAAATTGAAGTTACTCAGTTGTGATATACATTCATACAACTTATATGCCTCTGTGGCTTAGAAGTAGCTAGCCAGGAGGGTAGGGTGGCTTGAGAATTTTATATAGTGTCACAGTTTATTTGCTCTAACCAGTATTAAAGGACTATTCAGATAAACAGTTCTGGTGTTTTACTACACAGTGTGCTATATGTGTCAGGTGACCTGTATGAAAATGGGGAATACAAAACTTAATTTCTGAATTCAAGTTCTGTATTTTTATTTGTTGTGTCATATCAGAGCACTACTACTGTGCTATATCACTACTATGTAGCCACCAGTACCATGAATTTTTAATGCTAGACATGTAAATTTATGTAGCTGTAGCCTATAGTTATTAAAAGGGGGTTGAAAACCCGTAAAAAACCCTAATAGAATCATGAGAATTGATACCATAGATAGTAGAGGATGCTAGCAAACCATGGAACCAAATTCTGTTATATGTAGTATATACCTCATGGGATTGTGTGAAAAATTGCTTGCCATATATTCTTATTAAACTAATAATGACTTGGGAGACGATTGTAGTGTAAACCTTTTGTGCCCCATTAGGATTTATTACTTACAGCAATTAGTTAATCAGAACAAATTTTTCACAAGCCCCAAACGTGTTTCACTCCTCACTTAGCAACTACCCTTTAATAGTAGCCCAAACATACTAAGGTGTACTTCACATTCTCACTACTGAGGCCACATATATTTTTGGCTCATATAGGTAGCCCCATCAATAAGGCCTCACTAGCTAACAACACTATGACAGTGTTACGATATATCCATGATACTGTATTTTCAAAAAAAAATGCAGGGTTCCAATTGTCTGGGCCTTTTGTGGAGCACTTAATTGTTATAAACATCATGCAGTGTTACTTCTGTGCTACTGTGTGGTCATGTTTGGTCTCTGTAAATGGGAACTAAGTAATGAGATCTTGTAGCAACTAATAACATTTCTATGGCTACTATTGCAGTGCAGTGATATTAATGTGTTGTATCTTAGCAACTAGCAAAATTATGTAAACAAACTCAAGATAAATGGCTATCCAGGAAACACAGTAATTTGTAAAAGCCTTACATAGCTATAATATAATTTTTACAACCTTTAAAATTTCTCCCAAGAGAATGAATCAGAAAATCTTTACATGTTGTAAATACTTTAAACAGTTACAGCCCATGTTGTTATTGTACAAGTATACTTCATCGCCTTATGATTGTCATAGCCACACTTTTATTTTTGTCATAATATTTATAATATATTTCAGTCTCATCAGTGGTTCCACACTGGTATTGCACCATCAGTTCATTATGAACTGATGATTGTGCTTATATCAACTTTAAAGAAAGAAATGCCAAAATAGTGATTTGAAAGTACATCAAAACTAACTAGGTGCTTCCTTAAACTGATCATGTTATCATACAATGCCTAATTTGTGGGACCTCATTAAATACTATCTGAGGCCTTATAACCACTTCATGGAAATGTTAGCGATTGTTATGGTCATTGTGCTAATATCCTGTGTGCTGTGTGTGTATTGTTGATACAAGCACATTCACATGCAATAAATGTTTATGTACCACTCTGCGTGGGCAATTCAAAGGCACCGCCAGTGCCATAATTTGTATATTACACTGCTGCAGACCGCAGCGAGTGCATTATAACTTATAACGCACTGGTTGCGGTTTTGTAGACCACGAGTGCATTATAAGTTATAATGCACCGACCGCAGTGCAATATACAGATATCAATAATAACAATAATTATGGACATAACACACGTATATACTGAAAACTATACCATACTACTACTTATTACCTAAATATATACTTATTACTACCACTTAACCAATGTCCAAGTCAGGAAATTCGTCCTCAGCAGTAGGGAATACTGGCGGAGTATCATTTTCGCATTGTACCTCCACAAAGTCACAGATAGTTGCTGGAGAAGTTGGCGCCTAGCAAAATTTCTAGGTAAACCGTTTCTAACAGTTGTTCTGTCAGCTATGGATCGTAAAATTGATAGGGCATATGGTGACCAAACACCAAAGGTTTCACATACAAGAGGGATAAAATCTCCTCCATTATCATTCACAATATCCTGGTATTGGTTGTCCTTAGCTATCTCACCAACGGCAGTGGCCACCCCAGCCTGAGAAGAAGTAGAAGATATGACAGCAGACTGAGTGGAAGATATTTCACTGGCTGCGGTTTTGTGCAGCATAGCACAAGTGCCGGTGGCGAAGACCACTACGACACCTCACCTAATAGGTGGAAAGACACTTCGAAGATCACTCGAATTCTTTTATAGCCTGACATGTAAAGGTCGATTATGGGCCATAACGTCACCTATACGTATAATGTTTTCAAGCAGCCAATGGCGATCGAAAAAGCCAACGCGGGTGGCCACAACTCTAGTCTACACATATCAACGTACTTATACACCTTACTAGTCTGGTGCCATCTTAGCCCAGATTAAACTGTAGTCCACTTCGACAATGACTCAATAAAATATATTCTAAATAATACTAACCTTTATGTTCGATTGTGGGAACCAGTTTTGTCATGCCACCAGATTCGAGTTTAGCCAGTGTAAATAGTAAGAATTAGACTAGTATCGTTTAGTAATTAGGTTTTGTTTACTTAAACCGTCTATTTAGCTGCTTTTTTTCGCTCTAGAGAATCACTATGGTGATTAGTCTGGTGCTTATTATTATTATTATAATTGCAGGACTCTGAAAGAGTATACGTGCAATATAACTTAGTCTATATGGCACGCTGGCATGCTGAGCACTACATGATGAGAGCCGAACAGCAAATGCAGGTTAGTGATATAAATCCCATAGCGTACTAGCTTTTAATATCTCAGGTGGCTGCAGTACTGCAGGGAGAACGTCATCGCAACGTCTGGCTTGGTTACCCACAATCGATGTTAGAAACCTGGCCTTTATAAGTGTCACAGCTGTCTTGCGAAACTCTCCCCACCTATTAGGTGAGTGGTACATAACAGGTATACAACGTGCACTCGTGCTCTGCCTGTATAAACGTACTTGCCTTCGGCCACTCGTGCTCTGTCTGTATAAACGTACTTGCCTTCGGGCCTAACGGCCCTCAGGCTCGTGCGTTTATATCAGGCAGAGCACTCGTGGCCGTTGTATAACTATATAATAAATTTTTCATATATTTCTCAAGTAGGACAGAATCGTAAAATTTTATTCTGATTGCCTCGCGAGAAGCTAGGTTAGACGTATCCACGAAAGTTTAACTGTTTTGGAACACACTATTCACAGAAATTTGCTCACATGCTTTTTCTAACTTGTGGTATCATTTTCAAATATGTATACTGGTTATTTATCATGAGTATCACTCTGCTGGTCAAACAGTAACCATACATGATCCCACCATGATTGTAAGTATTCTGTAGTGCCAGGAACCATCTTTAGTAGTTGTGTACAGGCCATACTGTGTGTACGTGTGTACCCTCTGTATACATAACACGTAGGTGTGTGTACGCCACTACAAAGAGAAAGTTATTGTTTCTGTCTTAAGATGATGTATAACATTAGCAGAATATAGTCATTTTATTTCTGTTTAGCAGTTACTACAGAAATATGTTGTGGTTTGTTTACTGGTAAACTTGTTATTGTGAAAAAATTGCCTAATCACCTAGACAACAATAATATTCATCCCTGTTACATCCTGTGTGGAGAAAATGTTGTTACTGCTGATACAAGAAGTGGTTGCTTATTGAACTTTGTAGTTCTATAAATGAGTTCACAATGGGAATTATTTCTCCCACTCTATGAAATGTTCAGTGTTTGTTTACACAAAAAAGCATTTCCTGGAATAAATTTCTTTGCAAAGCCATTATCAATGACATTTTAGAAACTATCTATAACCTTTTTTTCTCAAACATTGTAGTGTGCCACTTGAAGTTTTCCTCACATTATAAAAGAATATATTGGCTTGAGTTTTGCCGATCTGACTTATAGGAGAATTATTTGTTCTCATAAATAGCATCATCTGTTTGCACTTGATGCACACTTTGCACACTGTATAAGTCAACTGTTGTGATCATGTAGCTACTACAAATATTCTATAGAAGTTTACTACAATATAGTGTAATGAAAAGTTTAATCCTTCAAAATAGTATTTTGTTGATGCTTGTTGCCTATAGAACTATTGAGATAATCAGCACTAGTATTGTATTTATGTAGTTATATACTCAAGTTGAGATTTGATACACTGTACTATACTCTGTGTGTTCTGTTGCCATGTAATGTATATCATTTATCATTCCTCATTACTTGATTACATTAACTAATATTATTTCCTTTTCCTTTTGGATTAACTGTGAGGGTATGAGGATGGACTAATCTTATTTGCCTGATACGTTCTTAGAATGTTCCATAAAATATTGTATTGTTGTGAAGGGATCTTTTTGAAGTTTTCAGTTCTGAAGAAAATTTTTCATATCGTTCAACAAAAATTGCAAAGCTAATTCCTGGTATTTCTCCTGAAATATAGATTCATTTGTACCATTTTATAATTATTGTATTACAATGTAAATGCAGTATTGTTTGAGGTCAAACTATTGCACAAGTGTATATGCATTTACATGTTTTACATATTTGTAGATGTATTTATGAGCTGTGTTTGTGAATGGTTGGCTTTGGGAGTTTACCATCATGGACATTTATCTGTCTGTCTGTCTGTCTCTCTACATTATTTTTGCATACTTGCTAACTACCTTGTGTACTGTGTCATAGCAGTTTTTGAAGTGTTCATTATTTACCACCAAAGAAGTTTCTAACTGATGATGTTTGCCATCCATAGTCATGTATACAGTAGATTGAATGCAGTGGAGTAGAAGAATATTTAGGTAGACATCTCTGCATTAACCTAAAGGTTCAGAGTTTGAAGCCTGCTTTTTTGAATATTTAGCCTTTCCCACAGATCACAAGGGTCTGGTAACACTCAATGAAAACTGTTGGTAATGAAGTGTATGAACCAACTACTTGTCCCTTACCATCACACAACAGTTATTCTTAGTACATATAGTGACCATGGCAGCATGCACAGAAGACTTGAATAAAACTGTGGATAAAGTAGTCCATGAATATAGTCCAGCATACTGAAGCATAGGCGGCGGAAAGGGGGGGCTTAGCCCCCCCCCCTCAGAATGATATCACACCGAAATTATCTTTCTTGGAGTGGGGCTGAAAACCGTGATAAAGTTTGAGATACTCTAATAGAGCAGTCACTCTAATAAAGTAGTCAGTGTGTAGCGAGCTATGAAAGGATTTTTATGTAGTTTATTAGCTAGAAATGGTAGCTGGTGAGGTGGAAAGCTCTTGTCAGTTGGTTGCGACCTTTTTTTTTTTTTTTTTTTTGGTCTCACCTTATCAAACTATAGAAATAAGTCTGGGTCAGCCCAGCCCCCCCTCATATCAACTACTTCCTCCGCCGCTGTACTGAAGTGAAAGTAGAATAAAATTGTAATGCATATAATGAAGTAAAACAAGTTATTAGGATGTATAAGTTATTGCTTCAAATGGCTGGCTGTGAGGTAACCAGAACATAACGTTTTCCCTTAACCGGTTGAGAGAGTTTTGAAGACATGTCTTCCTTGTACGAAAAGACAATCGCATTATTCATAATAAATTATTTAGTTTATCCCATATTCACTCAAAGTACTTCTTGCAATCACACTTTGTTACAGTAGACTGCAGAAAAAAGTTAACGTTTTGTAATTTTAATTACGCTGTAGTAGCGTAATTACAAAGCGTAATTACGAATTATGCTCTATTGGTAACTATGAGTATATTGTATATATGGCTGGTGAAAAACTACTTTTTTGCATAATCACAGATTACGGTCAAAACGTAATTACAGTACAAACATGGTAATTACTTAGTAATCACACCGTAATTACAATTACGAAACGTTAACTTTATTTTGCAACCTACTGTATGTGTATACTTGTTTAGTGGCTAAAATTGTTGTTAGTTATTGAACAGAAATGACCAAAATGATGGTGTTTCGTATCAGATACAAAATGATCATCTTACATTTAGCAGTGAGACCTAAGTATGATGTCAACACAGGCCACACAAGTTCTTCATTGAAATGTGAAGCTCCATTGTTTGTACTATCAAATAAATGTAATGTGGACTTTCAGTTTTACTATCAGCCCCTGTTGGGATGTGGTGAAGTATTACTACATGACATGTGAGGAAGGGAATTATTTTAGTGTTTATGATCTTTCAGAAGTGTTATGCCAAGAGTTAATAATAGTGGAGAGGAGAGTATCCAACACAATACAGAGCCTCACAAAGGATTTAGTGTGATTCAAAGGGATTCCTCTGTAAAACTCTGTGATTTGTATTATATTCTATATGTTTTAATCGTCACATTTCTTTGTTCTGCCAGTGTGCAATCATCACATTTCCTTTAACTGCCAGTGATGATTAGGAAAAATCTGCTTACTAGAAAATTAGTCTGCCAGTAGAATTTTTTTTGTGCAAAATTTGGACCTCACACACATAACCTGCTGTACAGTATGTAGATAGTGGATTAGGGTAGGTAGTTTCTGTATATCAACTTGTTTATGGTATTGTATAACAGTGTATAATCTCTGTTTGTGATTTAGTACTGTTTGACCAACTCTAGTACCTCCTACAAGTGTTCATTTCTGTGGGAGAGATTTCATCCAATATAGTTAATAAAGCCATTGAAGGATATTATGTAGGATATATCCCAGTGAATCACAGAAACTTGTTGAGCGTGTGATATTTTCATGGTATATAAGATCAGTGTTGGGCAAGTTACTTTGTAAAAGTAACTAGTTACATATTACATATTACTTGCAACTGAACTATTTAGTTAAAGTTACATATTACCCATAAAATAAAGTAACTATAATAATATTACATATTATATTACTTTTACATAATATATTACTTTGTGTCCACAGCCTTAAGCTGTCATGTGTGAAACTACCACTTTATCACATGACATAACTGCGTTGTTGGACAATGTGCAAATCTTGGTTATAAGTAAGAAGTTGGTGAATAAGCTTTATTCAGTAGGCTTCGTTACTTCGTTGTGGCTAGGCGTTACTCGATAATTAACGAGATTAGTAACTTCATTACTTGTAGTAATAATATTATGTAATTAATATTATAGTAACTTGTTACAGGAATTTTATTACTTAGGTAACGCGTTACATTTGTAAGCAAAGTAACTTGAGTTATATTACCTGTTTTTATAGCGTATTTCGTTATATTACTTAATTACCACAAAAGTAATAATATTATGTAACGCGTTACTTATGTAACGTGCTACTCCCAACACTGTATAAGATACAAAGTATAACAACTGTTCCGTGCATCCTATTCTTGAAAACTTAGTTTGTGACACTTACCTAAAGTTGTCAAACTGAAGCCATTTTCCCTGTATTAATTTACTAACTTGATGCAATGTTTAATGTGACAACCCACCTATCCAAGAGAGATGTGCAACATATAGCTGCATGGCTTGAGGTGGTTTACACTACATAACAAGTCAAGACGTATAAAAAAAAAGAAAAGATGTATAGTCTCACAGGTCACATCCTTATCCACACAGGGTATTATTGCTTTCAGTATAAGTGCTTGCAAGGAAAGGCCTGGACTACATCATGTGAACTCAGCTGGACTTAGGTAGACCAATCAGATTGCAACATTTGTTTGACATAACTGCCGTAATTGCATCATGAATTTTTTAAAACTATTGGGGTAGGCCACATCGATGATCAAATAACGTGATTACGTAGTCAATTCATGCATTCCTTTCTGTCACGAGTTTTAATCCAAATTCCCCAGACCCTTCAGCATGGGTGCTTCGCTGACACTCTGTGCGGAAATGAGTCTGGCCTGCGAAGCTGAGAGTCTGGCCTGAAAGATGTAGGACTTCGTTATTAGCCAGAAGCCATACTTTCATAACAAACTTTGGGATTCATGCAGCAGTGCATGTTCTTTTGTGTAATATCCTTAGTAATTATACAACAACGGTGGTGTAATTACACCCATGTTTTCTAAACTTTTGCACACAGTGGTATAATAATGGGCTTCATTTCCTGTGTATGATTATACTTTGTGTAGTAGTAGATCTGCAAAGGATTCCTAAGTTAGCATATGCACTGAAACAAGGTGTAAGGAAACAAAAATTAAGCATGTATAAACATCTTCCTTTTGGTATGTAATCCTTACAATAGATGTTTAACATGATATGTCAGTATTTACTCAAAGTTTACTAAAAATTACTCCATTTTTGTTGGTCACTATGTATATTATTTTTCAGTGCTTCAGCTTGTAGTAGCCATTACATTACTTGGCTATCTTCCTCATTGTTGCCATAAGCATCCAGTTTATGTTAAAACTGGGATAGTATGCTCGTGTCAGACTGACAGTTACTGCACAGTAGAAAAGGAAAAGCTGACAAATTTGCTAAATCAGTTACTTTTAATTGGTCCAAGTCAGTCAATACATTCAAAAGTGGGTGTTTAGATATATAATTCATATCATAAATGTTCAGACTGATTCTCTTGTCATGGCCAGTAAAATGAAACAGAAAGGTAATTTTAGGTGTGTTACGGAAGAGTACTTCTCAGAAAGAATCCACATGGCTAGCATGAAGAATTGATTTCATATAACAGTGCTACTTATCTTACAGTATGGAGGTTTAAGCTTTCCTACCCAAAATACTATTCAAAACCCAGCATCACACCAGCTTGGCTATATATAATCAGACGCAAGCCACAAACTCTTCCATCAAGTTTCTGTGAAAATTTATTAAACTGAATTTTTCACTAACTGACTACCTGACTGACTAACTAACGCTTTCAGCCCAGTGTAACTTGACTAAATATTATGATTCTTGCTGTTTGATGTTGCTTAGGCTCAAGTGTCTTTTCATCAATTGCATCTGCTACAGTGCATGCATCATGGACTTTTCTTTGTCCTCCTTTGTGTCCCATTTTCTTTCTCTACTGTAGATTCATGGTAACATGACATGGCTTCAGTATTAGCTATCACATTATGTAGTCAGTGGATTGATTGTACTTCTCATACTGTTCTATGCTCTACAATGAGTAGAATCTAGCTAAAAATGAAGCAGAATGGTCACAGTGTGTGTGAATGTATGAGAAGTGCAATCACACACTTTTCTCTGTCCTCCTCATGTTGCAAGGACAGCTTGCTAACCTGCAAACTTGTCACCAAATTTTTTTGTCCCACTTCTTGGTGGAATTCTCTCACTGATGCCACACGTGTTACTTGTAATTATGATGAATTTATATCCCCTTTTTAGTGTAGCCATGACTGATGTAGGGATTAAATGTCCACTAGTATAATTGCATGTGTAGATAATCTCCCTTACTTCATTACTTTTTATTTCTATGATCCATATACTCAAATGTAAAATTTCTAATTTTTCCTTACATTTATTTTGCAGTTTACTTTTTTGCAGCAGATTTATGACAACACTGAATGTGTGCCTTAACTATCAATTACCAAAAGCAAAATGGTCATTCTCCTTTATTTTCAGCCATTTTCCACCTGTTATGTAGCAGTATAGTACAAGAAGTGCCTCTGTGATCAATCCAATCAATACAGACAATTACAACTGAGTTTGTCAAAAGTACATGTACTAAAATAAGCTTGTGTAGTTATTGTATATGTAATATGGTTGTCTAGTGGTTGTGTTTTGTACTGTGTTTAGTGTTGTGTATGTACTTTGGTAGAGAGAAAAAAAAGGCTTTTGCCGACTACTGTGAGGGTTAATAAACTAAAAATCGCTGAAGTAGGAATTAAATGTCAACTGATATAGCTGCATACAGGTGTAGATGACCTCCCTTGTTTCATTGCTCTTTGCTATTGTGATCCCTAAAGTTACTAATTTTTCATACTGTGTTAGTGATATCCTAAGTGTTACATCAATTGTTTCCTTATGTGTGTAAACACCGTGACTGTGACCAATTGCACATAATGGCATTACATGTATATCCCATTATCATGCAATGGGTAACAGAAGTGCAAACGGAAGTGGAGATTTGTGTATGTACTAAAACAAGTTGTAGAGGAAACAAAAACGTATAATTACACTCATGTATAACTTGTTTTATTTTGACTGTGTGTGACATCTTTACATTGTGTCAAAACAACTCCTTATAAAGTGTATTTTTGGCAAGACAGATTATGTTTTACTCTGTACACATATGGTGTATTGAAGTGCTATTTGTACTTACAAGGTGGTCATTGCTATTTCCAATACATTGTATGATATATAGAGAAAATTCATGGTGTGCCAGCTTTGGATTATAAAAAAAAATCCAGTTTGGCAGTCATTATTAAACAAGGTAAATTACAGTAAACATGCTTTATAGTTACAGTGACCACATTTCACACTTGCATGTACGTACACAGGTTTAAGGACACAAAACACTAGAGGTAATTTCTTACTAGAAAATCACTTAAACTGGGTTACAGCGTCAATAGCAAGGTAGTAAGCTAGGGGACCTCCATAATGTAGTTACTACAATGAAGCGGTTGTAATAACAGTGTGACAGTAAAAGAGATTTAAAGTATTGTTATTCTAACATACAGGTCTTCACGAGGATTGGGTAACTGCAGATATGCCAGCACTGGCAGATGTAATGAGTAATGTGTTACAAAAAAGTCATAAATGATCAGGTATAAAACTTTATTACATATTATGAAAGATATCCCTATTAAGTCTGTTGTTGGGAAGCCACCAAGTTTAAAATGGAAATCTTTTGTATGAGCACATAATTATACTTGTTAGATTTAGAACAATGTAAATTAGTACCACAATTGGTGACTAATTTTTGTGCGAGATCATTTATCTATTTCCTAGCTGTAAGGTTGATCTGCACATACCACATGGAGTATGAATGTCACTCATGTATGAATGCGTGCACCCATTGCATACATGCATAGACAAACAAAACATACACATGAACATGAATGCACAGTGTACCTGCCCATGCTGTTTACATATATCTATGCTGAATATTTTGTACTCATGATACAGTAAGTAGCTATAAGCCTCAAAAACATACTTATTAGTTTTTTTATCCACCAATGCTCAAAATAGCAATGTGGGCAGGTGGATTTAAACTTTAATTTTATGCACTAGATAGCTAAATTACGTGACAAGGAATGCAACTCTTTTAGACTGCTCTAGCTAGTTACTAACTTTCAGAGTTGCTTAATGGCTACATGCAGCCATTGGTAGTACAAAATATCATTGGTGTGGCAAAGAAAATGGTGATGTGGGTGGGGATGGGAAACAAATTATTATGTTTATGTGGCTATATGTATGTGTGTAATTGTTGTGACCTCTGTGTATGTATTGTGACCTCTGGTGTACAATAAAGGACCCCCATACTCTCAAAGAGGAAGGCTGTGGAATAGACACATGACTCTGAAGTGGCAGATGAGGTAAATATGTACAGAAATTAATGGTTCAAGTATTGGTCATGTGTGAACTATTATTAGTCTCATGCAGTCTAATTCATACCTTATTTGGTAATGTATTTAATATCATTTACCAACAGGAAGCTATATAACATACTTGTGGTTGTTATTGCTTATATTATGGTGATAGTTGCTGACAGTAACGTCATATTTGTTACATTGTGGTCTTCATGCATGACACAAGCATTTCTGACATAAGAGATCAGGAAGTTATATGTGTTTTCTCAAATTGAATAAACAATTCAGATTTTCACATCTTATGGTAGTGAAATGGTATAATTATGTGTTTCATTCCCTGTGAATGAATGGTGTTTACATGGCATACATGTAGATCAACGTTGAAACCGGGTCACTACTGCTGACCCGGATGACCCACTGACCCCGATGTGACCCGGATTAATTAAAGCCGAGAAGTGTTTCGGCTAGTCTCGAGCGAGGGAACGAGTCTACATTTTGAACGTTCGATTCGTGTTGAGTAAATATTGCAACTTCAGCCTAGCTGTAGGTTGAAGACCAAAAAAAAAAAAAAAGGTCTTCACCTACTGACAATAGCTACCCCTCACCATAGATACCCTCAGTTTCATGCTACATACTACACTTAATAACAAATGGGCGTGGCTGAGCGTATGTTTTTTAATGAGATAAGTGGGCGTGGCTCACGAAAGAGCTACGCGATAGCGTTTAGAAGTTTCCACGTTGTCAAACGAACAATTCGTTTCTCACGTGATCCAATTCGGGTCAGACCCGGATAAATTGTAAACCGGGTCAGACCCGGATGACCCGACCCGGTTTCAACGCTGATGTAGATATATCCTGGCCTTCTGGGTGTGTGACAATAAATGATGAATGTGAAATTGCATGTGAAAGGATTCTACATGTGGATTAATTGATTCATGACTTCCTTTAATGTATAGTGTCTTGACATGTTAATGTAGTTGTTAATGTATAGCCACTTCCTGACAGAATGTGACACAAAAGACGTAATTAAGTATGCACAAACCATTGAAAATTGAGTAGGACTTACTGCTGTGTTGAAACACTCTTACTTGTATATGTATTCAAGGCAATGCATGTAACACAGTGTTTCAGCCTACACTGAAGTCAGACTATATTCAGTAGTTTAGAATTGCCATACAAGTTTGTACATCATCACCTGAGTGTATTGTACATGCAATATATAATTTTGGCCATCACACTTGTGACTAAATTATAGCAAGACACTATATATCGTCTACTTCTATGCATATAGTTATATGACACTTGTCTTTTGTACGTTTCACTATATTGCAAGTATGAACTACTGGATGACTGCAAGTCTTTTGTCTAACATGTCACAAGGCAGTTCCATCGCGGGTGCTAATCAACGTTGAAACCAGGTCACTACTGCTGACCCGGATGACCCACTGACCCGGATGTGACCCGGATGACCCACTGACCCGGATGTGACCCGGATTAATTAAAGCCGAGACATGTTTCGGCTAGTCTCGGGTGAGCGAACGAGTCTACATTTTGAGCGTTCGATTCGTGTTGAGTAAATATTGCAACTTCAGCCTAGCTGTAGGTTGAAGACCAAAAAAAAAAAAAAAAAAAAAGGTCTTCACCTACTGACAATAGCTACCCCTCACCATAGATACCCTCAGTTTCGTGCTACATACTGCACTTACTAACAAATAGGCGTGGCTGAGCATATGTTGGTAATGCGATAAGTGGGCATGGCTCACGAAAGAGCTACGCGATAGCGTTTATAAGTTCCACGTCGTCAAACGAACAATTTCGTTTCTCACGTGATCCAATCCGGGTCAGACCCGGATGAATTGTAAACCGGGTCAGACCCGGATGACCCGGAGAAAATGTGACCCGGATGACCCGACCCGGTTTCAACGCTGGTGCTAATATTCTTTAATCGATAAGTGCCTTGCAGGACTGCAAAGGTCTGCAAGCTATTATACTGTATTGTGGAACTGGATAAAAGAAACACATCACAATGCAACGCATTTGTGCATATAGTTACCTGTAATCACACACTTGTTTTTGTTCATTGTTTATCAATTTTTGTTGAGTAGACAATGTTGTCCTTTGCGGAAATTACCTAATTGTACATGTGCGCGTGACGTAAACAGCTCGGCGCTTGCGTATACGTATATAAGGAGTTGCGAAGTGTACTGTTGCAGTCAGAACTCGATCGACAGAGTAAAACTTTGCTGAGCTCTAATAAACGCTCTTTTATACAGCAGCTAAAATGTCTAGCGGAATGGTTGAAACACCCCTCAAGCTTGAAAACGTCCACGAGCTACTCAGAGTCGAAGACCAACTAAGAGTGGACGATGATATGCTAAAGCCAATGCTCCCAGGAAGAAGGTCTAATCGCAACCGAGTTATTTACAATACTTCGTCTGTACCGGGAAAGCAACCAAACAGAAAGTACTCTGACGATTTGCCTCCAAGAAGCGCCACCATAGGAGCAGCAAACCTGTCACGAACCGAAAACCAGGAATCTGAAAGCACTGCAAGACGGCACAACACTGTATTATGAACAGAAACTATTACAATTTAGCAGCAATACACTTATTTTTAATATACATTTGTAAATACCTGCACCTTAGGTAGCTATCTGAAAATTGCTATATGTGTTTGTTGAGTCCGTGTAGTCAATCCAGTATACATCATGTGTTGTTTAGTATCTGTTTAAAATGATGAAATTTTGTGAAGTTTCAAAATGTGCGAATATGCATGTGTGGTCAGGGGTGGATCCAGGAGTTGGCAAGTGGAGGGGCACAAACAGACTAAAGTTGTAGGTGGTTGGGGAGAACAGATTCTCTTGCAATTTTAAGTAGCAATAATCACTCCTTAGTAGGCTGTATAATTTGTTTCATTATGGCTATTGCAGATGGTTGTGAAGTCTTAAAATCTGTTTTAAAGGCTATGATTAGTATGAAAGTCTTAAGAGGCCCTTAATCACTTTGACAGTTATTTTAATTATGGTTTTAGGTGAGTTTGTAATAAATTCAGGTAATATGCAGCTTTCATGAGTTATATAAATTGATTTTGGTCTGACAAGTATTTCTATCAAAAATAGTGCTCTTCCACAGAGGGAATCGGGGAAGGGGGGGACGACATTTGCCCCAAATGCCCCATCCTGGATCCGCCATTGGTGGTGGAGGGTGCAATGTGACGAGTAAATTAAATTGCGCCAGAAGTGGCAGCTGATAGCTATCACAGATTAAATCCAGTGAATTGAATGCCCCCTATAGCCTGACAAGTGTTAAGAAAAAATTCAGTATGGATTTTGCAAGCTATAAAAATTTCCCTCTTAAGTGAAACTAGAATTGTGACCTCTGGTATACAATAAAGGACCCCATACTCTCAAAGACGAAGGCCGTGGAAGAGACACATGACTCTGATGTGGCAGATGAGGTAAATATGCACACCAATTAATGGTTCAAGTATTGGTCATGTGCGAACTATAATTAGTCACATGCAGTCTAACTCATACCTTATTTGGTAATGTATTAACCAATAGGAAACCATATAACATACTTGTGGTTGTTATTGCAGTGATAGTAGCTGACAGTCAGTGTTGGGCAAGTTACTTTGTAAAAGTAACTAGTTACATATTACATATTACTTGGAACTGAACTATTTAGTTACAGTTACATATTACTCATAAAATAAAGTAACTGTAATAATATTACATATTATATTACTTTGTGTCCACAGTCTTAAGCTGTCACGTGTGAAACTACCACCTTATCACGTGACATGATTGCGTTGTTGGACAATATGCAAATCTTGGTTAGAAGTAAGAAGCTGGTGAATAAGCTTCATTCAGTAGGCCTCGTTACTTCGTTGTGGCTAGGCGTTACTCAGAGGATAACTAGTGAGATTAGTAACTTCGTTACTTGTAGTAATAATATTACGTAATATTAGACTCGTTACAGTAACTATATTACTTAGGTAACGCGTTACATTTGTAAGTAAAGTAGCTTGCTTTATATTACCTGTTTTTATAGCGTATTTCGTTATATTACTTTGTTACCACAAAAGTAATAATATTACGTAACGCGTTACATAAGTAACGCGTTACTCCCAACACTGCTGACAGTAACGTCATACTTGTTACATTGTGGTCTTCATACATGACACAAGCATTTCTATGACATAAAAGATCAGTAAGTTATATGTGTTTTCTCAAATTGAAAAAAACAATACAGATTTTCACATCTTCATTATATGGTAATGAAATAGTAATGAAAATTTGTTTCATTCCCCATGTATGACTGGTGTTTACATGGCATACATGTAGACATATCCTGGCCTTCTGGGTGTGTGACCATGCATAGGCGGATCAAGGAGGCACCGTTGGGGGGGGAGGGAGAGGGGGCAAGAAGGTTTAGTGGAGAACAGTGTTTATTCCACTAAGGAATTCTAGTACACAAGTTATATTCAGTTGCATAAGTTGATTCAGTATAGCTGGATGAATGATAGACATACAGTTTTAAGACTAGTTAAAGAAAAAAAATTTAAAAATTAGACGAGCACTTTTAATAGCATTTAGCTAACAAAGTGTATGCTTACAAGATTATAGTTAGCCTATCACAAAACCTGTTTGATGGTATAAAGTATACTAAATCAAAATAAGGTGAATTGTGACTGCTCTATTAGAGTATCCCAATCTTGGCACAAAAATCCAAACTTCTTTGCCCCACTTTCTTTACAATGTATATAGTATAGTTAAACTGTAAAGAACATTTATAACTGTTGTCTTCTATTTGCCCATTGGCTTTCTATACTTCTGAATACAGTGTGAATGCATGATTCCAGTTTCTGGTATGAATATAGTACTGTGAGTCCAAGTGGAGAGGGGGCAAGAGAAGGACCAGGAGGGGGGCACCCCCCACCCTCCCTCAGATCTGCCTATGTATGTGGCAATAAATGATGAATGTAAACAGGATTCTACAGGTGGATTAATTGATTCATGACTTCTACAGTATCTATACGTGTTAATGTGACTGACAGGGTGTGACACAAAGGAAACATAAGACATAATTAAACATGTACTAACCATTGTAAATTGACTGCTGTGTTGAAGCACTCTTGCATGTATTAAAGGCAATGCAACATAGTGTTTCAGCCTACAATGAAGTCAGACTATTTTCAGTAGTTTAGAATTGCCATACAAGTTTGTACATCGACACCTATATTGTGCATGTTTGTATAATTTTGGCCATCACACTTGTAACTAAATCATAGACACTATATCGTCTATACTTCTATGCATATAGTTATATGACACTTGTCTTCTTTATGCTTCACTATATTGCAAGTGTCAACTGCTGGATGACTACAATAACATGTCACAAAGTAGTTCCAGTGTAAGTGCTTATATTCTTTAATTGATAAGTGCCTTGTAGCACTGCAAGGGTCTGCATACTATTACTTGATACTATATGATACTGAAAAGAAACACATCACAATGCAACACATTTGTATGTAACCACACACTTGTTTTTGTAGTTTTTGTTGAGTAGACATTGTTGTCCTTTGCGAGTGTACAGTCGATTGCAGAATTGTTGGTCCCGTGCCGTAAACATTCCGTGGGCTGGAAAAGTATTTGTAGTGACGCCGGATCAGCCGGATTTAGGAAAAAGGTTAGTGTGATTCAATAATTATTGCTGTTGAATCCGTAGCAATTAAGGACAATAAAATTTACCGACAAGGAGCCTTACGGAAACACTCACGGTACGGCATACTTTTTTCAAGAATTCTGCAGTCAATTGTATTGCGCGGAAATTACCTAATTGCGCGTGACGTAAATATATTTTTTTAAAACCTAATTTATAAATGACAAAAAGCAGAAAAAAGAAAAAGCAGCTAAACCTACAAAGCCTACACAGACCTACAAAAACACCGCATGGATCGCCAGCATACATACAGCAAAACCCCCGGACAGGGGCCTTAAGACGTAAAACCTAATTGCGCGTGACGTAAACAGCTCGCCGGTTGCGTATATAAGGAGTTACGAAGTGTACTACTGCAGTCAGAACTCGATCGACAGAGTAAAACTTTACTGAGCTTTAATAAACTCTTCTACAGCAGCTAAAATGTCTAGCGGAATGGTTGAAACACCCCTCAAGCTTGAAAACGTCCACGAGCTACTCAGAGTCGAAGACCAACTAAGAGTGGACGATGATATGCTAAAGCCAAAGCTCCCAGGAAGAAAGTCTAATCGCAACCGAGTTATTTACAATACTTCGTCTGTAACGGGAAAGCAACCAAACAAAAAGTACTCTGACGATTTGCCACCAAGAAGCGCCACCATAGGAGCAGCAAATCTGTCACGAACCGAAAACCAGGAATCTGAAAGCACTGCAAGACGGCACAACACTGTATTATGAACAGTAACTATTGCAATTCAGCATCAATACACTGATTTTTAATATATTTGTAAATATCTGCACCGTAGTTAGCTATCTGAAAATTGCAATATGTGTTTGTTGAGTCCGTGTATAGTCAGTCCAGTATACATCATGTGTTGCTTATCTGTTTTAATATGATGAAATTTTGTGAAGTGTTAAAATGTGCGATATACATGCATACATGGAGCTAACTCGCGCCATATAACAACTGCAAGCGGCAACCGACTGAGTTATTGCGATTAAATTGAACATGCAGCTACGTAGCTATCCCCTGACAAGTGTTAAGCAAACTATAAAAATTTTCCTCCTTCGTGAAACTGGAATTTCTTTGGCAAATTGTTTTCTCATTGGTTTTCTACTGAAAAGCTAGCTCAGCTGCATGTGGATTCTGGAAATCCATTTGTGCTTGTCTCACCCCCACTCTCCTCGAGTTCTATGAGGATTTGTCATATTTAAAAAAAAAATTAAACAACTGCAACACTCATGCAGCCATATAGGACTCCACAAACTAGAATATTGAGCTGCCAGGTTTGTTCTAACTCTACCATGGCAATTAGGTCTAGTCAATAATTACAGCTCAGATCAAACAACATGATAGTATTACATACAGATATGGATACAAAATGTTTCTAATTTAGGAGTATAACCTTTGATGAACACCTCACCTGGACAGCATGATATGCAATGGACGACTACTCTTGGAGAAGACTGCTTTGCTTATCTTACTTAATTTCCCTTGAATCATATATCATGATTCACCTACTCCAAACTAAGAGTTGACCAAGTATTCCTTCTTACCCAGAACAATCATTCATGCAACTCCCTACCAATTCCAGAGATTGACAACATTTAATGCACATTAGCATGTTTGCCCTTGGTGGGCTTCATTACGAGAGATATAGTTAGAGAGAGCATAGGTTATAGTATATATATATATACACGGGTCCCTCTATAATATATGGTGTATATATAGTTGTGATGTATATTTTGTTTTACTGTCAAGAGTCCCAGTACCAGAGCAAGTTTGTCCACCTCTAACCCCCTGTTTGTCCTGTATTGTATACTATGGGGTTTACTTATCTCTTGTTAGTATTTTTCCATACTGTATGTAAGGGTTGATCCCTACAGTGGGTATAAGCAGCCATGTAAAGTACATTGAATGCAGTGAGCTGTATTCACTGGTTGGCAAACTTTGATTTCATAATATAAGTTTGCAGACTGGCGACTGCATTCCTTACAGTGGTATGACTGACAATACTATATAGTCTCAAGCTTGTATTCAAAATGCTGATTGCTATTTAATATATGTTCTGTACATGGCTAGTTGAAAACAATGGACAGGATATACATAGCTAACGAGCATGCAGATCGATACATACAAATCTGTGTACATATATACATGTTAATTATTACCTGTGTGGTTATGTTAGCATTCAATACATGTATATGTGGCATAGAATCACTTGCTGTTTATATGCTGTTTATAGTCATATTCCATTAAGCATACCTTCATATCAGCTGTGATGAGTGAAGCTATATAGGTTACACAAATACCTTCGAAATCAAAATGAAAATACAGTTAATCACATTTCTTGTAACATGCAAGTTTCTACTGCAAATAAGATGTACTATGATTTTCAACTATGTTACACATGATGTGTCAACTATAGTTAGTGCTGTGTGATTGTGTGTTGTGAGTGAAAGTGGAGCTCAAGTGTAAACATCAGTTACATCACTGCAGCAGATACATCACAATTAAGTACTGGTTACAGCTGGAACTATGCTTGTATAGCAGCTAGCTGTGCAGTGGCTTCATACTGTATTGGGTGATGAGTAATATACAATAGTATTTTAGCAACTATGTAATGATTGTTGTGACTTGATGGGTAGGTGCAGTATTGACACCACTGCTTTATTACAAACAGCCAATGTAACCATATACTGTGCAAAATAAGTTGTACTATTTCTAGGAAGTGTCAACATGAAAATGTGCAGGTATCCAGCTCTCCTCATGCAGTACAAACATATGTAGTGATTTTTTGTAGTGTTTCAAACTCACATATGTATAGCTACTTGTGGATACATGTACAGTTGAAACTAATCAACCGTATTTGCTTTGGCTATCTTCAGAGATAAAACAAACACCATTTGGATAGTCTATAGTGGGTGTATTAATTGTTAAGAGGAACAAAGAATATTTATTTGTTTACTAGCATGTGATTCTGGCATGATGCAGATCTTAAATCTTGTGTTTGTTATTTGTTGAATAAAATCCATACAGATGTGGTGTCTTGGCAATGCCAAAAGAGTATTTTTGTATTCACAAACAGTTTCAGCTATTATTACTTGTGCTTGGTGTTGTGTTGCATGATATGTGTGTGGTTTCCCTAAACCTGATAGCTACATTTTTGTTGGCTACCATTTATCCCACAGTGGTCGCATTGTATAGATGATATTATTTACCAATGCTACATGGCTAAATGATATCATTCAGATGATTGCATATGTTGTGTGCAAACAAGTTAGTACATTTTTGTTCATCAACAATTATGATTGCATAGGCAACTTTATTTGGCATAGATAATTCAATTGCATGCTTTCCAAATATGGATATTGATTGGCATACATCATGCACAATACATGTTGCCTAATTGACTCACTTTCAGTATTTTATTGCTGTTGCATGAGTTTTTGCTTTATTGAACCAGTTAGTTCTTTGACCTTTGCTTCTACACATTTACATGTGCAGTAAAACACAAATGTCCATTAGATAATGGTATGCATAATACGCTTTGATCTTTGGAAGATAATAAGGTCTTTAAATACCTCTAAGAGACCTGCTAGCAGGTCCCGACTGGTTAGAGACCTGCTAGGCGAGCATAGCAAGTTTCACTTTCAATCATTGATTTGCTATGCTCTTCCAAGCATTTTGCAGACTAATAGTCCACAGCAGACGACTGTCACCCAAACCAATACCACTTTAACTATTATTTTCTTGTAAGCATGTCTAAAAGAATTCGATTATGGGAGGTAGAGTCTAACGGTAGCTACATTTATTATGGCAAATGGACAATTCCGGAGATATCACAGAAAATTCTGTTTAGAGTTCATATGTTTTAGTAAGTGTAATCGAAACCATGCTGACAACTGTACTCCATTGTTGTCCACTCAAATGTTATCTTCAAACTGTAACAGTTTCTACACCTGTTCTTCATACTTCTGTAATGCCATAGGTACTCAACATTTTGTGACTTCTTGTTGACACTTATCCATGTAATGTGCTATCGCACTTTACTAAGGAAGCAGTGATAAGGTGTAAGCTTCATTTTCAACCCTTTGACAAATACATACTAGGTCTTCCACAAGTACTGTATTTAACATGTGTGACAATTTTAAATGACATATCCAATCAATGACTCCACCTATATACCCATATGAGACGATCCTATTGTCTAAGTTGATTAGGAACCATCCCCTTCAAGTTGTTTCTAGAAACCTCAGTTTCTAAATCCATGAAGAGCCTTGGCCTGGGTTCCTAACCTATACTCGGGTTAGTCACCTAGCATAATCGTGTAACACATTGCTTAATGTATGACTACATACTCCCCACACCTAATAACGTGAGTGCCTACACAGGCGAGATTTATTGGCAGATGGTTTGATGGTCATTGTACATTTACAATAAACACTGCCCACCCTTGAATTAATCTCAGACACCACAACACCTGCACATCCTCCAATGTTGTGATAGTAGTGAAATATCATTAATTCTTTGTTTGTAATCTTATATTAAAATGGTGTAAACTTGTTCAGGTGAAATACATGTTAATAAGTAGGGACCCGCCGATTATGCTGGCATAATTTTGAGCATAATAGGTACCTAAAAGCATTGAGCATAATGCCAGCATAATAGGTTAAATATTTGTACGATAGTGTAAATTCTTGCTGGAAAAATGACAATTGCAAAATAAGATCGATATACTCTAATAAAGCAGTCAGTAACTCTAATAGAACAATCATCAAACTGACTGTTCTATTAGAGTACATCGATCTTTTCTCTTACATGCAGGCGTACAGCAAGAATTTATTATTTGTGTTCTAGCCACTCATTTTTTTCTTGTTAAACTAGTAGCAAAGCATATGAACTAAGGCTTGGACATTGAGCATAATCGAGCATAATAGGTAAATATTGAGCATTAATTTAAGCATAATAGGTGAATTTTTGAGCAGTGCAGCATAGCATAATAGGTAAAATTATGAGCATAATCGGCGGGTCCCTATTAATAAGGGAACAACTGTATTCTCAAGCACCGAAGTTACGTATGTAAGGATGGTAGGCGGCTGCAAACTAAACAAACGATATATTTATAGAGACACACTACTGATATGTGTACTCATGTGTGTAGAACAAAAATATTAGACTCTTTTACTTTAAATAAATAGGCAAAGCTAGAAGTCTGCTGTTGTAGTGAGTACATTTCTGCATGCATCTCTGGTCAAGTCATGTTTATGTAAGCAACCTTATTGCCTACGTTTATTGACAAAGTCTCTTAGTAGTATAACAGAAGGTTTTACATTTCTTAATATGCCATTAGTGGTATGCCAGGTTAGAAGCACAAACCCAAATGTTTTCAAAGCAGTCCATCTCCGCATCTAGTAGCTACAATCTTTTCTTGGAAACATTAATGAGGTTAAGTAAAATTGCTATGTATTAAAATATGAAATTATGTACCAGAACCCAGATTGTTTTTAAATGTATTGCGTAAATGCATTGTGTATGAAATTTGGTAAGCTAAGACAAAAAACATCAATTTCGCATACTGTACTATACAGGAGTAATTTTCTTTGTAAAACTGTTATGATATTGAAACTTTCATCAATCACCATGTATTACTTGTACTGTTACTCAACTTACCAACTGTATATTTCAATATACTATAAACTTTGCATGATCAATGAGGATTCTATTTATTCAACTTGTTTGCTGCAAATCAATAGCATAAAACAGTACATGATTGATTGGCTAATTTTTGTTCCAATTTCAATTTTACTATTATGCATAAAGACAGTATCAACAAACACAATCAAAACACTTGTAAGATTGAATCCTATAGACTTTATATCTGTAATAATATGATCAAACATCACTTCTGTGGATTGCTATGCACTCTTAACAACAAGATAGTATACTTGGGTGTTATGTTTTCTGCTTGGTATACACACTGCATATTGTATTAATGGTAATATTATAATTTAATTGTCCATACAAGTCCTTGAACGATGTAGCTATGTAGTTGTGAATGTGTATAAAATACTATTTAGAGTTATGTTAGGAATGGTGAATCATTAAATGGACATTGTTGTATGACAGACATGGGGTATATGCACTCCAAAAATTTGTTAAACTTAGTAACTTCATTTTAAAATAGCAGCAGAATCATGACTACATGGTAATAGTTTAATGTTAAAAAGTACAAAGATCATTTTGGCTACATTTACCCTGTATGATTGTTTGTAACATCAAAACATGATGTTAGCCATGTCTTCACTGCTACGTTTTCTCTATATGGAACTGGTAATATCCATTATAGGTAAAAGACTCTTTATCCTGCTTGGTATCTCTGTAATTGGTATCTCTGTCTCTAATTGGTGTCTCTGTAATGGTCATACATGCAAATGTGATATTAAATCAGAGAGATTTGAGATGTGTGTATTCTTTATGTAAGGAATTGAGGCTATCCTAGTTGTCACCTCCAAACCTTAGGATATATCTCCAGTTAGCACAACAGAGGGTGTACATAAAAGATAGGGCCTGAGATACTGGTTTACCATAAGCCAAGGAACCTAAGAAATAGATCAATAAATTTTGACTTCATGGAGAAAGTTGAGAAATTGAAAAGTTTGCATTTGTGCAGGAAGAGCGTTATAATGTTTACACAGCATTGCAGGTTGTAACTGTGTCCATGTGTGGATGAGTATTAGCACACTGTAAATATTGACTAATAACTTTTTCTAGTAACTATGACTTTGTGGAGGAGTAAAGAATCTTATGATCTGTGATGTCACTGTAGTCTGCAAGTAGAAAATCTTGAGCTGTATCTTCTGTATTCATACAATAGATGGTGCATAAAACCTTTACACAGAAGACAACAAAATTAAACTAGCTACATTATAGAGGACTTGCAGCGTGACGTAAATCATCGTAATTGCTAAGCAACCGCAGCTGTCGGCCTTGTTTCGGGACAGCGTTGTGGCTGAAAGGCGCTTTCTCGGGATTTGGTACAGGCTGTAATGAAGCGAATCAGTGTTGAGTTGTGTTGTAAATACCACCCAGCTCGTTAAAAACAGCGAAGAAGTTAGAATTGGTGAGTAATGTATCGAAATTTAATTAGCCACCTATTTCACAAAGCCAATGATAAGATCTTCTATTTCGAAACCAGCCCTGCTTCCCAGTGTCACTATACCCAGCGCTTAGTGAATAAATCTCGTTACCTTTGTTCTGACCCAATATGCGCCATAGAAAGTTGTCCCGAAACATGTCCGCCTAGCAACCGTTGCTTCACGCCTGCAAGTCCTCTATTGCAGATAGCATTGAATGTCTAGTGGAATAACCCTAACTAGCACTGGGTATTATTTCTTGACTGCATTTACACAATTTTACTTAATAGTGCACTCTGATTGGTGCCGCTAGCTGTAATGATTGAAATGCATTTGGATTCCACATTAATCCACTGTACTGTAACTGTTTTCATTTATTTATTGTACACAACTGGAGGACAGTTTATTCAAACGAGCACCTAGAGATTCAACTTACATAAAATGCACTGGGTCTACTACAACGTTGAAACCGGGTCACTACTGCTGACCCGGATGACCCACTGACCCGGATAGCAATCCGGATAGCAACCCGGATTAATAGAGCAGTTTCAAAACCATGGTAACCAAAAATTACGCAATGGACCACACCCAAATCGCCATGTTTTTGTACCAGATTGCTTGATGTTGCAAGTTGAATTCCTCGCTAAATTCATGTCAAGACTTATTAATACGTAAGTAAAATAGATGCCAGTGATAGAATAAAGTATGTAGGTGAGTTATTAGGCATTAAAAGATACGTACTGCCTCCCAACAGGGCAGTTTCGTAGGAAAGAGAAATGCGTAAAAATGGATTTGGCCAAATTGCGACCCCAAGGTGGTAAAACTATGGGAAACTTGAAGTATAGGTCTTTATCCAGCACCACAGCATCGTACAGCCACATCCAGCCATCCCCGAGTTAGCCAGAATCGTTCATGTGCTGGGATCCCCACTTCGTGTGAAAAAGCAGACACCAAAAGTGACAAAACAAGACCGCTAAACTTTAACTGATGGTTGACTTCGACAATAAAACTTAACTCTAGCAAAATTCACCACTAAGAGTCTTCTTTTGCTGGCGTTTTATCACAGTTAGGCAGTACGCCATCACTGGTCTCGTGCCTTTCAGGAGCTCTGGCTAATCCTGGGATAGCTGGATGTGGCTGTACGCTGCTGTGGTGCTGGATAAAGACCTATATTTCAAGTTTCTCCTAGTTTTAACTTTTAACCACCTTGGGGCGGTGAATAGGTCGCAATTTGGCCAAATCCATTTTTACGCATTTCTCTTTCCTACGAAACTGCCCTGTTGGGAGGCAGTACGTATCTTTTAATGCCTAATAACTCACCTACATACTTTATTCTATCACTGGCATCTATTTTACTTACGTATTAATAAGTCTTGACATGAATTTAGCGAGGAATTCAACTTGCAACATCAAGCAGTCTGGTACAAAAATATGGCGACTTGGGTGTGGTCCATTGCGTAATTTTTGGTTACCATGGTTTTGAAACTGCTCTATTAAAGCCGAGACGTGTTTCGGCTAGTCTCGAGCGAGCGAACGAGTCTACATTTTGAGCGTTCGATTCGTGTTGAGTAAATATTGCAACTTCAGCCTAGCTGTAGGTTGAAGACCAAAAAAAAAAAAAGGTCTTCACCTACTGATATGTTGGTAATGCGATAAGTGGGCGTGGCTCAAGAAAGAGCTACGCGATAGCGTTTATAAGTTTCCACGTCGTCAAACGAATAATTTCGTTTCTCACGTGATCCAATCCGGGTCAGACTCAAACTCGATAAATTGTAAACCGGGTCAGACCCGGATGACCCCACCCGGTTTCAACGCTGGTCTACTATCTGTAAGGATAAACGTTTTTGTGGATTAGATGAGAACCATAAAATCATAATCAGTTAGCAAATCTTTTTTTCTTTTAAAATTACCATTTTGTACGTACATTGTTTTTGTTAATTGGCATAAATTATAATGTGAATACACAATAACATTGAGGTATTTGTACCACACATGTTTGAGTGCACATAAGATCACAAGCAATAGTTTATACTTGTATATTTTGCTAACATGAGATACATACATGAATGTACAACACACATGCATATAGTTTACCTGTGGCAGTCATGCAGAAAGACAGGCACACATAGACAACATCAATAAAGGCAATAGAGAACAGAAATCATGAATCCAGAAATTCACAATATTTTTGCATAAATAGAACTCTTGAAACATGAAAATAGCCAGATATTTAGAAAACCAAATTTTTGTGAAATGTGCTGTGCACCAGAAATTCTGGAACTATTTGAAAAGAAATGAATTTATCATTGTTCTTTTAATTTCTTGCAGACACCACTGCAGCCTATACAGAAGAAAAAAGGAAATTGTTTGGCTATACAAAACCAAGTAGAAAATCTTTGGAGATTGAACGAAGACTTTGTAAAGCTGCAACACAAGGAGGCATGTACATGTGTTGTATTACTGTATAACTGATTTGTGGTGTGACTTAGTCTTGCGGGACCAGATCACTTTTTATTCTTTTGTGTTGGGGTAGGGAAAAGGTATTTTTTCCAAAAGACAAAAAGAAAAAGAAAGTGGTTTGGCCACATGAGACTAAGTGTGTGACTAATGTATGTTGTAGGACTCAGTACATTGATGTGAAATTTCCTGAAGTTATTGGTTATTCTGTACATTTCAGTTGTCTAACTGTTCAATGCTGTCAACAAACATCAACAATCTGTAAAGGAAAAGGTGACCAAGACTGGACAATTGGAGTCTAAAAGATTTAAAGGTATGCATGCATGCACCATGTAGAATTTAGTATGCTTAACTTAGTATAATTATTTTATGAAAACCAACACATCACATGCAGAAATGGCTTGGCTCATACACTCTTACGACAAAGAGCAGTCCTCTGAAGAGGTTTGGTGTGGGAGAGTTGCATAATATCCTACACTGTGAGCACCACAGTGGGCATCAATAGAAGATAATATAATTTTGCCAAAAAAAGTCAGCATGTAGCACAGTTTCTGGCTCATTTCAACTTCCAATCTTAATTTGTTGGCAGTGTAAAAATGCATTACAACTTTGCCATCATAGCATTCCCATTGTATGCTTCCATCTTCATTGAGGTATATGTTTGGTTCAGAGTTTGAGAATAGTGTTCCTGGCCCTTAGACTCATAATATGTGTGCTGCTCTGTGAAAGAGGGTTGCAGCACTTGTACTGCTTCGACTAGATGGTATCAACGAGTCTTCTGTTACTTGAAGATATTGTTGATTTATTATGTTTTACACAGTAGAGAAGTGCAGTGATTTTGTACTGGTTATATTGAGTGTTAGACATTTTCCTCTACTGTTACAGTCAGTGTTGGGAGTAACGCGCTACTTATGTAACGCGTTATGTAATATTATTACTTTTGTGGTAACAAAGTAATATAACGAAATACGCTATAAAAACAGGTAATATAACTCAAGTTACTTTACATGCAAATGTAACGCGTTACCTAAGTAATATAGTTACTGTAACAAATCTAATATTGCGTAATATTGTTACTAAAAGTAACGGAGTTACTAATCTCGTTAGTAACCCACTGAGTAACGCCTAGCCACAACGAAGCAATGAAGCCTACTAAGTGAGGCTTATTCACCAGCTACTTACTCATATCAAGACTTGCACATTGTCCAACAATGCAATCGTGTCATGTGATAAGGTGGTAGTTTCACACGTGACAGCTTAAGGCTATGGACACAAAGTAATATAAGTATATGTTAAAGCATAGCCGCGAGTGCTATATGAAAAATAAAGTACGAGGCGCGCGGCCGAGTACTTTATTTTTCATATAGCACGAGCAAGGCTATGCTTTAAATGATTTATGGAACTTTCTAGTCATGTAGCTTCACCATACACTAGGACTCGCAATTAACAAGCGTTGCACGAACTATTAGTAGCCTGAACACACACAAACTAGTTTAACAAAGTAACTCACGCGTATTTCACCATAGTTTGGCATAGTAGACGTTCATCGCGTCTTTTGGCAGGTTTTGCTCGCAACCCACAATCGATTCTATTGTGAGTCACATGGTGAAGTATTTCCGTGATATCTCCAGGAGTTGTCCGTTTACATTAACAAACGTAACAGCAACGTTACCTTCTCCCACCCATCATCGAAGCATTTAGGTATGTCTATAAAAGTAATCCAGTGGTAAAATTCATATTGGCTGGGGTGATTAATCACTCAGCGCGGCGAGGCTATCAGCCTTCACCGGCTTGGGTGATTAGTCATACTGGCGCGAGCCCCGTAGGCTATTAGCCTACACTAAGGCACGTGGGCAACTGTGCTTTATTGCCCACAAAGAGTGCTTTATTGCACCGCAAAGAGTGCTTTATTGTGAATAAAGCACTCTTTGTGGTCGATGAAACAGTTGGCCGGCTGAGAGTGTACTTTATGAAATTTAAAGTACACTTTTCCCTTTGATCTCGCCCATGCAAAGTTCTATAATATGTAATATTATTACAGTTACTTTATTTTATGGGTAATATGTAACTGTAACTAAATAGTTCAGCTGCAAGTAATATGTAATATGTAACTAGTTACTTTTAAAAAGTAACTTGCCCAACACTGGTTACAGTGTACGTACTCTTGCCAACACTGATTCAGTTATTGTCCATTTTACATAACTTGTAGCACAAATCATATTTAATCAAGGCCAAGTAAGTTGGCTACAATAGTAACTGTACTTTTGATTACTGGACATGCAGGGTATTTCATTCTTCAAAGTGTTTCCCTCCTTCCCCCATCCTATTTCTCTGCCTTTGTCATAAAACCTGAGTGTTCAAATCATGTAAATAGTTTAAGTGATTACTAAGTAAATCCATGCCCCTATACTATTTTGTATTAACACTGTATGATGAACTGGGAGTATCACTTTTGTTGTGATCCCTTTGTGTATGACTTTGTTAGCACTGACATTAGTTGACAAGGGAAGCTTTCTAGACTTGCTGACTAGTTCATCATCAACAGGAAAACCAAAAGGAAGCAAAGCAAACAAGGTAGGAGTTTTAATTTGCCAGGATATTTAGTACTAATGCATGTAGCACACTTACATGCTGGATTGGTGACTTGAATGCAACTATATGGCTGTGCATTCACAGAGTTTAAATAAGAAGACATGTGCACTGAAATCATTATATAATAACCTGTATGTGTGTAGTTGTCTAGCACTATCTTTGTGGCTTTGACGTAAGTTAGAGCTTAACATTTTAGTCCAAATCTGATGTTTCTGTATAAGCAAACCACTATAGCCACATAGTTCTGTTAGGGAGATTAGTTGATTCATGCACCAGGTACCCTTCACTCTCAAATATTTGGCATTCAATTTCTTTTAGAAATTATATGCAACAGTCTTGAATACGTGCAAAAAAATAAAAATAAAATAAAAAATTACATAAATTTATCTATAGCTTAAGAATCGAGTAGAAGCAGTAATTTCATGCCAACGTTTGTAGTGAGCAATAATTTGCTGTATCTTCAATGAAATGTAGCTGCTTAAGTTGGTGACACGAGTTATCACCATTTGCAATATTTATCTATGGGTGTAATTGTGCCATAAAATTAGCTTAGCACACTTAGGTCACATACATATTAATACTATGAGTAGAGTAACATTGGTAAAGCAATGCAATTTTGTATTTTAGTCACCAACGGAAGTTAAAGAAGATACTTGGGAAGTTTTAAGAGACAATTACATGATGCATGGGGTCAAAGATGAAGGACTGGGATCAGATTAGTGACAATGACTCTGCAACTGGACAATTTTCTGATTCTGATACTTAACAGATTATTTATAATAAATATTGCAATTGCCATTAAGGGTGTTGTGGTTTTGACAATGGCGGATCCAGCATGGGACAAATGACCCCTCCTCTTCTGCCATTTAGGAAAAGCTATATCACTTTGATATGCCAGTAAAGCCAACATTAGTTTATTTACATATGGGTTTGAAAGACAAACATGTATCTCTTTAGTCCTTTGCTGCAAATTCACACTAAAACTGTCACCAAGCAACTTTGTGCATAGTACCTCTAAAAATAATGATCATTTGGTGGGTATTTAAGCCATTATAGCTTTTGTAACAGCTTTTAAGACTTCACAACCTTCTGCAATAGTTTAAAATTTAATGGTGAAATTCAACAGTGAAACACTATTGACAAGTGATTGTTTGCTGCTATATATATGTGTGTATACATCAATTATTACAGATTGTATAGCTATATTCTAGCTGCTCAGAGTGGCCTACCTGGAGTTTGTGCCACTCCCCTTTGCCAGCTCTTGGATCTGCTCCTGGGTTGGCATAGAGTTCTAAATGTGTTAATGACTTGAATTGACCCAGTGCTTATAGTCACTAAATTCAACACCATGCAGTAGTATTATGTAACATTGCTAAACTGTAGGTGTTTTGTAATGGCTTCAAAATTATTTTTGTTCCACTAACTTGTTTTTTTTGTTTGTTTGTTTTGTTGAACTTGTGACATACTTCCTACACAGTACCGAGATCAGCAAACTTATCAATATTAATGAGTTCATAAATTTATACAGGATTCTGTGTTAGTGCACCAAGAAAAAGCAGAAATATTTTGCTGTTGTGTAATTTAGTATACACATTTATATAAAGAAATTTGCTCAATAGAATAGTTATATAACATTAATTATCTTGCAGATCAACAAGCCACGTGCATACGTATAGCATTTAGGCCTTTAAAAGAAATGCTTCAAGATGTTAGCAGAGACAGTCACTTTGAGCCTATAACTTTTTAAAATTCTACCACCATGCATGCAGGTGTACAACTCTCCAAAAGTTAGTTCACTTTAGCTAGGACATTGTCTACACTCCAGAACTACCAACCAATGTCACAACAGATAACCAACTAGCTACCTATGTATTTGTCATTTGGACTAAATTGATAATAATTAAGGCTAGCTTTGAAGGATCAGGCACTTTTGTATGACTGCATCATATCACTGCTCAAGCTGATTACAAACCAGCACATCATGCGTGTAGCTATATATTATACTATACAGCACACACCTTCAGTATTCCTGGCATGGATAACTTAACATCTTAGCAAATTGTAACTATAATCATCTATACATGCAGAGGAGCTATAAGACCATCTGTTTGAAATCATATAAAGTTACTTCCACAACACATGAGAAGGAATGACTGTAGTGGTTATATGTATTATGTAACTGCATTGTTTACGATACAAGCAGCTATATAAGTAACTTATAAAAATTGATAATTGTTGACTGTGTAATTATGTAAACAGTGGCAAATTATAGTGTACCATTGTCAGAACTCATTTGACAAGATAACTGTATATACAGCAACTGACATCTCTAAAGGAATGGTTGAAATGCCCCTTAACATTAACAACTATATTATAGTCGAGAGGTTAAATTAATAACCAGTCAATGCAATCAAAATCACACTCTATGTCCATGTCACTGCTGCTCCTGCCAACCAATCCTAATCAGCTGTGGTTGTAAGCATATCATTGGTATACTAGCTTGTATAGTAATATTATATTTCTCTGGCTGTGGGAGTGGGCTCTCATGATCAGCCTGCATTGAAATTTGAATAAATAAAATTAATAGTAAAGAAACCATTCATACTTTTGACTGTATCTTAGCGACCAATAATGTCTTCTATAATTCCATTTCTTTGTCAGTGGGCATTGTAAAATTATCCTGTCCATTTGGCAAAAAAAACAACACATTGAATCTACGTATTTGTACATACTGTTGAAAACAATACAAAACAGAATATTTACTCAACTTGCAATTGCGCATGATCATGAGTTAGACTGTTTGAACATTTCTCACTATACTACACCACTGTATAGAAGAAGTGAGTGTGTAGTTTTGGGTCACTATCATGTAATTCCATCAAACAGTTAAGGATGTAATTATCTTTATTATTGTATCATTTTAAAGCCAATGTTAAAGATCAAGACCTAAATTGAATGGAAAGAGTCAAGCTTTGATCTCTACATTTGGGTGACTGCTTTATTAGGGTAGGTGAATACTCTCAATCTTTCATTCAATTTTATGCTAACTGATTTTAAGAGATGTTTCCAAGAGGATATTATATTATTTTAAAATTATCCTATTGTACCGGAACTATTCCTGATTCTCTTTGCCACCTATTATTCCCAAAATTATTCTGACATGATTTATTCTGAGGGTCACATGCCCACAACTGACCCACAGTGATTTGTGGTATTAATATCTAATCCAAAACAGCCAAGCTGTAAAAAAAAGAGTGCGGCCCTCAAAAAGGCTATGGTGAAAAAAGATGTGAAATCCAAGGTGGCGGCCAAGAAATGGCTGTGATATGGTAGGTTATAATTAATGGTAAAAATTTTAATAACAACAATTCAGGTGAATTTTGGTGCCGTATGGTCTTGGCACAAAATTCACCTGAATTGTCGTTATTAAAATTTTACCATTAACCTACCATCACAGCCATTTCTTGGCCGCCACCTTAGATTTCACATCTTTTTTCACCATAGCCTTTTTGAGGGCCGCACTCTTTTTTTTTACAGCTTGGCTGTTTTGGATAAGATTTCACTTCTTTTTGTATTTGTATACCCCAAAGCTGGCCTATGGCCAGCTTTGGGGCTTTTTAAACCTATCTTCTTTTTCTTTTCCACAGGAAAGAAGAAAAGATGAAGCATATGAATACTTTAAATATTTCTGATTTTATCAATAAATGTGACCGGATTTCACATAACAAGGCTTCCACACACACAAAATCAAACTTACGTTTTTACCAGAAATGGATTGCTGGCCTAATACACTATCACATTCCACACTGTACTTCCTTCAGGACTGGCAAGTCTGGTTTCTGTGGCAGCTTTCTTCCGACCCTGTCAAAGCCACGAGTGGGAGATTGGCGTCATTGAATGGCCATGGCTTTGTGATAATGGTGTGTAGTGAGCTGGGACTTCACAGAGAGCTCATCAATAGTGTTCTCGGTCAATTTGGAGTGATTTGAGGGCCATGGAGAGCCCAAACTTGGCCTCTGGATTCCAATCGTCTTCTTACTCCATTTTATACCCGTATATTAAGACCACCATCCACCCCCACCCTCCCACCCTATTACTATCCACCCCCACCCTCCCACCCTATTACTATCACCTGTGATATTATTACTCACTCGAGAAAAGCTGCCCAAAACAGGGCTAATTTTGGGTATCAGAAATGTATACACCCACTCAGTGATAGCTAGTAAATAGATGCATACTTGGTGCAAATTTTGTTTGCACAGCTGTAGGCACTGGGAAGTTATTACACAATGATTACTTAAAATCGCCATATCTCCTAACGAAGTTTTGTGCGTCGAAGCCGGGTTTTGTCAAATTCAGTCACAAATGTACAAATTATGTCAAGACACACGGTAGTGTGTCGTGCGGCCCAAGAAGCTGGCGCGTAACACCCGTGAGTATATTGACAGGAAGAAAGAAAACGCAATTTTCGCACCTCCGTAGCTCTGTGCTTCCTTGATGAAACAAGACGATTTTTGCTGTGGACGTGCCCTCCAACTGCAGCACTCCACATTCCAAATTTGAGCGAAATCGCTTCGCGCGTTCCCGAGATATGCGACTTCAAAAATTGGCTCAGTTTCTTCGTGTTTTTTTTCTTCTTATTTTTCTTTTTCTTGTCGCACACTTACAAAAACTGCTATAAAACTCGAACGCCATATCCGATTGCCTTGAAATTTGGCACACAGAAGGGGGATATAAAGGCGCATCTCGGTACCAACTTTGGCTGGAATACGATAAACAGGCAAAGAGTTATGAGCGATTATTCACGAAAAATAACACCAATATGTTGTCACGTCTACAGGATAAACCGCGTATGAGAAGAAGCTGAAAATCGGTGGGTGAATAGGTTAACTATTGAACCTCAAACCTTTTGTGGTTTGAAAGAAATCGAGCTAAAAACCAGGAAGATACAACGAAAAAACCAACAGTGTGTAACAATTACGCAATCGAGATCAGCTAATAAAAAAACGACTGCTTGCCACGCCTACCAGATAAACCGCTTGGGGTAATGCTTTGAAAATCGTTATACAGATGGAGTAATCATCTTAGAAAGGCTCATCAATGGTGTAGAAGAATCAGACTTAAAGTAGAGATTTCCAACTAAATTAAATAATTAACATTCCATAAATTCATTGGTATGACAAACATTGTGCATTTTGTCAGGATCATTTTAGTGCAAACTCCACCTAAATCAGTGGTTCCTATCAAAAGATATAAGGAAAAGAAGTTGATGGTGTGCTGATTTTTGTGTACAGCATTTCAATGCTTTTTATGTATATTGCATGGCACCAAACACAATATACAAAGTGTCATAAATCTAGATAGGAAACTAATAACGACATGAAATTTTCACCACATAACTATTTTATGAAGAACAGCATATGAACTAAATAAAACCTCTCAAAAGTGACCACTTCCTTGTAGACTGACCACTCAGAATATTACATGAATAAAGCATGTGATTCACAAATAAAACTGTGTATTTTGTAATACTAAGTATACACAGGTACTTAATGCATTTTCAAGGATAACTAACTAGAAAAATCAGTAATATTTTATAAATGGCAAGTACTGGCATCACAATTAACACGTACTTCGGAAACATGACAATCAGATAACACAATGTAAGAGCAACATTATTTTTAAAATAGATTTGTTTGGACACTGCTCAGCTTTATTTGTCACATTGTAAGCACTAAGGATGATAATTATTATATAACACAATGACATCACTATATACTACAAAGAGAAATTATAAATAGTTTCTGATCAAAATTACAATCACTGAAGCTGCCATAAAATGGATCAAAACAGCAGTAAATACACCAGAATATAACAACAGGTACGTGTGAAGCCATGTAAGGTTGGTATCACATGCCAGTCTCCACTTTGAAAAGATTATGCTCAACCTTGAACCTTATTTTGCAATTCCGCGCAAGACAACAAACTGCTCACCTTCAAACTATACTTGCATCGATGCAGGGCGATGCCTTGAAGCCAAGGGTGATTGTAATGCTGAATTCTGCGCAGTGTTAGATGGCGATTTACCTTTAAAAGGGCCATATTTCCATCGTAATCCAACATCAATCGTCCTCCAATCAAAAAACACATGGAAAAATCGAAATCAGCATATACGGTTTGCCCAGAACCACTTTCTTCGTCCTCATCAGCAGCAGATTCACGCGGAAACACTCGGAAACTTCGGTTATCACAGGTGCCACATTCTTCCAATTAGAATTACGTACGCAATTATTTGTATGGGATCCCTATGGGGATTTTTATTTCTCAAACTTTGATTTGCTGTATTTCAATTAATACCGCATGGATTTTATTCCAGTAAAGTGCAATACAAAGTACGAAGCATTGGCTACCATTTACTGGAACGGCAGCTTGTGAAACGTTTATTGAAGGTGTATAATTTAAGTAACAAAAATATGTGTGAAAAATTGGTAGGTTGGAAATCGCTACTTAAAGCCACGGAGTTATAGACGGGTTGCCTATTTAGGGCGTGTCCCTTGTGTAACGCGAGAAAACGCGACTTTCCGTTTTACGCATGATTACAATGTTGGTCAAGAAGTCAACAAAAAACACATTTTTAAAAATAGTTTGACTAACGTTTTTGATTCTTCAAAGGTACAAGGTGAGTTAAAATCATCCAGTCTGTCATTCTAAGTAGTAGCAAAGTCTTACAAAGAATGTTTTCAGTGAGTTTTATCGCTTTCCAAAAATCCGAGATTGAGAGAAAATCATCTTCTCGCTCAGCCATCACCTTACACGCTGGATATGTTATAGCTCGAACTTTTCTCTATAACATACTTTCTGTTCTGAAGGCTGGCTAACTCTTGCTTGCTAAAGTTAACCAAAACGTTCATTTTCTCCAATAGCCGTAATACATTTTTGACTTAGCGAACTCGGAAAGTATGTGGAAAATTTACGGGAAAACGACCACGCCTTAAAAAGGCAACCCGTCTATAACACGAAATCCAACTTGGTGCAGCAAGTGCGAGATCGAGATACTCTAATAGAGCAGTCATCCTAATAGAGCAGTCACACTGAAGAGAATTCAAGAGATCAGCTAGAAATAAGAAACCTGTATAGAGATCAGTTACACACAAGTCACCCTGTAGAGAGATCAGCTAGAAGAAGTTACCTTGTAGGGAGTTCATGCAACTATGAAAAAAATAGTTATTTTCCAAGAACAATAATTAATGATTGGAACTCCTTACCAGTAGATCTTGTTGAAGTTGCAGATGCTGACATTTTTAGAACTGGACTACAATCATTATTGTAATTGTGTTACATGTATTCGGGCACATCTGAGCACACCAGCAGGGCTGACTGCTCAGTAATAATAATAATCATAATAATAATCATGGAAAGAGATAGTTCAGCTAGAAAAAATCACCTTGTAGAGTTCAGCTACAAAGAAACCACCATGTAGAGAGTTCAGCTACAAACAAATCGCCCTGTGGAGAGATCAATAGAAGAAGTTACCTTGCAGAGAGTTCAGCTACAAAGAAACCATCATGTAGAGAGTTCAGCTACAAACAAATCTCACTGTAGAGAGATCAGCTAGAAGAAGTTACCTTGTAGAGAGTTCAGCTTTAAACAAATCACCCTGTAGAAAGATCAGCTAGAAGAGGTCACCTTGTAGAGAGTTCAGTTACAAAAAAACCACCATGTAGAGAGCTCAGCTACAAACTAGTGACCTTGTAGAGGCATCAGCTAGAAGAAGTTACCTTGTAGAGAGTTCAGCTACAAAGAAACTATTCTTTAAAGAGCTCAGCTGCAAACAAACCACCTGTACAGAATTCAGCTACAAATAAATCACCCTATAGAAAGATGAGCTAGAAAAAGTTACCTTGTAGAGAGTTCAGTTACAAAGAAACCACCATGTAGAGAATTCAGCTACAAACTAGTGACCCTTTAAAGACATCAGCTAGAAGAAGTTACCTTGAGAGAAATCAATTGTCAGGAGACTCAAAAAGATCTGGGAGTGATTGTCTCCAGTGACCTGAAGTGGTCAAATCACTACAATTCTATAATATCTAAAGCATATAAATCGTTGGCTCTGATACGGCGTACTTTTTGTTCCAATCACTATCCATCAGTCAAGCTACATCTGTATATTACTTTAGTTCGTCCTCATCTTACCTATTGCTCTCAGTTATGGCGACCGTACCTAATCAAGGACATCTTATGTTTTGAGCGTATTCAACGTCGAGCAACCAAACACATCTTGAATAATTATAATATCAGCTACAAATCCAGGTTATTAGAACTCCATCTTCTACCATTCATGTATATCCTCGAGATTCAGGATGTTTTGTTTGCGATCAAGTCACTTAAGTCACCCACAAGAAACTTTGACATTAATAGATACATTACATTTACTCAGGGTCACACCAGATCCTCTACACATAATAAACTCAAACATCGTCTCCATATTACTAACTTAAATAGAAACTCTTATTTCCACCGTCTTCCTCGTTTGTGGAATGCTCTTCCTGTAATCAATACCAATTTATCAATTGCAACCATCAAGGCTAAACTAAAGAAATTTATGTGGAATCATTTTGTAACTCATTTTGACGATGACAATCACTGTACCTACCATTATCTATGTCCGTGCAGCAAATGTCACAATCTCTCGCCACCATCAAACTTTCAAACACTATAGCTAAGTTATAATTAGTTAAAGTAATTATAATGTATGTATAACTTGTGTTTTTAGGCTGCAAGCACCAGTTGCTTGCAGACCCTTGGCATACTTGCCATAAAGTAATAATAAATAAATAAATAAAATTTACACAGAAACCATTATTTAAAGAGCTCAGCTGCAAACAAATCACCTATACAGAATTCAGCTACAAACAAATCACCATGTAGAGAGATCAGCTAGAAGAAGTTAACTTGTAGAGAGTTCAGCTACAAAGAAACCATCATTTAGAGAGTTCAGCTTCAAACAAATCACCTGTAGAGAGTTCAGCTACAAACAAATCTCCCTGTAGAGAGATCAGCTAGAAGAAGTTACCTTGTAGATCGTTCAGCTACAAACAAATCACCCTGTAGAGAGATCAGCTAGAAGAAGTTACCTTGTAGAGAGTTCAGCTACAAAGAAACCACCATGTAGAGAGTTTAGCTGCAAAGAAATCACCCTGTATAAAATTCTGCCACGAACAAATTGCCCTGTAGAAAGATCAGTTAGAAGAAGTTACCTTGTAGAGAGTTCAGCTACAAAGAAACCATTTTGTAAAGAGCTCAGCTGCAAACAAATCACCTGTACAGAATTCAGCTACGAACAAATCACCCTGTAGAGAGATCAGCTAGAGGAAGTTACCTTGTAGATAGTTCAGCTACAAAAAAATCTCCCTGTATAGAGATCAGCTAGAAGAAATTACCTTGTAGAGAGTTCAGCTACAAAGAAACCATCATGTAGAGAGTTCAGCTGCAAAGAAATCACCACTGCCCAAATTTCAAGGCAATAGCTCTTTGCAATCTGAAGTTATCAATTGTCAAAGTTGGCAAATTGGATGTGTGTGGAAGACCCCTTTTCGCAAATCCGATCACATATGTATTATATATATAATTTGTGACCAGATTTTACAGAACCGATCCAAATCGCACATCAGGCAAAATCAAACTAACATCACCAGTGGATAGCTACACTATCATACTACAAGTTTTGACCCTCAGCACTACTCAAACTACACGAGGCTGGTTTCCACACACGTCTTTTCTGGGTGGTGTGGAGTGCTCAAATGGCGGTTTCAGGCCTTGTGAAGGACCTGGCTTGGCAAGAATCAGTAGTTTACTGGTGGACAGCCTTATAATGTTGGCCAGACGTGTTCTCTGTTGATTTTGCTACATATCAGCCACTAAGGAGCCAGCACAGCCCTGTAATCTCGTGTCTGGACTCCAATCGTGGTCTGCCTCCATTTTGAGGTCTATCTCTTGCCCTCCCCGCCACCCCCCAGCCTCCACCCCGCCACCCCCCAGCCTCCACCCCTTTGTGAGCACTCGTGATACTACTTCGCTCGTCCAACTGCTCAGATTTTCTATCTTATTTGGCGGGAAACTGTACAAGCAGCTACAAGTACTGGAAGTGGCTTGAAAGGTAACAGATTGATGCATCTTTTGTGTAAATTTCATACGTGTGCTTGCTATCCTTGGAGAGTTATGATGGCTTCAATTCTTTAAAACCGTTTATCTCGGAACTTCTAATGTGCGATTTGGATCGTTTTTCCAAAATCCAGTCACATTTGTACATTTAGGCCAATGAAACTTGATTAGCAGTTTCGCGTCATCGCCCGCATGCTTTTGATACACCCGCATGGAATTTCATTATTGGTATTTCAGATCGAAATACCCTAATAGAACGGTCACTTTTACTCTAATAGAGCAATCAGCTATATTCTAATGGAAAAATCACTTGTTATAGATTAGTAACGTACCTTAGCTATTTAATGCAAGAGTAATCAGTGTAGATCTCACTGTTTTTTGGCAGAAATCTTCATGTTTGGATGTGTGTTGTGCTTTTGGAAAAATAATGAATAATGAATAATAACCGCCCGCCCGCATCAAATTTTCAAAAATCTGAGCGAGAAACTGGTAATCAAGTTTCATTGGCCTTACTGATAAAATATTTAAAGTACATCTACTTCATCTTTTCTTCTTCCTGTAGTAAAGAAAAAAAAACATAGGTTAAAAAAGTCCCAAAGCTGGCCATAGGCCGGCTTTGGGGTATACAAATACAAAAAGAAATGAAATCTAATCCAAAACAGCCAAGCTGTAAAAAAAGTGTGCGGCCCAAGAAGCCGGCGCGTAATACCCGTGAGTATATTGACAGGAAGAAAAAAAACGCAATTTTCGCACATCCGTAGCTCTGTGCTTCCTTGATGAAACAAGACGATTTTTGCTGTGGACATGCCCTCCAACTGCAGCACTTCACATTCCAAAGTTGAGCGAAATCGCTTCGCGCGTTCCTGAGATATGCGACTTCACGAATTGGCTCAGTTTCTTGGTTTCTTTTTTTCTGCTTATTTTTCTTTTTCTTATCGCACACTTACAAAAACTGCTATAAAACGCGAACGCCATATCCGATTGCCTTGAAATTTGGCACACTGAAGGGGGGTATAAAGGCGCATCTCGGTATCAACTTTGGCTGGAATACGATAAACAGGCAAAGAGTTATGAGCGATTATTCACGAAAAATAACACCAATATGTTGTCACGCCTACAGGGTAAACCGCGTATGGGAAGAAGCTGAAAATCGGTGGGTGAATAGGTTAACTATTGAACCTCAAACCTTTTGTGGTTTGAAAGAAATCGAGCTAAAAACCAGGAAGATACAACAACAAAACCAACAGTGTGTAACAATTACGAAATCGAGATTAGCTAATAAAAAAACGATTGCTTGCCACGCCTATCAGATAAATCGCTTGGGGTAATGCTTTGAAAATCGTTGAACAGATGGAGTAATCATCTTAGAAAGGCTCATCAATGGTGTAGAAGAATCAGACTTAAAGCCACGGAGTTATAACACGAAATCCAACTTGGTGCAGCAAGTGCAAGATCGAGATACTCTAATAGAGCAGTCATCCTAATAGAGCAGTCACCCTGAAGAGAATTCAAGGGATCAGCTAGAAACAAGAAACCTGTGTAGAGATCAGCTACACACAAGTCACCCTGTAGAGAGATCAGCTAGAAGAAGTTACCTTGTAGGGAGTTCATGCAACTATGGAAAGAGATAGTTCAGCTAGAAGAATTCACCTTGTAGAGTTCAGCTACAAAGAAACCACCATGTAGAGAGTTCAGCTATAAACAAATCGCCTTGTGGAGAGATCAATAGAAGAAGTTACCTTGCAGAGAGTTCAGTTACAAATAAACCATCATGTAGAGAGTTCAGCTACAAACAAATCTCACTGTAGGGAGATTAGCTAGAAGAAGTTACCTTGTAGAGAGTTCAGCTACAAAGAAACCATCATGTAGAGAGTTCAGCTACAAACAAATCTCCCTGTAGAGAGATCAGCTAGAAGAAGTTACCTTGTAGAGAGTTCAGCTTCAAACAAATCACCCTGTAGAAAGATCAGCTAGAAGAAGTCACCTTGTAGAGAGTTCAGTTACAAAGAAACCACCATGTAGAGAGCTCAGCTACAAACTAGTGACCTTGTAGAGACATCAGCTAGAAGAAGTTACCTTGTAGAGAGTTCAGCTACAAAGAAACCATTCTTTAAAGAGCTCAGCTGCAAACAAATCACCTGTACAGAATTCAGCTACAAACAAATCACCCTGTAGAAAGATCAGCTAGAGAAAGTTACCTTGTAGAGAGTTCAGTTACAAAGAAACCACCATGTAGAGAATTCAGCTACAAACTAGTGACCCTGTAAAGACATCAGCTAGAAGAAGTTACCTTGTAGAGAGTTCAGCTGCAAAGAAACCATTCTGTAAAGAGCTCAGCTGCAAACAAATCACCTATACAGAATTCAGCTACAAACAAATCACCATGTAGAGAGATCAGCTAGAAGAAGTTATCTTGTAGATAGTTCAGCTACAAACAAATCGCCCTGTAGAGAGATCAGCTAGAAGAAGTTAACTTGTAGAGAGTTCAGCTACAAAGAAACCATCATTTAGAGAGTTCAGCTTCAAACAAATCACCTGTAGAGAGTTCAGCTACAAACAAATATCCCTGTAGAGAGATCAGCTAGAAGAAGTTACCTTGTAGAGAGTTCAGCTACAAAGAAACCATCATTTAGAGAGTTCAGCTTCAAACAAATCACCTGTAGAGAGTTCAGCTACAAACAAATATCCAGAGATCAGCTAGAATAAGTTACCTTGTAGAGATTTCAGCTTCAAACAAATCACCCTGTAGAAAGATCAGCTAGAAGAAGTCACCTTGAAGAAAGTTCAGTTACAAAGAAACCACCATGTAGAGAGTTCAGCTACAAACTAATGACCTTGTAGAGACATCAGCTAGAAAAGTTACCTTGTAGAGAGTTCAACTACAAAGAAACCATTCTGTAAAGAGCTCAGCTGCAAACAAATCACCTGTACAGAATTCAGCTACAAACAAATCACCCTGTAGAGAGGTCAGCTAGAAGAAATTACCTTGTAGATAGTTCAGCTACAAAGAAATCACCCTGTAGAAAATTCAGCCACAAACAAATTGCCCTGTAGAAAGATCAGTTAGAAGAAGTTACCTTTTAGAGAGTTCAGCTACAAAGAAACCATTCTGTAAAGAGCTCAGCTGCAAACAAATCACCTGTACAGAATTCAGCTACAAACAAACCACCCTGTAGACAGATCAGCTAGAAGAAGTTACCTTGTAGATTGTTCAGCTACAAACAATTCACCCTGTAGAGAGAGCATCTAGAAGAAGTCACCTTGTAGAGTGTTCAGTTACAAAGAAACCACCATGGAGATTTCTGTAATCAATATATGTATTATATATATAATTTGTACATTTACTGATAAAATATTTAAAGTACATCTACTTCATCTTTTCTTCTTTCTGTGGTAAAAAAAAGATAGGTTAAAAAAGTCCCAAAGCTGGCCATAGGCCGGCTTTGGGGTATACAAATACAAAAAGAAATGAAATCTAATCCAAAACAGCCAAGCTGTAAAAAAAGTGTGCGGCCCTCAAAAAGGCTATGGTGAAAAAAGATGTGAAACCCAAGGTGACGGCCAAGAAATGGCTGTGATGGGTTAATGGTAAAAAGTTTAATAATGACAATTCAGGTGAATTTTGTGCGGCACTTAACTATATGCACTTATGTCATTCCAAGCTGACTGTGATTGATGTCAATCCCACATCATGGAAGTAATGATGTAAAAGAGTTCAGCACTTGTACTGTGTATGTAATATAAGAATATAGATATGTATCATCATGCAATTTTTATTATGTGTGGCTATAAGGTTTCATACATGATTTCATATACACTCTATGAATAGCAGAGCCAGTGAGAAATTGAAGTTACTCAGTTGTGATATACTGTACATGCATACAACGTATATGCCTCTGTGGCTTAGAAGTAGCTAGCCAGGAGGGTAGAATGGCTTGAGAATTTTATATAGTGTCACAGTTTATTTGCTCTAACCAGTATTAAAGGACTATTCAGATAAACAGTTTTGGTGTTTTACTACACAGTGTGCTATATGTGTCAGGTGACCTGTATGAAAATGGGGAATACAAAACTTAATTTCTGAATTCAAGTTCTGTATTTTTATCTTGTTGTGTCATATCAGAGCACTATTACTGTGCTATATCACTACTATGTAGCCACCAGTACCATGAATTTTTAATGCTAGACATGTAAATTTATGTAGCTGTAGCCTATAGTTATTAAACGGGGTTGAAAACCCCGTAAAAAACCCTAATAGAATCATGAGAATTGATACCATAGATAGTAGAGTATGCTAGCTACAGTAACTATGGAACCAAATTCTGTTATATGTAGTATATACCTCATGGGATTGTGTGAAACGTTGCTTGCCATATATTCTTATTAAACTAATAATGACTTGGGAGACGATTGTAGTGTAAACCTTTTGTACTCCATTAGGATTTGTTACTTATTGCAATTAGTTAATCAAAACAAATTTTTTCACAAGCCCCAAACGTGTTTCAGTCCTCACTTAGCAATTACCCTTTAATAGTAGCACAAACATACTAAGGTGTACTTCACACCCTCACTACTGAGACCACATATATTTTTGGCCCAAATAGGGAACCCCATCAATAAGGCCTCACTAGCTAACAACACTACGACAGTGTTACGATATATCCATGATACTGTATTTTCAAAAACAATTGCAGGGTTCCAATTGTCTGGGCCTTTTGTGGAGTACGTAATTGTTATAAACATCAGTGTTACTTCTGTGCTAGTGTGTGGTCATGTTTGGTCACTGTAAATGGGAACTAAGTAATGAGATCTTGTAGTAACTAATAACATTTTTATGGCTACTATTGCAGTGCAGTGATATTAATGTGTTGTATCCTAGCAACTAGCAAAATTATGTAAACAAACTCAAGATAAGTGGCACTTAAAAGGTTACTCAGGAAACACAGTAATTTGTAAAAGCTTTACATAGCTATAATATAATTTTTACAACTTTTAAAATTTCTTCCAATCAGAAAATCTTTACATGACAGATTATGTTGTAAATACTTTAAACAGTTACAGTTATTGTACAAGTATACTTCATTGCCTTATGATTGTCATAGCCACATTTTTATTTTTGTCATAATATATTTCAGTCTCATGGGTGGTTCCAGCTGGTATTGCACCATCAGTTCATTATGAACTGATGATTGTGCTTATATCAACTTTAAAGAAAGAAATGCCAAAGTAGTGATTTGAAAGTACATCAAACTAACTAGGTGCTTCCTTACATTGATCGTGTTATCATACAATACCTAATTTGTGGGACCTCATTAAATACTAACTGAGGCCTTGTAACTACTTCATGGAAATGTTAGTTATGGTCATTGTGCTAATATCCTGTGTGCTGTGTGTGTACTGTTGATACAAGCACATTCACATGCAATAAATGTTGATAAACTTTTCATACATTTCTCAAGTAGGACAGAATTGTAAAAATTTGTTCTGATTGCCCCGCGAGAGGCTAGGTTAGACATATCCATGAAAGTTTAACTGCTTTGGAACACACTATTCACAGAAGTTTGCTAACATGCTTTTTCTAACTTGTGGTATCCTTTTCAAATATGTACTGGTTATTTATCATGAGTATCACTCTGCCGGTCAAACAGTACCCATACACGACCTCATTATGATTGTAAGTATTCTGTAGTGCCAGGAACCATCTTTAATAGTTGTGTACAGGCCATACTGTGCGTACATCTGTATATATAACACGTAGGTGTGCATACACCACTACAAAGAGAAAGTTATTGTTTCTATCATAAAATGATGCAACATTAGCAGAATATAGTCATTTTATTTCGTGGTTTAGCAGTTACTACAGAAATATGTTGTGGTTTGTTTAGTGGTAAACTTGTTATTGTGAAAAAAAAAGCCTAATCATCTAGACAACAATGATATTCATGCGTGTTACATCCTGTGTGGAGAAATGTTGTTATTGCTGATACAAGAAGTGGTTGTTTGTAGTTCTATAGATGAATTCACAATGGGAATTATTCCTCCCATGCACTCTATGAAATATTCAGTGTTTGTTTACAATGTTTGAGAAAAAAATAGTTCCAGACAATTTCTAAAATGTCATTGATAATGGCTTTGCAAAGAAATTTAACCATTTTTTTTGTGTGTGCCACTTGAAGTTTTCCTCACACGATAAAAGAATATAATATTATTGGCTTGAGTTTTGCCAATCTGACTAATAGGAGAATTATTTGCTCTGACAAATAGCATCATATGTTTGCACTCGATGCACACTTTGCACACTGTACAAGTCAACTGTTGTAGTCATGTAGCTACTACAAATATTCTATAGAGGTTTGCTACAATATAGTGTAATGAAAAGTTTAGTCCTTCAAAATATTTTGTTGATGCTTCTTGCCTACACAACTGTTGAGATAATCAGACAGCACTACTATAGTATAGTATTTTATCTATGTAAGTATATACTTACAGGTTGAGATTTGGTACACTGTACTACACTTCTTGTGTTCTATTGCCATGTATCTCATTCCTCATTGCTCATTACTTGATTACATTAACTATATTATTTCCTTTTCCTTTTGGGTTAACTGTGAGGGTATGAGGATGTGGGATGGACTAATCTTATTTGCCTGATATGGTTCTTAGAATGTTCCATAAAATATTGTATTGTTGTGAAGGGATTTTTTTTTGTAGTTTTCAATTCTGGAGAAAATTTTTCATATTGTTCAACAAAAATTGCAAAGCTAATTCCTGGTATTTCTCCTGAAATATGAATTCAGTTGTACCATTCCATGTTGTATTACAGTGTAAATGCAGTATTGTTTAAGGTTGAATGTGTTTACATGTTTTACTTATTTGTATCTGTATGTGCAGCGTTTGTGAGTGGATTATCTAGAGTTCACGTTAATGTGATGTCTGTCTATGTTGTTTTTACGTATTTGCCAACTGCTGTGTATACTGTATCAAAGCAGTTTTTGAAGTGTTCATTATTAGAAGTTTCTAACTGATGACATTTGTCCTCTACAGTCACATATACATTACATTGAATACAAGAGAAGTACATGAATATTTTGGTAAACATCACTGCATTGACATGAAGGACCAGACTTGCTCATGAAAGTATTTCACATATTAGTCTTGCCCACAGATCACAAGGCCGGCACGGTAGCATTCAATAAAAACTTTTGGTAGTGAAGTGTGTGACCAAACTATTTGTCAGTTGCAGTAATGTCTCTTACATTTTTCTTAGTACACACAGTGGCCTTGGTAGCATGCACAGAAGATCTGAATAAAACAGTGGACAAGGTAGTCTAAGTTTAACATGGGGTAGTAAGTACAGAATCTAATGACTCTTTTAAGCTGACAAGTAAATTAAACTTAACTACAACTGTCATACTTTACTAAAGTATACATATCAAGTTATGATGTTAACTTGTTTAACTGAATCAAATAATAGTCCTAACATGTTATAGTTTTGGCTCTTCTTGCAGCTACAACAACAACTATACTTTGTCATGTACTAGTTTAGTGGCTATAAACTTCTTGTTAGTTATTGAACAGAAATGATCCCTTGTTACAAAAAATGGTGTTCTGTATGATACAAAATGATCAACATTACTTACATTTAGCAGTGGGACCTAAGTATGATGTCAACACAGGCCACACAAGTTCTTCATTGAAATGTGAAGCTCCATTGTTTGTACTATCAAATAAATGTAATGTGGACTTTCAGTTTTACTATCAGCCCTTGTTGGAATGTGGTGAAGTATTACTACATGACATATGAGAAAGGGAATTATTTTAGTGTTTGTGATCTTTCAGAAGTGTTATGCCAAGAGTTAATAATAGTGGCAGATTGTATTCCAAATGACGTCACACGAAGTTTCTATTTGAGGGACTCTTATATTTTCGAGTATTATCACCAATGGCAATCGAGATTTCGAAGATTAATATAGAGGTTAACAAACAAGATATTAAGGCGAAACTACCAAGCTTCTTTGAAAACCAGCTGAAAATTCTAACCCGGCGTTAGAGAATAGATTTTATCCCTTATAACTGTACCTGTTAGTTTTAGGTCAATATTTTCTTCCAGGATTGAATAGTGATTTGAATCTTATTAAACACCATTGGAACTCTCACTCGAAATTGTTAGAATACCTCAAATATCCGCAGCCATTTTATTTCGTGACATCATTTGGAATATGGTCTATAGTGGAGAGGAGAGTATCCAATGCAATACAGAGCCTCCACAAATGATTTAGTGTGATTCAAAGGGATTCCTCTGTAAAACTCTGTGGTTTGTAATTTTATTCTATATGTGAAGATTGTTTTAATCATCACATTTCTTTGTTCTGCCAGTATGCAATCATCACATTTCCTTTAACTGCCAGTGTGCACTTGTTACAGTGTCTGAGAGAATCCCTTTAAATCACACTAAATCATTTGTGACTGGATTTTGCAAAAATGATCTAAATCACACATAAAAAGTTTTGAGATAAACGGTTTTAAAGACTTCAAGTCTGCATAACTTGCCAAGGGTAGCAAGCACGCGGTTGAAATTTACACAAAAGATGCTACCAGTAGATTTTCTTTTGCAAAATTTGGACCTCACACACATATAACCTGCTGCACAGTGTGTAGTTAGATAGTGGGTAGTTTCTGTTTACCTGGCAAATATCAACTTGTTTATGGTATTGTATAACAGTGTATAATCTCTGTTTGTGGTTTAGTACTGTTTGATCAACTCTAGTACCTCCTACAAGTGTTTGTGGATTTCATCCAATATAATTAATAAAGCCATTGAAGGATATTATGTAGGATATATCCCAGTGAATTATAGAAACTTGCTGAGCATATGATATTTTTATGGTATATAAGATATGAGATATAACAACTATTCCGTGCATCCGATTATTGAAAACTTAGTTTGTGATACTTATCTAAAGTAGTCAAGGAATCCTAAGCTGAGGCCCTTTCCCTGTTTTAATTTACTAACTTGATGCAATGTTTATTGCAACAACCCACCTATCCAAGAGAGATATGCAACATATAGAATTAAGCCACTGCGTGGCTTGAGGTGGTTTACACTACATAACTAGTCACAAATGTATAGTCTCACAGGTCACATCCTTATCCATGCAGGATGTTATTGCTTTCAGTGTAAGTGCTCGCAAGGAAGGGTCTGGACTACATCATGTGAACTCAGCTGGAGCTTAGGTAGACCAATCAGATTGCAACATTTGCTTGACATAACTGCTGTAATTGCGTCATGACTTTTTTCAAACTGTGGGGGTAGGTTACATCGATGATCAAATAACGTGATTACGTAGTCAATGCATGCATTCCTTTCTGCCACAAGTTTCAATCCAAATTCCCCAGACACTTCAGCATGGGTGCTTCGCTGACACTCTGTGCGAAAAAGAGTCTGGCCTGCGAGGCTGAGAGTCTGGCCTGCAAGATTATGATGTATGAAGGACTTCTTGTTAGCCAGAAGCCATACTTTCATAACAAACTTTGGGATTCATTTTGCAGTACATGTTCTTTTGTGTATTGTCCTAAGTAATTATACAGCAAAGATGGTGCAATTACATACACCCATGCTTGCTAAACTGTTGTACACAATGGTATAATAATGAGTTTCATTCCCTGTGTATTGTGTAGTAGTAGATCTACAGAGGATTCCTAAGTTACTGAAACAAGGTGTAAGGAAACAAACATTATAACAAATTTAGCATGTAAACATCTTCCTTTTGGTATGTAATCCTTACAATAGATGTTTAACATGATATGTCAGTATTATTAATAATTTATAATTTTACTCAAAGTTTATTAAAAATTACTCCATTTTTGTTGGTTACTACGTATAATATTTTCAGTGCTTCAACTTGGAGTAGCCATTACATTATGATCTTCTTCATTGTTGCCATAAACATGCCCAGTTTATGTGAACACTGGGATAGTATACTCGTGAAACTTACTGTACGGCAGAAAAGGAAAAGTTGACAAATTTGCTACTTTTAATTGGTCTAAGTCACTGACAGTCAACACATTTAAAGCTTTCCTACCCAAAATCCAACCTCACACCAGCTTGGCCATATAAAATCAAACACAAACCACAAACCCTTCCAGCAATTTTCTGTGAAATTTTAATTAAACTGAATTTTCTACTAACTGACTGACTAACTGATGCTTTCAGCCCAGCGTAGCTTGACTAAATATTGTGATTTCTTGCTGTTTGATGTTGCTTAGGCTCAAGTGCCTTTTCATCAATCGCATCTACTACAGTGCATGCATCATGGACTTTCGTTTGTCCTCCTTTTGTGTTCCATTTTCTTTCTCTACTGTTGATTCATGGTAACATGTCATGGCTTCAGTGCTGTACTTTTCTATGCTCTACAATGAGTAGAACATAGCCAAAAATGAAGCAGAATGGCCACTTCTTTTTAATGGTCACGGTGTGTGTGAATGTATGAGAAGTGCAATCACACACTTTTCCTTTGTCCTCATGTTGCAAGGACAGCTTTGCTAACCTGCAAACTTGTCACCAAAAAGTTTTCCCGTTCATCTGCCATTTCTTGGTGGAAATTTCTCACTGATGCCACACGTGTTACTTGTAATTATGATGAATTTATAACCTCTGTTAAGTACTTTTACTAAAATAAGCTTGTGTAGTTATATCATACACTATGATAGTAGAGTATAGTAGGGACCACAAAGGAGTAGGCGTGGCCCACGAAATAAAATCACCCCAAAAACAGCCTCAATTTTCCCTGATGATAATGAAGCAGTATTGGCTAGGTAAAACTAAGCCCAAAAAAGCTTCCAGATCAACTCGAAACGCTTTCAACAAGTTGCTACGGAATTAAAAAAAAATTAACAGAATTTTCTACTGACTGACTAAGTAACTGACTGACTGATGCCTTCAGACAAGCATAACTCGATAATGGCTAAGGCTACGGGCTTGATTTTTTCACTGTTCAACGTTGCTTCGCCTGAGAGGTGCCTTTTTGGCATACCGTAGTACGTACAATGCATTCTTCATGGACTTCCAGTGTCCTCCTTTGTGTCCCATTCATCTTTGCTGACAGTGAAAAGTGTTGATTTGGCGGTAGCACGTGATGGCTTTCCCTTCGTAATGGAAATCGTCCGTACTTTTCATAGTGGCTGTTTTGATTGCAGAGGTGTGATTCGAACAGTTATTGATTCGCACTGCTGTGTAACGGGTTGAACATAGCCAACAACGAAGCATAATGGATACTCACTTTTCAGACGATAATTGATATAACTGGGGTGCGCGGCACCATTTCTTCTTTCGTTATGCATGGCCATAATTGCAGAGGCGCTTTTCATACAGTTCTTGATCCGAAATGCTGTGTAACGGGTTGAACATAGGCTGACAATGAATCGTAATGGATACTTCACTTTTCAGATGATAATTTATATAGCTGGGGAGCACGGCGTCATTTCAGATGTGGTATGCGTGGGTTCACCAGTCATAATAATTATTTACAAACAAGTACACAGAAAAGTTTGGAATTTTCAACTAGAGTAGGGACCCTAGAACATCGATAAAAAGTACTGAAACAAGCTGGAATAGTGCACGATATTAATTCACAGTATAACAATAAGAAGTGTTATATCCCTACTGTGCTCAAGATACCAAAATACACAGTAGGTATATTACACTTCTTATTGTTTCACTGTTTTTTAATATCGTGCACTACTCCAGCTTGTTTCAGTACTTTTTATCGATGTGCTATGATCCCTACTCTAGTTGAAAATTCCAAATTTTTCTGTGCTTGTTATTGTATATGTAATATGGTTGTCTAGTGGTTGTGTTTTGTACTGTGTTTATTGTTGTATACGTGCTTTGGTAACAGCTTTGCTGACTACCGTGAGGGTTACTAAACTAAAAATACATCAATCAGTGTTCAGTTGTAATTGTCTGTATTGATTGGATTGATTACAGAGGCACTTCTTGTACTCAGTGTTGTTCATTTGTACTGCTATATGACAGGTGGAACATGGCTGAAAATAAAACAGAATGACCACTTTGCTTTCGGTAATTGATATAGTCAAGGTGCACATTCAGTGTTGTCATAAATCTGCTGCAAAAAGTAAGCTGCAAAACAAGTGTAAGGAAAAATTAGAAATTTTACATTTGAGTATATGGATCATAGAAATAAAAAGTAATAAAGTAAAGGAGATTATCTACACATGCAACTCTACTAGTGGACGTTTAATCCCTACTTCAGTCGTGGCTACACTATTGACAAGCTGAAGTAGGAATTAAATGTCAATTGGTATAGCTGCAGGTGTAGATGACCTCCCTTGTTTCATTGCTTTTTGTTATTGTGATTCTAAAGTTGCTAATTTTTCATACTGTGTTAGTGATATCCTAAGTGTTACATCAGTTTTTTCCTTATGTGTGTAAACATCTTGACATGACTTGTGTGACAAATTGCACATAATGGTTCATAACATTTATATCCCATTATCATACAATGGATAATAGAAGTGCAAACGGAAGTGGAGATTTGTGTATGTACTAAAACAAGTTGTAGAGGAAACAAAAACGTATAATTACACTCATGTATAACTTATTTTATTGTCACTGTGTGTGACATCTTTACATTGTGTCAAAACAACTCCTTATAAAATTCATTAGTTTAACCACAAGTGTATTTTTGGCAAGACAGGACTATTATGTTTTACTCTGTACACATATGGTGTATTGAAGTGCTATTTGCACTTACAAGGTGGTCATTGCGATTTCCAATACATTGTGTGATATATAGAGAACATTCATGGTGTGCCAGCTTTGGATTATAAAAAAATCCAGTTTGGCAGTCATTATTAAACAAGGTAAATTATACAGTAAACATGCTTTATAGTTTACTGTGACCACATTTCACACTTGCATGTATGTACACAGGTTTAAGGGCACAAAACACTAGAGGTAGTTTTCTTACTAGAAAATCACTTAAACTGGGTTTCGGCATCAATAGTAAGGTAGTAAGCTAGGGGACCTCCATAATGTAGTTACTACAATGAAGTGGTTGTAATAACAGTGTGATGGTAAAAGAGATTTAAAGTATTGTTATTCTATCATACAGGTCTTCATGAGGATTGGGTGACTGCAGATATGCCAGCACTGGCAGATGTAATGAGTAAGGTGTTACAAAAATGAGTCATAAATGACCAGGTATAAAACTTAATTACATATTATGAAAGATATCCCTATTAAGAGAATGAGTCTGGTGTTGGGAAGCCACCAAGTTTAAAATGGAAATCTTGTTTGAGCACATGCTTGTACCTGTTAGATTTAGTACAGTGTAAATTAGTACCACAATTGGTGACTAATATTTTTACGCAAGATCATTTCTCTATTTCCTAGCTGTAATGTTGATGGTAATCTATACCATGAATGTCACTCATGTATGAATGCATGCACCCATTGCATACATGCATGGACAAACAAAACATACACACGAACATGAATGCACAGTGTACCTGCCTGTAGGGATGCGGGAATTATGCCTGAATAATTTTGGGAATAATGATGGGGTAATAGAATAGAGCATTATTCCAGCATTTTGATGCAGTTTTGGAGCATAATCGGCATAAAAATAAATTAAGATCGAGATACTCTAATAGAACAGTCACTTACTCTAATAGAACGATCAATTACTCTAATAGAACGATCGATGCGGAATAATTCATTACTAATACTACTGGTAAGTAAGCATCTTGCTAACAAAAAAGCTTTTCTGATGAATTGACACAGCTGGATTTAGTACTTTTTACTGTTTCAAAGTCTTGCTGTACAATTTAATTACTAAAATGAAGAAAAAGTTACAAAAATTAGGAATAATTTTGGGAATAATGAGTATTTTTGGGAATAATAAAAAGCATAATGATAAGGTTTTAAAAGAATTTCAGAATAGAATAATGATGAAAATTTTGAGCATAATTCCCACTAGCCTACCTGCCTGTGCTGTTTACTCATGATAGAGTAAGTAGCTATAAGTCTCATAAACTCACTTATTAGTTTTTTCATCCACCAATGCTCAAAATAGCAATTTGGGCAGGCGGATTTAAACTTTATTTTTATGCAGTAGGTAGCTAAATTACATGACCAAGAATGTAACTCTTTTAGACTGCTCTAGCTAGTTACTAACTTTCAGAGTTGCTTAATGGCTGCACGCAGCCATTAGTAATACAAAATATCACTGGTGTGGCAAGGAAAATGGTGATGACAGTGTGAGGGCATTATCATGTGCACATACCTGTACACTGTATTATTTCTTGTGACAATAATGCAGTAATTCATTTCAGAGCTTTTTAAAATGAACCCACAATTGAAAGTCATGCTTATCGGTTACATGATAAATACAAACTGAAAACCATAAGAGGTAGGAAGAGTTGATGATACTGAATGTATGTATTACCATGTTTCTTGTATGTTCTTTGTGTCAATGATATGATGTTTGAAATTGTTCATTTTCTTTCAAAATATCTCCTACACCCCATGGGTGTAGTTGAAGTACCCTATTGGTGTAACAGAACACCCTCAGAGGAGCCCGGTGTAAATGGCAGCTATAGCACCCCAAAAGGTGTTTTACAAACACCTTTTTTACAGTGAATGTGACACAAAGGAATCATAAGATGTAATAAGTATGACGTTTGTCTTCTTTAATCTTCACTATTATTGCAAGTGTCAACTACTGGATGACTGCAAGTCTAATGTCTAACATATCACAAGGCATGCAGTTCCAGTGTTCAGTGCTTACTGATATTCTTTAATTGATAAGTGCCTTTTTACGGAACTGGATAAAAGAAATACATCACAATCAACGCATTTGTGCATAGTAACCACACACTTGCATGTTTTTGTTCATTGTTTATCAATTTTTGTTGAGAGTAGACATTGTTGTCCTTTGTGGGCGTATTGCGCGGAAATTACCTAATTGCGCGTGACGTAAACAGCTCGGCGCTTGCGTATATAAGGAGTTGCGAAGTGTACTGCTGCAGTCAGAACTCGATCGACAGAGTAAAACTTTACTGAGCTCTAATAAACTCTTCTATACAGCAGCAAAATGTCTAGCGGAATGGTCGGGAATGGTTGAAACACCCCTCAAGCCTGAAAACGTTTTACAACATAGCTAAAAGAACCAAATCTAGTAATGACTGGACTGCCTATCGCAAGATTAAAAACTCTATAAATAGCAAGATTAAAGTAGCACACAATAATTATTTTAATAGAATGTTTGACAACTCATTTAATGGAAATCGTAGACAATTTTGGAAGTATATTAGAGCAAAACGTAAGGACTACCATAATATCTCCACCCTAATTGTAGATGGTGAATCTATCTCAGATACAAAGAGTAAAGCCAATTAATGCATTAAACAACTATTTTGAGTCAGTCTTCACTAAAGAAAACTTATCTAATATCCCTTCCATGAATGGTTGCAACAACCCTGTGAATGCTCTGCCTACTATGCCAAGTATTACATTTTCAGTGGCTGGTATCCACCATCAATTATCCCTATTAGATACCAACAAAGTCAGTGGGCCAGACAACATTCATCCATATATCTTGAAGAATTGTGCAAACGAAATATCTCCTATACTGCAAGTTATATTCACTCAATCACTAGACACAGGTATACTACCTTCCGATTGGCTCATGGCCAATGTATGTCCTGTTTTCAAGAAAGGAAACCGTACTAGTACCGCAAACTACCGACCAATATCATTGACTTCTGTATGCTCCAAAACTATGGAACATATTATATATCATTCCATAATGAATCATTTAAACTCTAATAGCATTCTCATTGATACCCAGCACGGCTTCAGATCCCAGCACTCTTGTGTTACCCAACTTATTTCACTGATAGAAGACTTGTCACATGCTCTAGACCAACAGAAACAAACCGATGTCATTCTCCTTGACTTTGCTAAAGCGTTTGATAGTGTCCCACATCAAAGACTATTAGTTAAATTAAGACACTATGGTATCAACGATCACATCTGTCAGTGGGTCAATACTTGGCTGACCAGAAGGTCACAGCAAGTAGCTTTGGACGGTACTTTTTCTGACTCGATAGCTGTTCACTCAGGAGTCCCTCAAGGGACGGTCCTCGGCCCTTTGATGTTTCTTCTATACATTAATGATATAACAGAACATGTAAATTCGCCACTACGGTTATTTGCTGATGACTGTTTACTTTACAGAATTATCACCACCAAGGAGGATGCCATTCAACTTCAGCATGATCTTGATCAACTACACGAATGGGCAACTAAGTGGCAATTAAGATTCAATGTAACCAAATGTACTATTATGCGGTTTACCAGATCATTATCACCAATCATTTTCAACTACAAGCTAAACAATCACAACTTGGGTACATCAAACCAACACTCCTACCTTGGTGTTATATTGGACAACAAACTATCATGGTCTCCACATATTAGTAATATAGCTGCTAAGGCCAATAGAACATTAAACTTTTTGAAACGCAATCTGAGTTGCTGCTCGTCTAACATCAAAGCAACAGCCTACCTTACAATAGTACGACCGTCAATGGAATACGCTGCAGTCATCTGGGACCCATACCACCATAACAATATTCAACAGCTAGAGAAAGTACAGCGTAGGGCAGCTAGATGGGTCCTAAATGATTTCAATCGAATCAGCTCAGTCACAGCTATGTTACAGCATCTTTCTTGGCCAAGCCTTCAGCTGAGACGTAAAATATCCAGATTACAAGCACTTTTTAAAATTATACATCAAGATTATTTACTGTCAATTCCTCCTCATTTTATTTCAATGACAAGATCCACCAGACTATATCACCCACATCGTTTTATTCTACCAAACTCATCCACCTATTCATACCAACAGAGCTTTTTCTCCAGATCAATTAAGGATTGGAACAAATTACCATCTTCCATCATTGAGAGCAACAATATTGACTCTTTTTCAGCGGAACTGCAAACATTGTATAGAACTCAATAACTGTAATCTTTGTAACTACGTAGCTAAATTCATTTTATGATTGCTTTTCTTTTCCTGAGCATATCAGCTGTGCTGTCTGCTCAGTAACAATAATAATAATAAAAACGTACACGAGCTACTCAGAGTCGAAGACCAACTTAGAGTGGACGATGATATGCTAAAGCCAGTGCTCCCAGGAAGAAGGTCTAATCGCAACCGAGTTATTTACAATACTTCGTCTGTACCGGGCAAACAACCCAACAAAAAGTACTCTGACGATTTGCCTCCAAGAAGCGCCACCGTAGGAGCAGCAAATCTGTCACGAACCAAAAACCAGGAATCTGAAAGCACTGCAAGACGGCACAACAGTGTATTATGAACAGTAACTATTGTAATTCAGCAGCAATACACTGATTTTTAATACATCTGTAAACAGCGGCGGAGCAAGTAGTTGATATGAGGGGGGGCTGGGCTGACCCAGACTTATTTCTATAGTTTGGTAAGGTGAGACCAAAAAAAAAAAAAAAAAAAAGGTCACAACCAACTCACAAGAGCTTTCCACCTCATCAGCTACCATTTTTAGCTGATAAACTACATAAAAATCCTTACATAGCTCGCTACACACTGACTACTTTATTAGTAGAGATTTCCAACTAAATTAAATAATTAACATTCCATACATTCATTGGTATGTACAATATTGTGCATTTTGTCAGGGTCATTTTAGTGCAAACCCCACCTCAATCAGTGGTTCCTATCAAAAGATATAAGGAAAAGAAGTGGACAGTGTGATGATTTTTGTGTACAGCATTTCAATGCTTTTTTGTATATTGCATGGCACCAAACACAATATACAAAGTGTCATAAATCTAGATAGGAAACTAATAACGACATGAAATTTTCACCACATATCTATTTTATGAAGAACAGCATATGAAGTAAGTAAAACCTCTCAAAAGTGACCACTTCTTTGTAGACTGACCACTCAGAATATTACATGAATAAAGCAAGTGATGCATAAATAAAACTGTGTATTATGTAATACTAAATATATATACACAGGTACTTAATGCATTTTCAAGGATAACTAACTAGAAAAATCGGTAATATTTTATAAATGGCAAGTACTGGCATCACAAGTCGCAATTAACACGTACTTCGGAAACATGACAATCAGATAACACAATGTAAGAGCAACATTATTTTTAATATAGATTTGTTTGGACACTGCTCAGCTTTATTTGTCACATTGTAAGCACTAAGGATGATAATTATTATATAACACAATGACATCACTGTACTACAAAGAGAAATTATAAATAGTTTCTGATCAAAATTACAATCACTGAAGCTGCTATAAAATGGATCAAAATAGCAGTAAACACACCAGAATATAACAACAGGTACGTGTGAAGCCATGTAAGGTTGGTATCACATGCCAGTCTCCACTTTTGAAAAGATTATGCTCAACCTTGAACCTTATTTTGCAATTCCGCGCAAGACAACAAACTGCTCACCTTCAAACTATGCTTGCATCGATGCAGGGGGGTGCCTTGAAGCCCAGGGTGATTGTAATGCTGAATTCTGAGCAGTGTTAGATGGCGATTTACCTTTAAAAGGGCCATATTTCCATCGTAATCCAACATCAATCGTCCTCCAATCAAAAAACACATGGAAAAATCGAAACCAGCATATACGGTTTGCCCAGAGCCACTTTCTTCGTCCTCATCAGCAGCAGATTCACGCGGAAATCTCGATCTTTATCACGGTTTTCAGCCCCACTCCAAGAAAGATAATTTCGGTGTGATATCATTCTGAGGGGGGGCTGGGCCCCCTAGCCCCCCCCCCCCCCCCCCCCCCCCCCATTTCCGCCGCCTATGTCTGTAAATATCTGCACCGTAGCTTGCTAGCTAGAGCTATCTGAAAATTGCCTATGTGTTTGTTGAGTCCGTGTTGTCAGTCCAGTATACACCATGTGTTTTTTATCTGTTTTAATATGATGAAATTTTGTGAAGTGTCAAAATGTGCGTGGAGGGTGCAGGTGGGGTCTATTCTACGGAACTGAACGGAACGATGGACTAAACCACGGAACGGAACGCTTTCTCAAATTGAAGCTTGCAACTTACCATTGCTGAAACTGCCCTTACAAGTTATCAGTGGCACCTCCAGTGGGTCATTAAACATAAGATAAAAATAATTAAAGGATCGATTGTGGTTTCTTGTTGGTTGTCATTAGTAACGAAGTATTAATTGTGGGATGAGCTGTATCAGTGATGGTTCATCTACGGATATATCAAGAAGGGCACTTTATGTGGGCTGTTTTGTTTATTTTGACTTTAAAAACAGTCTGGGCAGGCTTTTCAAGTCATAAGTCAGTGTACAAATAAAGCAAGCAGGAAGACACTGGTAACAGGAAAGAGCCAGCTGAATTAAAACTTGGAGGATTTTGTGCAGTGTGTGAGGAGCAAATATTTTGGCAGACCACAAAGAGGCTATATTCTGCAAACATCACTGAAGTGTATGCATGGAGTTCAACAGCCGATGTAGTGGACTAATGCCATGTTCAATAGTGAGCCTGTTGCACAAATTCAAGGATGTGTCTGACTGTTAGCCTTGAATCAGGCTAAATGCCAAAACTCCAAGGTCAACCAAATCTCAATTATAAGCCTTCTATGCTTGTGAAACCATGTCCATAGCCACAAGGCAAACATGATTTGGACCAAGATGTGTGTGTAATTTCAATGTATCTAGTCAGACCTGAAATGGAACACACACTAATTACATACCACCTAAGAATCCTAGGATTTCTTAAGTGTAACATTTCACATGCTTCACTTCTAACAAAATAGGCTAAAATTTGTTTGTCTAATTTCAAGTGATTCCCAGTCCAGCTGGTCCATGAAATTACAGTGGGATCACATGTATTTGTTACAGTGCGGGCTGCTCTGTGTTGGATCTACTCTAGAGTTGAGATTTCAAGGTAGCCTGCCAATGTACCAACACTGTTGTAGCATATTTAAGTGGAGGACAAATGAATACAGTAATGCTAGATTATTTATGTATACAAATTTTTCATAATGAAATTGATATCCCATTTTGATTTGTACCTCCACTTTGCAACATATTCAAGAACAAGAAGTTACCACTCTTTTAATCTCCAACCACTGTCGTTAATTAACCAAGAACTCACCAATCTTCGTTTGTTCCGTCTACAATTTTGCTTTGGAACAATAATTATCTAAAGGCTCTAATTCATAAAGTATTTTAATCTGTAATTCACCTTATTGTAGTTGTACGTAGTCTAATTTTATTGATTTGTCTGTATGTTTTCTTCATTTTCCTTTGAAGTTGTACAGTATAGGTAAACAAAGATAAATTTTCTCTCCCATCTTATTCTAGGATTTCTATTGACTAAGAAAAACTTACTAGCAATTATTTGTATATACAGGCTCAAATTAAGAAAATATAAAGAAAGTGAATTAATATTATACAGTCAGTTTGCTTTTGGATATTTAATGTCTCCAACTGCAACAAAAATTCAATGAATCCATGCATCTCATCGCTGGTTGTCTAAACATTCTGAAAGTGATACCTCACTCAATCAACCATATATTCTGTTTATTAGACTGAATAAAGTCATGATCACCTAGCCTTTTCCTGTCACCAGTAACTTTCTAGTTAATTTCTCTGTGGATATTATGCTCTGAAACTGAAGAAATTGAGTGGTCTTCTAAACTATCTTGTCAATATCAGCAGAAACAACTGACATCCAATCGGCTACTGTATTGTAGTAACAAAACTTGCCTTGGTCATGTAATAAATGAATTGAAGAGACCTGCTTGATATATCAGGTAGTAGAACAATCACTGCATGAGACAGCTATTAATATTTTATTGTTATCCTATTCCATTTTCCTGGAGACTCCACTGATAAAATGCAATTTCAGCAATAATAGCGGCTAGCCAAGCTGCAAGTTTTGATTCAGAAAGCATTCCATTCTGTAAAATAGACTCCATCCTGGATTCAACTCACTAATCAGGCTGAGATATATGTCATTTAGTCCACTACTCTGTTAATGAATCATTGATGTTCATGCAATATAGCCTCCTTGAGGTATCTGAATGTTTGCTCCTCACACACTGTACAAAATTCCTTTAGATTCTGCTTAGACTGAGTTGGTTCAGCTTGTCACCATACTTTTTTCCTTTGTACTAGTGTAGCTACATACTGATTTATGCCGATTAGAAAGGCTGGGCCCCAGACTGTACATTCTAAAGTCAAAGTAAGCAAAAACAACTCACATACTAGTAAAACCAAGTGATGCATTAAGTTCCCTACTTGATACATCCGAAGATGAACATCAGACAAAGAAACCAGAGTTCAGCTACAAACAAATCGCCCTGTAGAGAGATCAGCTAGAAGAAGTTACATTGTAGAGAGTTCAGCTACAAAGAAACCATCATGTGGAGAGTTCAGCTGCAAACAAATCACCTGTAGAGAGTTTAGCTACAAGCCAATCTCCCTGTAGAGAGATCAGCTAGAAGAAGTTACCTTGTAGAGAGTTCAGCTACAAAGAAACCATTCTGTAAAGAGCTCAGCTGCAAACAAATCACTTGTACAGAATTCAGCTACAAACTAATCACCCTGTAGAAAGATCAGCTAGAAGAAGTTACCTTGTAGAGAGTTCAGTTACAAAGAAACCACCATGTAGAGAATTTAGCTACAAACTAGTGACCCTGTAGAGACATCAGCTGGAAGAAGTTACCTTGTACAGAGTTCAGCTACAAAGAAACCATTCTGTAAAGAGCTCAGCTGCAAACAAATCACCTATACAGAATTCAGCTACAAACAAATCACCCTGTAGAGAGATCAGCTAGAAGAAGTTTCCTTGTAGAGAGTTCAGCCGCAAACAAATCACCCTATAGGAAGATCAGCTAGAAGAAGTTACCTTGTAGAGAGTTCAGTTACAAAGAAACCACCATGTAGAGAATTCAGCTACAAACTAGTGAACCTGTAGAGACATCAGCTAGAAGAAGTTACCTTGTAGAGAGTTCAGCTGCAAAGAAACCATTCTGTAAAGAGCTCAGGTGCAAACAAATCACCTATACAGAATTCAGCTACAAACAAATCACTCTGTAGAGAGATCAGCTAGAAGAAGTCACCTTGTAGAGAGTTCAGCTACAAAGAAATCACCATATAGAGAGTTCAGCTGCAAACAAATCACCCTGTAAAAAAATCAGCTACAAACAAATCACCCTGTAGAAAGATCAGCTAGAAGAAGTCACCTTGTAGAGAGTTCAGCTACAAAGAAACCATCATGAAGAGAGTTCAGCTGCAAACAAATCTCCCTGTAGAGAGATCAGCTAGAAGAAACCATTCTGTAAAGAGCTCAGCTGCAAACAAATCACCTGTATAGAATTCAGCTACAAACAAATCACCCTGTAGAGAGATCAACTAGAAGAAATTACCTCGTAGAGAGTTCAGCTACAAAGAAACCACCATGTAGAGAGTTCAGCTGCAAAGAAACCACCCTGTAACAAATTGCCCTGTAGAAAGATCAAAGTTATCTTGTAGAGAGTTCAGCTACAAAGAAACCACCATGTAGAGAGTTCAGCTAGAAGAAATTACCTTGTAGAGAGTTCAGCTACAAAGAAACCATCATCTAGATAGTTCAGCTGCAAACAAATCACCTGTAGAGAGTTCAGCTACAAACAAATCTCCCTGTAGAGAGATCAGTTAGAAGTTACCTTGTAGAGAGTTCAGCTACAAAGAAACCATTCTGTAAAGAGCTCAGCGGCAAACAAATCAACTGTACAAAATTCAGTTACAAAACAAATCACCCTGTAGAGAGATCAGCTAGAAGAAGTTACCTTGTTGAAACAAATCACCCTGTAGAGAGATCAGCTGGAAGAAGTTACCTTGTAGAGTGTTCAGTTACAAAGAAACCACCATGGAGAGTTCTGTAATAAATATATGTATTATATATATAATTTGTACATTTACTGATAAAATCAGAAATATTTAAGGTACATCTGCTTCATCTTTCTTCTTCTAGTGGTAAAGAAAAAAAGATAGGTTAAAAAAGTCCCAAAGCCAGCCATAGGCTGGCTTTGGGGTATACAAATACAAAAAGAAGTGAAATCTAATCCAAAACAGCCAAGCTGTAACAAAGTGTGCGGCCCTCAAAAAGGCTAAGGTCAAAAAAGATGTGAAATCCAACAAAATTCACCTGAATTGTCATTATTAAAACTTTTACCATTAACCTACCATCACAGCCATTTCTTGGCTGCCATGCACCTTGGATTTCATATCTTTTTTCACCATAGCCTTTTTGAGGGCCGCACACTTTTTTTACAGCTTGGCTGTTTTGCATTAGATATATATATGTGCACTCTATTAGAGTATTACAATAATATTATCAAATATTGAATTAAATCATGCAATGAAATACATTTATAAGTCTGTCTTCAAAAATTATCATTGTATCTACATAGAAAAGAAGAAATGTGAGTAAAGACAAACCTCAAAGTCAGCCATAGGCTGGTTTTGGGGCCTTGTAAAGTACAAAAAGGAGTGAAATCCACACAAAAACAGCCAAGCTGTGAAAAAATGGTGCGGCCTTAAAAAGCCTGGGTGAAAAAAGTTGTGAAATCAAAGGTAGCGGCCAAGAAATGGCTGCAATGATGTTAATGCTAATAAATTTTAACAATGCACACAGCCATTATTAAAATTTTTAGCATTAACATCATTGCAGCCATTTCTTGGCCGCCACCTTTGATTTCACAACTTTTTTCACCCAGGCTTTTTAAGGCCGCACCATTTTTTCACAGCTTGGCTGTTTTTGTGTGGATATATATTACAATTTAGAAAAAGGCTTAAATGACCATTAAAATTTGACTTTGTGCGGCCTAAGTATTATTATACTGCTGGCCAGACAAGAGGTCTCATCCACGTGGTAGATTGATGATATGGTATGTATTTATTGTCCGGTGATCAAATATTACTTGTTTCTTAAAATGTGGCTCTATAAAAATCCCTTTGAGAGAATTTTTCATGATCTTATAATAATATAAGCAAAACTGCCCTTCTGTCCAACCAATATTCCTATAACATAAGCAAAAAGGTAGTCATATGGAATATATTTATTGACTGTCAAGAGTCCCACTACCCGGGAAAGTTTGTCTACCTTTAACTTCCTGTTTGTCCTGTATTGCACTGCAGTGTTTATTTATCTCTTGTTAGTACATTTCTATGCTCTATGTAAGGGTATGCAGTCAGTGGGTAAGCAGTACATTGAATACAGTACTGGTTTTTGAGTGAGTTGTATTCATTGGTTGCCACACTTTGATTTCAATTATAAGTACAGACTGGCGACTGCCTTACATCCATATCAGTGGTATGACTGACAATAAAGACTGAAGTCTCAAGCTTGTATTCAAAATGCATATTACTGTATATGTTCTGTACATGACTAGTTGAAAACAGGATACAGCTAACAAACATGTAGACCTGTGTATACATGTTAATTATTATTATCTGTGTGATTATGTTAGCAGGAAAAACATGTAAAGAGAGCATAGAGTCACTAAATTTATATGCTGTTTATTTGTGAGTGAAAATGGAGCTCAAGTGTGAACATCACTGCAGCAGATACATCACTTTGAATACAAAATTGTTGTTATAGCTATAGGAACCATGCTTGTATAGTAGCTAGTTGTACAGTGGCTTCATGCTGCACTAGGTGATGAGTACAGCGATGTTTAAGCAACTATGTATATAATGATTGTTGTGACTTGATGGGTAGGTGCAGTATAGACACCACTACTTTGATACGTATAAACAACCAATGTGACCGTACACTGTGTGATTGCTCAAAATAAGTTGTACTATTTCTAGAAGGTGTCAACATGGATATGTGCAGGTGTCCAGCTCTCGTGCAGTAGAAACGTATTATAGTGATTTTTTGTAGTGTTTCAAACTCACATATAGCTACTTGTGGATACATGTACAGCACCATATTTGTGTTAGCTATCTGCAAAGATAAACAAACATTTATTTGGATAGTCTAAATATATAATAATAGTGGGTGTGTTAATTGTCTGTTATAAGTAAGAGGAACAAAGAATATTTATTTGTTCGCTAGTATGTGATTCTGGCATGATGCAGATCTTAAATCTTGTGTTTGTTATTTTTAAATCTATGAAAATGTGGTGTCATACTTGAAACTTGGCAATGCCAAAGAGTATTTTATAATTAAAAATAGTTTCTGCTATTATTATTGCTTGTGCTTGGTGTTGTGTTGATATGTGTGTGGTTGCCTTTAAAGAACATTGTGTGAATTCTAAACCTGATGGCTACATTTTTGTTGGTTACCATTTACCCCACAGTGGTCACGTTGTATAGATGACATTATTTACCAATGTTTATGTGGCTATGTGTGTGACCTCTGTGTATGTATTGTGACCTCTGGTGTACAATAAAGGACCCCATACTCTCAAAGAGGAAGAGACACATGACCCTGATGTGGCAGATGAGGTAAATATGCACACCAATTATTGGTTCAAGTATTGGTCATGTGTGAACTATTATTAGTCACATGCAGTCTAAATCATACCTTATTTGGTATAATGTATTTAATATCATTTACCAACAGGAAACCATGCATACTTGTGCCATGGTTGTTATTGCATACATTATGGTGATAGTAGTTGACAGTAATGTCATATTTGTTACATTGTGGTCTTCATACATGACACAAGCATTTCTATGACATAAGAGATCAGGAAGTTATATGTGTTTTCTCAAACTGAATAAACAATTCAGATTTTCACATCTTCATTATATGGTAATGAAAATGTGTTTCATTCCCTGTGAATGGTGTTTACACAGCATACATGTAGATATATCCTGGCCTTCTGGGTGTGTGACAATAAATGATGAATGTGAAACTGCATGTGAAAGGATTCTACAGGCGGATTAATTGATTCATGACTTCCTTTAATCTACAGTGTCTTTACATGTTAATATCTAGTTACTTCCTGACAGAGTGTGACACAAAGGAAACATAAGACATAATTAAGTATGTACAAACCATTGTAAATTGACTGATGTGTTGAAACACTCTTACTTGTATGTATTCAAGGCAATGCAACACAGTGTTTCAACCTACACTGAAGTCAGACTATTTTCAGTAGGTTAGAATTGCCATACGAGTTTGTATATCGACACCTATTATTGTGCATATCTGTATAATTTTGGCCATCACACTTGTAACTAAATCATAGACACTATATCATCTACTTCTATTATTCAATATGTATAATGACGCTTGTCTTCTTTATGCTTCACTATTATTGCAAGTGTCAACTATTGGATGACAGCAAGTCTTTTGTCTAACATGTCACAAGGCAGCTCCAGTGTTGAGTGCTTACTGATATTCTTTAATTGATAAGTGCCTTGCAGCACTGCAAGGGTCTGCAGACTATAGCTGTATTATGGAACTGGATAAAAGAAACACATCACAATGCAACACACTTGTGCATAGCTACCTGTAACCACACACTTCAGTCTTGTTTTTGTTCATTGTTTATCAATTTTTGTTGAGTAGACAATGTTGTTCTTTGTGCGGAAATTACCTAATTGCACGTGACGTATACGGCTCGGCGCTTGCGTATATTATAAGGAGTTGCGAAGTGTACTGCTGCAGTCAGAACTCGATCGACAGAGTAAAACTTTACTGAGCTCTAATAAATTCTTCTATACAGTAGTTAAAATGTCTAGTGGAATGGTTGAAACACCCCTCAAGCCTGAAAACGTACACGAGCTACTCAGAGTCGAAGACCAACTAAGAGTGGATGATGATATGCTAAAGCCAGTGCTCCCAGGAAGAAGGACTAATCGCAGCCGAGTTATTTACAATACTTCGTCTGTACCGGGCAAACAACCCAACAAAAAGTACTCTGACGATTTGCCTCCAAGAAGCGCCACCGTAGGAGCAGCAAATCTGTCACGAACCGAAAACCAGGAATCTGAAAGCATTGCAAGACGGCACAACAGTATATTATGAACAGTAACTATAATTGTAATTCAGCAGCAATACACTGATTTTTAAATCTGCACCGTAGCTAGCTAGAACTATATCTGAAAATTGCCTATGTGTTTGTTGAGTCCGCGTGTAGTCAGTCCAGTATACATCATGTGTTGTTTAGCTATCATGTGTTGTTTAGCTTGTTTAGTGAAGTGTCAAAATGTGCGATATACATGCATGCATGGTGTGGGAGGGTGCAACGTGACGAGTAAATTCGCCAGATAACAACTGCAAGCGGCAACTGAGTTATCACGATTACCAAATGGAGCATGCATGCAGTTATCCCCTGACAAGTGTTAAGCAAACTATAAAAATTTTCCTTCTTCGTGAAACTGGAATTTCTTTGGCAAATTGTTTCCTCGTCGGTTTCCTCAAAGCCGAGCTCAAAGCTACAGCTAACCAGCTGCATGTGGATTCTGGAAATCCATCTGTGCTTGCCCCACCCCCACCCTCCTCGAGTTCTATGAGGATTTGTCAATTTTTAAACAACTGTAACACTCAGCCATGTAGGACTACACAATTCAACATTGAGCTGCCAGATCTGTTCTAACTCTACCATGGCAATTAGGTCTAATCAACAATTACAGCTCAGATCTAACAACAAAATGATAGTATTACATGCAGACATGGATACAAAATGTTTCTAAATTTAGGAGTAACCTTTGATGATCACCTCATCTGGACAGCATGATATGCAATGGACGACTACTCAGACAGGAGAAGACTGCTTTGCTTAACTTACTTAATTTCCCTTGAATCATGACTCACCTACTCCAAACTAAGAGTTGACCAAGTATTCTTCTTACCCAGAGCAATCAATCATGGAACTCCCCACCAATTCCAGAGATTGACAACATTAATTTATTGCACATTAGCGTGTTTTCCCCTGGTTGGCTTTGTTACGAGAGATTTAGTTAGAGAGAGCATGGGTTATAGTATATACATGAGTCCCTCTATAATATATGGTGTATACTTGTGATGTATATTTGTTTGACTGTCAAGAGTCCCAGTACCAGGGCAAGTTTGTCTACCTCTAACTCCCTGTTTGTCCTGTATTGTATACTATGGAGTTTACTTATCTCTTGTTAGTATTTTTCTATACTGTATGTAAGGGTTAAGCCCTACAGTGGGTATAAGCAGCCATGTACAATACATTGAATACAGAATTTTAAGTGAGTTGTATTCATTGGTTTCAAAATTTTGATTTCATATTATAAGATTGCAGACTGGTGACTGCAAAAATGCATGTCTTACAGTGGTATGACTGATAATACTATAGTCTCAAGTTTGTATTCAAATGCATATTGCTTTATATGTTCTGTACATGGCTAGTTGAAAGCAATGGTTAGGATATAGCTAACAAACATGCAGATCTGTATATGCAAATCTGTGTACATATGTACATGTTACTTACCTGTGTGATTATGTTAGCATGCAATACATGTATATGTGGCATAGAGTCACTAAATTTATATGCTGTTTATAGTCATATTCCATTGTTATGATGTGTAGCATACCTTCACATCAGCTGTGACGAGTGAAGCTATATAAGTCACACAAATACCTTTGAAACCAAAATGAAAATATAGTTAATCATGTTTCTTGTAACATGCAAGTTTCTATGTTACATATGTCAACTATAGTTAGTACTGTGTGGTTGATTTGTGAGTGAAAGAGAAGCTCAAGCATAAACATCAGTTACATCACTGCAGCAGATACATTACTTTAAGTACTGGTTACAGCTGGAACTATGCTTGTATAGCAGCTAGTTGCATGTACAGTGGCTTCATTCTGTACTGGGTGATGAGTACACAGTGGTGTTTTAACAACTAAAGTTGTTATGTAATGATTTTTGTGTCTTAATGGATAGACACCACTGCTTTATTACAAACAACCAATGTAACCATATACTGTGCAAAATAAGTTGTACTATTTCTAGAAGGTGTCAACATAAAAATGTGCAGGTGTCCAGCTCTCCTCGTGCAGTACAAACGTATTATAATGATTTTTTGTAGTGTTTCAAACTCACATATAGCTACTTGTGGATACATGTACAGCACCATATTTGTGTTAGCTATCTACAAAGATAAACAAACATTTATTTGGATAGTCTAATATATGTAATAATAGTGGATGTGTTAATTGTCTGTTATAAGTAAGAGGAACAAAGAATATTTATTTGTTCGCTAGTATGTGATTCTGGCATGATGCAGATCTTAAATCTTGTGTTTGTTATTTGTTGAATAAAATCCATACAGATGTGGTGTCTTGGCAATGCCAAAAGAGTATTTTTATAATCAAAAACAGTTTCCGCTATTATTATTACTTGTGCTTGGTGTTGTGTTGATATGTGTGTGTGGTTGACTGGTTGCCTTTAAAGAACAGTGTGTGAACTCTAATCCCAATGGCTACATTTTTGTTGGCTACCATTTACCCCACAGTGGTCACGTTGTATAGATGATATTATTTACCAATGCTACATGGTTAAATGATATCATTCAGATGATTGCATACAGTATGTTGTGTATAAGCAAGTTAGCACATTTTTGTTCATCAACAATTATGATTGCACAGACAACTTTATTTGGTATAGATAATTCAATTGCATGCTTTCCAAATATGGATATTGATTGGCATACATCATGCACAATACATTTTGCCTAATTGACTCACTTTCAGTATTTTATTGCTGTTGCATGAGTTTTTGCTTTATTGAAGCAGTTAGTTACTTGACCATTGTTTCTACACGTTTACAATATAATGTTCATTAGATAATGGTATACATAATACGTTTTGATCATTGGGAGATAATAACGTCTTTAAAAACCACTAAGAGACCTGCTAGCAGGTCCCAACTGGTTAGAGACCTGCTAGGCAAGCATAGCAAATCTCACTTTCAATCATTGATTTGCTATGCTCTTCCAAGCATTTTGTAACTACTATTTTCTTGTAAGCATGTCTAAAAGAATTTGATTATGGGAGGTAGAGTCTAACGGTAGCTACACTTGTTATGGTGAATGGACAATTCCAGAGATATCACGGAAAATTCTGTTTAGAGTGCATGCATTTTAGTAAGTGTAATTCAAACCATGCTGACAACTGTACTCCATTGTTATCCACTCAAATGTTATCTTCGAACTGTAACAGTTTCTACACCTGTTCCGGCTTCATACTGCTGTAATGCCATAGGCACTCAACACCTTGTGACTTTTCTTGTTGACACTTAGCCATGTAATGTGCTATTGCACTTTACTAAGGAAGCAGCAATAGGGTGTAAACTTCATGTTTTTCAGCCCTTTGACAAATACATGCTCGGTCTTCCACAAGTACTGTATTTAACATGTGTGACAATTTTAAATAACATATCCAATCAATGACTCAACCTACATACCCATATGAGACGATCCTATTGTCTAAGTTGGTTAGGAACCATGCCCTAGTTTCTTCATGGTTTAGAAACCTCAGTTTCTAAATCCATGAAAAGCCTTGGCCTGGGCTCCTAACCTATACTCAGGTTAATCACCTAGTGTAATTGTGTAACACATTGCTTAATGTATGACTACGTACTCCCCACATCTAATAACGTGAGTGCCTACACAGGTGGGATTTATTGGCAGATGGTTCAATGGTCATTGTACATTTACAATAAACATTGCCCACCCTTGAATTAATCTCAGACACCACAACACCTGCACATGTTGTGATAGTAGTGAAATATCATTAATTCTTTGTTTGTAATCTTATATTAAAATGGTGTAAAATTGTTCAGGTGAAATAAAAGTTAATAATAGGTAATAGAGGAACAACTGTATTCTCAAGCCCTGAGGTTATGTAAGGATGGTGGGAGGCTGCAAACTAAACAAACAATATATTTATAGAGACACACTACTGATATGTGTACTAATGTGTCTAGAACAAAAATATTTAGACTCTTTTACTTAAATAAATAGGCAAAGTTAGAAGTCTGCTGTTATAGTGAGTACATCTGCTGCATGCATCTCTGGTTAAGTCATGGTTATGTAAGCAACCTTATTGCCATTAACGTACTTTTATTGACGAAGTCTCTTAGTAGCATAACAGAAGGTTTTACACTTCTTTAATAATATGCCATTGGTGGTATGCCAGGTTAGAAGCACAAACCAAAATGTTTTCAAAGCAGTCCATCTCCGCATCTTGTAGCTACAATCTTTACTTGTGAAATGTTTATGAGTTTAAGTAAAATTGCTACGTACTAAAATATGAAATTATGTACCAGAACCCAGATTGTTTTTAAATGTATTGCTGTTTGTCAATATTAATATGAATGCACTGTGTATGAAATTTGGTACGCTAAGACAAAAACATTGATTTTGCATACTGTACTATACAGTAGTAATTTTCTTTGTAAAACTGTTATGATATTGAAACTTTCATCAGTCACCATGTATTACTTGTACTGTTACTCAACTTACCAACTGTATATTTCAATATGCCATAAACTTTGCATGATCAATGAGGATTCTGTTTATTCAACTTGTTTGCTGCAATTCAATAGCATAAAACAGTACATGATTGATTGGCTAATTTTTGTTCCAATTTCAATTTTACTATTATGCATAAAGGCAGTATCAACAAACACAATCAAAACACTTGTAAGGTTGAATCATATAGACTCTATACCTGTAATAAGATGATCAAACATTACTTCTATGGATGCACTCTTAACAGCAAGATAGTATATACTTGAGTGTAATGTTTTCCACCTGCATATGGTAATATTACAATGTAATTGTCCTTGAACAATGTAGCTATGTAGTTGTGAACGTGTATAGGCTACTATTTAGAGTTATATGTAGGAATAGTGAATTTTAAATGGACGTTATTTTAAAATAGCAGCAATTCCTGCATCATGGATGCATGGTAATGTTAAAAAATACAAAGATCATTTTGGTTACATTTACCCTGTATGACTATTTGTAACATCAAAACATGATGTTAGTCATGTTTTCACTACTACGTTTTCTCTATATGGAACTGGTAATCATCCATTACAGGTAAAAGACTCTTTCAGTTGTGTAGTCTGCTTGGTATCTCTGTAATGGTCATACGTACAAATATGATATTAAATCAGTGAGATTTGAGATGTGTGTATTCTTTATGTAAGGAATTGAGGCTATCCTACGTAGTTGTCATCTCCAAACCTTAGGATATATCTCCATGTAGTTAGCACAATGGAAGGTGTACATAAAAGATAGAGCTTGAGACGCTGGTTTACCACAAACCAAGGAACCTAAGAAATAGATTGGTAATTTTTAACTTACTGGAGAGAAGTTGAGAAATTGAAAATGTTTACGTTTGTACAGGCTCCATAGAATAGTTATATAATATTTTATCTTGTAGATCAACAAGCCACAATGTCATGCATACATATAGCATTTAGACATATAATCGCAACACATAACCCCATTTAGGCACATTTAGTTGCAGCAACCATAACCATAGTTTGAACATAATATTTAATGGTGGATTGCAACAGTGATAACACACACATCTTTGGACTATATTAGGTGTTACCTAAGTTCAGCAATCTGCGCCCCACCATAGCTGCCATTTACATGACACTGAAAGAAAGCAGGCTAGCAGGGAGGGTGGGTGGGAAACTTTTCTAGTTAGATCTCTAATAGCTGAGGAACTGAAATCGAGCCCCAAACGCACAGATAACACAAATAGACAATTATGGTAAATACAACTCAATTCCGCTAATATATAGAGAATGTGGAATTTAATTATAATGTGCACTTATGCAACCAGGTGACAGATGGTGCTATAACTTGATTTCTGCTCCTGACCCACCACTCCAGGAAGCCAGCCTGTTAACTTTTGTTTGTTGTTGAGGCAACAAACTCCATTTAACCATTTTTGCTTGTTTGCTGTGGCCATTAAATCATCAAATCATGATTTAAGTAATGTTCCAAACATCATGATCATACACTGCATGGGATACAGGGGCGGTTTTATGGGGGTTTCTGGGGTTTCCAGAAACCCCCTCTGAAATAGTGCGTGCCCCTGGGTGATAAAAATTACAAAGACTTATACATACTGTATTATATTATGGCTTTTTCTATTGGCAAAACTTCATACTTCTGCCTTTGAAATTAGCTTCACAGCGTTCAAAACCATGTAGTGACCTTTTTTTTTTTGGTCTTCAACTTGCAGTTAGGCTGAAGTTGCAATTCCAGAGAACCTGAAACCCCCTCTCAAAATTTCTAGATCCACCCCTGGGATGAATGATCACGTTCACTGTAAGACCAATGGAGAATACATTACACCCAAGTCATGCATCTCTTGTTAGTTGTACTCATTGTATATAGTTGAGAAAATGTATATACTTCTATGATAAATAGGGTGCACATGAAAGTTGAGTTTGAACAAAGCACAGAACAAACAGGCATGGTATGTACAAGTGCTTGCTAATGCATGCAGACATGCACAAGTATCAAAGAACAGTTGGTAAAACTACAAATTGGGAAAACTTTAAGCACACTGCATGATGGTCCTTTTAAAGATAGTCTAACTGAATATTTGTAAAAATCAAAAAGGAATCACATGACACAAACAATGATTGTTATGGATAAAGCTTTATTTTCTAAGCTTAGTATAAAATTATACACCCTGCATAAATGGATGAAACATTCAATCCCACATGTACTCATATCCTTCAACACATGCTGGGAGAATACTGCTACTGTAACATTTACGTGTAGGAAAATCCCTAAATTAAAAAATGCTCAGAAACTTATATAATTATATATAGCTAAATTGCATATTATTTGGAAATGCAATGTTACTAATCATAGTAGTTCAGTTCATTGGCCTTTATTGTTGTCATTGCTAATCAAGTCAAGTACAATTTCAAAACTATAGGGATTCAATATTACCCTGATATTAACTCTTACTGTAATTAGTGAAACAGTTTCTGTGTAAAATAAATGATACAATGCATAGTTAGTGAATCTGGTACAGCTGTATGCAGCAACATGAAACAAGCCAGATAACACTTGTAGAAGCCATTGATATGGTCATCTACAGCTGTATTAATTTTGTGTATTGACAATTTATGTAACTATATGTACTGGTGTCATTCCAAGCTGACTGTGATTGATGTCAATCCCACATCATGTACTTCTGATAATGATGTAGAAGAGTTCAACACTTGTACTGTGTATGTAATATAAGAATATAGATATGTATCATGCAATTTTTATCATGTGTGGCTAAGGTTTCATACATGATTTCATCTACACTCTATGAATAGCAGAGTGAGAAGTTGAAGTTACTCAGTTGTGATATACATGCATACTGCATATTATGCCTATATGTGTTAACTATCTCTGTGGCTTAGAAGTAGCCAGGAGGGTAGGGTGGTTTGAGAATTTTATAGTGTCATAGTTTATTTGCTCTAACCAGTATTAAAGGACTATTCAGATAAACAGTTCTGGTGTTTTACTACACAGTGTGCTATATGTGTCAGGTGACCTGTATGAAAATGGGCAATATAAAACTTAATTTCTGAATTCAAGTTCTGTATTTTTATTTTGTTGTGTCATATCAGAGCACTACTACTGTGCTATATCACTACTATGTAGCCACCAGTACCATGAATTTTTAATGCTAGACATGTAAATTTATGTAGTTGTAGCCTATAGTTATTAAAAGGTCATTGAAAACCTGTAAAAAACCCTAATAGAATCATGAGAATTGATACCATAGATAGTAGAGGATGCTAACTAACTATGGAACCAAATTCTGTTATATATAGGATATACCCCATGGGATTATGTGGAAAATTGTTTGTCATATTCTTATTAAACTAAAAATGACTTGGGAAATGATTGTAGTGTAATGATGCAAAACCTTTTGTGCCCCATTAGGATTTAATTACACTGTATTCTCCAGCAATTAGTTAATCAGAACAAACCTTTTCACAAGCCCCAAACATGTGTCACTCCTCACTTAGCAACTACCCTTTATAGTAACCCAAACATACTAAGGTGTACTTCACACCCTCACTACTGATATTTTTGGCCCAGATAGGTAGCCCCATCAATAATGCCTCACTAGCTAACAACACTACGACAGTGTTATGATATATCCATGATATTGTATTGTCAAAAAAATTGCAGGATTTCCAATTGTCTTGTCCTTTTGTGGAGTACTTAGTTGCTATAAACATCAGTGTTACTTCTGTGCTAGTGTATAATTATAGTCATGTTTGGTCACTGTAAATGAGAACTAAGTAATGAGACATTTCTATGGCTACTATTGCAGTGCAGTGATATTAAAGTGCTGTATCTTAGCAACTAGCAAAATTATGTAAACAAACTCAAGATAAATGGCACTTAAAAGGTTACCCAGGAAACACAGTAATTTGTAAAAGCCTTATAATATAATTTTTACAACTTGTAAAATTTCTTCCAAGAGAATGAATCAGAAAAGCTTTACATGTTGTAAATACTTTAAATGCTTACAACCCATGTTGTTATTGTACAAGTGTACTTCATCGCCTTATGATTGTCATAGTTACATTTTCATTTTTGTCATATATATATACACATGTCTCATGGGTAGTTCCACGCTGGTATTGCACCATCAGTTCATTATGAACTGATGATTGTGCTTATATGAACTTTAAAAGAAATGCCAAAGTAGTGATTTGAAAGTACATCAAAACTAACTAGATGCTTCCTTAAATCAATCATGTTATCATACAATGCTTAATTTGTGGGACCTCATTAAATACTAACTGAGGCCTTGTAACCACTTCATGGAAATGTTAGCGATTGTTATGGTCATTGTGCTAATATCCTGTGTGCTGTGTGTGTATTGTTGATACAAGCACATCTACTTGCAATAAACGTTTATATTTTTTCATATAACTCGCATGTAGGACAGAATCGTAAAAATGTTAATCTGATTGCCCCAGAGAAGCTAGGTTAGGCGTATCCATGAAAGTTTACTGTTTTGGAACACAATATTCACAGAAGTTTGCTCACACGCTTTTTCTAACTTGTGGTATCATTTTCAAATAATATTATGTACTGGTTATTTATCATGAGTATCACTCTGCTGGTCAAACAGTAACCATACATGACCCCATTATTATTGTAAGTATTCTGTAGTGCCAGGAACCATCTTTAATAGTTGTGTACAGGCCATACTGTGCGTACGTGTGTACAGGCCATACTGTGCGTACGTGTGTACAGGCCATACTGTGCGTACGTGTGTACAGGCCATACTGTGCGTACTGTGTATCGTCTGTATACATGATACGTAGAGGTGTACTACAAAGAGAAAGTTATGATAAAAAAATGTTGTTGTTTTTATGTAACATTAGCAGAATATACATGTACACCATTTTATTTTGTGGTAAACTTGTTATTGTGTAAAAAAATTGCCTCATCACCTAGACAACAATCATATTCATGCGTGTTACATCCTGTGTGGAGAAAATGTTGTTATTGCTGATACAAGAAGTGGTTGTTTATTGAACTTTGTAGTTCTATAGATGATTTCACAATGGGAATTATTCCTCCCACTCTATGAAATGTTCAGTGTTTACAATGTTTGAGAAAAAAATATAGTTCTATAAAATGTATAGATAGTTTCTAAAATGTTGATAATATTGGGAATTTATCCCAGGAAATTTTTTTTGTGTGTGCCACTTGAGGTTTTCCTCACACGATAAAAGAACAAATTGGCTTGAGTTTTGCTGATCTAACTTATAGGAGAATTAATTGTTCTGACAAATAGTATCATATGTTTGCACTTGATGCACACTGTACAAGTCAACTGTTGTAGTCATGTAGCTACTACAAATATTCTATAGAGGTTTACTATACACACATAATATAGCGTATCGAAAAGTTTAGTCCTTCAAAATGATTTGTCGATGCCTGTTGCCTACAGAACTATTGAGATAATCAGCACTAGTATTGTATTTATATAGTATGCTGAGATTTGGTACACTGTACTACACTGCTTGTGTCCTATTGCCATGTATATCATTCCTCATTACTCATTCCCCATTACTCATTCCTAATTCCTGATTACTCATTCCTGATTCCCCATTACTCATTACTCATTCCCCATTACTCATTCCTGATTCCTGATTACTCATTCCTGATTCCCCATTCCTGATTCCCTATTACTCATTCCTCATTACTCATTCCCCGTTACTCATTCCTCATTTATCATTCCTCATTACTTGATTAACTACATTATTTACCACTTTTCCTGTTGGTTAGTTAACTGAGGGTATGAGGATGTGGAATGGACTAATCTTATTTGCCTGATATGGTTCTTAGAATGTTTCATGAACTATTGTATTGTTGTGAAGGGACTTTCAATTCTGGAGAAAGTTTTTCATATTGTTCAGCAAAAAATTGTAAAGCTAATTCCTGGTATTTCTCCTGAAATATGAATTCAGTTTTACCATTCTATAATTATTGTATTACAATGTAAATGCAGTATTGTTTAAGGTCAAACTATTGCACAAGTGTATATGCATTTACATGTTTTACATATTTGTAGATGCATGTATGTGCTGTGTTTGTGAGTGGTTGACTTTGGGAGTTTACTGTCATGTAACATTTATCTGTCTGTCTGTCTGTCTGTCTACATTATTTTTGCATACTTGCTAACTACTTCGTGTACTGTGTCATAGCAGTTTTTGAAGTGTTCATTATCTACCACCAAAGAAGTTTCTAACTGATGATGTTTGTCATCCATAGTCTTGTATGCAGTACATTGAATGCAATGGAGTAGAGGACTATTTAGGTAGACATCTCTGCATTAACCTAAAGGTTCAGGGTTTGAAGCCTGCTCTTTTGAATATTTAGCCTTTCCTACAGATCACAAGGGTCTGGTAACACTCAATGAAAACTTTTGGTAATGAAGTGTACAAACAAACTACTTGTCAGTTACCATCACACAACAGTTATTCTTAGTACATATAGTGGCCATGGCAACATGCACAGAAGACTTGAACAAAATTGTGGATAAAGTAGTCCATGAATATAGTCCAGCATATACTGAAGTGAAAGTAGAATAAAATTGAAATATGTATACTTTAGTAAAAGAAGTTATTAGGATGTATAAGTTGTTGCTTCAAATGGCTGGCTGTGAGGCAACCAAAGCATAAAGTTTTCCCTTAACCAGTTAAGAGAGTTTAAAAGACATGTCTTCCTTGTACAAAAAGACAATCACATTATTCATAATATTCAGTTTATCCCATATTTACTCAAAGTACTTCTTGCAATCACACTCTGTTATGTGTCTAGTTTAGTGGCTAAACTTGTTGTTAGTTATTGAACAGAAATGATCCCGTAGTTATTACAAAAAGATGGTGTTTCGTATCAGATACAAAATGATTATCTTACATTTAGTAGTGGGACCTAAGTATGATGTCAACACAGGCCACACAAGCTCTTCATTGAAATGTGAAGCTCCATTGTTTGTACTATCAAATAAATGTAATGTGGACTTTCAGTTTTAATATCTCACACTCAGCCCTTGTTGGAATGTGGTGAAGTATTACTACATGACATATGGAATTATTTTAGTGGTTTGTGATCTTCCAGAAGTGATATGCACATGCAATAATGATTCACACTAATCTTGTAAGTGTTTATATCATAGATGTAGTACAGTTATGGTGCATGCTAACAAGTACTATAGTTAGCACATACTATGTATGTATTGTCTCAACTATCAGTACCTCTGTGTTAGTGATCCAGGGTACTTCCCCCTCTACTTCCTTTATTATATTACATATTTGAATCAACGCTCATTTATTGGATTGACTGTATAATCCCTATTATCTGTACCCAAAAATTCTTCTGCCATATTATATGATGCATATCTGTAAGATGTTTCCATTTATGGTTACAGTCTTTACAATGTGTTTTATTAACTTTGACAATTGGCTAGTGTATATGTTTCAACAGTTGATCCTGTTTAGCCAAAAAATTAAGAACATATATGTGTTGTCATTGCATTTCTTGTCACATGTGTTCATGACAAATAATATCAATACTATACATCTCTAAACTCATTTGACTAGACCTTGTAATGTATCCAGGTCTCATCTTCTTGCTATACGTTACTGTACAGTGGGACATTGCTGTGAGGTACAATTTTTTACAAGGCTGGTACAATAGCCTCCAGTATAAGTTTCTGTAATTGTCTGCGAGACACGAACAATTTTTCCATAATTCTACACACCTCTTTGAATACTATGGCAAAGTTATGAAAAAGAGTACAGATGATTTAGGCAAAGTCTGGTCACTTGAAAATGTAAGTAATTCAGTCTGCCAGCAGAATTTTTGTGAGTTATGCTTTGATTTACAAATTTTGCAAAAGTTTGGATCTCACACACATATCACACTGTACAGTATGTAGCTAGATAGTGGATTAGGGTAAGTAGTTTCTGTGTATTGACAACTATCCACTTGTTTTTGGTCTTGTATAACAATGTATAATCTGTTTGTGGTTTAGTACTGTTTGACCAACTCTAGTACCTCCTACATGTGTTTAATTTCTGTGGGAGGGAAATTAACATAGTTAATCAGCAATTGAAGGATACTATGTAGGATTTCCCAGTTAATCATAGAAACTTGCTGAGCAATTTATAACATAATTATGAGATATAACAACTATTCCATGCATCCTATTATTGATAACTTAGTTTGTGATACTTATCTAAAGTTGTCAAGATATCCTAGGCTGAAGCCCTTTTCCTGATTTAATTTGCTAACTTGATGCAATATTTAATGCAACAACCCACCTATCCAAGAGAGATGTGCAATGTATATAGAATTAAAGCACTGCGTGACTTGAGGTGGTTTACACTATATAATCATAGTCACAGATGTATGTAGTCTTGCAGGCCAGACCGTTCTCCACACAGGGTGTTATTGCTTTCAGTATAAGTGCCTGTGTGGAAGAGTCTGGAGAATCTGGACCACATTATGTGAACTCGGTTGGAACTTAAATCAGATTGTAACATTTGCTTGATGTTACTATCGTAATTTCATCATGTCATTTATCAAACTGTGGGGGTAGGCCACATCAATGATCAAATGGCATGTCTGTCACGAGTTTTAATCCAAATTCCTCAGACCCTTCAGCATTGGTGCTTCGCTGAAACTGCACGGAAAAGAGTCTGGCATGTAAGACTGAGAGTCTGGCCTGCAATATGAAGGACTTTGGTATTGACCAGAAGCCATACTTTTCATAACCAACTTTGGGATACATGCAGCAGTGCATGTTCTTTTGTGTAATATCCTTGGTAATTATACAACAGAGATGGTGCAATTACACCCATGTTTGCTAAACTGTTGTACACATCATTGGTATAATAATGGGCTTCATTTCCTCTGTGTGATCATATATTGGATGACTCTATTAGTAGATGTGCTAAGGATTCCTAAGTTTGTATATGTATTGAAACAAGGTGTAAAGGAAACAAAATTGTGACAAGTAAAATTAAGCATGTAAACATCTTCCTTTTTGCATGTAATCCTTACAATAGATGTTTAACATGAGATATGTCAGTATTATTTACTCAAAGTGTACTAAAAATTACTCCAAGACTTTTGTTGGTCACTATTTTATTGTGCTTCACCTTGGAGTGTCATTATGCTACTTGGCTATCTTCCTCATTGTTGCCATAAGCATGCCCAGTTTATGTGAACACTGGGATATCAATCATCTTTAATGATGGGTTTTACAATATACTAGTTCAGACTTAAACTTACTGTACAACATTTTGACAAAAGGAAAAGTTGACAAATTTGCTAAATCAGTTAAATCTGTCAACTTAATTCGTCTAAGTCAACTTAATTCATCTAAGTCAGTCAATGCATTTAAAAGTGGGTGTTTCATCAAAGCTGATGAAGTGTGGATTTTTCAACTTACTTTCATCAAAAATTCCTGTCATATGCATTGGTCAGGGAAACTGAATGTGGTTATAATAACAGTTTAGTACTACTATTTGACTAACTCTAATACCTACAAGTGTTCTTATTGTGAGGAAGATTGCTCATCAGTGGTATAAAGCCATGGAAGGATATTGTGAATACCTTAGTGAAATGTTCAGACTGATTCTCTCATCATGGCCAGTAAAATGAAACAGAAAGGTAATTACAAGTTAGTGTTTACTACTTCTTAGAAAGAACCCACATGGCTAGCATGAAGAGTTGACTTCATATAACAGTGCTACTTATCTTAGGGTATGGAGGTTTGAGCTTTCCTACCCAAATATCTACCTAAAATCCAGCCTCACTTTTCCTTCACACCAGCTTGGCCATATATAATCAAACGCAAACCGCAAACGCTTGCAACAAGCTTCTGTGAAATTGTAATTAAACTGAACTTTCCACTAACTGACTACCTGACTGACTGGCTGCCTGACTGACTAACTGATGCTTTCAGCCCAGTGTAACTTGACTAAGACTGCAGGCTTAATTGATTTCTTCTTTTTTCACTGTTTGATGTTGCTTATATTAGGCTCAAGTGCCTTTTCATCAATCACATCTGCTATATACATTGCATGCGCCATGGACTTTCCTTTGACCTCCTTTGTGTTCTATTATCTTTCTCTACTACCACATAGATGTTGAATCATGGTAACATGTCATGGCTTCAGTACTGGCTATCATGTTATGTAGTCAGTGGATTGATTGTACTTCTCATACTGTTCTATACTCTACAATGAGTAGAACATAGCTAAAAATGAAGCAGAATGGCCACTTCATTTTATAATAGTCAGAATGTGTGAGTGTATGAGAAGTGCAATCACACACTTTCCTTTGTCCTCATGTTGCAAGGACAGCTTTGCTAGCCTGCAACCTTGTCATCTTTCTTCCACCAAAAACGTTTTCCGTTCATCTGCCTCTTCTTAGTGGAATTCTCTCACTGATGCCACACATGTTACTTGTATTTATATCCTCTGTTTAGGACTCTTACTTTAATATGCTTGTGTAGTATATATAGCTATTTTATATTATTGTACATGTAACATGGTTGTCTATTGTTGTGCGTGTGCTTTGGTAGGGAAGAATGGCTTTTGCTGACTACCATGAGGTTAAACTAAAATCAATCAATCAGTGTTCAGTTTTAATTATCTGTATTGATTGATTACAGAGGAACTTGCACTGTTGTTCATTTGTACTGCTATATAACAGGTGTAACGTGGCTGAAAATAAAACAAAATGACCACTTTGCTTTTGATAATTGATATAGTCAGAGTGCAAATTCAGTCTTTTTATAATGTGTCTGATGCCATTCTTTCCTTTGATGTAGTATGCATTGTCATAAATCATGTTGCAAAAAAAGTAAACAAACAAGTGTAAGGAAAAAATTTATGTGACTGGATTTGCAAAAGGGGGTCTTCCACAAACATCCAATTTACTAATTTTGATGATTCATAACTTCAAACTGGAAAAGACTATTGACTTAAAATTTGGTCAGCAGTGAGCACCAACATTGCTTATTATATGGGGAAACTTTCAGGAATTTGCACTTTTTGATCACAGAGTTATGGTCTTCCAAGTTCATAGAATTGGATGTGTGTGGAATATCCCTTTTCGCAAATCCAGTCACAAATTAGAAATTTACATTTTTGATCATAGAAATAAAAAGCAATGAAGTAAGGGAGATTATCTACACATGCAATTATACTAGTGGACATTTAATCCCCACTTCAGTCATGGCTACACTATTGACAAGCTGAAGTAGGAATTAAATCTCAACTAGAATAGCTGCAGGTGTAAATGACCTCCCTTGTTTTGTTGTTTTTTGTTTTTGTGATCCCTATAAAGTTACTAATTTTTCATACTGTGTTAGTGATATCCTAAGTGTTACATCAGTTGTTTCCTTATGCATGTAAACACCTTGACATGACTTGTGTGACCAATTGCACATAATGACATTACATGTATATCCCATTATCATACAATGGGTAATAGAAGTGCAAACGGAAGTGGAGATTTGTGTATGTACTAAAACAAGTTGTAGCCGTATTATTACACTCATGTATAACTTGTTTTATTTTGACTGTGTGTGACATTTTTACATCGTGTCAAAACAACTCCTTATAAAGTTTATTAGTTTAACCACAAGTGTATTTTATTGGCAAGACAAGATTATTATGTTTTACTCTGTACACATATGGTGTATTGAAGTACTGTTCGTACTTGCAAGGTGGTCATTGTGATTTCCAATACATTGTGTGATATATAGAGAAATTTTTGGTGTGCCAGCTTTGTATTAATCACCTTATCCAGTAAGCAGTAAAGTGAAAAAATCCAGTTTGGAAGGTATTGGATTGCATTTTTAAACAAAGTAAACTGCAGTATTTAAAATATGCTTTATAGTTTAATGTGACCACATTTCACACTTGCAGGCTTAAGAGCACAAAACACTAGAGATAATTTACTTACTAGAAAACCACTTAAACTGGGTTACAGTATCAATAGCAAGATAGTAAGCTAGGGGACCTCCATAGTGTAGTTACTACAATTAAATGGTCCGGTTGTATTAATAGTGTGATGGTAAAAGAGATTTAAAGTATTGCATACAGGTCTCCATGAGGATTGGGTGACTGCAGATATTCCAGCACTGGCAGATGTATTGAATCATAAATGACCAGGTATAAAACTTTATTACATAGCTATTATGGAAAGATCCCTATATTAAGAGAATGAGTCTGTTGTTGGGTTCAAGCCACCAAGTTTAAAATGGAAATCTTATGTAAGCCCTTTGTAATGGACTTTATCCACAATGACGTCACGGGCACAAGATGGCCGCATTATTTGGGGTACGTACTAATGTACAGGCGCCTATGGAGAATTTTTTTTGATCAATCATATTTCAGCCAGGGGAGGAGATATCAAACTCTAAGCAACAAGTATTTGACAACACAACACAATTAACGAATTGGCTTTTGTTACATTATACCCATACCTGTTGACTACTGGTCAGTATCTTTCTGCATGACTGAAATATGATCGATCAAAACAATTTCTACATATAGGCGCCTGTACATTAGTACCACGAATAATGCGACCACCTTGTGCTTGTGACGTCATTGTGGATAAAGTCCATAGTTTGCAGGAATTGTTTGAGCACATAATTATACCTGACGATTAGATTTAGAACAGTGTAAATTAGTACCACAATTGGTGACTAATATTTTTCTGAAAGATCATTTCTCTATTTCCTAGCTGTAATGTTGATGATAATCCATACCACATGGAGCATGAATGTCACTCATGTATGAATGCATGCACCCATTGCATACATGTGTGGACAACAAAACATACACACGAACATGAATGCACGGTATACCTACCTGTGCTGTTTACATATATCTATACCAAATATTTAGTACTCGTGATGCAGTAAGTAGCTATAAGTCTCATAAACATACTTAGTTTTTCATCCACCACTGAATGCTCAAAATAGCAATATGGGCAGGCGGATTTAAACTTTATTTTTATGCACTAGATAGCTAAATTACATGACCAAGAATGTAACTCTTTTAGACTGCTCTAGCTAGTTACTAACTTTCAGAGTTGCTTAATGGCTGCATGATTAGTAGTACAAAATATCACTGATGTGGCAAAGAAAATGGTGATGTGGGTGGGGATGGGAAACAGATTATTATGTTCATGTGGCTATATGTATGTGTGTAATTGTTGTGACCTCTATGTATGTATTGTGACCTCTGTGGTACAATAAAGGACCCCATACTCTCAAAGAGGAAGGCTGTGGAAGAGACAAATGACCCTGATGTGGCAAATATGCACACCAATTAATAGTTCAAGTATTGGTCATGTGTCTAATTCATACCTTATTTGGTAATGTATTTAATATTATTTACCATCAGGAAACCATATAACATACTGGTGGTTGTTATTGCTTATATTATGGTGATAGTAGCTGACAGTAACATCATATTTGTTACATTGTGGTCTTCATACATGATGTAATTCTATGACATAAGAGATCAGGAAGGTTTTCTCAAATTGAAAATACAATTCAGATTTTCACATCTTCATCATATGATAATGAAATGATAATGAAAATGTATTTCATTCCCTGTGAATGGTGTTTACATGACATAAATGTTGATATATCCTGGCCTTCTGGATGTGTGACAATAAATGAGTTGCTAATGTGTAGTCATTTCCTGATAAGAATGTGACATAAAGGAAACATAAGATGTAATTAAGTATTCACAAACCATTTTAAATTGAGTAGGACTTACTGTTGTGTTGATCACTCTTACTTGTATGTATTCAAGGCAATGTAACACAGTGTTACAGCTGGGCACCAGCCTAGCTGTAACACTGTGAGATGTGTGTATTGTCACACATCTCACAGTGTTACATTGCCTTGAATACATACATTGCCTTGATTTAGAGATCTCACAACAGTAAGTCCACAGTGTTAGGCTGTGGAAGAGACACATCTCACAGTGTCTCTTCCACAGCCTAACACTGTGGACTTAACACATCTCACAGTGTTACATTGCCTTGATTTAGAGATTTGAGATGTGTGTATTCTTTATGTAAGGAATTGAGGCTATCCTAGTTGCCACCTCCAAATCTTAGGATATATCTCCAGTTAGCACAATGGAGGGTGTACATAAAAGATAAGGTCTGAGATACTGGTTTACCATAAGCCAAGGAACCTAAGAAATAGGTCAATATTTTTTATCTTACTTCATGGAGAAAAGTTGAGAAATTGAAAAGTTTGTATTTGTGCAGGAAGAACATTATAATGTTTACACAGCATTGCAGGTTGTAACTGATCTGAGACGATGTGTGGATGAGTATTAGCACACTGTCAATATTGACTAATGAGTAATTTTTTTCTAGTATGGCTTTTTGGGAAGGGTAGAGGAGTAAAGAATATTAGAACAACTTTATCGATGGAATCTTATGATCTGTGATGCCACTGCATGTGGTCTGCAATGCAAGTAGGAAATCTTGAGCTGTATCTTCTGTATTTATACCATGCATAGATGGTGCATGAAACCTTTACAAAGAAGACAACAAAACCAGAAATTAACTAATAGCTACATTATTGCAGATAGCATTGAATGTCTAGTGGAAAAACCCTAACTAGCACTGGGTATTATTTCTTGACTGCATTTACACAATTTGGCTTAATAGTGCACTCTGATTGGTGCTACTAGCTGTAATGAAATTCACTTTGAAATGCATTTTGATTCCACATTAATCCACTGTGCGGCACTTTTGTATGACAGCATCCTATCACCGCTCAAGCTGATTGCAAACTAGCACATCATGTATGTAGCTATATACGGTATTATACTATACAGCACATACTGTACCTTCAGTATTCCTGGATTACACAACTTAACGTCTTTGCAAATTGTAACTATAATCATCTATGCATGCTGAGTAGCTATTAGACCATCTGTTTGAAATCATGTTAAGTTACTTCCACAACACATGAGAAGGAATGTCTATAATGGTTATATGTATTATGTAACTGCATTGTTTGCGACACAAACAGCTAATTAACTCATAAAAATTAATAACAATTGTTAACTATATAATTATTATGTGAACAGTGGCAAAGTGTACCGCTGTCAGAACTCATTTGACAAAATCACTGATAAAACCTGTATATACAGTAACTGAAATGAAATGTCTAGTGGAATAGTTGAAATGCCCCTCAACATTAACAACTATATTATAGTTGAGAAGTTAAATTAATAATCAGTCAATCAAAATCACACTCTATGTCCATGTCACTGCTGCTCCTGCCAACCAATCCTAATCAACTGTGGTTTTAAGCACATGTAGTAGCTAATATTATATTTCTCTGGCTGTGGGTGTAGGTTCTCATTAAAAAGCACTTAAATAAATGAATAGTAAAGAAACTATACTTTTGACTGTATCTTATCCATCAATAATGTTTTCTATAATTCCATTTCTTTGTCAGTGGGCATTGTAGAATTATCTTGTCCACTTGGCCAAAAAAACAAGACTTATATGTAATTGTACATGCTGTTGAAAACAATGCAAAAAGAATGTTTACACAACTACTTGCAATTGCTCATGAGTTAGACTGTTTGAACATTTCTCACTATACTACACCTCTGTATAGAAGTCAGTGTGTAGTATTGGGTCACTATCATATTTTGTAATTCATCAAAACAATTAAGGATGTAATTATATAGCTTTATACTTTATACAGAAAGATTATGGGATCATTTTGAAGCCAGTGTTAGAGACCAAGATTCAAGACCTAAATTGAATGGAAAGAACCTTGATCTCTATATTTTGGTGACTGCTTTATTAGGGTAGGTGAATGCTTTACTAAAGTATCTCAATTTTCCATTTCTATTTTATGCTAGCAGATTTTGAGAGATGTTTCCAAGAGGATATTATATTATTTTAAAATTGTCCTATTGTTTTGTAACTATTCCTGATTCTTTTTGCCACCTATTATTCCGACATATTCTGAGAGGGTCCCAATATACATACTACAATTGACCCACAGTGATCTGTGATATTAATATCTAATCCAAAACAGCCAAGCTGTAAAAACAGTGTGCGGCCCTCAGAAAGGCTATGGTGAAAAAAGATGTGAAATCCAAGGTGGCGGCCAAGAAATGGCTGTGATGGTAGGTTAATGGTAAAAATTTTAATAATGACAATTCAGGTAAATTTTGTGAAGCGGCACAAAAATTCACCTGAATTGTCGTTATTAAAATTTTTACCATTAACCTACCATCACAGCCATTTCTTGGCCGCCACCTTGGATTTCACATCTTTTTTCACCATAGCCTTTCTGAGGGCCGCACACTGTTTTTACAGCTTGGCTGTTTTGGATTAGATTTCATTTCTTTTTGTATTTGTATACCCCAAAGCCGGCCTATGGCCAGCTTTGGGACTTTTTTAACCTATGTTTTTTTTCTTTACTACAGGAAGAAGAAAAGATGAAGTAGATGTACTTTAAATATTTTATCAGTAAATGTACAAATTATATATATAATACATATGGGACCGGATTTGCGAAAAGGGGCCTTCCATACACATCCAATTTGCCAACTTTGACAATTGATAACTTCAGAATGGAAAGAGCTATTGCCTTGAAATTTGGGCAGTGGTGATTTCTTTGCAGCTGAACTCTCCACATGATGATTTCTTTGTAGCTGAACTCTCTACAAGATAATTTCTTCTAGCTGATCTCTCTACAGGGAGATTTGTTTGTAGCTGAACTATCTACAAGGTAACTTCTTCTAGCTGATCTCTCTACAGGGTGATTTGTTCGTAGCTGAATTCTGTACAGGTGATTTGTTTGCAGCTGAGCTCTTTACAAAATGGTTTCTTTGTAGCTGAACTCTCTACAAAGTAACTTCTTCTAACTGATCTTTCTACAGCGTGATTTGTTTGTAGCTGAACTATCTACAATGTAATTTCTTCTAGCTGATCTCTCTACAGGGTGATTTGTTTGTAGCTGAATTCTGTACAGGTGATTTGTTTGCAGCTGAGCTCTTTACAGAATGGTTTCTTTGTAGCTGAACTCTCTACAAAGTAACTTCTTCTAACTGATCTTTCTACAGCGTGATTTGTTTGTAGCTGAACTATCTACAATGTAATTTCTTCTAGCTGAACTCTCTACAGGGTGATTTGTTTGTAGCTGAATTCTGTACAGGTGATTTGTTTGCAGCTGAGCTCTTTACAGAATGGTTTCTTTGTAGCTGAACTCTCTACAAAGTAACTTCTTCTAACTGATCTTTCTACAGCGTGATTTGTTTGTAGCTGAACTATCTACAAGGTAATTTCTTCTAGCTGATCTCTCTACAGGGTGATTTGTTTGTAGCTGAATTCTGTACAGGTGATTTGTTTGCAGCTGAGCTCTTTACAGAATGGTTTCTTTGTAGCTGAACTCTCTAAAAGGTAACTTCTTCTAACTGATCTCTCTATACAGGGCAATTTGTTTGTGGCAGAATTTTCTACAGGGTGATTTCTTTGCAGCTGAACTCTCTACATGGTGGTTTCTTTGTAGCTGAACTCTCTACAAGGTAACTTCTTCTAGCTGATCTCTCTACAGGGTGATTTGTTTGTAGCTGAACGATCTACAAGGTAACTTCTTCTAGCTGATCTCTCTACAGGGTGGTTTCTTTGTAGCTGAACTCTCTACAAGGTAACTTTTCTAGCTGATGTCTCTACAAGGTGGCTAGTTTGTAGCTGAACTCTCTACATGGTGGTTTCTTTGTAACTGAACTTTCTACAAGGTGACTTCTTCTAGCTGATTTTTCAATAGGGTGATTTGTTTGTAGCTTCACTCTCTACAAGGTAACTTCTTCTAGCTGATCTCTCTACAGGGAGATTTGTTTGTAGCTGAACTCTCTACAGGTGATTTGTTTGAAGCTGAACTTTCTAAATGATGGTTTCTTTGTAGCTGAACTCTCTACAAGTTAACTTCTTCTAGCTGATCTCTCTACAGGGTGATTTGTTTGTAGCTGAATTCTGTACAGGTGATTTGTTTGCAGCTGAGCTCTTTACAGAATGGTTTCTTTGTAGCTGAACTCTCTACAAGGTAACTTTTCTAGCTGATGTCTCTACAAGGTGGCTAGTTTGTAGCTGAACTCTCTACATGGTGGTTTCTTTGTAACTGAACTTTCTACAAGGTGACTTCTTCTAGCTGATTTTTCAATAGGGTGATTTGTTTGTAGCTTCACTCTCTACAAGGTAACTTCTTCTAGCTGATCTCTCTACAGGGAGATTTGTTTGTAGCTGAACTCTCTACAGGTGATTTGTTTGAAGCTGAACTTTCTAAATGATAGTTTCTTTGTAGCTGAACTCTCTACAAGTTAACTTCTTCTAGCTGATCTCTCATACAGGGTGATTTGTTTGCAGCTGAGCTCTTTACAGAATGGTTTCTTTGTAACTGAACTTTCTACAAGGTGACTTCTACAAGCTGATTTTTCAATAGGGTGATTTGTTTGTAGCTTCACTCTCTACAAGGTAATTTCTTCTAGCTGATCTCTCTACAGGGTGATTTGTTTGTAGCTGAATTCTGTACAGGTGATTTGTTTGCAGCTGAGCTCTTTACAGAATGGTTTCTTTGTAGCTGAACTCTCTAAAAGGTAACTTCTTCTAACTGATCTCTCTATACAGGGCAATTTGTTTGTGGCAGAATTTTCTACAGGGTGATTTCTTTGCAGCTGAACTCTCTACATGGTGGTTTCTTTGTAGCTGAACTCTCTACAAGGTAACTTCTTCTAGCTGATCTCTCTGCAGGGTGATTTGTTTGTAGCTGAACGATCTACAAGGTAACTTCTTCTAGCTGATCTCTCTACAGGGTGGTTTCTTTGTAGCTGAACTCTCTAAAAGGTAACTTCATCTAACTGATCTTTCTACAGGGCAATTTGTTTGTGGCTGTATTTTCTACAGGGTGATTTGTTTGCAGCTGAACTCTCTACATGGTGGTTTCTTTGTAGCTGAACTCTCTACAAAGTAATTTCTTCTAGTTGATCTCTCTACAGGGTGATTTGTTTGTAGCTGAATTCTGTACAGGTGATTTGTTTGCAGCTGAGCTGTTTACAGAATGGTTTCTTTGTAGCTGAACTCTCTACAAGGTAACTTCTTCTAACTGATCTTTCTACAGGGCAATTTGTTCGTGGCAGAATTTTATACAGGGTGATTTCTTTGCAGCTGAACTCTCTACATGGTGGTTTCTTTGTAGCTGAACTCTCTACAAGGTAACTTCTTCTAGCTGATCTCTATACAGGGTGATTTGTTTGTAGCTGAACTCTCTACAAGTTAACTTCTTCTAGCTGATCTCTCTACATGGTGATTTGTTTGTAGCTGAATTCTATATAGGTGATTTGTTTGCAGCTGAGCTCTTTAAATAATGGTTTCTTTGTAGCTGAACTCTCTCAAGGTAACTTCTTCTAGCTGATGTCTTTACAGGGTCACTAGTTTGTAGCTGAATTCTCTACATGGTGGTTTCTTTGTAACTGAACTCTCTACAAGGTAACTTTTTCTAGCTCATCTTTCTACAGGGTGATTTATTTGTAGCTGAATTCTTTACAGGTGATTTGTTTGCAGCTGAGCTCTTTAAAGAATGGTTTCTTTGTAGCTGAACTATCTACAAGGTAACTTCTTCTAGCTGAAGTCTCTACAAGGTCACTGGTTTGTAGCTGAGCTCTCTACATGGTGGTTTTTTTGTAACTGAACTCTCTACAAGGTGACCTCTTCTAGCTGATCTTTCTACAGGGTGATTTGTTTGAAGCTGAACTCTCTACAAGGTAACTTCTTCTAGCTGATCTCTCTACAGGGAGATTTGTTTGTAGCTGAACTCTCTACATGATGGTTTCTTTGTAGCTGAACTCTCTACAATAAAACTTCTAGCTAATCTCTCTACAGGGAGATTTGTTTGTAGCTGATCTTTCTACAGGGTGATTTGTTTGAAGCTGAACTCTCTACAAGGTAACTTCTTCTAGCTGATCTCTCTACAGGGAGATTTGTTTGTAGCTGAACTCTCTACATGATGGTTTCTTTGTAGCTGAACTATCAACAAGGTAACTTCTTCTAGCTGATCTCTCTACAGGGTGATTTGTTTGTAGCTGAGCTCTTTACAGAATGGTTTCTATGTAGCTGAACTCTTTACAAGGTAACTTCTTCTAGCTGATGTCTCTACAGGGTCACTAGTTTGTAAATGAATTCTCTACATGGTGGTTTCTTTGTAACTGAACTCTCTACGAGGTAACTTCTTCTAGCTGATCTTTCTATAGGGTGACTTGTTTGTAAACGAATTCTCTACATGGTGGTTTCTTTGTATCTGAACTCTCTACATTGTGGTTTCTTTGTAGCTGAACTCTACAAGGTGATTTCTTCTAGCTGAATTATCTCTTTCTATAGTTGCATGAATTCCCTACAAGGTAACTTCTTCTAGCTGATCTCTCTACAGAGTGAATTGTTTGTGGCTGATCTCTCTACAGGGTGGCTTGTTTGTAGCTGATCTCTATACAGGTTACTTGTTTCTAGCTGATCTCTTGAATTCTCTTCGGGTGACTGCTCTATTAGGATGACTGCTCTATTAGGATGACTGCTCTATTAGAGTATCTCGATCTCACACTTGCTACACTAAGTTGGATTTCGTGTTATAACTCCGTGGTTTTAAGTCTGATTCTTCTACACCATTGAAGAGCCTTTCTAAGATGATAACTCCATCTGTACAGCGATTTTCAAAGCATTACCCCAAGCGGTTTACCTGGTAGGCGTGGCAAGCAGTCGTTTTTTATTAGCTAATCTCGATTGCGTAATTGTTACACACTGTTGGTTTTTTCGTTGTATCTTCCTGGTTTTTAGCTCGATTTCTTTCAAACCACAAAAGGTTTGAGGTTCAATAGTTAACCTATTCACCCACCGATTTTCAGCTTCTTCCCATACGCGGTTTACCCTGTAGGCGTGACAACATATTGGTGTTAATTTTCGTGAATAATCGCTCATAACTCTTTGCCTGTTTATCGTATTCCAGCCAAAGTTGGTACCGAGATGCGCCTTTATATCCCCCTTCTGTGTGCCAAATTTCAAGGCAATCGGATATGGCGTGCGAGTTTTATAGCAGTTTTTGTAAGTGTGCGACAAGAAAAAGAAAAATAAGAAGAAGAAGAAGAAGAAGAAGAAGAAGAAGAAAAAAAACGAAGAAACTGAGCCAATTTTTGAAGTCGCATATCTCGGGAACGCGCGAAGCGATTTCGCTCAAATTTGGAATGTGGAGTGCTGCAGTTGGGGGGCATGTCCACAGCAAAAATCGTCTTGTTTCATCAAGGAAGCACAGAGCTACGGAGGTGCGAAAATTGCGTTTTCTTTCTTCCTGTCAATATACTCACGGGTGTTACGCGCCGGCTTCTTGGGCCGCACGACACACTACCGTGTGTCTTGATACACAATGATGATTTCCCTCTAGAATTTGAAGTACAGCATTTAGTTCATCATGTAAAACATCTATAGTCATCAATGGCCACCTACAGGTGAGTTGAGACAAATCATAACTGTTTTGTAGAAATTTACACTGCCCCAATGTGTCACACAACTTTGAGCTTTGACATTATGATAGTATGTATATCAATAGTTACAAAAATAAGAGTGCACGCATGGGATAGGGCAGGGTGTTTCCATAGTATGATGCTGGTTCGTGGTATGGTTTCCACTCAAGTGTTCATACCAGTCACTGGGGTATGGTTAATGATTTTACTAAAGTACTGATGGAGACCAAATTTAATTGATGCACTGTTTCTAAAGCCTTTGACAAACTACCTCACAAAAGACATGGTTACAAATTGTCACATTTTGGAAGAAACAGTCATTTAGAATGGATCAAAAGTTTCTTGTCGGATAGCTAAAACTCAAGCAGCCAGTGCATGGGGAAAGCCTTCTACAGTATTAACTATCTGGCACACCTAAGACCACGTTACTATAATTTAATATTCAGCAATGATGTCACACAAAACTTCCACTGCATCATTAAATTTTATGTATTGTAGATGGTATCTTAAATTACAACATTATCTGTTGAGGGAGAACAAAGCAAGCTATATATAACAACATGAATTTATATTATTTATCAACTTTATTTGTTTCCCAGCAATTGATTAGATGCATTTAAGCAATGAATTAATTTTATAATCTTAGTTTTAGCTGGGTCATTCCGTGTCAAATCAACAAGGAATTTGGGGTCACCTCTCGGATTTTGACGAAACTTGGTGTGTTTGTAGTACCTATGGTGCTTATCACTCATGCAAATTTTTAGCTCCATACATTCCATAGTTTCTGATTTATGACCACAAATATTTTGAATATTTCATGAAAATTTGGTCCATCTCTTGTTACAAAATCAATTGCAACCTTGCACTGTGTAAATGTTCGTAAACACAATTTTCAGTGATGGAAGACTGTTGATTGACCTTTCCAGTGATCCCTAAATTATGGGATATCTACTTAATTATGGTTTAAAAGTACTTCATTGAAAACTTTAATCCCTTATATTTTGAAATATGCTGCTTGAAATTTTTCGAATTCTTTTGTGAATAATGATTGGGTCATAGTCTATGTTTGATAAAATTTTTGTGGTGGGACCACAATGGGCTCAAGAGATATAATGAATTATGTTGTGGTATGCAGTGGAATTTGCAGGCTATTATTGCTGTATTGGAGTGTACACCTCCAATAACCACTCGCAACAAAACAAGGCCATGCCAAGTTTGTCTTACAGAGTGAAGGTGTCTAGGTGCATTGCAATCTGTATTAATGACCACCTGTATTGAAAGACCATCTATAAGCTGTAGTTAAGTTATACTTCATTAATATATAGCACCAAAGCATCAACCCTTTCTAGCAAATCCAAAAATGGTCCTTATTAGACAGGTTGACTATAAATTACAGATCTGACCACCATGTGTCCATGAACATCATGTAAATGTACTATCTCTTCACAAATACCTTCTTTATTAAGTTGAATACCACTGTAGTGGACTTAGCCATATTTAAGTTGCGTATGTGGCTACATAGATACATACAACAGAACTCCTCAGAAGGGATACCTGGATACCTTGATAACCAGGACACTTGTTTATACACTGTACTCCCACTCTAGTGGTGCACATACATTTAGACCAAGATACTTCTGTGGCTTCTGTAATATGAGCACTTTATTATGTTCCTAGCAATGGAGGGGTTTTACCATACATGCATTAATTGTACCTCAATATGTGAAATTGATTACTACATTACTTTACATTCATGACCACTTTGAAGATCAAGTCATAAACTCATGCACATACTCACATAGGACATGCTGACCACATACTTAACATTTGCTTGTACTGATCTTCAAAGCGTCAACCCAAAATACTTTGAAAAACCATTTTAGTAATTACAGTACTATAAATCACACATTGAGGTGCAAGCAAGTGTTAATAATATAAAAACTCTTGGTACAAGTAATGCATCTACTGTATATAGTGTAACTATTCTATTTCCTGGACCATTGATGAAGTGTTCATTTTTTGAGAAACCACAGACTTGTCTTGGGCACAAAATGTACATACAATTATAAAGTAAGATCATGAGGCTATTAAGGTGCCCAGGTATCCTTTTTGAGGAGGTCTATTGTACCTATGCAGCCATGTACGTAACTTGAATAGTGTAGAGTGGGGATATGTATGTGAGTGCACTATAGCGAGATTTTACTTAATAAATAAGGTATAACTGAAGAGATGGTACAACATTAATGTGTTTATGGACACATGATAATCTCATTTATAGTCAACCTGTCTAATAAGGACCATTTTTGGATTTGCTAGAAAGGGTTGATGCTTTGGTGCTATACATTAATATCCAATTAAAGTATAAATTAGCTACAGCTTATAGATGGTCTTTCAATACAGGTGGTCATTAATACAGGTTGCAATGCACCTAGACACCTTCACTCTGTAAGACAAACTTGGCATGAGTGGTTATTGGAGGTGTACACTCCAATACAGCAACAATAGACTGCAAATTCCACCGCATACCACAACATAATTCATTATATCTCTTGAGCCCATTGTGGTCCCACCACAAAAATTTTATCAAGCATAGACTATGACCCAATCATTATTCACAAAAGAATTCGAAAAAATTCAAGCAGCATTTTTCAAAATATAAAGGATTAAAGTTTTCAATGAAGTATTTTTGAACCATAATTAAGTAGATATCCCATAATTTAGGGATCACTGGAAAGGTCAATCAACAGTCTTCCATCACTGAAAAGTGTGTTTAAAAATATTTACACAGTACAAAGTTGCAGTTGATTTTGTAACTAGAGATGGACCACATTTTCATGAAATATTCAAAATATTTGTGGTCATAAATCAGAAACTATGGAATGTATGGAGCTAAAAATTTGCATGAGTGATAAGCACCATAGGTACTACAAACACACCAAGTTTCGTCAAAATCTGAGAGGTGACCCTAAATTCCTTGTTGATTTGACATGGAATGACCCAGCTATTTTATAGTATGATCATTGTTAAATTATACTACATACTCTATAGGCTTCTTTTGAACAGTTAAAAAAATACAATACAATGATGAACAAATTAAGTATAGAACAAGCAGGCATGGTATATATGCTCAAGTGCTTGCTAGTGCATGCAGACATGCACAAGTATCAAAGAACAGTTGGTAAAACAATGAATTGGGAAAAATTTAAGTATGGTCCTTTTGAAGATAGTCTAATTGAAGAATTATTTGTAAAAGGCACAAAGGCATCACATGACACAAACAATGATTGTTACAGATAAAGCTTTATTTTCTAAGCTTAGTATAAAATTATACACCCAGTCAATGGATGGAGCATTCAATCCCACATGTATTCATATCCTTCATCACGTGCTGGGAGAATACTGCTACATTTACGTGTAGGAAATCCCTAAATTAAAAAATGCTCAGAAAATTATTATAGCTAAATTGCATATTATTTGGAAATGCAATACTAATAATCATGGCAGTTCAGTTCATTGCAGCCTTTATTGTTGTCATTGCTAATTAAGTCAAGTACAATTTCAAAACAATAGGGATTCAATATATTACTGAAAATTCACTGCTTGAAGTATCTTAGTTTACTATAGAGGTATATCCCCAGTACATGGAACAGTTAATTGTTTGTTATTTTAGTAGTTTTTCAGTAAACCCGCATTCACTGATGTTTTACTGAGAGTTTAAAACTTAGTAAAATAATTATGTTCCATATACTTAAGTCTACTGACACTTTACTATCAGTATAACTACAGTAAGGCATCTTAACAAATTAGTAAACTAAGAACCTTCAAGCAGCGATTCTTACTGTAATTAGTGAAACAGTTTCTGTGTAAATGATACAATGCATAGTTAGTGAATCACATACAGTGTACGCAGCAACATGAAACAAGCCAGATAACACTTGTAGAAGCCATTGATATTGTCATCTACAGCTGTATTAATTTAGTGCATTGACATTCCATTCTGATTTATGCAACTATATGCACTTGTGTCATTCCAAGTTGACTGTGATTGATATCAATTCCACATCATGTACTTCCAATAGAGTACAGCACTTGTATTGTGTATGTAATACAAGAATATAAATATGTATCATCACGTAATTTTTATCATGTGTGGCTATAAGGTTTCATACATGACTTCATATACACTCTATGAATAGCAGAGTGAGAAGTTGAAGTTACTCAGTTGTGATACATACATGCCCCTAGCTATGTGTTAACTATCTCTGTGGCTTAGAATGCATAGCTAGCCAGGTGCGTATAGAGTGGCTTGAGAATTTATACCGTTTATTTGCTCTAACCAGTATTAAAGGACTATTCAGATAAACAGTTCTGGTGTTTTACTATACAGTGTGCTATATGTGTCAGGTGACCTGTGTGAAAATGGGGAATATAAAACTCAATTTCTGAGTTCAAGTTCTGTATTTTAATTTGTTGTGTCATATCAGACCACTATTATTGTGCTATCACTACTATGTAGCTGCCAGTACCATGAATTTTTAATGCAAGAGATCTAAATGTATGTAGCTGTAGCCTATAGTTATTAACAGGTGGTTGAAAACCCATAACTAAACCATAATAGAATCATGAGAATTGATACCATAGATGGTACAGTATGCTAGCTACAGTAACTGTGGAACCAAATTCTGTTATATGTAGTATATACCTCATGAGATTGTGTGAAACAGTTACTTACCATATTCTTATTAAACTAATAAGGACTTGGGAGATGATTGTAGTGTAATGATGCAAAACTTTTTGTGCCCCATTAGGATTTAATTTTTTACTGTATAGCTACTCCAGCAATTAGTAAATCAGAACAAACTTCAGTTTTCACAATCCCCAAATGTGTGTCACTCTTCACTTAGCAACTTAGTCCCACACTGGTATTGCGCCATCAGTTCATTATGAACTGATGATTGTGCTTATGTGAACTTTAAAAGAAATGCCAAAGTAGTGATTTGAAAGTACATCAAAACTAACTAGATGCTTCCTTATCAATCATGTTATCATACAATGCCTAATTTGTGGGACCTCATTAAATATTAACTGAGGCCTTGTAACCACTTCATGAAAATGTTAAGTTAATAACGATTGTTATGGTCATTGTGCTAATATCCCGTGTAGCTACTGTGTGTGTATTGTTGATACAAGCACATCCACATGCAATAAACGTTTATAAATTTTTCATATATCTTACATGTAGGACAGAATCGTTAAAAAATTATTCTGATTACCCTGTGAGAAACTAGGTTAGACATATCTGTGAAAGTTTAACTGTTTTGGAACACAATATTCACAGACGTTTGCCCACATGCTTTTTCTAACTTGTGGTATCATTTTCAAATATGTATACTGGTTATTTATCATGAGTACACTCTGCTGGTCAAACAGTAACCATACATGACCCCACCATGATTGTAAGTATTCTGTAGTGCCAGGGACTATCTTTAATAGTTGTGTACAGGCCATACTGTGCATACGTGTGTACCTTTTGTATACATGATATGTAGGTGTACTTATGCTACTACAAAGAGAAAGTTATGGTAAAAAATGTTATTGTTTTTATGTAACATTAGCAGAATATACATCATTTTATTTTGTGGTTTAGCAGTTACTACAAAATTGTATTTAGTGGTAAACTTGTTATTGTGTAAAAAATTGCCTCATCACCTAAACAACAATCATATTCATGCGTGTTACATCCTGCATGGAGAAAATGTTGTTATTGCTGATACAAGAAGTGGTTGTTTATTGAACTTTGTTGTTCTATAGATGAATTCACAATGGGAATTATTCCTCCCACTCTATAAAATGTTCAGTGTTTGTTTACAATTTGGGAGAGAAAAATAGTTCTCGGTAGTTTCTAAAATTTCATTGATAACGGCTTTGCAAAGAAATTTATTCCAGGAAATGTTTTTTGTGTGTGCCACTTGAAGTTTTTCATGATAAAAGAATATATATTTGGTTGAGTTTTGCCAATCTAACTTATAGGAGAATTATTTGTTCTCATAAATAGCATCATCTGTTTGCACTTGATGCACACTTTGCACACTGTATAAGTCAACTGTTGTGGTCATGTAGCTACTACAAATATTCTATAGAGTTTTACTATACACACGTATATAGTGTACTGAAAAGTTTAGTCCTTCAAAATGATTTGTTGAAGCTTGTTTCCTACAGAACTATTGAGATAATCAGCACTAGTATAGTGTTTATGTAAGTATATACTTTTGTTGAGATTTGGTACACTGCACTATACTGTGTGTGTTCTATTGCCATGTAATGTATATCATTCCATGTATATCATTCCTCATTACTTGATTACATTAACTACATTATTTACTACTTTTCCTGTTGGTTAGTTAACTGAGGGTATATATGAGGATGTGGGATGGACTAATCTTATTTGCCTGATATAGTTCTTAGAATGTTCCATAAACTATTGCATTGTTGTGAAGGGAATTATGGAGAAAATGTTTCATATTGTTCAACAAAAATTGTAAAGGTAATTTCTGGTATTTCTCCTGAAATATGAATTCAGTTTTCCATTCTATAATTATTGTATTACAATGTAAATGCAGTATTGTTTGAGGTCAAACTATTGCACAAGTGTATATACATTTACATGTTTTACATATTTGTAGATGTATGTTTGTGCAGTGTTTGTGGGTGGTTGGTTTTGGGAATTTACTCTCATGTGACATTTATCTGTCTGTCTGTCTCTCTACATTATTTTGCATACTTGCTAACTACCTCGTGTACTGTGTCATAGCAGTTTTTGAAGTGTTCATTATTTACCACCAAAGAAGTTTCTAATTGATGATGTTTGCCATCTATAGTCATGTATACAGTAGTGAGATTGAATGCAATGGAGTAGAGGACTATTTAGGTAGACATCTCTGCATTAACCTAAAGGTTCAGAGTTTGAAGCCTGCTCTTTTGAATATTTAGCCTTTCCCAAAGATCACAAGGGTCTGGTAACACTCAATGAAAACTTTTGGTAATGAAGTGTATGAACAAACTACTTGTCCCTTACCATCACACAACAGTTATTCTTAGTAAATATAGTGACCATGGCAGCATGCACAGAAGACTTGAACAAAACTGTGGATAAAGTACAGGTAGTCCATGCCGGAATAAGTGAAAGTAGTTAAAATAATATTATGAATACTTTAGTAAAACAAGTTCTTATTGCTTAAAATGGCTGGCTGTGAGGCAACCAAAACATAAAGGTTTCCCTTAACCAGTTGAAAGAGTTTTGAAAACATGTCTTCCTTGTACAAAAAGACAATCGCATTATTCATAATATTCAATTTATTCCATATTTACTCAAAGTGCTTCTTGCAATCACACTCTGTTATGTGTCTAGTTTAGTGGCTAAACTTGTTGTTAGCTATTGAATAGAAATGATCCCGTAGTTGTTACAAAAGGTGCATGGTGTTTCATATCAGATACAAAATGATTATCTTATATTATAGCAGTGGGACCTAAGTATGATGTCAACACAGGCCACACAAGTTCTTCATTGAAATGCGAAGCTCCATTGTTTGTACTATCAAATAAATGTAATGTGGACTTTCAGTTTTAATATCTCACACTCAGCCCTTGTTGGAATGTGGTGAAGTATTACTACATGACATATGGAATTATTTTAGTGGTTTGTGATCTTCCAGAAGTGATATGCACATGCAATAATGATTCACACTAATCTTGTAAGTGTTTATATCATAGATGTAGTACAGTTATGGTGCATGCTAACAAGTACTATAGTTAGCACATACTATGTATGTATTGTCTCAACTATCAGTACCTCTGTGTTAGTGATCCAGGGTACTTCCCCCTCTACTTCCTTTATTATATTACATATTTGAATCAACGCTCATTTATTGGATTGACTGTATAATCCCTGTTATCTGTACCCAAAAATTCTTCTGCCATATTATATGATGCATATCTGTAAGATGTTTCCATTTATGGTTACAGTCTTTACAATGTATTTTATTAACTTTGACAATTGGCTAGTGTATATGTTTCAACAGTTGATCTTGTTTAGCCAAAAAATTAAGAACATATATGTGTTGTCATTGCATTTCTTGTCACATGTGTTCATGACAAATAATATCAATACTATACATCTCTAAACTCATTTGACTAGACCTTGTAATGTATCCAGGTTTCATCTTCTTGCTATACGTTACTGTACAGTGGGACATTGCTGTGAGGTACAATATTTTACAAGGCTGGTACAATAGCCTCCAGTATAAATTTCTGTAATTGTCTGCGAGACATGAACAATTTTTCCATAATTCTACACACCTCTTTGAACACTATGGCAAAGTTATGAAAAAGAGTACAGGCAAAGTCTGGTCACTTGAAAATGTAAGTAATTCAGTATGCCAGCAGAATTTTTGTGAGTTATGCTTTGATTTACAAATTTTGCAAAAGTTTGGATCTCACACACATATCACACTGTACAGTATGTAGCTAGATAGTGGATTAGGGTAGGTAGTTTCTGTGTATTGACAACTATCCACTTGTTTTTGGTCTTGTATAACAATGTATAATCTGTTTGTGGTTTAGTACTGTTTGACCAACTCTAGTACCTCCTACATGTGTTTAATTTCTGTGGAAGAGAAATTAACATAGTTAATCAGCAATTGAAGGATTCTATGTAGGATTTCTCAGTAATCATAGAAACTTGCTGAGCAATTTATAACATATGAGATATAACAACTATTCCATGCATCCTATTATTGATAACTTAGTTTGTGATACTTATCTAAAGTTGTCAAGATATCCTAGGCTGAAGCCCTTTTCCTGATTTAATTTGCTAACTTGATGCAATATTTAATGCAACAACCCACCTATCCAAGAGAGATGTGCAATGTATAGAATTAAAGCACTGCATGACTTGAGGTGGTTTACACTATATAATCATAGTCACAGATGTATGTAGTCTTGCAGGCCAGACCGTTCTCCACACAGGGTGTTATTGCTTTCAGTATAAGTGCCTGTGTGGAAGAGTCTGGAGAATCTGGACCACATTACATGAACTCGGTTGGAACTTAAATCAGATTGCAACATTTGCTTGACGGTACTATCGTAATTTCATCATGTCATTTATCAAACTGTGGGGGTAGGCCACATCAATGATCAAATGGCATGTCTGTCATGAGTTTTAATCCAAATTCCTCAGACCCTTCAGCATTGGTGCTTCGCTGAAACTGCACGGAAAAGAGTCTGGCATGTAAGACTGAGAGTCTGGCCTGCAATATGAAGGACTTTGGTATTGACCAGAAGCCATACTTTTCATAACCAACTTTGGGATACATGCAGCAGTGCATGTTCTTTTGTGTAATATCCTTGGTAATTATACAACAGAGATGGTGCAATTACACCCATGTTTGCTAAACTGTTGTAAACATTGGTATAATAATGGGCTTCATTTCCTCTGTGTGATCATATATTGGATGACTCTATTAGTAGATGTGCTAAGGATTCCTAAGTTTGTATATGTATTGAAACATGATGTAAAGGAAACAAAATTGTGACAAGTAAAATTAAGCATGTAAACATCTTCCTTTTTGCATGTAATCGTTACAATTGATGTTTAGCATGAGATATGTCAGTATTATTTACTCAAAGTGTACTAAAAATTACTCCAAGACTTTTGTTGGTCACTATTTTATTGTGCGTCAACTTGGAGTATCATTATGCTACTTGGCTATCTTCCTCATTGTTGCCATAAGCATGCCCAGTTTATGTGAACACCGGGATATCAATCATCTTTAATGATGGGTTTTACAATATATTAGTTCAGACTTAAACTTACTGTACAACATTTTGACAAAAGGAAAAGTTGACAAATTTGCTAAATCAGTTAAATCTGTCAACTTAATTTGTCTAAGTCAACTTAATTCATCAAAGTCAGTCAATGCTTTTAAAAGTGGGTGTTTCATCAAAGCTGATGAAGTGTGGATTTTTCAACTTACTTTCATCAAAAATTCCTGTCATATGCATTGGTCAGGGAAACTGAATGTGGTTATAATAACAGTTTAGTACTATTTGACTAACTCTAATACCTATAAGTGTTCTTATTGTGAGGAAGATTGCTCATCAGTGGTATAAAGCCATGGAAGGATATTGTGAATACCTTAGTGAAATGTTCAGACTGATTCTCTCATCATGGCCAGTAAAATGAAACAGAAAGGTAATTACAAGTTAGTGTTTACTACTTCTTAGAAAGAACCCACATGGCTAGCATGAAGAGTTGACTTCATATAACAGTGCTATTTATCTTAGAGTATGGAGGTTTGAGCTTTCCTACCCAAATAACTACCTAAAATCCAGCCTCACTTTTCCTTCACACCAGCTTGGCCATATATAATCAAACGCAAACCGCAAACGCTTGCAACAAGTTTCTGTGAAATTGTAATTAAACTGAACTTTCCACTAACTGACTACCTGACTGACTGGCTGCGTGACTGACTAACTGATGCTTTCAGCCCAGTGTAACTTGACTAAGACTGCAGGCTTAATTGATTTCTTCTTTTTTCACTGTTTGATGTTGCTTATATTAGGCTCAAGTGCCTTTTCATCAAACACATCTGCTATATACATTGCATGCACCATGGACTTTCCTTTGACCTCCTTTGTGTTCTATTTTCTTTCTCTACTACCACATAGATGTTGAATCATGGTGACATGTTATGGCTTCAGTACTGGCTATCACGTTATGTAGTCAGTGGATTGATTGTACTTCTCATACTGTTCTATACTCTACAATGAGTAGAACATAGCTAAAAATGAAGCAGAATGGCCACTTCATTTTATAATAGTCAGAATTTGTGAGTGTATGAGAAGTGCAATCACACACTTTCCTTTGTCCTCATGTTGCAAGGACAGCTTTGCTAACCTGCAACCTTGTCATCTTTCTTCCACCAAAAACGTTTTCCGTTCATCTGCCTCTTCATAGTGGAATTCTCTCACTGATGCCACACATGTTACTTGTATTTATATCCTCTGTTTAGGACTCTTACTTTAATATGCTTGTGTAGTATATATAGCTATTTTATATTATTGTACATGTAACATGGTTGTCTATTGTTGTGTGTGTGCTTTGGTAGGGAAGAATGGCTTTTGCTGACTACTATGAGGTTAACCTAAAATCAATCAATCAGTGTTCAGTTTTAATTATCTGTATTGATTGGATTGATTACAGAGGAACTTGCACTGTTGTTCATTTGTACTGCTATATAACAGGTGTAACGTGGCTGAAAATAAAACAAAATGACCACTTTGCTTTTGGTAATTGATATAGTCAGAGTGCAAATTCAGTCTTTTTATAATGTGTCTGATGCCATTCTTTCCTTTGATGTAGTATGCATTGTAATAAATCATGTTGCAAAAAAGTAAACAAACAAGTGTAAGGAAAAATTTATGTGACTGGATTTGCAAAAAGGGGTCTTCCACAAACATCCAATTTACTAATTTTGATGATTCATAACTTCAAACTGGAAAACACTATTGACTTAAAATTTGGTCAGCAGTGAGCACCAACATTGCTTATTATATGGAGAAACTTTCAGGAATTTGCACTTTTTGATCACAGAGTTATGGTCTTCCAAGTTCATAGAATTGGATGTGTGTGGAATATCCCTTTTCGCAAATCCAGTCACAAATTAGAAATTTACATTTTGATCATAGAAATAAAAAGCAATGAAGTAAGGGAGATTATCTACACATGCAATTATACTAGTGGACATTTAATCCCCACTCCAGTCATGGCTACACTATTGACAAGCTGAAGTAGGAATTAAATCTCAACTAGAATAGCTACAGGTGTAAATGACCTCCCTTGTTTTTTGTTTTTGTGATCCCTATAAAGTTACTAATTTTTCATACTGTGTTAGTGATATCTTAAGCAGAGAGAAATTAAGGGGCCCAGGGCAAAGAGTTAAAGTGGGGCCCTCGACCCAAGTTGTAAGGTGAAGACCAAAAAAAAAAAAAAAAAAGGTCACAACCTGCTGGTAATGACAATAACTACCCATCACCAACCATATCTCGCTTGCTATACTGCTCCTCTGAAGAATACTGTGACTGCTCTATTAGAATATTTAGATCTGACTGCTCTATTAGAGTATATCGATCTTTTAAACAGGTATTCAGGGGTCCCTTCATGGGGCCTCCTGGGGCCCCTTTCAGGCTGGGGCCCGGGGCAAAATGCCCCAGTTGCCCCCCCCCCCCCCCCGTGGGTGGCCCTGATCCTAAGTATTACATCAGTTGTTTCCTTATACGGAAGTGGACATTTGTGTATGTACTAAAACAAGCTGTAGAGGAAACAAAAATGTATTATTACACTCATGTATAACTTGTTTTATTTTGACTGTGTGTGACATCATTACATCGTGTCAAAACAACTCCGTATAAAGTTTATTAGTTTAACCACAAGTGTACTTTATTGGCAAGGCAAGACTATTATGTTTTACTCTGTACACATATGGTGTATTGAAGTACTATTCGTACTTACAAGGTGATCATTGTGATTTCCAATACATTGTGTGATATATAGAGAAATTCTTGGTGTGCCAGCTTTGTATTAATCACCTTATCCATTAAGCAGCAAAGTGAAAAAATCCAGTTTGGAAGGTATTGGATTGCATTTTTAAACAAAGTAAACTGCAGTAAATATGCTTTATAGTTTAATGTGACCACATTTCACACTTGCAGGTTTAAGAGCACAAAACACTAGAGATAATTTACTTACTAGAAAACCACTTAAACTGGGTTACAGTATCAATAGCAAGATGGTAAGCTAGGGGACCTCCATAGTGTAGTTACTACAATTAAATGGTCCGGTTGTATTAATAGTGTGATGGTAAAAGAGATTTAAAGTATTGCTATTGCAACATACAGGTCTCCATGAGGATTGGGTGACTGCAGATATGCCAGCACTGGCAGATGTATTGAATCATAAATGACCAGGTATAAAACTTTATTACGTAGCTATTATGGAAAGATCCCTATATTAAGAGAATGAGTCTGTTGTTGGGTTCAAGCCACCAAGTTTAAAATGGAAATCTTATGTAAGCCCTTTGTAATGGACTTTATCCACAATGACGTCACGAGCACAAGATGGCCGCATTATTTGGGGTACGTACTAATGTACAGGCACCTATGGAGAAATTTTTTTGATCGATCATATTTCAGCCAGGGGAGGAGATATCAAACTCTAAGCAACAAGTATTTGACAACACAACACAATTAACGATTTGGCTTTTGTTATATACATTATACCCATACCTGTTGACTACTGGTCAGTATTTTTCTGCATGACTGAAATATGATCGATCAAAACAATTTCTACATATAGGCGCCTGTACATTAGTACCACAAATAATGCGGCCACCTTGTGCTTGTGACGTCATTGTGGATAAAGTCCATAGTTTGCAGGAATTGTTTGAGCACATAATTATACCTGACGATTAGATTTAGAACAGTGTAAATTAGTACCACAATTGGTGACTAATATTTTTCTGAAAGATCATTTCTCTATTTCCTAGCTGTAATGTTGATGATAATCTATACCACATGGAGCATGAATGTCACTCATGTATGAATGCATGCACCCATTGCATACATGCGCGGACAACAAAACATACACACGAACACGAATGCACAGTATACCTACCTGTGCTGTTTACATATATCTATGCCAAATATTTAGTACTCATGATACAGTAAGTAGCTATAAGTCTCATAAACATACTTAGTTTTTCATCCACCACTGAATACTCAAAATAGCAATGTGGGCAGGCGGATTTAAACTTTAATTTTATGCAGTAGATAGCTAAATTACATGACCAAGAATGTAACTCTTTTAGACTGCTCTAGCTAGTTACTAACTTTCAGAGTTGCTTAATGGCTGCATGCAGCCATTTGTAGTACAAAATATCACTGATGTGGTAAGGAAAATGGTGATGTGGGTGGGGATGGGAAACAAATTATTATGTTTATGTGGCTATATGTATGTGTGTAATTGTTGTGACCTCTGTGTATGTATTGTGACCTCTGGTGTACAATAAAGGACCCCATACTCTCAAAGAGGAAGGCCGTGGAAGAGACAAATGACCGTGATGTGGCAAATATGCACACCATAATACAGTATAATAGTCTGCAAGGATCTGCAGACTATTATACTGTATTATGGAACTGGATAGAAGAGCACATCACAACATGATGGAACGCATTTGTGCATAGCTACCTGTAACCAATTTAAAGCTGGACAATTATTAATTATATAATTTTGTTGATTAATTGCACTTTTACCTGTGCTTGTATGTGTATACATCCTTTGTTAAAAGGTTTCAGTGTACAGTAAACAATAATATACCACACACTTGTTTCTGTATTTTTGCTGAGCAGCTAGACGATGTTGTCTTTTGCGGAAATTACCTAATTGCGCGTGACGTTAGCAACTCGTCGCTGACGTATACAGCTCGGCGCTGACTTGTACAGATAGGCGCTTGCGTATATATAAGGAGTTGCGAAGTGTACTGCTGCAGTCAGAACTCGATCGACTGAGTAAAACTTTACTGAGCTCTAATAAATTGTTCTATACAGCTGTTAAAATGTCTAGCGGAATGGTTGAAACACCCCTCAAGCTTGAAAACGTTCATGAGCTACTCAGAGTCGAAGACCAACTAAGAGTGGATGATGATATGCTAAAGCCAATGCTCCCAGGAAGAAGGTCTAATCGCAACCGAGTTATTTACAATACTTCGTCTGTACCGGGCAAACAACCCAACAAAAAGTACTCTGACGATTTGCCTCCAAGAAGCGCCACCGTAGGAGCAGCAAATCTGTCACGAACCGAAAACCAGGAATCTGAAAGCACTGCAAGACGACATAACAGTGTATTATGAACAGTGACTATTGCAATTCAGCATCAATACACTTATTTTTAATATATCTGTAAATTTCTGCACCGTAACTAGCTAGAGATAGCTAGCTAGCTACGTATTTGGAAATTGCCTACTGATGTGTTTGTTGAGTCCGTGTAGTCAGTCCAGTATACATCCTGTGTTGTTTATCTGTTTTATCTAATATGATGAAAATTTGTTTAGTGTCAAAATGTGGGATATAGATTCTATATGCATTCATGGTGTGGGAGGGTGCACCGTGACTAGTAAATTAGCTAACTCGCGTCATGCAGATAACAAATCAGTGCAAGCAGCAACTGAGTTATCATGATAGCTATGCACCTATAGCTATCCCCTGACAAGTGTTAAGCAAACCATTAAAAATTTCATCCTTCGTGAAACTGGTCTTTTTTGGCAAATTGTTTCAAAAATTATTGATCTATTAGTTTCAATAATTTTTGAAAAAATCCCCCCCCCCGCATCGCCGTTTTTCTTACCTCACCAAGAATTTTAGCACCACTGGTGGCTTAGTGCAGCCATCCAGCACTTTTAAAGTTTATACCTTACTACAGCAGTCTAAGAAATCTAGCTATATTCTAAGAAAACTAGCTACATTCTGAATCATTTTAAGTAGCTACTGAATTCAGCTATCTAGTTGGTAAAAAAATAAATAAAAATCTTCCCTCTCCCACTGGTATTTTGAGTGCAGGAGGATGAGAAACTAATGATTAAGTTTATATGTAGCCTAACCAGCTGCATGTGGATTCTGGAAATCCATCTGTGCTTGCCTAACCCCCACCAGCGTTGAAACCGGGTCGGGTCATCCGGGTCAACCTGGTCACATTTTCTCCGGGTCATCCGGGTCTAACCCGGTTTACAAATTATCCGGGTCTGACCAGGATTGGATCACGTGAGAAACAAAATTGTTCGTTTGACGACGTAGAAACTTATAAACGCTATGATCGCGTAGCTCATCCGTGAGCCACTCCCACTTATCGCGTTACAAACATACGCTCAGCCACGCCCATTTATTAGTAAGTGCAGTATGTAGCACGAAACTGAGGGTATATCTATGGTGAGGGGTAGCTATTGCTAGTAGGTGATGACCTTTTTTTTCTTTTTTTTTGGTCTTCAACCTACAGCTAGGCTGAAGTTGCAATTCTAAAAGTCTGGATCTGCCCCTGTTTACTCAACACGAATCGAACGCTCAAAACGTAGTCTCGCTCGCTCGAGACTAGCTTTTTTAAATTTTTAAATTTTTTTTATTCCGGCCCTAATGGCACTCCCATCCTCCCCGATCTCTAGCTAGAAGTTAAACCTAATTTAATTTAAAAAGCAGAAAAACATCATTTGACTTTACTAAAGGTGATTACAACGGTCTCTGCTACTTTTTAAGCAATTCGGACTTCTCTCCTTGCCTTGAGTCTGACAATATTGAACAAGTGTGGTGCTACATTAGTGAACTTATCAAGGATGGGATAAAACAGTTTGTACCTACTGTTAGAGTCAATCGCTACAATCAGCCTAAATGGTTCAACTCTTCTATTAGACACAATATTAATCGTGTTCGAACTCTTAGACGTAAATACAATAAGCATCCCTCTGAACAGAATAAAATCAAACTTGAAAATAACGAAACACAACTCCAAGCTGAAATAAGTAATGCTAAGGCTGACTACGAATCTACTTTGATCTCTAACTTTTCCTACAGCAACTCTAAAATCTATAAGTACATTCGAAGTTTAACAAATTCCAATTGTATTCCATGTTCTGTTTATTATGACTCCATCTCTGCCAACTCTGACTCAGCTAAAGCCTTCCTTTTCAACAAATATTTTCATTCAGTATTCACCCAAGCAGCAAGCCATCCTGCACCCCCTGATGACATTGATCATCATACTATGTTATCTGAGCTCAATATATCTGATAGTGAAGTACTTAACGTTCTTCTTAATTTAGATACCACCAAAGCCATGGGACCTGATGGAATACCACCAATTGTTTTACAAAGGTGTGCCACAGCCCTTCATCAACCTCTCTGCTATTTATTTAATTTAACGCTTCAGTTTTCATACTTGCCTAGAGACTGGAAAGTCCATAAGATTGTTCCAATTTTTAAATCAGGTGATCCCACCTCAGTGAAAAATTACCGTCCAATTTCTCTACTCAGTAATACATCTAAAGTTCTAGAACGTATCATCTACAACAAAATGGTTGATCACATTTCGGCCTACATCAACCCTGCTCAGTTTGGATTTATGCGCAATCGGTCTACTACTCAACAGCTACTTCTATTTCTACACAATGCATTTTCTTCTCGTGACCAATTTGATGCCATCTACTTAGATATCAGTAAGGCTTTTGATTCGGTTTCCCATTCTTATCTATTGTCCAAACTTCATAACTTTAACATTTCAGGTAGCTTGTGGCTTTGGCTTCAAGCCTACCTTAGCACCAGATCCCAGTTTGTTTCTATTAATAACTGTTACTCTGATCTTTTATCTGTTGAATCTGGGGTACCCCAGGGAAGTATTCTCGGTCCACTTCTCTTTATCATGTTTATGAATGATCTACCTAATTCTATTACTGACAGTGAGGCTTTACTCTTTGCAGATGACACCAAATGTTTCAGGCACATTAAGACACCTCCTGGCGAACAACTGTTACAACGTGACATTGACAACCTCTTTAGCTGGAGTACATCCTCTAATTTAGATTTTAACTCATCTAAAAGCTGCCATTTATCTTTTAACCGGAAGTATCCTACATCATATACTATTAGTGGTAACATAATCATTACTAAACAATCACATAAAGATCTCGGAGTTACATTAAGTGATAATCTTGAATGGAAAACTCATCATGACATTATTTTAAGTAAAGCTTATAAGACATTGGGTCTTGTACGAAGAACCTTCAGTTCATCTATACCACCACTGACTAAAGTTAAGCTATACGTATCTCTAATCAGGTCTCAGCTCATGTACTGCTTCCCTATCTGGCGTCCATATTTAGTGAAAGACATCAGTAACCTAGAACATCTTCAGAGACGAGCCACAAAGTATATTTTGAATGATTACATTTCCGACTATAAAACTAGACTTCTCAAACTAGAGCTTCTCCCATTAATGTACACCTTTGAACTTTCAGACATCATGTTTTTCATCAAATCTATCAAAAATCCAACCAGTAGTTTCAACATTCACCATTTCATTTCCTTCTCTACCAGTGCCAGATCAGGAGGCTTCAAATTACATCACAATCCCTCCACCACTAACAAGCAATGACACTTTTACTTTGTAAGGATCTGTCGCTTATGGAATGCGCTTCCATTAATTGACGTTAATCTGTCTATTGATACTATCAGGAACAGAGTCAAGTCCCACTTCTGGAATCATTTCATTCATAACTTTGACCCCCTCAACCCTCATACACTGCACTACCACTGTCCCTGTAGTCGATGTGTTACTGATCATTTCTCGATTAACTACACACTGTCTTAGACAATTTATCATGTGTTCTTTTATTATTATTTTATAATTACTACTTTTGGCTGTAGGAACAAGCCTACAGACCTTTAGTACACCATGTGTATTGTCAATTCTTGTATCTGTGTGTGTACCTAAGCTTATGATTGTATGTGTGTACTATAAAGCATTAATAAATAAATAAATAAATAAATAAATAAAAAAAGCAGCTAAACCTACAGAGCCTACACAGGCCTACAAAAACACCGCATGGACCGCCAGCATACACACAGCAAAACCCCCGGACAGGGGCCTTAACAAGAAAGCCCTGCAGTCTACTGGCCAAACTGCAGGGGGTGGGAGCATGAAACAGAGTTCAACTCCCACAAAGGACTGCTAGGCAACAGGCTAAATAGGTGTAAAAATGTCCGGGAATTGTGGCGCCACAGACAAACAGAGAGTTGCTCTAGCAGATGGCGGTATGCTAGGCCAAGAGAAATGCCACTTCTGGTGGTTGTCCTGCGACGACTAGCAGCAGACCACAAGCCCAAGGACTCAACCACCAGGGGGACAAAAACACCTCCAGCAGCCTGTACAAGCTCATCATGGTGAGCATCCTTATCTTCTTCTCCCTTAGCAGCAGCCACACCTGCTGAAACTGCAGACCGACCCAACAGAGATTCTTGTAATGGACAACGTACAGTAACATCGAAGTACGCAGGCTTCCCAAGCACAAAGTCAGGGTGAAAAACATCACCCGGGCGATCCAATCGGGAACCAGCACACCGTTGCTCTTTACGGCAACCAGTGTTGTCCTGAAGTAAAGCATGATATATTACATCACATAAAGCATCGTGCCTACGTATACGTATGGGTCCATGTCCACAGCCAAGCAGATGATCACCAAATTGATCAACAACACTACCACATGGGCAGCGAACTGGAGAAGTGGCAGAAAAGAGAGGGACACCAAGCCAGTATCGAAGAGAACATACAAACTCCTGTGAGGACATGGATAGGCCTAAAGAATCACAAGGAATGGCCCGAAGCCATGAACTGGTACAGGGGTCAGCAGAAATAGCCGAAACATAGCTCTTATCGCACGCCTCGGCTTTAATTAATCCGGGTCACATCCGGGTCAGCAGTAGTGACCCGGTTTCAACGTTGACCCCCACCCTCCTTAAGTTCTATGAGGATTTGTAAACTTTTAAACAACTGCAACACTTCGCCATATACGTAGGACTCCACATTGTATAGAGATGATTCAGCAGTGAGCCACCAGATTTGTTCTAACTCTACCATGGCAATTAGGTCTAATCAACAATTACAGCTCAGATCAAACAACATGCATGACAGTATTACATGGAATGCAGGCATGCATGGATACAAAATGTTTCTAATTTAGGAGTAATGCACTTGTCAATTTCATGCCCCACCCCCGGGGAGGGTGGGAGAATACAGGGGATTGACAAATCGTGGTGTCAAATTCCCCACTACTGGGGCAAAATCGGCTGTCAAATCCCCACCCCCATAGTACCGGAGCCCAGAGATTTTGGGGATTCGCTAAGTTCACTCGATTGGATGCCCCGGTATGTCACATCCAGACTTCCTACTGTAGTTGTTGATCTCTCTCTTCGACTTTAGGGCACGCATCTAGTAGTTGCCGCGAGTAGTCGACTTTAGGGAATGCGTCCAGTAGTTGCCGCGAGTAGTAGACTTTAGGGGAAGCGTCCAGTAGTTGCCACGAGTAGTAGACTTTAGGGGAAGCGTCTAGTAGTGTTAGCGTTAGGGTTAGGGTTAGAGTTCAGCTTTGGTTTCTTCTTCACCTTTAGGGTTAGGTTCTTCTTACTATATACAGCTTATTTCGTTAGTCACATTTATAAGATACAAAAGAAGGGAATCAAGGGAGCTAGCAGCGGTAGCATAATCGGTAGAACACTGGACCATCACACGGGGATCCTGGGTTCGATCCCCCTTCAATAGCGCACTTTTTTTTTCGCCTTTTTGGTTCACCGTTTTTTGTCTAAGTTCTGTAGGGTTATGAAATAGGGTGAAAAGAGTGATCTTCTAGTGGCATGGAATCGAGTGAACTTAGTAAATCCCGAGATTTTGAGTGGTCCGGCCATGCATGGACTACAATGGAGGTCATAGCCGTCATGCACACTATTCAGTTTTTATTGATCTAGCTAATATTATGATTTTAAAATTAAATTAGAGATTATCTGCTTTCATGTTACACTCAACTGGATGTGCTAAGCAAACACAGCATGCCAAGCTAGGGGGATCTGGGGGCATGCTCACCCAGGAAAATGTTTTGAAAGTAAATGCTCTGAAATGGCATCTGGAGGCTATTTTACATGCAAAGTCTTTTCAACATCAATGGTAATTTTGTGTTACAGTATACCAATTAATTCAACTTCATATCTAGTTAGTAGTTAATTCATTTTCATGATGCAAAAATTCTCACAGTGAAAGTTTAGTTCTTTGAGATATGATTGTAACTGCTAATGCATGACATGCATGATTAACCCAACACAATGCCATGTGCAGATGACTCATTGGAACTTGGAGTAATTTAAAATCACCAGAGATGTAATGGCTTACACAGCAGTCTAGTGTAATTAGGACAGTGGCTATATTCTATACTGAATGTTCTATTAGAGTGTTACGATGACTGTTCTATTAGAGTATATTTTTATGACTGCTCTATTAGAGTATCTCGATCTTTTTACAAATTCAAGTAGCTGAAAAGTGGTCCGGCCAATGCCGGACCGGCGTGGGCTCCGGCCTTGGGGCCCGAGATTTGACAGCACCTCAAGGATGACTAAGCGCATATTTCATGCATGCGACTATAGTAATAAAATTATAGCAAGTGCGATTTTATTGCTTAGAAATGCAACTACCGAAAATCGGTCAGTGAATTGGACAACTGTCAATTGCCCCAGGGGTGGGGACAAGAAGCAATGTCAAATCCCCACCTGGGGTGTGGGGACGCCCGGGGGTGGGGCATGAAATTGACAAGTGCATAACTGTTGACGAACGCTTAGCTCACCTGCAGGACAGCGTGATACGCAGTGAACGACTATACTCTTGGAGAAGACTGCTTTGCTTAACTTACTTAATTTCCATTGAATCATGACTCACCTACTCCAAACTAAGAGTTGATCAAGTATTCCTTTTTACCAGAGCAATCATTCATGGACCTCCCTAGTCCCTACCAATTCCAGACTGAGATTAATGCACATTAGCGTGTTTGCCCCTGGTGGGCTGTGGTGTATAGTTGTGATGTACAAATTATTATTTGTTTGACTGTCAAGAGTCCCAGTACCAGGGGAAGTTTGTTTATATACCTCTAACCCCCTGCTTATCTTGTGTTGTATACTATGGGATTTACTTATCTCTTGTTAGTATTTTTCTACACTGTATGTAAGGGTTTAGTCCTACGGTGGGTATAAGCAGCCATGTACAGTACATTGAATACAGAACTTTAAGTGAGTTGTATTCATTGGTTGCCAAACTTTGATTTCAAATTATAAGATTGCAAACTGGCGACTGCATGCCTCACAGTGGTATATGACTGACAATGCTATTATAATAGTCTCAAGCTTGCATTCAAAATGCATTATGGCTATGTATGTTCTGTACATGGCTATAGTTGAATGCAACAGACAGGATATAACTAACAAACATGCAGATCGATACATGCAAATCTGTGTACATATGTACATGTTAATTATTACCTGTGTGATTATGTTAGCGTGCAATACATGTATATGTGGCATAGAGTCACTTGCTGTTTATAGTCATATTCCATTGTAATAATGCAGGGGCGGATCTAGGATTTATAAAAGGGGGGGGGGGGGGGGGCTAACTAATCTCTTGGGTAGAAGTGTGCAAATGGAACTAGGGGGATCTGGGGGCATGCCCCCCTCCAGGAAAATTTTGAAAAATAGATGCTAAAGTACTGCAATTTGGAGACATTTCCACATAAAATTCATACCTGTAGATATTTTATATACTGCCTTTAGATTATAGGTATGGCTCTCTGAAGCATTTTGCTAATAGAAAAGTTTGGGTAGGTACAGACATATGAAGTGCCATTTGTATCAGAACCTTACTTAATATTATAGTAAGATATTTATAAAGAGCATACCAAGGGTATATATAAATACCCAGTGTATTTACTATATACCCAGGTTATTTACTATATCTATAATATTAAGTAAGGTTATGATACAAATGGCACTTCATACAGACAACCAAGTACATGATGCACCCCTCTCATGATTGCACAACACTGAATAGGTGCATGTTAGAATAAGAATGTTGAAAGTGGAAAATTTTGAAATTTCAAGATTGAATCTGAGCGAGAGCATTTTCAATGGAAATTGTGTACCTGAATTAAGTATTGCCATACATATTAACTACACAAGTAGATGAATGAAGCCCTTTAAACAGACCAATGCACTTCATTGTATGTATAGGTGCAGGCAGCGGCGGCGGAAGTAGTTGATATGAGGGGGGGCTGGGCTGACCCAGACTTATTTCTATAGTTTGGTAAGGTGAGACCAAAAAAAAAAAAAAAAAAAAAAAAAAAAAAAAGGTCGCAACCAACTGACAAGAGCTTTCCACCTCACCAGCTACCATTCTTAGCTGATAAACTACATAAAAATCCTTTCATAGCTCGCTACACACTGACTACTTTATTAGAGTGACTGCTCTATTAGAGTATCTCGATCTTTATCACGGTTTTCAGCCCCACTCCAAGAAAGATAATTTCGGTGTGATATCATTCTGAGGGGGGGCTAAGCCCCCCCTCAGCAGACCGAGGGGGGGCTTTAGCCCCCTAGCCCCCCCCTTTCCGCCGCCTATGGGTGCAGGCAGATTTGGAAAAATTCCACAACAGAACCAACTACATGTTTCCAGCGAATGTTCTATTAGAGTACTTAGCTGACTTCTCTATTAGAGTATCTCGATCTTGTACACCTCCAATGCTGATCCGAGTCCTTGTTGCATAAACTTTAGCATAAATCTACTGATAATACCTTGGAAAGATGTTTATAAGGTGGTTTTATGAGTATTTGTATTATTAGTGATCATATAATTATGCTAAGACAAAATTTCATTATAATACTCAGCATATTGATCAAGTAAAGCCTAAATATGAAGGGGGGGGGGGGGGGGGGGGGGGGGGCTTCAGCCCCCAAAGCCCCCCCCCCCCCCTGGATCCGCCCCTGTAATGTGTAGCATATCTTCACATCAGCTGTGATGAGTGAAGCTATATAGGTCACACAAATACCTTTGAAATCAAAATGAAAATATGGTTAATCACATTTCTTGTTAACATGTTTCTACTGCATATTGGATGTACTATGATTTTCAACTATGTTACATGTGTCAACTAGTTAGTGCTGTGTGGATGTGTTCAAGTGGAGCTCAAGTGTAAACAACAGTTACATCACTGCAATGGATATATACATCACTTTAAATACTGGTTACAGCTGGAACTACACTTGTATAGCAGCTAGTTGTACAGTGGCTTCATGCTGTATTGGGTGATGAGTACAGTGGTGTTTTAGCAACTAAAGTTGTTATGTAATGATTGTTGTGACTTGATGGGTAGGTGCAGTATTGACACCACTGCTTTATTACAAACAGCCAATGTAACCATATACTGTGCAAAATAAATTGTCATCAAAACATGATGTTAGTCATGTCTTCACTGTCTCTATATGGAACTGGTAATCATCCATTATAGGTAAAAGACTCTTTCAGTTGTGTAGTCTGCTTGGTATCTCTGTAATTGGTATCTCTATCTCTAATTGGTATCTGTGTAATGGTCATAAGTACAAATGTGATATTAAATCAGAGAGATTTGAGATGTGTGTATTCTTTATGTAAGGAATTGAGGCTATCCTAGTTGCCACCTCCAAATCTTAGGATATATCTCCAGTTAGCACAATGGAGGGTGTACATAAAAGATAAGGTCTGAGATACTGGTTTACCATAAGCCAAGGAACCTAAGAAATAGGTCAATAATTTTTATCTTACTTCATGGAGAAAAGTTGAGAAATTGAAAAGTTTGTATTTGTGCAGGAAGAACATTATAATGTTTACACAGCATTGCAGGTTGTAACTGATCTGAGACGATGTATGGATGAGTATTAGCACACTGTCAATATTGACTAATGAGTAATTTTTTTTCTAGTATGGCTTTTGGGAAGGGTAGAGGAGTAAAGAATATTAGAACAACTTTATCAATGGAATCTTATGATCTGGGATGCCACTGCATGTGGTCTGCAATGCAAGTAGGAAATCTTGAGCTGTATCTTCTGTATTTATACCATAGATGGTGCATGAAACCTTTACAAAGAAGACAACAAAACCAGAAATTAACTGATAGCTACATTATTGCAGATAGCATTGAATGTCTAGTGGAACAACCCTAACTAGCACTGGGTATTATTTCTTGACTACATTTACACAATTTGGCTTAATAGTGCACTCTGATTGGTGCTACTAGCTGTAATGAAATTCACTTTGAAATACATTTGGATTCCACATTAATCCACTGTGCGGCACTTTTGTATGACTGCATCCTATCACCGCTCAAGCTGATTGCAAACTAGCACATCATGTATGTAGCTATATACGGTATTATACTATACAGCGCATACCGTACCTTCAGTATTCCTGGATTACACAACTTAACGTCTTTGCAAATTGTAACTATAATCATCTATGCATGCTGAGTAGCTATTAGACCATCTGTTTGAAATCATGTTAAGTTACTTCCACAACACATGAGAAGGAATGTCTATAATGGTTATATGTATTATGTAACTGCATTGTTTGCGACACAAACAGCTAATTAACTCATAAAAATTAATAACAATTGTTAACTATATAATTATTATGTGAACAGTGGCAAAGTGTACCGCTGTCAGAACTCATTTGACAAAATCACTGATCAAACCTGCAGTATATACAGCAACTGAAAGGAAATGTCTAGTGGAATAGTTGAAATGCCCCTCAACATTAACAACTATATTATAGTTGAGAAGTTAAATTAATAATCAGCCAATCAAAATCACACTCTATGTCCATGTCACTGCTGCTCCTGCCAACCAATCCTAATCAGCTGTGGTTTTAAGCACATGTAGTAGCTAATATTATATTTCTCTGGCTGTGGGTGTAGGTTCTCATTAAAAAGCATTTAAATAAATGAATAGTAAAGAAACTATACTTTTGACTGTATCTTATTCATCAATAATGTTTTCTATAATTCCATTTCTTTGTCAGTGGGCATTGTAGAATTATCTTGTCCACTTGGTCAAAATACAAGACTTATATGTATTTGTACATACTGTTGAAAACAATGCAAAAAGAATGTTTACACAACTACTTGCAATTGCTCATGATCATGAGTTAGACTGTTTGAACATTTCTCACTGCTACACCTTTGTATAGAAGTCAGTGTGTAGTATTGGGTCACTATCATATTTTGTAATTCCATCAAAACAATTAAGGATGTAATTATATCTAATCAAAAACAGCCAAGCTGTAAAAAAAGGTGCGGCCCCCAAAAAGGCCATGGTGAAAAAAGATGTGAAATCCAAGGTGGCGGCCAAGAAATGGCTGTGATGGTAGGTTAATGGTAAAAATTAGAAGTCAGTGTGTAGTATTGGGTCACTATCATATTTTGTAATTCCATCAAAACAATTAAGGATGTAATTATATCTAATCAAAAACAGCCAAGCTGTAAAAAAAAGGTGCGGCCCCCAAAAAGGCCATGGTGAAAATCATCAAAATTCACCTGAATTGTCGTTATTAAAATTTTTACCATTAACCTACCATCACAGCCATTTCTTGGCCGCCACCTTGGATTTCACATCTTTTTTCATCATAGCCTTTCTGAGGACCGCACTCTTTTTTTACAGCTTGGCTGTTTTTGATTAGATATCACTTCTTTTTGTATTTGTATACTGCAAAGCCAGCCTTTGGCTGGCTTTGGGGCTTTTTTAACCCATGTGTTTTTTTTATTTACCACAGGAAGAAGAAAAGAACTTATAGAAGATTTTTAATACTTCAATTATTTTTGATTTTTAATACTTCAATTATTTTTGATTTTTAATACTTCAATTATTTTTGATTTTTAATTATCCAAATTATATACATATATTTATTACATGCCCATTATTCCCCACAGGATATTTTTTAGCAGCTGATCTCTCTACTGGGTGACTTAAAATATAATAGCTGAACTATATACAGGATGGTTTCTTTGTAGCTGAACTCTCTACAAGATAAATTCTTCTAGCTGATTTCTCTACAGGGTGATTTGTTTCTAGCTGAACTCTCTACAGGTGATTTGTTTGCAGCTAAACTTTCTACATCCATGGTGGTTTCTTTGTAGCTGAACTCTCTACATGATGGTTTCTTTGTAGCTGAACTCTCTACAGGGTGACTTCTTCTAGCTAAACTCTCTACATGGTGCTTTCTTTGTAGCTGAACTCTCTACATGATGGTTTCTTTGTAGCTGAACTCTCTACAAAGTGACTTCTTCTAGCTGAACTCTCTACAGGGTGATTTCTTTGTAGCTGAACTCTCCACCCGATGGTTTCTTTGCAGCTAAACTCTCTACATGGTGCTTTCTTTGTAGCTGAACTCTCTACAAGGTGACCTCTTCTAACTAATTTCTCTACAGGGTGATTTGTTTCTAGATGAACTCTCTACAGGTGATTTGTTTGCAGCTAAACTTTCTACATCCATGGTGGTTTCTTTGTAGCTGAACTCTCTACATGATGGTTTCTTTGTAGCTGAACTCTCTACAAGGTGACTTCTTCTAGCTGAACTCTCTACAGGGTGATTTGTTTGTAGCTGAACTCTCCACATGATGGTTTCTTTGTAGCTGAACTCTCTACAAGGTGACCTCTTCTAGTTGATCTCTCTACAGGGTGATTTGTTTCTAGCTGAACTCTCCACATGATGGTTTCTTTGTAGCTGAACTCTCTACAAGGTGACCTCTTCTAGTTGATCTCTCTACAGGGTGATTTGTTTCTAGCTGAACTTTCTACAGGTGATTTGTTTGCAGCTAAACTCTCTACATGGTGCTTTCTTTGTAGCTGAACTCTCTACATGATGGTTTCTTTGTAGCTGAACTCTCTATAAGGTGACCTCTTCTATAGCTGAATTCTTTACATGGTGTCTAGTTTCTAGCTGATCTCTCTATAGGGTGATTTGTTTGCAGCTGAAATCTCTACAGGGTGATTTGCTTGTAGCTGAACTCCTTACATTGTGTCTAGTTTCTAGCTGATCTCCACAGTGTGATTTGCTTGTAGCTGATCTCTCTACAAGTTGATTTGTGTGTAACTGATCTCTCTACAGGGCAATGTGTTTGTAGTTGAACTCTCTATAAGGTGATTTGATCTCTCTGCAGGTTGATTTGTTTGTAGCTGAACTCTCTAAAGGGTGATTTGCTTGTAGCTGAACTCCTTACATTGTGTCTAGTCTCTAGCTGATCTCTCTACAGGGTGATTTGTTTGTAGCTGATCTCTCTGCAGGTTGATTTATTTGTAGCTGATTCTGAGTGAAGTCTCAAGAGGGTGATTTGTTTCTAGCTGATTTCTCTACAGGGTGATTTTTTGTAGCTGATCTCTCTGCAAGTTGATTTGTTTGTAGTCGATCTCTCTACAGGGCAATCTGTTTGTAGCTGAACTGTCTATAAGGTGATTTGTTTGTAGCTGATCTCTCTGCAGTTTGATTTGTTTTAGCTGAACTCTCTACAGGGTGATTTGTTTGTAGCTGATCTCTCTGCAGGTTGATTTGTTTGTAGCTGAAGTCTCTACAGGGTGATTTGTTTCTAGCTGATCTCTCTACAGGGTGATTTTTTGTAGCTGACCTCTCTTCAGGGTGATTTGTTTCTAGCTGATCGCTCTACGGGTTGATTTGTTTGTAGCTGAAATCTCAACAGGGTGTATTGCTTGTAGCTGAACTCCTTACATTGTATCTAGTTCCTAGATGATCTCTCTACAGGGTGATTTGTTTGTAGTTGATCTCTCTGCACATTGATTTGTTTGTAGCTGAACTCTCTACAGGGTGATTTGTTTCTAACTGATCTCTCTACAAGTTGATTTGTGTGTAGCTGATCTCTCTGCAAGTTAATTTGTTTGTAGTCGATCTCTCTACAGTGTAATTTGTTTGTAGCTGAACTGTCTATAAGGTGATATGTTTGTAGCTGATCTCTCTGCAGGTTGATTTGTTTTAGCTGAACTCTCTACAGGGTGATTTGTTTCTAGCTGATCTCTCTACAAGTTGATCTGTGTGTAGCTGATCTCTTTGCAAGTTGATTTGTTTGTAGTCGATCTCTCTACAGGGTAATTTGTTTGTAGCTGAACTGTCTATAAGGTGATATGTTTGTAGCTGATCTCTCTGCAGGTTGATTTGTTTTAGCTGAACTCTCTACAGGGTGATTTGTTTCTAGCTTATCTCTCTACAGGTTGATTTGTGTGTAACTGATCTCTCTACAAGCTGATTTGTTTGTAGCTGATCTCTCTGCAAGTTGATTTGTTTCTAGCTGATCTCTCTACAAGTTGATTTGTTTGTTGCTGATCACTCTAAAGATTGATTTGTTTGTAGCTGAACTCTCTGCAAAGTGTTTTGTTTGCAGTTGATCTCTCTACAGGATAATTTGTTTGTAGCTGAACTCTCTGCACAGTGATTTGTGTGTAGCTGAATTCTCTAGAGAGTGATTTAATTGTAGGTGAACTCTCTACAGGGTGCATGACTTGTTTATAGCTGAACTCTCTACAAGTTGATTTGTTTGTTGCTGATCACTCTAAAGATTGATTTGCTTGTAGCTGAACTCTCTGCAAAGTGTTTTGTTTGTAGCTGATCTCTCTACAGGATAATTTGTTTGTAGCTGAACTCTCTGCACAGTGATTTGTGTGTAGCTTAATTCTCTAGAGAGTGATTAAATTGTAGGTGAACTCTCTACAGGGTGCATGACTTGTTTACAGCTGAACTCTCTTCAGTGTGACTTGTAATGTTCTGAATCTCTACAGTGATATAATTGTAGCTTAATTCTCCACAGGGTGACTTGCTTCTTGCTGAACTGTCTATAAGATTAATAGTTTGCAGCTGAAGTCCCTACAGAATAACTTGTAATGTAATAGAATTCTATAATGGAGTAAATAAATTAGCTGAATGCTCTATTAGGGTGACTGTTCTATTAGAGTATCTCGATCTCGCATTTGCTACACAGAGTTGGCTTTCGAATCATAACTCAGTGGTTTGTAATCCAATTCTTCTATACTACTGCAAGGACTTTCTATGAAGCTTATTCCAGCTATACACCGATTTTCAGCTCATTGCTCTTAGCGGTTTGCCTAGTAGGCGTAAAAACTAATACTTTTTTATTATTAAAAATCGATCGCGTAATTGTGACACAGGTTGGGTTTTGTGTCATATCTCCGTGGTCTTAATCTCGATTCCTTTCAAACTACCAAAAGGAACTCCTACGATGGTTACTCCATCTACATAGCAATTTTCAGCTCAGTCCATGAAGCGGTTTACCCTGTAGGCGTGACAACAAATCGATCTTGTTTTACGCGAATAATAGGTAATAACGCCTGAACCATTCATCGGATTTGCACCAAATTTGATGCTAGGATTCGCCTTTGGACTCCCTTTCTGTGTGCCAAATTTCAAGGCAATCGGAGCACGCGTTTGCGTTTTATAGCAATTTTTGCAAGTGTGCGAAAAGACGAAGAAGAAGAAAAAAAAACGAAGAAAAAAAAAACGAAACTATGGCCGCTCATATCTCGGAAATGGCTGGAGTGATTTCCTTCAAATTTGGAATGTAGACTCCCCTAGCTGGCGGGCAACTCTGCAGCAAATTTGGTTTCAATCGGATAAGTTATCACCGAGATACGAAAGTGTGAAAATGACGTTTTCTTTCTTCCTGTCAATATACTCACGGTGTGGCGCGCCGGCTTCTTGGGCCGCACGACACACTATCGTGTGTCTTAATAGCTTTATCTAATCCAAAACAGCCAAGCTGTAAAAAACGTGTGCGGCCCTCAGAAAGGCTATGGTGAAAAAAGATGTGAAATCCAAGGTGGCGGCCAAGAAATGGCTGTGATGGTAGGTTAATGGTAAAAAGTTTAATAATGACAATTCAGGTAAATTTTGTGAAGTGGCACAAAAATTCACCTGAATTGTCGTTATTAAAATTTTTACCATTAACCTACCATCACAGCCATTTCTTGGCCGCCACCTTGGATTTCACATCTTTTTTCACCATAGCCTTTCTGAGGGCCGCACACGTTTTTTACAGCTTGGCTGTTTTGGATTAGATTTCATTTCTTTTTGTATTTGTATACCCCAAAGCCGGCCTATGGCCAGCTTTGGGACTTTTTTAACCTATGTTTTTTTTCTTTACTACAGAAAGACGAAAAGATGAAGTAGATGTACTTTAAATATTTTATCAGTAAATGTACAAATTATATATATAATACATATGTGATCGGATTTGCGAAAAGGGGTCTTCCACACACATCCAATTTGCCAACTTTGACAATTGATAACTTCAGATTGGAAAGAGCTATTGCCTTGAAATTTGGACAGTGGTGATTTCTTTGCAGCTGAACTCTCTACATGATAGTTTCTTTGTAGCTGAACTCTCTACAAGGTAATTTCTTCTAGCTGATCTCTCTACAGGGAGATTTTTTGTAGCTGAACTATCTACAAGGTAACTTCTTCTAGCTGATCTCTCTACAGGGTGATTTGTTTGTAGCTGAATTCTTTACAGGTGATTTGTTTGCAGCTGAGCTCTTTACAGAATGGTTTCTTTGTAGCTGAACTCTCTACAAAGTAACTCCTTCTAACTGATCTTTCTACAGGGTGATTTGTTTGTAGCTGAACTATCTACAAAGTAACTTCTTCTAACTGATCTCTCTACAGGGAGATTTGTTTGTAGCTGAACTCTCTACAGGTGATTTGTATGTAGCTGAATTCTGTACAGGTGATTTGTTTGTAGCTGAATTCTGTACAGGTGGTTTCTTTGTAGCTGAACTCTCTAAAAGGTAACTTCTTCTAACTGATCTTTCTACAGGGCAATTTGTTTCTGGCAGAATTTTCTACAGGGTGATTTCTTTGCAGCTGAACTCTCTACATGATGGTTTCTTTGTAGCTGAACACTCTGCAAGGTAATTTCTTCTAACTGATCTCTCTACAGGGTGATTTGTTTGTAGCTGAACTATCTACAAAGTAACTTATTCTAGCTGATCTCTCTACAGGATGATTTGTTCGTAGCTGAATTCTGTACAGGTGATTTGTTTGCAGCTGAGCTCTTTACAGAATGGTTTCTTTGTAGCTGAACTCTCTACAAGGTAACTTTTCTAGCTGATGTCTCTACAAGGTAGCTAGTTTGTAGCTGAACTCTCTACATGGTGGTTTCTTTGTATATAACAGAACTTTCTACAAGGTGACTTCTTCTAGCTGATCTTTCAATAGGGTGATTTGTTTGTAGCTTCACTCTCTACAAGGTAACTTCTTCTAGCTGATCTCTCTACAGGGAGATTTGTTTGTAACTGAACTTTCTAAATGATGGTTTCTTTGTAGCTGAACTCTCTACAAGTTAACTTCTTCTAGCTGATCTCTCTACAGGGTGATTTGTTTGTAGCTGAATTCTGTACAGGTGATTTGTTTGCAGCTGAGCTCTTTACAGAATGGTTTCTTTGTAGCTGAACTCTCTACAAGGTAACTTCTTCTAACTGATCTTTCTACGGGGCAATTTGTTTCTGGCAGAATTTTCAACAAGGTGATTTCTTTGCAGCTGAACTCTCTACATGGTGTTTTCTTTGTAGCTGAACTCTCTACAAGGTAACTTCTTCTAGCTGATCTCTCTACAGGGTGATTTGTTCGTAGCTGAACGATCTACAAGGTAACTTCTTCTAGCTGATCTCTCTACAGGGAGATTTGTTTGTAGCTGAACTCTCTACAGGTGATTTGTTTGAAGCTGAACTCTCTAAATGATGGTTTCTTTGTAGCTGAACTCTCTACAAGTTAACTTCTTCTAGCTGACCTCTCTACATGGTGATTTGTTTGTAGCTGAACTATCTACAAGGTAACTTCTTCTAACTGATCTTTCTACAGGGCAATTTGTTCGTGGCAGAATTTTATACAGGGTGATTTCTTTGCAGCTGAACTCTCTACATGGTGGTTTCTTTGTTGCTGAACTCTCTACAAGGTAACTTCTTCTAGCTGATCTCTCTACAGGGTGATTTGTTTGTAGCTGAACGATCTACAAGGTAACTTCTTCTAGCTGATCTCTCTACAGGGAGATTTTTTTGTAGCTGAACTCTCTACAGGTGATTTGTTTGAAGCTGAACTCTCTAAATGATGGTTTCTTTGTAGCTGAACTCTCTACAAGTTAACTTCTTCTAGCTGATCTCTCTACAGGGCGATTTGTTTGTAGCTGAACTATCTACAAGATAACTTCTTCTAGCTGATCTCTCTACATGGTGATTTGTTTGTAGCTGAATTCTGTATAGGTGATTTGTTTGCAGCTGAGCTCTTTACAGAATGGTTTCTTTGCAGCTGAACTCTCTACAAGGTAACTTCTTCTAGCTGATGTCTTTACAGGGTCACTAGTTTGTAGCTGAATTCTCTACATGGTGGTTTCTTTGTAACTGAACTCTCTACAAGGTAACTTTCTCTAGCTGATCTTTCTACAGGGTGATTTGTTTGTAGCTGAATTCTTTACAGGTGATTTGTTTGCAGCTGAGCTCTTTAAAGAATGGTTTCTTTGTAGCTGAACTCTCTACAAGGTAACTTCTTCTAGCTGATGTCTCTACAAGGTCACTAGTTTGTAGCTGAGCTCTCTACATGGTGGTTTTTTTGTAACTGAACTCTCTACAAGGTGACCTCTTCTAGCTGATCTTTCTACAGGGTGATTTGTTTGAAGCTGAACTCTCTACAAGGTAACTTCTTCTAGCTGATCTCTCTACAGGGAGATTTGTTTGTAGCTGAACTCTCTATAAGGTGATTTGTTTGTAGTTGATCTCTCTGCAGGTTGATTTGTTTTAGCTGAACTCTCTACAGGCTGATTTGTTTGTAGCCGATCTCTCTACAGGGTAATTTGTTTGTAGCTGAACTCTCTACAAGTTGATTTGTGTGTAGCTGATCTCTCTGCAGGTTGATTTGTTTGTAGCCGATCTCTCTACAGGGCAATTTGTTTGTAGCTGATCTCTCTACAGGGTGATTTTTTGTAGCTGACCTCTCTTCAGGGTGATTTGTTTCTAGCTGATCTCTCTACAGGGTGATTTTTTGTAGCTGAACTCTCTTCAGGGTGATTTGTTTCTAGCTGATTGCTCTACAGGTTGATTTGTTTGTAGATGAACTCTCTACAGGGTAATTTGCTTGTAGCTGAACTCCTTACTTTGTGTCTAGTTTGTAGGTGATCTCTCTACAGGGTGATTTGTTTGTAGCTGAACTCCTTACATTGTGTGTAGTTTCTAGCTGATCTCTCTACAGGGTGATTTGTTTGTAGCTAATCTGTCTACAAGTTGATTTATGTGTATATAGATGATCTCTCTGCAGGTTGATTTTGTTTGTAGCCGATCTCTCTACAGGTAATCTGTTTGTAGCTGAACTCTCTATAAGGTGATTTGTTTGTAGCTGATCTCTCTGCAGATTGATTTGTTTTAGCTGAACTCTCTACAGGGTGATTAGCTGATCTCTCTGCAGGTTGATTTGTTTTAGCTGAACTCTCTACAGGGTGATTGCTTGTAGCTGAACTCCTTACATTGTGTCTAGTTTCTAGCTGATGTCTCTACAGGGTGATTTTTTGTAGCTGAACTCTCTTCAGGGTGATTTGTTTCTAGCTGATCTCTCTACAGGTAGATTTGTGTTGATTTGTTCATTGCTGATCGCTCTAAAGGTAATTGATTTGTTGCAGTTGAACACCCTGCAAAGTGTTTTGTTTGTAGCTGATCACTCTAAAGAGTAATTTGTTTGTAGCTGAACTCTCTCCACAGTGACTTGTGTGTAGCAGAATTCTGTGTAACTGAATTCTCTAGAGAGTGACTTAATTGTAGCTGAATTCTCTACACAGTGCATGACTTGTTTATAGCTGAACTTTCTTCAGTGTGACTTGTAATGTTCTGAATCTCTATAGTGGTATATTTGCTTAACTCTCCACATGGTGACTGTCTTCTTGCTGAACTGTCTATAAGATTAACTGTTTGCAGCTGAACTCCCTACAGAATAACTTGTGATGTAATAAAATTCTATAATGGAGTAAATAAATTAGCCGAATGCTCTATTAGGGTGACTGTTCTATTAGAGTATCTCGATCTCGCATTTGCTACACGAAGTTGGCTTTCGAATCATAACTCAGTGGTTTGTAATCCGATTCTTCTGTACTACTGCAAGAACTTTCTATGAAGATTATTCCAGCTATACACCGATTTTCAGCTCATTGCTCTAAGCGGTTTGCCTAGTAGGCGTGAAAACTAATACTTTTTTATTCATAAAAATCGATCGCGTAATTGTGACACAGGTTGGGTTTTGTGTCATATCTCCGTGGTCTTTATCTCGATTCCTTTCAAACCACCAAAAGGCACTCCTACGATGGTTACTCCATCTACATAGCAATTTTCAACTCATTCCATGAAGCGGTTTACCCTGTAGGCGTGACAACAAATCGATCTTGTTTTACGCGAATAATCGGTCATAACTCCTGAACCATTCATCGGATTTGTACCAAAGTTGATGCTAGGATTCGCCTTTGGACTCCCTTTCTGTGTGCCAAATTTCAAGGCTATCGGAGTACGCGTTTGCTTGTTATAGCAATTTTTGCAAGTGTGCGAAAAGACGAAGAAGAAGAAGAAAAAAAAACGAAGAAAAAAAAACGAAACTTTGGCAGTTCGTATCTCGGAAATGGCTCGAGCGATTTCCTTCAAATTTGGACTGTAGACTCCCTTGGCTGGCGGGCAACTGTGTAGCAAATTTGGTTCCAATCAGATAAGTGATCACCGAGATACAAAGGTGTGAAAATGACGTTTTCGTTCTTCCTGTCAATATACTCACGGTGTGGCGCGCCGGCTTCTTGGGCCGCACGACACACTACCGTGTGTCTTGATACAGAAAGATTATGGGATCATTTTGAAGCCAGTGTTAGAGACCAAGATTCAAGACCTAAATTGAATGGAAAGAACCTTGATCTCTATATTTTGGTGACTGCTTTATTAGGGTAGGTGAATGCTTTACTAAAGTATCTCAATTTTCCATTTCTATTTTATGCTAGCAGATTTTGAGAGATGTTTCCAAGAGGATATTATATTATTTTAAAATTGTCCTATTGTTTTGTAACTATTCCTGATTCTTTTTGCCACCTATTATTCCGACATATTCTGAGAGGGTCCCAATATACATACTACAATTGACCCACAGTGATCTGTGATATTAATATACACAATGATGATTTCCCTCTAGAATTTGAAGTACAGCATTTAGTTCATCATGTAAAACATCTATAGGGTCATTCCGTGTCAAATCAACAAGGAATTTAGGGTCACCTCTCGGATTTTGATAAAACTTGGTGTGTTTGTAGTACCTATGATGCTTATCACTCATGCAAATTTTTAGTTCCATACATTCCATAGTTTCTGATTTATGACCACAAATATTTTGAATATTTCGTGAAAATTTGGTCCATCTCTTGTTACGAAATCAATTGCAACCTTGCACTGTGTAAATATTTGTAAACACAATTTTCAGTGATGGAAGACTGTTGATTGACCTTTCCAGTGATCCCTAAATTATGGGATATCTACTTAATTATGGTTCAAAAGTACTTCATTGAAAACTTTAATCCCTTATATTTTGAAAAATGCTGTTTGAAAATTTTCAAATTCTTTTGTGAATAATGATTGGGTATGTTTGATAAAATTTTTGTGGTGGGACCACAATGGGCTCAAGAGATATAATGAATTATGTTGTGGTATGCGGTGGAATTTGCAGTCTATTATTGCTGTATTGGAGTGTACACCTCTAATAACCACTCGCAACAAGGCCATGCCAAGTTTGTCTTACAGAGTGAAGATGTCTAGGTGCAGTGTAACCTGTATTAGTGACCACCTGTATTGAAAGGCCATCTATGTGCTGCAGTTAAGTTATACTTCTTTAATGTATAGCACCAAAGCATCAATCCTTTCTAGCAAATCCAAAAATGGTCCTTATTAGACAGGTTGACTATAAATTACAGATCTGACCACCATGTGTCCATGAACATCATGTAAATGTACTATCTCTTCATAAATACCTTCTTTATTAAGTTGAATACCACTGTAGTGGACTTAGCCATATTTAAGTTCCGTATGTGGCTACATAGATACATACAACAGAACTCTTCAGAAGGGATACCTGGATATCTTGATAACCAGGACACCTGTTTATACACTGTACTCCCACTCTAGTGGTGCACATACATTTAAACCAAGATACTTCTGTGGCTTCTGTAATATGAGCACTTTATTATGTTCCTAGCAATGGAGGGGTTTTACCATACATGCATTAATTGTACCTCAATATATGAAATTAATTACTACATTACTTTACATTCATGACCACTTTGAAGATCAAGTCATAAACTAATGCACATACTCACATAGGACATGCTGACCACATACTTAACATTTGCCTGTACTGATCTTCAAAGCGTCAACCCAAAATACTTTGAAAAACCATTTTAGTAATTACAGTACTGTAAATCACACATTGAGGTGCAAGCAAGTGTTAATAATGTAAAAACTCTTGGTACAAGTAATGCATCTACTATATATAGTGTAACTATTCTATTCCCTGGACCATTGACGAAGTGTTCATTTTTGAGAAACCACAGACTTGTCTTGGGCCTAAACTGTACATACAACTATAAAGTAAGATCATGAGGCTATTAAGGTTCCCAGGTATCCTTTTTGAGGACGTCTATTGTACCTATGCAGCCATGTACGTAACTTGAATAGTGTAGAGTGGGGATGTGTATGTGAGTGCACTATGGCAAGATTTTACTTAATAAATAAGGTATAACTGAAGAGATGGTACAACATTAATGTGTTTATGGACGCATAATAATCTCATTTATAGTCAACCTGTCTAATAAGGACCATTTTTGGATTTGCTAGAAAGGGTTGATGCTTTGGTGCTATACATTAATATCCAATTAAAGTATAATTAGCTAAAGCTTATAGATGGTCTTTCAATACAGGTGGTCATTAATACAGATTGCAATGCACCTAACACCTTCACTCTGTAAGACAAACTTGGCATGGCCTTGTTGCGAGTGGTTATTGGAGGTGTACACTCCAATACAGCAATAATAGACTGCAAATTCCACCGCATACCACAACATAATTCATTATACCTCTTGAGCCCATTGTGATCCCACCACAAAAATTTTATCAAACATAGACTATGACCCAATCATTATTCACAAAAGAATTCGAAAAATTTCAAGCAGCGTTTTTCAAAATATAAAGGATTAACGTTTTCAATGAAGTACTTTTGAACCATAATTAAGTAGATATCCCATAATTTAGGGATCACTGGAAACATCAATCAACAGTCTTCCATCACTGAAAAGTGTGTTTAAAAATATTTACACAGTACAAAGTTGCAGTTGATTTTGTAACTAGAGATGGACCAAATTTTCATGAAATATTCAAAATATTTGTGGTCATAAATCAGAAACTATGGAATGTATGGAGCTAAAAATTTGCATGAGTGATACGCACCATAGGTACTACAAACACACCAAGTTTCGTCAAAATCCAAGAGGTAACCCTAAATTCCTTGTTGATTTGACATGGAATGACCCTATAGTCATCAATGGCCACCTACAGGTGAGTTGAGACAAATCATAACTGTTTTATAGAAATTTACACTGCCCAAATGTGTCACACAACTTTGAGCTTTGACATTATGACAGTATGTATATCAATAGTTACAATAATAAGAGTGCATGCATGGGATAGGACAGGGTGTTTCCATAGTATGATGCTGGTTCGTGGTATGGTTTCCACTCAAGTGTTCATACCAGTCACTGGGGTATGGTTAATGATTTTACTAAAGTACTGATGGAGAACAAATTAAATTGATGCTCTGTTTCTAAAGCCTTTGACAAACTACTTCACAAAAGACATGGTTACAAATTGTCACATTATGGAAGAAACAGTCATTTAGAATGGATCAAAAGTTTCTTGTCGGATAGCTAAAACTCAAGCAGCCAGTGCATGGGGAAAGCCTTCTACAGTATTAACTATCTGGCATACCTAAGACCACGTTACTATAATTTAATATTCAGCAATGACGTCACACAAAACTTCCACTGCATCATTAAATTTTATGTATTGTAGATGGTATCTTAAATTACAACATTATCTATTGAGGAAGAACAAAGCAAGCTATATATAACAACATGAATTTATATTATTCATCAACTTTATTTGCTTCCCAGCAATTGATTACATGCATTTAAGCAATGAATTAATTTTATAATCTTAGTTTTAGCTATTTTATAGTATGATCATTGTTAAATTATACTACATACTCTATAGGCTTCTTTTGAACAGTTAAAAAAATACAATACAATGATGAAACTCAATAGCTTCCCTAATTCTTGTGATGGTGTATACTTAAAAATATCAAAAGATAATTTCTTTCCAAGTTTGTGATTTTGCTTACGTGTTAATTATGGTATGACATCTACTGATAATAATATGCATATGTGCATTGCAGCAGAGAAATGCATGACAGAGTTTACTAACTGAATTGTACACTACTAACACATACAAATTGTTAATGATCTTTGCTTGTTTGCTGTGGTCATTTTTATAAATCAAGTCATGATTTAAGTCATGTTCCAAACATCATGATCATACACTGCATATGATGAATATTCAAAATGCTTATGTTCACTGAAAGACCAATGGAGAATGCATTATACCCAAGTTATGCATCTCTTGTTTGTTGTATATATTCATTGTATATAGTTAAGAAAACGTATGTATATATATATACTTCTATAGGATGCATGCGTACACATGAAAGTTGAGTTTGAACAAATTAAGTATAGAACAAGCAGGCATGGTATATATGCTCAAGTGCTTGCTAGTGCATGCAGACATGCACAAGTATCAAAGAACAGTTGGTAAAACAATGAATTGGGAAAAATTTAAGTATGGTCCTTTTGAAGATAGTCTAATTGAAGAATTATTTGTAAAAGGCACAAAGGCATCACATGACACAAACAATGATTGTTACAGATAAAGCTTTATTTTCTAAACTTAGCATAAAATTATACACCCAGTCAATGGATGGAGCATTCAATCCCACATGTATTCATATCCTTCATCACGTGCTGGGAGAATACTGCTACATTTACGTGTAGGAAATCCCTAAATTAAAAAAAATGCTCAGAAAATTATTATAGCTAAATTGCATATTATTTGGAAATGCAATACTAATAATCATGGCAGTTCACTTCATTGCAGCCTTTATTGTTGTCATTGCTAATTAAGTCAAGTACAATTTCAAAACAATAGGGATTCAATATATTACTGAAAATTCTTACTGTAATTAGTGAAACAGTTTCTGTGTAAATGATACAATGCATAGTTAGTGAATCACATACAGTGTACGCAGCAACATGAAACAAGCCAGATAACACTTGTAGAAGCCATTGATATTGTCATCTACAGCTGTATTAATTTAGTGCATTGACATTCCATTCTGATTTATGCAACTATATGCACTTGTGTCATTCCAAGTTGACTGTGATTGATATCAATTCCACATCATGTACTTCCAATAGAGTTCAACACTTGTATTGTATATGTAATACAAGAATATAAATATGTATCATCACGTAATTTTTATCATGTGTGGCTATAAGGTTTCATACATGACTTCATATACACTCTATGAATAGCAGAGTGAGAAATTGAAGTTACTCAGTTGTGATACATACATGCCCCTAGCTATGTGTTAGCTATCTCTGTGGCTTAGAATGCATAGCTAGCCAGGTGCGTAGAGTGGCTTGAGAATTTTATACCGTTTATTTGCTCTAACCAGTATTAAAGGACTATTCAGATAAACAGTTCTGGTGTTTTACTATACAGTGTGCTATATGTGTCAGGTGACCTGTGTGAAAATGGGGAATATAAAACTCAATTTCTGAGTTCAAGTTCTGTATTTTAATTTGTTGTGTCATATCAGAGCACTATTATTGTGCTATCACTACTATGTAGCTGCCAGTACCATGAATTTTTAATGCAAGAGATCTAAATGTATGTAGCTGTAGCCTATAGTTATTAACAGGTGGTTGAAAACCCATAACTAAACCATAATAGAATCATGAGAATTGATACCATAGATGGTACAGTATGCTAGCTACAGTAACTGTGGAACCAAATTCTGTTATATGTAGTATATACCTCATGAGATTGTGTGAAACAGTTACTTACCATATTCTTATTAAACTAATAAGGACTTGGGAGATGATTGTAGTGTAATGATGCAAAACATTTTGTGCCCCATTAGGATTTAATTTTTTACTGTATAGCTACTCCAGCAATTAGTAAATCAGAACAAACTTCAGTTTTCACAATCCCCAAATGTGTGTCACTCTTCACTTAGCAACTTAGTCCCACACTGGTATTGCGCCATCAGTTCATTATGAACTGATGATTGTGCTTATGTGAACTTTAAAAGAAATGCCAAAGTAGTGATTTGAAAGTACATCAAAACTAACTAGATGCTTCCTTATCAATCATGCTATCATACAATGCCTAATTTGTGGGACCTCAATAAATATTAACTGAGGCCTTGTAACCACTTCATGAAAATGTTAAGTTAATAACGATTGTTATGGTCATTGTGCTAATATCCCGTGTAGCTACTGTGTGTGTATTGTTGATACAAGCACATCCACATGCAATAAACGTTTATAAATTTTTCATGTATCTTACATGTAGGACAGAATCGTTAAAAAATTATTCTGATTACCCCGTGAGAAACTAGGTTAGACATATCTGTGAAAGTTTAACTGTTTTGGAACACAATATTCACAGACGTTTGCCCACATGCTTTTTCTAACTTGTGGTATCATTTTCAAATATGCATACTGGTTATTTATCATGAGTACACTCTGCTGGTCAAACAGTAACCATACATGACCCCACCATGATTGTAAGTATTCTGTAGTGCCAGGGACTATCTTTAATAGTTGTGTACAGGCCATACTGTGCATACGTGTGTACCTTTTGTATACATGATATGTAGGTGTACTTATGCTACTACAAAGAGAAAGTTATGGTAAAAAATGTTATTGTTTTTATGTAACATTAGCAGAATATACATCATTTTATTTTGTGGTTTAGCAGTTACTACAGAATTGTATTTAGTGGTAAACTTGTTATTGTGTAAAAAATTGCCTCATCACCTAAACAACAATCATATTCATGCGCGTTACATCCTGCATGGAGAAAATGTTGTTATTGCTGATACAAGAAGTGGTTGTTTATTGAACTTTGTTGTTCTATAGATGAATTCACAATGGGAATTATTCCTCCCACTCTATAAAATGTTCAGTGTTTGTTTACAATTTGGGAGAGAAAAATAGTTCTAGGTAGTTTCTAAAATTTCATTGATAATGGCTTTGCAAAGAAATTTATTCCAGGAAATGTTTTTTGTGTGTGCCACTTGAAGTTTTTCATGATAAAAGAATATATATTTGGTTGAGTTTTGCCAATCTAACTTATAGGAGAATTATTTGTTCTCATAAATAGCATCATCTGTTTGCACTTGATGCACACTTTGCACACTGTATAAGTCAACTGTTGTGGTCATGTAGCTACTACAAATATTCTATAGAGTTTTACTATACACACGTATATAGTGTACTGAAAAGTTTAGTCCTTCAAAATGATTTGTTGATGCTTGTTTCCTACAGAACTATTGAGATAATCAGCACTAGTATAGTGTTTATGTAAGTATATACTTTTGTTGAGATTTGGTACACTGCACTATACTGTGTGTGTTCTATTGCCATGTAATGTATATCATTCCATGTATATCATTCCTCATTACTTGATTACATTAACTACATTATTTACTACTTTTCCTGTTGGTTAGTTAACTGAGGGTATATATGAGGATGTGGGATGGACTAATCTTATTTGCCTGATATAGTTCTTAGAATGTTCCATAAACTATTGCATTGTTGTGAAGGGAATTATGGAGAAAATGTTTCATATTGTTCAACAAAAATTGTAAAGGTAATTTCTGGTATTTCTCCTGAAATATGAATTCAGTTTTCCATTCTATAATTATTGTATTACAATGTAAATGCAGTATTGTTTGAGGTCAAACTATTGCACAAGTGTATATACATTTACATGTTTTACATATTTGTAGATGTATGTTTGTGCAGTGTTTGTGGGTGGTTGGTTTTGGGAATTTACTCTCATGTGACATTTATCTGTCTGTCTGTCTCTCTACATTATTTTTGCAAACTTGCTAACTACCTCGTGTACTGTGTCATAGCAGTTTTTGAAGTGTTCATTATTTACCACCAAAGAAGTTTCTAATTGATGATGTTTGCCATCTATAGTCATGTATACAGTAGTGAGATTGAATGCAATGGAGTAGAGGACTATTTAGGTAGACATCTCTGCATTAACTTAAAGGTTCAGAGTTTGAAGCCTGCTCTTTTGAATATTTAGCCTTTCCCAAAGATCACAAGGGTCTGGTAACAATCAATGAAAACTTTTGGTAATGAAGTGTATGAACAAACTACTTGTCCCTTACCATCACACAACAGTTATTCTTAGTAAATATAGTGACCATGGCAGCATGCACAGAAGACTTGAACAAAACTGTGGATAAAGTACAGGTAGTCCATGCCGGAATAAGTGAAAGTAGTTAAAATAATATTATGAATACTTTAGTAAAACAAGTTCTTATTGCTTAAAATGGCTGGCTGTGAGGCAACCAAAACATAAAGTTTTCCCTTAACCAGTTGAAAGAGTTTTGAAAACATGTCTTCCTTGTACAAAAAGACAATCGCATTATTCATAATATTCAATTTATTCCATATTTACTCAAAGTGCTTCTTGCAATCACTCTCTGTTATGTGTCTAGTTTAGTGGCTAAACTTGTTGTTAGCTATTGAATAGAAATGATCCCGTAGTTGTTACAAAAGGTGCATGGTGTTTCATATCAGATACAAAATGATTATCTTATATTATAGCAGTGGGACCTAAGTATGATGTCAACACAGGCCACACAAGTTCTTCATTGAAATGCGAAGCTCCATTGTTTGTACTATCAAATAAATGTAATGTGGACTTTCAGTTTTAATATCTCACACTCAGCCCTTGTTGGAATGTGGTGAAGTATTACTACATGACATATGGAATTATTTTAGTGGTTTGTGATCTTCCAGAAGTGATATGCACATGCAATAATGATTCACACTAATCTTGTAAGTGTTTATATCATAGATGTAGTACAGTTATGGTGCATGCTAACAAGTACTATAGTTAGCACATACTATGTATGTATTGTCTCAACTATCAGTACCTCTGTGTTAGTGATCCAGGGTACTTCCCCCTCTACTTCCTTTATTATATTACATATTTGAATCAACGCTCATTTATTGGATTGACTGTATAATCCCTGTTATCTGTACCCAAAAATTCTTCTGCCATATTATATGATGCATATCTGTAAGATGTTTCCATTTATGGTTACAGTCTTTACAATGTGTTTTATTAACTTTGACAATTGGCTAGTGTATATGTTTCAACAGTTGATCTTGTTTAGCCAAAAAATTAAGAACATATATGTGTTGTCATTGCATTTCTTGTCACATGTGTTCATGACAAATAATATCAATACTATACATCTCTAAACTCATTTGACTAGACCTTGTAATGTATCCAGGTCTCATCTTCTTGCTATACGTTACTGTACAGTGGGACATTGCTGTGAGGTACAATTTTTTACAAGGCTGGTACAATAGCCTCCAGTATAAGTTTCTGTAATTGTCTGCGAGACACGAACAATTTTTCCATAATTCTACACACCTCTTTGAATACTATGGCAAAGTTATGAAAAAGAGTACAGATGATTTAGGCAAAGTCTGGTCACTTGAAAATGTAAGTAATTCAGTCTGCCAGCAGAATTTTTGTGAGTTATGCTTTGATTTACAAATTTTGCAAAAGTTTGGATCTCACACACATATCACACTGTACAGTATGTAGCTAGATAGTGGATTAGGGTAGGTAGTTTCTGTGTATTGACAACTATCCACTTGTTTTTGGTCTTGTATAACAATGTATAATCTGTTTGTGGTTTAGTACTGTTTGACCAACTCTAGTACCTCCTACATGTGTTTAATTTCTGTGGGAGGGAAATTAACATAGTTAATCAGCAATTGAAGGATACTATGTAGGATTTCCCAGTTAATCATAGAAACTTGCTGAGCAATTTATAACATAATTATGAGATATAACAACTATTCCATGCATCCTATTATTGATAACTTAGTTTGTGATACTTATCTAAAGTTGTCAAGATATCCTAGGCTGAAGCCCTTTTCCTGATTTAATTTGCTAACTTGATGCAATATTTAATGCAACAACCCACCTATCCAAGAGAGATGTGCAATGTATATAGAATTAAAGCACTGCGTGACTTGAGGTGGTTTACACTATATAATCATAGTCACAGATGTATGTAGTCTTGCAGGCCAGACCGTTCTCCACACAGGGTGTTATTGCTTTCAGTATAAGTGCCTGTGTGGAAGAGTCTGGAGAATCTGGACCACATTATGTGAACTCGGTTGGAACTTAAATCAGATTGTAACATTTGCTTGACGTTACTATCGTAATTTCATCATGTCATTTATCAAACTGTGGGGGTAGGCCACATCAATGATCAAATGGCATGTCTGTCATGAGTTTTAATCCAAATTCCTCAGACCCTTCAGCATTGGTGCTTCGCTGAAACTGCACGGAAAAGAGTCTGGCATGTAAGACTGAGAGTCTGGCCTGCAATATGAAGGACTTTGGTATTGACCAGAAGCCATACTTTTCATAACCAACTTTGGGATACATGCAGCAGTGCATGTTCTTTTGTGTAATATCCTTGGTAATTATACAACAGAGATGGTGCAATTACACCCATGTTTGCTAAACTGTTGTACACATCATTGGTATAATAATGGGCTTCATTTCCTCTGTGTGATCATATATTGGATGACTCTATTAGTAGATGTGCTAAGGATTCCTAAGTTTGTATATGTATTGAAACAAGGTGTAAAGGAAACAAAATTGTGACAAGTAAAATTAAGCATGTAAACATCTTCCTTTTTGCATGTAATCCTTACAATAGATGTTTAACATGAGATATGTCAGTATTATTTACTCAAAGTGTACTAAAAATTACTCCAAGACTTTTGTTGGTCACTATTTTATTGTGCTTCACCTTGGAGTGTCATTATGCTACTTGGCTATCTTCCTCATTGTTGCCATAAGCATGCCCAGTTTATGTGAACACTGGGATATCAATCATCTTTAATGATGGGTTTTACAATATACTAGTTCAGACTTAAACTTACTGTACAACATTTTGACAAAAGGAAAAGTTGACAAATTTGCTAAATCAGTTAAATCTGTCAACTTAATTCGTCTAAGTCAACTTAATTCATCTAAGTCAGTCAATGCATTTAAAAGTGGGTGTTTCATCAAAGCTGATGAAGTGTGGATTTTTCAACTTACTTTCATCAAAAATTCCTGTCATATGCATTGGTCAGGGAAACTGAATGTGGTTATAATAACAGTTTAGTACTACTATTTGACTAACTCTAATACCTACAAGTGTTCTTATTGTGAGGAAGATTGCTCATCAGTGGTATAAAGCCATGGAAGGATATTGTGAATACCTTAGTGAAATGTTCAGACTGATTCTCTCATCATGGCCAGTAAAATGAAACAGAAAGGTAATTACAAGTTAGTGTTTACTACTTCTTAGAAAGAACCCACATGGCTAGCATGAAGAGTTGACTTCATATAACAGTGCTACTTATCTTAGGGTATGGAGGTTTGAGCTTTCCTACCCAAATATCTACCTAAAATCCAGCCTCACTTTTCCTTCACACCAGCTTGGCCATATATAATCAAACGCAAACCGCAAACGCTTGCAACAAGCTTCTGTGAAATTGTAATTAAACTGAACTTTCCACTAACTGACTACCTGACTGACTGACTGGCTGCCTGACTGACTAACTGATGCTTTCAGCCCAGTGTAACTTGACTAAGACTGCAGGCTTAATTGATTTCTTCTTTTTTCACTGTTTGATGTTGCTTATATTAGGCTCAAGTGCCTTTTCATCAATCACATCTGCTATATACATTGCATGCGCCATGGACTTTCCTTTGACCTCCTTTGTGTTCTATTATCTTTCTCTACTACCACATAGATGTTGAATCATGGTAACATGTCATGGCTTCAGTACTGGCTATCATGTTATGTAGTCAGTGGATTGATTGTACTTCTCATACTGTTCTATACTCTACAATGAGTAGAACATAGCTAAAAATGAAGCAGAATGGCCACTTCATTTTATAATAGTCAGAATGTGTGAGTGTATGAGAAGTGCAATCACACACTTTCCTTTGTCCTCATGTTGCAAGGACAGCTTTGCTAGCCTGCAACCTTGTCATCTTTCTTCCACCAAAAACGTTTTCCGTTCATCTGCCTCTTCTTAGTGGAATTCTCTCACTGATGCCACACATGTTACTTGTATTTATATCCTCTGTTTAGGACTCTTACTTTAATATGCTTGTGTAGTATATATAGCTATTTTATATTATTGTACATGTAACATGGTTGTCTATTGTTGTGCGTGTGCTTTGGTAGGGAAGAATGGCTTTTGCTGACTACCATGAGGTTAAACTAAAATCAATCAATCAGTGTTCAGTTTTAATTATCTGTATTGATTGATTACAGAGGAACTTGCACTGTTGTTCATTTGTACTGCTATATAACAGGTGTAACGTGGCTGAAAATAAAACAAAATGACCACTTTGCTTTTGATAATTGATATAGTCAGAGTGCAAATTCAGTCTTTTTATAATGTGTCTGATGCCATTCTTTCCTTTGATGTAGTATGCATTGTCATAAATCATGTTGCAAAAAAAGTAAACAAACAAGTGTAAGGAAAAAATTTATGTGACTGGATTTGCAAAAGGGGGTCTTCCACAAACATTCAATTTACTAATTTTGATGATTCATAACTTCAAACTGGAAAAGACTATTGACTTAAAATTTGGTCAGCAGTGAGCACCAACATTGCTTATTATATGGGGAAACTTTCAGGAATTTGCACTTTTTGATCACAGAGGTATGGTCTTCCAAGTTCATAGAATTGGATGTGTGTGGAATATCCCTTTTCGCAAATCCAGTCACAAATTAGAAATTTACATTTTTGATCATAGAAATAAAAAGCAATGAAGTAAGGGAGATTATCTATACATGCAATTATACTAGTGGACATTTAATCCCCACTTCAGTCATGGCTACACTATTGACAAGCTGAAGTAGGAATTAAATCTCAACTAGAATAGCTGCAGGTGTAAATGACCTCCCTTGTTTTGTTGTTTTTTGTTTTTGTGATCCCTATAAAGTTACTAATTTTTCATACTGTGTTAGTGATATCCTAAGTGTTACATCAGTTGTTTCCTTATGCATGTAAACACCTTGACATGACTTGTGTGACCAATTGCACATAATGACATTACATGTATATCCCATTATCATACAATGGGTAATAGAAGTGCAAACGGAAGTGGAGATTTGTGTATGTACTAAAACAAGTTGTAGCCGTATTATTACACTCATGTATAACTTGTTTTATTTTGACTGTGTGTGACATTTTTACATCGTGTCAAAACAACTCCTTATAAAGTTTATTAGTTTAACCACAAGTGTATTTTATTGGCAAGACAAGATTATTATGTTTTACTCTGTACACATATGGTGTATTGAAGTACTGTTCGTACTTACAAGGTGGTCATTGTGATTTCCAATACATTGTGTGATATATAGAGAAATTCTTGGTGTGCCAGCTTTGTATTAATCACCTTATCCATTAAGCAGTAAAGTGAAAAAATCCAGTTTGGAAGGTATTGGATTGCATTTTTAAACAAAGTAAACTGCAGTAAATATGCTTTATAGTTTAATGTGACCACATTTCACACTTGCAGGCTTAAGAGCACAAAACACTAGAGATAATTTACTTACTAGAAAACCACTTAAACTGGGTTACAGTATCAATAGCAAGATAGTAAGCTAGGGGACCTCCATAGTGTAGTTACTACAATTAAATGGTCCGGTTGTATTAATAGTGTGATGGTAAAAGAGATTTAAAGTATTGCATACAGGTCTCCATGAGGATTGGGTGACTGCAGATATTCCAGCACTGGCAGATGTATTGAATCATAAATGACCAGGTATAAAACTTTATTACATAGCTATTATGGAAAGATCCCTATATTAAGAGAATGAGTCTGTTGTTGGGTTCAAGCCACCAAGTTTAAAATGGAAATCTTATGTAAGCCCTTTGTAATGGACTTTATCCACAATGACGTCACGAGCACAAGATGGCCGCATTATTTGGGGTACGTACTAATGTACAGGCGCCTATGGAGAATTTTTTTTGATCAATCATATTTCAGCCAGGGGAGGAGATATCAAACTCTAAGCAACAAGTATTTGACAACACAACACAATTAACGAATTGGCTTTTGTTACATTATACCCATACCTGTTGACTACTGGTCAGTATCTTTCTGCATGACTGAAATATGATCGATCAAAACAATTTCTACATATAGGCGCCTGTACATTAGTACCACAAATAATGCGACCACCTTGTGCTTGTGACGTCATTGTGGATAAAGTCCATAGTTTGCAGGAATTGTTTGAGCACATAATTATACCTGACGATTAGATTTAGAACAGTGTAAATTAGTACCACAATTGGTGACTAATATTTTTCTGAAAGATCATTTCTCTATTTCCTAGCTGTAATGTTGATGATAATCCATACCACATGGAGCATGAATGTCACTCATGTATGAATGCATGCACCCATTGCATACATGTGTGGACAACAAAACATACACACGAACATGAATGCACGGTATACCTACCTGTGCTGTTTACATATATCTATACCAAATATTTAGTACTCGTGATGCAGTAAGTAGCTATAAGTCTCATAAACATACTTAGTTTTTCATCCACCACTGAATGCTCAAAATAGCAATATGGGCAGGCGGATTTAAACTTTATTTTTATGCACTAGATAGCTAAATTACATGACCAAGAATGCTACTGTTTTAGACTGCTCTAGCTAGTTACTAACTTTCAGAGTTGCTTAATGGCTGCATGATTAGTAGTACAAAATATCACTGATGTGGCAAAGAAAATGGTGATGTGGGTGGGGATGGGAAACAGATTATTATGTTCATGTGGCTATATGTATGTGTGTAATTGTTGTGACCTCTATGTATGTATTGTGACCTCTGTGGTACAATAAAGGACCCCATACTCTCAAAGAGGAAGGCTGTGGAAGAGACAAATGACCCTGATGTGGCAAATATGCACACCAATTAATGGTTCAAGTATTGGTCATGTGTCTAATTCATACCTTATTTGGTAATGTATTTAATATTATTTACCATCAGGAAACCATATAACATACTGGTGGTTGTTATTGCTTATATTATGGTGATAGTAGCTGACAGTAACATCATATTTGTTACATTGTGGTCTTCATACATGATGTAATTCTATGACATAAGAGATCAGGAAGGTTTTCTCAAATTGAAAATACAATTCAGATTTTCACATCTTCATCATATGATAATGAAATGATAATGAAAATGTATTTCATTCCCTGTGAATGGTGTTTACATGACATAAATGTAGATATATCCTGGCCTTCTGGATGTGTGACAATAAATGAGTTGCTAATGTGTAGTCATTTCCTGATAAGAATGTGACATAAAGGAAACATAAGATGTAATTAAGTATTCACAAACCATTTTAAATTGAGTAGGACTTACTGTTGTGTTGATCACTCTTACTTGTATGTATTCAAGGCAATGTAACACAGTGTTACAGCTGGGCACCAGCCTATTATGCTTTCAATTTTGCCTATTATGCTATACTGCAGTGCTCAAAATTTTGCATATTGTGCTAATAATTATGCTCAATTTTTTCTGCAGTTCCCATGTTTTGTTACTTTCTAATAGATAATGATAAACTTTGGTTGAATGACTGTTTAAAAAGTTAACACTCATTGTGCATTAAGAATTTGGCTACATTGTAAACTATAATAATGGTCGTGTCCACTCCACTGCGGCATCAACTGTTCTGTCCACTTTTTTCAGTGGCAGGCATTTTTTGCTTACAGTATGACATAATTATTCTGCCTATTATGCTAACATTATGCTTGATGCTTCAGGCACCCATTATGCTCAAAATTATGCCAGCATAATAGGCTGGTACCTAGTTACAGCCCACACTGAAGTCAGACTATTTTCAGTAGATTAGAATTTATATATCAGCACCTATATAATTGTACATGTCTGTATAATTTTGGCCACCACACTTGTAACTAAATCATAGACACTATATATCGTCTACTTCTATGCATATAGTTATATGACACTTAATTGTCTTCTTTATGCTTCACTATATTGCAAGTCTCAACTATTGGATGACTGCAATTAAATCTTTTGACTAACATGTCACAAGGCAGTTCCAGTGTTGAGTGCTTATATTCTTTAATCGATAAGTGCCTTGCAGCACTGCAAGGATCTGCAGACTATTATACTGTATTATGGAACTGGATAGAAGAGCACATCACAACATGATGGAACGCATTTGTGCATAGCTACCTGTAACCAATTTAAAGCTGGACAATTATTAATTATATAATTTTGTTGATTAATTGCACTTTTACCTGTGCTTGTATATTTAAGATTTAAGATTAGGTATACATCCTTTTAACTAAGGATGTATATGTATACATCCTTTGTTAAAAGGTTTCAGTGTACAGTAAGGCTACTACAATGAGATAACTTGTTTCTCATCAACCTCCCGCATCAAATTTTCTTGTGTACATGTGAACTCATTATTGCAGATTCAGACATTACTCGTGAGTTTTTTCACTACTGTGCTGGTTCCAATGCTTTCTAGAGCATCAACAACCACTGAGGCACCATCAGTGAGTGCTATATGAGAATATTAGCATTAGTACCGTGACCTACCCTCTGTCTACGAATGGGTTATCATCTCTAAGAGTCATAGTAGCTCTAGTGTTTCTTTTGTTACAAGCCTGCAGCAGCCCCTCCCCTAATAGACTAATCAGCCTGCAGATGCTAGCTAACACGGCATCGGCAGCTTCTGCTTGCTGCTGCTGCTGAAGATATGCCACCCCAAGACTGCATGGTGAAGGTACTAACTACTGTGGAGTTCTCCTAAAGGACTCTCTGATTTAGAAAGCCTTGTTATTACTGTGGTGAAGAAGCTGAAGTATATTTGAATTCTGAACTGCACGCCAAACACCTAAAATTCTAAAATAAAAAGGTAGACCATTATTATTGGTTTTGTCATAGATTCTCTAGTGTAGCTATAGTAGTAGCTACATTAAACTTCTGCAATTTATATGACTTAAAAAATAATGAGATAACCCTCCCGCCCGCATGTGTGATTCTATGAGAAGCTGATGAGAAACAAGTGATCTCATTGTAGTGGCCTAAACAATAATATACCACACACTTGTTTCTGTATTTTAGCTGAGTAGCTAGACGATGTTGTCCTTTGCGGAAATTACCTAATTGCGCGTGACGTTAGCAACTCGTCGCTGACGTATACAGCTCGGCGCTGACTTGTACAGCTCGGCGCTTGCGTATATATAAGGAGTTGCGAAGTGTACTGCTGCAGTCAGAACTCGATCGACTGAGTAAAACTTTACTGAGCTCTAATAAATTGTTCTATACAGCTGTTAAAATGTCTAGCGGAATAGTTGAAACACCTCTCAAGCTTGAAAACGTTCACGAGCTACTCAGAGTCGAAGACCAACTAAGAGTGGATGATGATATGCTAAAGCCAATGCTCCCAGGAAGAAGGTCTAATCACAACCGAGTTATTTACAATACTTCGTCTGTACCGGGCAAACAACCCAACAAAAAGTACTCTGACGATTTGCCTCCAAGAAGCGCCACCGTAGGAGCAGCAAATCTGTCACGAACCGAAAACCATGAATCTGAAAGCACTGCAAGACGACACAACAGTGTATTATGAACAGTGACTATTGCAATTCGGCATCAATACACTTATTTTTTAATGTATCTGTAAATTTCTGCACCGTAACTAGCTAGAGATAGCTAGCTAGCTACGTATTTGGAAATTGCCTACTGATGTGTTTGTTGAGTCCGTGTAGTCAGTCCAGTATACATCCTGTGTTATTTATCTATTTTATCTAATATGATGAAATTTGTTTAGTGTCAAAATGTGGGATATAGATTCTACATGCATGCATGGTGTGGGAGGGTGCACCGTGACGAGTAAATTAGCTAACTCGCGTCATGCAGATAACAAATCAGTGCAAGCAGCAACTGAGTTATCATGATAGCTATGCACCTATAGCTATCCCCTGACAAGTGTTAAGCAAACTATTAAAAATTTCATCCTTCGTGAAACTGGTCTTTTTTGGCAAATTGTTTCAAGAATTATTGATCTATCAGTTTCAATATTTTTTTGAAACAATCCCCCCCCGCATCGCCGTTTTTCTTACCTCACCAAGAATTTTAGCACCACTGGTGGGTTAGTGCAGCCATCCAGCACTTTTAAAGTTTATACCTTACTACAGCAGTCTAAGAAAACATTAACTAGCTACATTCTAAGAAAACTAGCTACATTCTGAGTCATTTTAAGTAGCTACTGAATTCAGCTATCTAGTTGGTAAAAAAATAAAATAAAAATCCTCCCTCTCCCACTGGTATTTTGAGTGCAGGAGGATGAGAAACTAATGATTAAGTTTATATGTAGCCTAACCAGCTGCATGTGGATTCTGGAAATCCATCTGTGCTTGCCTAACCCCCACCAGCGTTGAAACCGGGTCGGGTCATCCAGGTCAACCGGGTCACATTTTCTCCGGGTCATCCGGATCTAACCCTGTTTACAAATTATCCGGGTCTGACCCGGTTTACAAATTATCCGGGTCTGACCAGGATTGGATCACGCGAAAAACAAAATTGTTCGTTTGACGACGTGGAAACTTATAAACGCTATGATCGCGTAGCTCTTTCGTGAGCCACTCCCACTTATCGCGTTACAAACATACGCTCAGCCACGCCCATTTATTAGTAAGTGCAGTATGTAGCACGAAATTGAGGGTATATCTATGGTGAGGGGTAGCTATTGCTAGTAGGTGATGACCTTTTTTTTGTTGTTGTTTTTTTTTTTTGGTCTTCAATCTACAGCTAGGCTGAAGTTGCAATTCTAAAAGTCTGGATCTGCCCCTGTTTACTCAACACGAATCGAACGCTCAAAACGTAGTCTCGCTCGCTCGAGACTAGCCGAAACATAGCTCTTATCGCACGCCTCGGCTTTAATTAATCCGGGTCAGTGGGTCATCCGGGTCAGCAGTAGTGACCCGGTTTCAACGCTGACCCCCACCCTCCTCAAGTTCTATGAGGATTTGTAAACTTTTAAACAACTGCAACACTTCGCCATATACGTAAGACTCCACATTGTATAGAGATGATTCAGCAGTGAGCTACCAGATTTGTTCTAACTCTACCATGGCAATTAGGTCTAATCAACAATTACAGCTCAGATCAAACAACATGCATGACAGTATTACATGGAATGCAGGCATGCATGGATACAAAATGTTTCTAATTTAGGAGTAATGCACTTGTCAATTTCATGCCCCACCCCCGGGGAGGGTGGGAGAATACAGGGGATTGACAAATCGTGGTGTCAAATTCCTCACTACTGGGGCAAAATCGGCTGTCAAATCCCCACCCCCATAGTAGGGGATTTGACAACACCTCAAGGATGACTAAGCGCATATTTCATGCATGCGACTAGTAATAAAATTATAGCAAGTGCGATTTTATTGCTTAGAAATGCAACTACCGAAAATCGGTCAGTGAATTGGACAACTGTCAATTGCCCCAGGGGTGGGGACAAGAAGCAATGTCAAATCCCCACCTGGGGTATGGGGACGCCCCGGGGGTGGGGGGTGGGGCATGAAATTGACAAGTGCATAACTGTTGACGAACACTTAGCTCACCTGCAGGACAGCGTGATACGCAGTGAACGACTATACTCTTGGAGAAGACTGCTTTGCTTAACTTACTTAATTTCCATTGAATCATGACTCACCTACTCCAAACTAAGAGTTGATCAAGTATTCCTTTTTACCCAGAGCAGTCATTCCTGGACCTCCCTAGTCCCTACCAATCCAGGCTGAGATTAATGCACATTAGCGTGTTTGCCCCTGGTGGGCTGTGGTGTATAGTTGTGATGTACAAATTATTATTTGTTTGACTGTCAAGAGTCCCAGTACCAGGGAAAGTTTATATATAATATATTATTTGTTTGACTGTCAAGAGTCCCAGTACCAGGGGAAGTTTGTTTATATACCTCTAACCCCCTGCTTATCTTGTATTGTATACTATGGGATTTACTTATCTCTTGTTAGTATTTTTCTACACTGTATGTAAGGGTTTAGTCCTATGGTGGGTATAAGCAGCCATGTACAGTACATTGAATACAGAACTTTAAGTGAGTTGTATTCATTGGTTGCCAAACTTTGATTTCAAATTATAAGATTGCAAACTGGCGACTGCATGCCTCACAGTGGTATATGACTGACAATGCTATAGTCTCAAGCTTGCATTCAAAATGCATATAGCTATGTATGTTCTGTACATGGCTATAGTTGAATGCAACAGACAGGATATAACTAACAAACATGCAGATTGATACATGCAAATCTGTGTACATATGTACATGTTAATTATTACCTGTGTGATTATGTTTAGCATGCAATACATGTATATGTGGCATAGAGTCACTTGCTGTTTATAGTCATATTCCATTGTAATAATGCAGGGGCGGATCTAGGATTTATAAAAGGGGGGGCTAACTAATTTCTTGGGTAGAGGTGTGCGAAGCACACTTCCCAGCATGCAAAGCATGCTGGAACTAGGGGGGTCTGGGGGCATGCCCCCCTCCAGGAAAATTTTGAAAAATAGATGCTAAAATACTGCAATTTGGAGACATTTCCACATAAAATTCATACCTGTAGATATTTTATATACTGCCTTTAGATTATAGGTATGGCTCTCTGAAGCATTTTACTAATGGAAAAGTTTGGGTAGGTACAGACATATGAAGTGCCATTTGTATCAGAACCTTACTTAATATTAGATATTTATAAAGAGCATACCAAGGGTATATATAAATACCCAGTTTATTTACTATATACCCAGGTTATTTACTATATATCTATAATATTAAGTAAGGTTCTGATACAAATGGCACTTCATACAGACAACCAAGTACATGATGCACCCCTCTCACGATTGCACAACACTGAATAGGTGCATGTTAGAATAAGAATGTTGAAAGTGGAAAATTTTGAAATTTCAAGATTGAATCTGAGCGAGAGCATTTTCAATGGAAATTGTGTACCTGAATTAAGTATTGCCATACATATTAACTACATAAGTAGATGAATGAAGCCCTTTAAACAGACCAATGCACTTCATTGTATGTATAGGTGCAGGCAGATTTGGAAAAATTCCACGACAGAACCAACTACTTGTTTCCAGCGAATGTTCTATTAGAGTACTTAGCTGACTGCTCTATTAGAGTATCTCGATCTTATACACCTCCAATGCTGATCCGAGTCCTTGTTGCATAAACTTTAGCATAACTCTACTGATAATACCTTGGAAAGATGTTTATAAGATGGTTTTATGAGTATTTGAATTATTAGTGATCATATAATTATGCTAAGACAACATTTCATTATAATACTCAGCATATTGATCAAGTAAAGCCTAAATATGAAGGGGGGGGGGGGGGAGGGGGCTTCAGCCCCCAAAGCCCCCCCCTGGATCCGCCCCTGTAATGTGTAGTATATCTTCACATCAGCTGTGATGAGTGAAGCTATATAGGTCACACAAATACCTTTGAAATCAAAATGAAAATATGGTTAATCACATTTCTTGTTAATATGTTTCTACTGCATATTGGATGTACTATGATTTTCAACTATGTTACATGTGTCAACTAGTTAGTGCTGTGTGGTTGTGCTCAAGTGGAGCTCAAGTGTAAACAACAGTTACATCACTGCAACGGATACATCACTTTAAATACTGGTTACAGCTGGAACTACACTTGTATAGCAGCTAGTTGTACAGTGGCTTCATGCTGTATTGGGTGATGAGTACAGTGGTGTTTTAGCAACTAAAGTTGTTATGTAATGATTGTTGTGACTTGATGGGTAGGTGCAGTATTGACACCACTGCTTTATTACAAACAGCCAATGTAACCATATACTGTGCAAAATAAGTTGTCATCAAAACATGATGTTAGTCATGTCTTCACTGTCTCTATATGGAACTGGTAATCATCCATTATAGGTAAAAGACTCTTTCAGTTGTGTAGTCTGCTTGGTATCTCTGTAATTGGTATCTCTATCTCTAATTGGTATCTGTGTAATGGTCATAAGTACAAATGTGATATTAAATCAGAAAGATTTGAGATGTGTGTATTCTTTATGTAAGGAATTGAGGCTATCCTAGTTGTCACCTCCAAATCTTAGGATATATCTCCAGTTAGCACAATGGAGGGTGTACATAAAAGATAGGGTCTGAGATACTGGTTTACCATAAGCCAAGGAACCTAAGAAATAGGTCAATAATTTTTATCTTACTTCATGGAGAAAAATTGAGAAATTGAAAAGTTTGTATTTGTGCAGGAAGAACATTATAATGTTTACACAGCATTGCAGGTTGTAACTGATCTGAGACCATGTATGGATGAGTATTAGCACACTGTCAATATTGACTAATGAGTAATTTTTTTCTAGTATGGCTTTTTGGGAAGGGTAGAGGAGTAAAGAATATTAGAACAACTTTATCGATGGAATCTTATGATCTGTGATGCCACTGCATGTGGTCTGCAATGCAAGTAGGAAATCTTGAGCTGTATCTTCTGTATTTATACCATGCATAGATGGTGCATGAAACCTTTACAAAGAAGACAACAAAACCAGAAATTAACTAATAGCTACATTATTGCAGATAGCATTGAATGTCTAGTGGAAAAACCCTAACTAGCACTGGGTATTATTTCTTGACTGCATTTACACAATTTGGCTTAATAGTGCACTCTGATTGGTGCTACTAGCTGTAATGAAATTCACTTTGAAATGCATTTTGATTCCACATTAATCCACTGTGCGGCACTTTTGTATGACTGCATCCTATCACCGCTCAAGCTGATTGCAAACTAGCACATCATGTATGTAGCTATATACGGTATTATACTATACAGCGCATACCGTACCTTCAGTATTCCTGGATTACACAACTTAACGTCTTTGCAAATTGTAACTATAATCATCTATGCATGCTGAGTAGCTATTAGACCATCTGTTTGAAATCATGTTAAGTTACTTCCACAACACATGAGAAGGAATGTCTATAATGGTTATATGTATTATGTAACTGCATTGTTTGCGACACAAACAGCTAATTAACTCATAAAAATTAATAACAATTGTTAACTATATAATTATTATGTGAACAGTGGCAAAGTGTACTGCTGTCAGAATTCATTTGACAAAATTACTGATCAAACCTGTATATACAGTAACTGAAATGAAATGTCTAGTGGAATAGTTGAAATGCCCCTCAACATTAACAACTATATTATAGTTGAGAAGTTAAATTAATAATCAGTCAATCAAATCATACTCTATGTCCATGTCACTGCTGCTCCTGCCAACCAATCCTAATCAGCTGTGGTTTTAAGCACATGTAGTAGCTAATATTATATTTCTCTGGCTGTGGGTGTAGGTTCTCATTAAAAAGCATTTAAATAAATGAATAGTAAAGAAACTATACTTTTGACTGTATCTTATTCATCAATAATGTTTTCTATAATTCCATTTCTTTGTCAGTGGGCATTGTAGAATTATCTTGTCCACTTGGTCAAAATACAAGACTTATATGTATTTGTACATACTGTTGAAAACAATGCAAAAAGAATGTTTACACAACTACTTGCAATTGTTCATGATCATGAGTTAGACTGTTTGAACATTTCTCACTGCTACACCTTTGTATAGAAGTCAGTGTGTAGTATTGGGTCACTATCATATTTTGTAATTCCATCAAAACAATTAAGGATGTAATTATATCTAATCAAAAACAGCCAAGCTGTAAAAAAAGGTGCGGCCCCCAAAAAGGCCATGGTGAAAAAAGATGTGAAATCCAAAGTGGCGGCCAAGAAATGGCTGTGATGGTAGGTTAATGGTAAAAATTAGAAGTCAGTGTGTAGTATTGGGTCACTATCATATTTTGTAATTCCATCAAAACAATTAAGGATGTAATTATATCTAATCAAAAACAGCCAAGCTGTAAAAAAAAGGTGCGGCCTCCAATAAGGCCATGGTGAAAATCATCAAAATTCACCTGAATTGTCATTATTAAAATTTTTACCATTAACCTACCATCACAGCCATTTCTTGGCCGCCACCTTGGATTTCACATCTTTTTTCATCATAGCCTTTCTGAGGACCGCACTCTTTTTTTACAGCTTGGCTGTTTTTGATTAGATATCACTTCTTTTTGTATTTGTATACTGCAAAGCCAGCCTTTGGCTGGCTTTGGGGCTTTTTTAACCCATGCGTTTTTTTATTTACCACAGGAAGAAGAAAAGAACTTATTTTTGATTTTTAATACTTCAATTATTTTTGATTTTTAATACTTCAATTATTTTTGATTTTTAATACTTCAATTATTTTTGATTTTTAATTATACAAATTATATACATATATTTATTACATGCCCATTATTCCCCACAGGATATTTTTTAGCAGCTGATCTCTCTACTGGGTGACTTAAAATATAGCTGAACTATATACAGGATGGTTTCTTTGTAGCTGAACTCTCTACAAGATAAATTCTTCTAGCTGATTTCTCTACAGGGTGATTTGTTTCTAGCTGAACTCTCTACAGGTGATTTGTTTGTAGCTAAACTTTCTACATCCATGGTGGTTTCTTTGTAGCTGAACTCTCTACATGATGGTTTCTTTGTAGCTGAACACTCTACAGGGTGACTTCTTCTAGCTGAACTCTCTACAGGGTGATTTGTTTGTAGCTGAACTCTCCACATGATGGTTTCTTTGTAGCTGAACTCTCTACAAGGTGACCTCTTCTAGCTGATCTCTCTACAGGGTGATTTGTTTCTAGCTGAACTCTCCACATGATGGTTTCTTTATAGCTGAACTCTCTACAAGGTGACCTCTTCTAGTTGATCTCTCTACAGGGTGATTTGTTTCTAGCTGAACTCTCTACAGGTGATTTGTTTGCAGCTAAACTCTCTACATGGTGCTTTCTTTGTAGCTGAACTCTCTACATGATGGTTTCTTTGTAGCTGAACTCTCTACAAAGTGACTTCTTCTAGCTGAACTCTCTACAGGGTGATTTCTTTGTAGCTGAACTCTCCACCCGATGGTTTCTTTGCAGCTAAACTCTCTACATGGTGCTTTCTTTGTAGCTGAACTCTCTACAAGGTGACCTCTTCTAACTAATTTCTCTACAGGGTGATTTGTTTCTAGATGAACTCTCTACAGGTGATTTGTTTGCAGCTAAACTTTCTACATCCATGGTGGTTTCTTTGTAGTTGAACTCTCTACATGATGGTTTCTTTGTAGCTGAACTCTCTACAAGGTGACTTCTTCTAGCTGAACTCTCTACAGGGTGATTTGTTTGTAGCTGAACTCTCCACATGATGGTTTCTTTGTAGCTGAACTCTCTACAAGGTGACCTCTTCTAGCTGATCTCTCTACAGGGTGATTTGTTTCTAGCTGAACTCTCCACATGATGGTTTCTTTGTAGCTGAACTCTCTACAAGGTGACCTCTTCTAGTTGATCTCTCTACAGGGTGATTTGTTTCTAGCTGAACTCTCTACAGGTGATTTGTTTGCAGCTAAACTCTCTACATGGTGCTTTCTTTGTAGCTGAACTCTCTACATGATGGTTTCTTTGTAGCTGAACTCTCTATAAGGTGACCTCTTCTATAGCTCAACTCTTTACATGGTGTCTAGTTTCTAGCTGATCTCTCTATAGGGTGATTTGTTTGCAGCTGAAATCTCTACAGGGTGATTTGCTTGTAGCTGAACTCCTTACATTGTGTCTAGTTTCTAGCTGATCTCCACAGTGTGATTTGCTTGTAGCTGATCTCTCTACAAGTTGATTTGTGTGTAACTGATCTCTCTACAGGGCAATTTGTTTGTAGTTGAACTCTCTATAAGGTGATTTGATCTCTCTGCAGGTTGATTTGTTTGTAGCTGAACTCTCTAAAGGGTGATTTGCTTGTAGCTGAACTCCTTACATTGTGTCTAGTCTCTAGCTGATCTCTCTACAGGGTGATTTGTTTGTAGCTGATCTCTCTGCAGGTTGATTTATTTGTAGCTGATTCTGAGTGAAGTCTCAAAAGGGTGATTTGTTTCTAGCTGATTTCTCTACAGGGTGATTTTTTGTAGCTGATCTCTCTGCAAGTGGATTTGTTTGTAGTCGATCTCTCTACAGGGCAATCTGTTTGTAGCTGAACTGTCTATAAGGTGATTTGTTTGTAGCTGATCTCTCTGCAGTTTGATTTGTTTTAGCTGAACTCTCTACAGGGTGATTTGTTTGTAGCTGATCTCTCTGCAGGTTGATTTGTTTGTAGCTGAAGTCTCTACAGGGTGATTTGTTTCTAGCTGATCTCTCTACAGGGTGATTTTTTTGTAGCTGACCTCTCTTCAGGGTGATTTGTTTCTAGCTGATCGCTCTACGGGTTGATTTGTTTGTAGCTGAAATCTCAACAGGGTGTATTGCTTGTAGCTGAACTCCTTACATTGTGTCTAGTTCCTAGATGATCTCTCTACAGGGTGATTTGTTTGTAGTTGATCTCTCTGCACATTGATTTGTTTCTAGCTGATCTCTCTACAAGTTGATTTGTGTGTAGCTGATCTCTCTGCAAGTTAATTTGTTTGTAGTCGATCTCTCTACAGTGTAATTTGTTTGTAGCTGAACTGTCTATAAGGTGATATGTTTGTAGCTGATCTCTCTGCAGGTTGATTTGTTTTAGCTGAACTCTCTACAGGGTGATTTGTTTCTAGCTGATCTCTCTACAAGTTGATCTGTGTGTAGCTGATCTCTCTGCAAGTTGATTTGTTTGTAGTCGATCTCTCTACAGGGTAATTTGTTTGTAGCTGAACTGTCTATAAGGTGATATGTTTGTAGCTGATCTCTCTGCAGGTTGATTTGTTTTAGCTGAACTCTCTACAGGGTGATTTGTTTCTAGCTTATCTCTCTACAGGTTGATTTGTGTGTAACTGATTTCTCTACAAGCTGATTTGTTTGTAGCTGATCTCTCTGCAAGTTGATTTGTTTCTAGCTGATCTCTCTACAAGTTGATTTGTTTGTTGCTGATCACTCTAAAGATTGATTTGTTTGTAGCTGAACTCTCTGCAAAGTGTTTTGTTTGCAGCTGATCTCTCTACAGGATAATTTGTTTGTAGCTGAACTCTCTGCACAGTGATTTGTGTGTAGCTGAATTCTCTAGAGAGTGATTTAATTGTAGGTGAACTCTCTACGGGTGCATGACTTGTTTATAGCTGAACTCTCTACAAGTTGATTTGTTTGTTGCTGATCACTCTAAAGATTGATTTGCTTGTAGCTGAACTCTCTGCAAAGTGTTTTGTTTGTAGCTGATCTCTCTACAGGATAATTTGTTTGTAGCTGAACTCTCTGCAAAGTGATTTGTGTGTAGCTTAATTCTCTAGAGAGTGATTAAATTGTAGGTGAACTCTCTACAGGGTGCATGACTTGTTTACAGCTGAACTCTCTTCAGTGTGACTTGTAATGTTCTGAATCTCTACAGTGATATAATTGTAGCTTAATTCTCCACAGGGTGACTTGCTTCTTGCTGAACTGTCTATAAGATTAATAATTTGCAGCTGAAGTCCCTACAGAATAACTTGTAATGTAATAGAATTCTATAATGGAGTAAATAAATTAGCTGAATGCTCTATTAGGGTGACTGTTCTATTAGAGTATCTCGATCTCGCATTTGCTACACAGAGTTGGCTTTCGAATCATAACTCAGTGGTTTGTAATCCAATTCTTCTATACTACTGCAAGGACTTTCTATGAAGCTTATTCCAGCTATACACCGATTTTCAGCTCATTGCTCTTAGCGGTTTGCCTAGTAGGCGTAAAAACGAATACTTTTTTATTACTAAAAATCGATCGCGTAATTGTGACACAGGTTGGATTTTGTGTCATATCTCCGTGGTCTTAATCTCGATTCCTTTCAAACTACCAAAAGGAACTCCTACGATGGTTACTCCATCTACATAGCAATTTTCAGCTCAGTCCATGAAGCGGTTTACCCTGTAGGCGTGACAACAAATCGATCTTGTTTTACGCGAATAATCGGTCATAACGCCTGAACCATTCATCGGGTTTGCACCAAATTTGATGCTAGGATGCGCCTTTGGACTCCCTTTCTGTGTGCCAAATTTCAAGGCAATCGGAGCACGCGTTTTCGTTTTATAGCAATTTTTGCAAGTGTGCGAAAAGACGAAGAAAAAAAAAACGAAGAAAAAAAAAACGAAACTATGGCCGCTCATATCTCGGAAATGGCTGGAGTGATTTCCTTCAAATTTGGAATGTAGACTCCCCTAGCTGGCGGGCAACTCTGCAGCAAATTTGGTTTCAATCGGATAAGTTATCACCGAGATACGAAAGTGGGAAAATGACGTTTTCTTTCTTCCTGTCAATATACTCACGGTGTGGCGCGCCGGCTTCTTGGGCCGCACGACACACTATCGTGTGTCTTGATAGCTTTATACAGAAAGATTATGGGATCATTTTGAAGCCAGTGTTAGAGACCAAGATTCAAGACCTAAATTGAATGGAAAGAACCTTGATCTCTATATTTTGGTGACTGCTTTATTAGGGTAGGTGAATGCTTTACTAAAGTATCTCAATTTTCCATTTCTATTTTATGCTAGCAGATTTTGAGAGATGTTTCCAAGAGGATATTATATTATTTTAAAATTGTCCTATTGTTTTGTAACTATTCCTGATTCTTTTTGCCACCTATTATTCCGACATATTCTGAGAGGGTCCCAATATACATACTACAATTGACCCACAGTGATCTGTGATATTATTATTTATTATTATTATTTATTTACAGGTAATTTATAAGGCTAAACAGCCTGTTACACCTGATCAACAGGTAAAAAAAGTACAAGTAGACTAATTACATACATTTATACATAGTGTTAGATGAATATTGGTCAATCAATTTCTTAAAATCATCAACTGATGCTGCACATGCTACTTCTTGGGGTAAATTATTAATATACACAATGATGATTTCCCTCTAGAATTTGAAGTACAGCATTTAGTTCATCATATAAAACATCTATAGGGTCATTCCGTGTCAAATCAACAAGGAATTTAAGGTCACCTCTCGGATTTTGATGAAACTTGGTGTGTTTGTAGTACCTATGATGCTTATCACTCATGCAAATTTTTAGTTCCATACATTCCATAGTTTCTGATTTATGACCACAAATATTTTGAATATTTCATGAAAATTTGGTCCATCTCTAGTTACAAAATCAATTGCAACCTTGCACTGTGTAAATATTTGTAAACACAATTTTCAGTGATGGAAGACTGTTGATTGACCTTTCCAGTGATCCCTAAATTATGGGATATTTACTTAATTATGGTTCAAAAGTACTTCATTGAAAACGTTAATCCCTTATATTTTGAAAAATGCTGTTTGAAAATTTTCAAATTCTTTTGTGAATAATGATTGGGTATGTTTGATAAAATTTTTGTGGTGGGACCACAATGGGCTCAAGAGATATAATGAATTATGTTGTGGTATGCGGTGGAATTTGCAGTCTATTATTGCTGTATTGGAGTGTACACCTCTAATAACCACTCGCAACAAGGCCATGCCAAGTTTGTCTTACAGAGTGAAGATGTCTAGGTGCAGTGTAACCTGTATTAGTGACCACCTGTATTGAAAGGCCATCTATGTGCTGCAGTTAAGTTATACTTCTTTAATGTATAGCACCAAAGCATCAATCCTTTCTAGCAAATCCAAAAATGGTCCTTATTAGACAGGTTGACTATAAATTACAGATCTGACCACCATGTGTCCATGAACATCATGTAAATGTACTATCTCTTCATAAATACCGTCTTTATTAAGTTGAATACCACTGTAGTGGACTTAGCCATATTAAAGTTCCGTATGTGGCTACATAGATACATACAACAGAACTCTTCAGAAGGGATACCTGGATATCTTGATAACCAGGACACCTGTTTATACACTGTACTCCCACTCTAGTGGTGCACATACATTTAGACCAAGATACTTCTGTGGCTTCTGTAATATGAGCACTTTATTATGTTCCTAGCAATGGAGGGGTTTTACCATACATGCATTAATTGTACCTCAATATATGAAATTAATTACTACATTACTTTACATTCATGACCACTTTGAAGATCAAGTCATAAACTAATGCACATACTCACATAGGACATGCTGACCACATACTTAACATTTGCCTGTACTGATCTTCAAAGCGTCAACCCAAAATACTTTGAAAAACCATTTTAGTAATTACAGTACTGTAAATCACACATTGAGGTGCAAGCAAGTGTTAATAATGTAAAAACTCTTGGTACAAGTAATGCATCTACTATATATAGTGTAACTATTCTATTCCCTGGACCATTGACGAAGTGTTCATTTTTGAGAAACCACAGACTTGTCTTGGGCCCAAACTGTACATACAACTATAAAGTAAGATCATGAGGCTATTAAGGTTCCCAGGTATCCTTTTTGAGGACGTCTATTGTACCTATGCAGCCATGTACGTAACTTGAATAGTGTAGAGTGGGGATGTGTATGTGAGTGCACTATGGCAAGATTTTACTTAATAAATAAGGTATAACTGAAGAGATGGTACAACATTAATGTGTTTATGGACGCATGATAATCTCATTTATAGTCAACCTGTCTAATAAGGACCATTTTTGGATTTGCTAGAAAGGGTTGATGCTTTGGTGCTATACATTAATATCCAATTAAAGTATAATTAGCTAAAGCTTATAGATGGTCTTTCAATACAGGTGGTCATTAATACAGATTGCAATGCACCTAACACCTTCACTCTGTAAGACAAACTTGGCATGGCCTTGTTGCGAGTGGTTATTGGAGGTGTACACTCCAATACAGCAATAATAGACTGCAAATTCCACCGCATACCACAACATAATTCATTATACCTCTTGAGCCCATTGTAATCCCACCACAAAAATTTTATCAAACATAGACTATGACCCAATCATTATTCACAAAAGAATTCGAAAAATTTCAAGCAGCGTTTTTCAAAATATAAAGGATTAACGTTTTCAATGAAGTACTTTTGAACCATAATTAAGTAGATATCCCATAATTTAGGGATCACTGGAAACATCAATCAACAGTCTTCCATCACTGAAAAGTATGTTTAAAAATATTTACACAGTACAAAGTTGCAGTTGATTTTGTAACTAGAGATGGACCAAATTTTCATGAAATATTCAAAATATTTGTGGTCATAAATCAGAAACTATGGAATGTATGGAGCTAAAAATTTGCATGAGTGATAAGCACCATAGGTACTACAAACACACCAAGTTTCGTCAAAATCCGAGAGGTGACCCTAAATTCCTTGTTGATTTGACATGGAATGACCCTATAGTCATCAATGGCCACCTACAGGTGAGTTGAGACAAATCATAACTGTTTTGTAGAACTTTACACTGCCCCAATGTGTCACACAACTTTGAGCTTTGACATTATGACAGTATGTATATCAATAGTTACAAAAATAAGAGTGCATGCATGGGATAGGGCAGGGTGTTTCCATAGTATGATGCTGGTTCGTGGTATGGTTTCCACTCAAGTGTTCATACCAGTCACTGGGGTATGGTTAATGATTTTAGTAAAGTACTGCTGGAGACCAAATTAAATTATGCACTGTTTCTAAAGCCTTTGACAAACTACTTCACAAAAGACATGGTTACAAATTGTCACATTATGGAAGAAACAGTCATTTAGAATGGATCAAAATTTTCTTGTCGGATAGCTAAAACTCAAGCAGCCAGTGCATGGGGAAAGCCTTCTACAGTATTAACTATCTTGCACACCTAAGACCACGTTACTATAATTTAATATTCAGCAATGACGTCACACAAAACTTCCACTGCATCATTAAATTTTATGTATTGTAGATAGTATCTTAAATTACAACATCATCTGTTGAGGAAGAACAAAGCAAGCTATATATAACAACATGAATTTATATTATTCATCAACTTTATTTGCTTCCCAGCAATTGATTACATGCATTTAAGCAATGAATTAATTTTATAATCTTAGTTTTAGCTATTTTATAGTATGATCATTGTTAAATTATACTACATACTCTATAGGCTTCTTTTGAACAGCTAAAAAAATACAATACAATGATGAAACTCAATAGCTTCCCTAATTCTTGTGATGGTGTATACTAAAAAATATCAAAAGATAATTTCTTTCCAAGTTTGTGATTTTGCTTACCTGTTAATTATGGTATGACATCTACTGATAATAATATGCATATGTGCATTGCAGCAGAGAAATGCATGACGGAGATTACTAACTGAATTGTACACTACTAACACATACAAATTGTTAATGATCTTTGCTTGTTTGCTGTGGTCATTTTTATAAATCAAGTCATGATTTAAGTCATGTTCCAAACATCATGATCATACACTGCATATGATGAATATTCAAAATGCTTATGTTCACTGAAAGACCAATGGAGAATGCATTATACCCAAGTTATGCATCTCTTGTTTGTTGTATATATTCATTGTATATAGTTAAGAAAACGTATGTATATATATATATATATATACTTCTATAGGATGCATGCGTACACATGAAAGTTGAGTTTGAACAAATTAAGTATAGAACAAGCAGGCATGGTATATATGCTCAAGTGCTTGCTAGTGCATGCAGACATGCACAAGTATCAAAGAACAGTTGGTAAAACAATGAATTGGGAAAAATTTAAGTATGGTCCTTTTGAAGATAGTCTAATTGAAGAATTATTTGTAAAAGGCACAAAGGCATCACATGACACAAACAATGATTGTTACAGATAAAGCTTTATTTTCTAAACTTAGCATAAAATTATACACCCAGTCAATGGATGGAGCATTCAATCCCACATGTATTCATATCCTTCATCACGTGCTGGGAGAATACTGCTACATTTACGTGTAGGAAATCCCTAAATTAAAAAAAATGCTCAGAAAATTATTATAGCTAAATTGCATATTATTTGGAAATGCAATACTAATAATCATGGCAGTTCACTTCATTGCAGCCTTTATTGTTGTCATTGCTAATTAAGTCAAGTACAATTTCAAAACAATAGGGATTCAATATATTACTGAAAATTCTTACTGTAATTAGTGAAACAGTTTCTGTGTAAATGATACAATGCATAGTTAGTGAATCACATACAGTGTACGCAGCAACATGAAACAAGCCAGATAACACTTGTAGAAGCCATTGATATTGTCATCTACAGCTGTATTAATTTAGTGCATTGACATTCCATTCTGATTTATGCAACTATATGCACTTGTGTCATTCCAAGTTGACTGTGATTGATATCAATTCCACATCATGTACTTCCAATAGAGTACAGCACTTGTATTGTATATGTAATACAAGAATATAAATATGTATCATCACGCAATTTTTATCATGTGTGGCTATAAGGTTTCATACATGATTTCATACATGATTTCATATACACTCCATGAATTCTGAGCAGAGTGAGAAATTAAAGTTACTCAGTTGTGATACATACATGCCCCTAGCTATGTGTTGACCATCTCTGTGGCTTAGAATGCATAGCTAGCCAGGTGCGTAGAGTGGCTTGAGAATTTTATACCGTTTATTTGCTCTAACCAGTATTAAAGGACTATTCAGATAAACAGTTCTGGTGTTTTACTACACAGTGTGCTATATGTGTCAGGTGACCTGTGTGAAAATGGGGAATATAAAACTCAATTTCTGAGTTCAAGTTCTGTATTTTATTTTGTTGTGTCATATCAGAGCACTATTATTGTGCTATCACTGCAAGTAGCTGCCAGTACCATGAATTTTAATACAAGAGATCTAAACGTATGTAGCTGTAGCCTATAGTTATTAACAGGTGGCTGAAAACCCATAACTAAACCCTAATAGAATCATGAGAATTGATACCATAGATGGTACAGTATGCTAGCTACAGTAACTGTGGAACCAAATTCTGTTATATGTAGTATATACCTCATGAGATTGTGTGAAACAATTACTTACCATATTCTTATTAAACTAATAAGGACTTGGGAGATGATTGTAGTGTAATGATGCAAAACTTTTTGTACCCCATTAGGATTTAATTTTTAACTGTATAGCTACTCCAGTAACTAGTAAATCAGAACAAACTTCAGTTTTCACAATCCCCAAATGTGTGTCACTCTTCACTTAGCAACTTAGTCCCACGCTGGTATTGCGCCATCAGTTCATTATGAACTGATGATTGTGCTTATGTGAACTTTAAAAGAAATGCCAAAGTAGTGATTAGATTGTGGGAATAGTTGCGCTTGCTTCCTATCCGCTTTCAAACAACCAATTTCACCAAACTTTGAAGTAAAAATCTTTCCTACATCAATCAACGAAGACCAGGCTCAAGGACTACTACAGAAGAGGCCAGTTTCGACGCTTAGACCCGCGCAACAGACGCGCGACTGACTGAAACGCGAGAACCTTGGTACCGTGGTGAATAACGGTACCTGATCAGGCTAGTTTCAAGTTATAGTCTTACACTTGTTTGTTTTTGCTCGTTTTACCAGAGTGCTCGCCAATTGGAAATGGCCAGCGGAATAGCCAAGACCAAACGCCTAGCAAGCTCTCCAGCCAATAAGGAGGAAAAGAAGGCAAGAGGAGATCAGTGTATGGTTTGTTCTGAACCAGCTACTGCTGACATATTTGAGTGTCTATGGTGTGAGGGACGTCAGCACGCAAGTTGTTCAAAGCTAAGTACTGATGAATGTAATGCTATAGCTAACATATCAACACCAAATATTGTATTCTTTTGTTCCTCTTGTATTCAAGTGGTCCCTGTTGCTTTACGGCACTATGACAATCAAGTGCTTGTTGAATCTAGAATTACAGCTGTCGAAACTTCCGTCATCGAGATTCAATGTTCTGAACGAAAACTTCATGAATCAGTGAAATCTGTTGAATCACAAATTGAGTCCTTTCAAAAATCAATAAAGTCGTTACTAAATGAGCACACTACACAGTTATCAAAGGTCTCTACTTCTGTTAATGCTGTACCCCCTGAATCTGCAGAGCAAATTGCAGTGTCTTTACTTTCCGAGCAAAAAGAGAAAGAAAAGCGGCAGTTGAACATAATGATCCATAAGTTAGAAGAATCCACTGCAGATGATGGCCAATCTAGAAAGCAAGATGACATCAAGAAATGTGTATCATTATTTCAGAATTACTTGGGAGCGAAAGTGGCTATTACAAATGCTTTCCGTTTAGGTAAAAAATCTAACCGACCACGTTTACTTAAACTAACCCTTAGCAGTATGGAGGAGAAAGCCTTAATACTAAGAAATAAATCTAAACTAAGATCTACCTCTCACCCAGAAGATGTCCGTAACGTATTCATCACCCCAGATTTCACACCCATTGAACAGAAGAGGAACAAGGCCTTACGGGAACAGTTAATTAATATGAACAAAACAGAAAACATCTACATGATAAAAAATGGGAGGATAGTGCGGAGGCAAACTTAGCTTCCCCCCGCACTGATAATCAGTTACCCCTTACCCCTAGTGATCCTACTCCTAATGATTATCTTGATAGTTCATTTAATCGCTCCCTTACCGTCTTATCTCTAAATTGTCAGTCTCTCTTAGCTAAAAAGGAGTCCTTTCTTAACCTTATCTGTTTCCATACCCCTGACATTATTATAGGTTGTGAATCTTGGCTCAAACCTGATGTTAAGAACTGTGAAATATTTCCATCTAATTACAATGTACATCGGATTGACCGTGCTGATGGCTATGGAGGCGTTTTTATAGCATGCCATGATTCTCTTGCTTCCTGTAACATACAGATAGAATCATCCTGTGAACTAGTGGCATGCCAGATACAACTTCCCAACCAGCCTCACTTAATTATCTGTTCACTCTACCAACCTCCATCAAGTAATGAAGCTTATTTAAATGAATGCTGCCACCAGCTGGAATCTATCAGACATAGCTATCCTGACTCAGCACTGTGGATTGCTGGAGATGTCAATCTCCCAGATATAGATTGGGTCAACAACACCATCAACAGTCATCAATACTCACTTAACCTAAACCAGATATTTCTAGACTTCCTGCAAGATAATGCTTTGTCTCAACTTGTCAATTATCCAACCAGAGGCTCAAATATACTAGATGTTTTTATTACTGACAGACCTTCGTTAGTTGAATTTTGTAACACAATTGATGGTATTAGTGACCATGAAGCTATCCTTGTGACATCTTATGTCCTTGCTCCGTTAAGATCTCCTATAGAAAGATCTATTTACCTATGGTCTCGAGCTAATTTTGATCATATAAGACAAGAAATGCAATCTTTGTGTGATGAGTTCATCACCACTTACTCGTCCTCTACACCAGTAGATGTCCTATGGAATAATTTTCTTGTGCTATGTAATGTTGGTCTGGCCATGGTTCCCACTAAGTCCACTTCCACTCAACCTAAGCAGCCCTGGGTAACCAACAATGTCAAACGCTTAAGTAGGAAGAAACAACGTGCCTACAATCGCGCACGTACTTCTGACTCCCCTTTAGACTGGTCCAAATATCATGACCTTAAAAGACAATGCCAAAGAGAATGTCGTCAAGCATTCAATAATTACATCTCTTCCCTGATAGACCCTAATAGCAGCAAAGTTACCAAAAGATTATGGTCATTCATCAAAAGTAGAAAACAAGATAATACTGGAATTGGCCCTCTTATCCACCAAGGAACTAAGTTTATTGATTCTAAGGACAAAGCTAATGTGCTGGCTGATTACTTTTCATCTGTTTTCACATGCAACAACACTTCCCATTTACCTGAAGTAAATGACATCCCTCTGCCTAGCATATCACCATTAACAGTCCATGTTGAAGGAGTGGCCCAATTACTAACTAACATCCAACCACACAAAGCTAGTGGACCAGACAATTTACCTGCTCGTTTCCTCAAGGAAGTCGCTTACGAGATTGCTCCTGTTTTATCAATTGTATTCCAGGCATCATTAGACCAAGGTCACTTACCAAATATTTGGCGAACTGCTGCAGTCGTTCCGATATATAAAAAAGGAAGTAAAACTGAGCCAAGCAATTACAGACCAGTATCCCTTACTTGTATTTGTTCCAAAATTCTAGAACACATTGTTTATTCTGCCATATCCAAACACTTAGAACACCACCAAACACTTTGTGATGAACAGCATGGATTTCGTAAGAGAAGAAGTTGCGAAACCCAATTGATTTCCACAGTGAATGATTTTGCCGAATGTCTGAATCAAAGGGGACAATGCGACATCCTTCTACTAGATTTCAGGAAGGCTTTTGATAAAGTTTCTCACTCGCTCCTGTATCACAAGCTAGCACATTACGGAGTACAAGGATCACTACTATTTTGGCTAAAATCATTTCTGAGTCACAGATCACAATACGTTATTCTAGATAACCACAAAAGTGATACCACCCAGGTCCTTTCTGGTGTACCTCAAGGCACGGTTCTTGCTCCTCTATTGTTTTTGATTTATATTAACGACCTACCTTTTTCCATCCACAATAAGATCAAACTGTATGCAGATGACGTATTGTTGTATTCTCGAATAACATCAATTGCTGACTGCTTAAGCTTACAGCAGGACTTAGATCTACTTGCTCAATGGGCCAACAGATGGAAGATGACATTCAATATCCTGAAATGTGAGTTCCTGAGAGTAACAAACCAGCGCAATCCTATCTTGCACACATATTATATTGAAAATTCTCCCATTAAGGAAGTTCCATCTACCAAATATCTAGGGGTCACCATCGACAACAAGCTTACCTTCAATGACCATATCCAAACAATCACCAATAAAGCTAACCAAATCAATGCCTTTATTTACAGAAACCTGCGCCACTGTCCAAGCACTGTGAAATGTAACTGCTACAGAAGTATGGTCAGGCCAGTGCTTGAATATGCATCATCTGTATGGGATCCCCATACCTTAAATAATATTAATAGAATTGAAGCAGTACAGAGAAGAGCGGCCAGATTTTGCCTAAATGAGTTTTCAAGTTACTCTAGTGTTACTAACATGCTAAGCACACTTAACTTACCCCCTTTACAACAAAGAAGAGAGAGAGCTAAACTTATAATGATGTATAAAATTATTAATGATCTTATTGATATCCCCAAAGAGTACTTTACCCCTAATGATTCGCGATTAAGAAAAGGATACTACAGGCAACTGACGACAAACATTGACTCGTATAAATTTTCCTTTTTCCCCTCTGCAATTAAACTTTGGAACCCCCTTCCCCCCTACATAATTAATTCCCCTTCCCTGGATAATTTTTGTAACAACTTAAGTAATTATATCTGTGCATTATAATCATTTGTGATTTCTGCACAGTAAAAACAAATAATAATAATAATAATAATAATCTGAAAGCACTGCAAGACGGCACAACACTATATAGTATGAACAGTAACTATTGCAATTCAGCATCAATACACTGATTTTTAATATATTTGTAAATATCTGCACCGTAGTTAGCTATCTGAAAATTGCTATATGTGTTTGTTGAGTCCGTGTATAGTCAGTCCAGTATACATCACAGTGGCGGATCCAGGATGGGGCATTTGGGGCAAATGCCCCCCCCCCCCCCCTTCACGAAATTGCATACAAGATCGAGATACTCTAATAGAGCAGTCAATTACTCTAATAAAGTAGTCACAATGTTCATGAGGCAGTGTAGCTTACCTATGAAGCTATAAATAGGATTTTATTTTACGTAACAGACGTGATATAGTTGGTAAGGATAACTAGCTATTATTGTTGCGACCTTTTTTTTTTTTTTTTGGTCTTCAACTGGTTTTCAGTATGTTTTTTTGGTCTTCAACTGTTTTTGAGAAAGGTGCCCCCCCTCTTTCCAAACTCTGGATCCGCCCCTGCATCATGTGTTGTTTATCTGTTTTAATATGATGAAATTTTGTGAAGTGTTAAAATGTGCGATATACATGCATACATGGAGCTAACTCACGCCAAATAACAACTGCAAGCGGCAACCGACTGAGTTATTGCGATTATTATTATTATTATTGATTGTTGTGCAGACCTCAAAAGAGTATGGTGCACAAAAAGGGTACAATTGCTACTGTCAATTACAAAAGAAAAACAAACGGATCACAACAAAAGTTATACTCCCGGTTCATCATACAGTGTTAATACAAAATAGTATAGGGGCATGGATTTACTTAGTAATCACTTAAACTGTTTACATGATTTGAACACTCAGGTTTTATGACAGAGGCAGAGAAATAGGATGGGGGAAGGGAGGAAACACTTTGAAGAATGAAATACCCTGCATGTCCAGTAATCAAAAGTACAGTTACTATTGTAGCCAACTTACTTGGCCTTGATTAAATATGATTTGTGCTACAAGTTATGTAAAATGGACAATAACTGAATCAGTATTGGCAAGAGTACGTACACTGTAGCAGTAGAGGAAAATGTCTAACACTCAATATAACCAGTACAAAATCACTGCACTTCTCTACTGTGTAAAACATAATAAATCAACAATATCTTCAAGTAACAGAAGACTCGTTGATACCATCTAGTCGAAGCAGTACAAGTGCTGCAACCCTCTTTCACAGAGCAGCACACATATTATGAGTCTAAGGGCCAGGAACACTATTCTCAAACTCTGAACCAAATATATAACTCAATGAAGATGGAAGCATACAATGGGAATGCTATGATGGCAAAGTTGTAATGCATTTTTACACTGCCAACAAATTAAGATTGAAAGTTGAAATGAGCCTGGAAACTGTGCTACATGCTGACTTTTTTTTGGCAAAATTATATTATCTTCTATTGATGCCCACTGTGGTGCTCACAGTGTAGGATATTATGCAACTCTCCCACACCAAACCTCTTCAGAGGACTGCTCTTTGTCGTAAGAGTGTATGAGCCAAGCCATTTCTGCATGTGATGTGTTGGTTTTCATAAAATAATTATACCAAGTTAAGCATACTAAATTCTACATGGTGCATGCATGCATACATTTAAATCTTTTAGACTCCAATTGTCCAGCTAAGTCTGCAAGTAGAAAATCTTGAGCTGTATCTTCTGTATTCATACAATAGATGGTGCATAAAACCTTTACACAGAAGACAACAAGCTACATTATTGCAGATAGCATTGAATGTCTAGTGGAATAACCCTAACTAGCACTGGGTATTATTTCTTGACTGCATTTACACAATTTGACTTAATAGTGCACTCTGATTGGTGCCGCTAGCTGTAATGATTGAAATGCATTTGGATTCCACATTAATCCACTGTACTGTAACTGTTAAAAGAGGTTACCTTGTAGAGTGTTCAGCTATGAACAAACCATCATGTAAAAAGTTCAGCTGCAAACAAATCATCCTGCAGAGAGTTCAGCTGCCAGAAGATTGCCTGATAGAGAGTTCAGCTAGAAGAAGTCACCTTGTAGAGAATTCAGCCGCAAAGAAACCACCATGTAGATAATTCAACTGTAAACAAATCATCCTGTAGAGAGTTCAGCTATGAACAGATCACCCAGTAGAGTTCAGCTAGAAACAAGTCACCCTGCAGAGAGATCAGCTAGAAACAAGTCATCCTTTAGAGAGACCAGCTAGAACAAGTCACTTTGTATGTAGAAAGTTCAGCTACAAAAAAAATTACCCTGTAGAGTCAGCTAGAAACAATTCAACCTGCAGAGAGATCAGCTACAAACAAATCAGCTTGTAGAGAGATCAGTTACACACAAATCAACCTGTAGAGAGATAGCTAGAAACAAATAACCCTGTAGAGAGTTCAGCTAAAAAAAGCACCCTGTAGAGACATCAGCTAGAAACTAGACACAATGTAAGGAGTTCAGCTACAAGCAAATCGCCCTGTAGAGAGTTCAGCTAAAACAAATCAACCTGCAGAGAGATCGGCTACAAATAAATCACATTATAGAGAGTTCAGCTACAAACAAATTACCCTGTAGAGAGATTGGCTACAAACAAATCAACCTGCAGAAAGATCAGCTACACACAAATCAACTTGTAGAGAGATCAGCTACAAACAAATCACCCTGTAGAGAGATCAGCTAGAAGTTAGACACAATGTAAGGAGTTCAGCTACAAGTAAATCACCCTGTAGAGAGTTCAGCTAAAACAAATCAACCTGCAGTGAGATCACCTACAAAAACGCACCTTGTACAGAGTTCAGTTACAAACAAATTACCCTGTAGAGATCAGCTAGAAGAATTCACCTTGTAGAGAGTTCAGCTACAAAGAAACCACCATGTAGAGAATTCAGCTGCAAACAAATCACCCTGTAGAAACTTCAGTTACTAACAAATCACCCAGTAGAAAGATCAGCTAGAAGAAATTACCTTGTGGAGAGTTCAGCTACAAAGAAACCATCATGTAGAGAGTTCAGCTACAAATAAACCACCATGTAGAGTGTTTAGCTGCAAAAAATCACCTGTAGAGAGTTCAGCTAGAAACAAATCACGCTGTAGAGAGATCAGCTAGAAGAGGTCACCTTGTAGAGAGTTCAGCTACAAAGAAACCACCACATAAAGAGTTCAGCTGCAAATAAATCGCTTGTAGAGAGTTCAGCTACAAACAAATCCCCCTGTAGAGGAATCAGCTAGAAGAAGTCACCTTGTAGAGAGTTCAGCTACAAAGAAACCATCATGTAGAGAGTTCAGCTACAAACAAATCACCCTGTAGAGAGATCAGCTAGAAGAAGTTACCTTGTAGATAGTTCAGCTACAAAGAAACCGCCATGTAGGGAGTTCAGCCTCAAACAAACCACCTTGTAGAGAATTCAACTACAACAAATCACCCTGTAGAGAAGAAACTACCTTGTAGAGAGTTCAGCTACAAAGAAACCACCATGTAGAGAGTTTAGCTGCAAACAAATCACCTGTAGAGAGTTCAGCTAGAAACAAATCACCCTGTAGAGAGATCAGCTGGAAGAAGTAACCTTGTAGAGAGCTCAGCTACAATAAAACCATCATGGAGACAGTTCAGCTGCAAACAAATCACCCAGTAAAGAGTTCAGCTACAAAAAATCACCCTGTAGAGAGTTCAGCTAGATGAAGTCACCTTATAGAGAGTTCAGCTACAAAGAAACCATCATGTAGAGAGTTCAGCTACAAAGAAACCACCATTTAGAGAGTTTAGCTGCAAAGAAATCAACTGTAGAGAGTTCAGCTAGAAACAAATCACCCTGTAGAGAGACCAGCTAGAAGAGGTCACCTTGTAGAGAGTTCAGCTACAAAGAAACCATCCTGTAGATAGCTCAGCTACATTTCAAGTCACCTAGTAGAGAGATCAGCTGCAAAAAATATCCTGTGGGGAATAATGGGCATGTAATAATTATATGTATATAATTTGTATAATTACTAATAATATCAAAAATAATTGAAGTATTAAAAATCTTTAAGTTCTTTTCTTCTTCCTGTGGTAAAGAAAAAACACATGGATTAAAAAAGCCCCAAAGCCAGCCATAGGCCGGTTTTGCAGTATACAAATACAAAAAGAAGTGATATCTAATCAAAAACAGCCAAGCTGTAAAAAAGATGCAGCCCCCATGAAGGCCATGGTGAAAAAAGATGTGAAATCCAAGGTGGCGGCCAAGAAATGGCTGTGATGGTAGGTTAATGGTTAAATTTTAATAACGACAATTCAGGTGAATTTGGTGCCAAGACAAAGCGGCACAAAATTCACCTGAATTGTTGTTATTAAAATTTAACCATTAACCTACCATCACAGCCATTTCTTGGCCGCCACCTTGGATTTCACATCTTTTTTTCACCATGGCCTTTATGGGGGCCGCACCTTTTTTTACAGCTTGGCTGTTTTTGATTAGATTGATATAGTTAGAGTGCAAATTCAGTCTTTGTAATGTGTCTGATTTCATTCTTTCCTTTGACGCAGTATGCATTGCCATAAATCATGTTGCAACAAAGTAAACAAACAAGTGTAAAGAAAAACATTAAATTAGAAATATTACAATTAAGCATATGGATCAAAGAAGTAAAAAGTGATGAAGTAAGGGAGATTATCTACACATGTAACTCTACTAGTGGACATTTAATCCTTACTTCAGTCATACTGACAAGCTGAAGTAGGAAATATATGTCAGCTGGTATAGCTGCAGGTGTAGATGACCTCCCTTATTTCATTGCTTTTTGTTTTTGTGATCCCTAAAGTTGCTAATTTTTCATACTGTGTATTTAGATTTGCTGACTAGCTCATCATCAACAGGAAAACCAAAAGGAAGCAAAGCAAACAAGGTAGGAGTTTTTAATTGGCCAGGATATATAGTACCAATACATGTAGCACACATACATGCTGGATTGGTGACTTGAATGCAACTATATGACTATGCATTCACAGAGCTTAAATAAGAAGATGTGTGCACTAAAATCATTATATAATAACCTGTATGTGTGTAGCTGTCTAGAAACTATCTTTGTGGCTTAGACGTTAGTTAGGGCTTAGCATTTTAGTCCAATGTTAACATTATCTAACGTATAAACAAACCATTGTAGCTCCATAGTTATGTTAGGGAGATTAGTTGATTCATGCCCCACTTCACTCTCCAATATTTGGCAAAAATATATACAATATAGTCTTGAATACGTGCAAAAATATATATATATATATTTTTACATAAATCTGTCAATGGCTTAAGAATTGAGCAGAAATATTATCAATTGTAATTTCATGTCAAAATTTGTAGTGAGCAATAATTTGCTGTACCTTCAGTAAAATGCAGCTACTTAGGTTAGTGACATGAGTTATCATCATTTACAATATAAAATATCACTTATCTATGGGTGTAATTGTAAATTAGCTTGGCACACTTAGGTCACATACATATTAATAATTAATACTGTGAGTTATAATATTGGTTAAGCTGAATATAACAATGCAATTTTGTGTTTTAGTCACCAACGAAAGTTAAAGAAGACACTTGGGAAGTTTTAAGAGATAATTACATGATGGGTTCAAAGATGAAGGACTGGGATCAGATTAGTGACAATGACTCTGCAGCTGGACAATTTTCTGATTCTGATACTTAACAGATTATTTATAATAAATATTGCAATTGCCATTAGGTGTGTTGTGGTTTTGACAATGCATGGTGGATCCAGCATGGGGTAAATGACCTCTCATTTAGGATAAGCTATATCACTTTGATATGCCAGTAAAGCCAACATCAGTTTATTTACATATTGAATACTTTTAGTTTGAAAGGCAGACATGTATCTTGAGTCCTTTACTGCAAATTTACCTAAGTCCAAACTAAAACTGTCACCAAGCAACTTTGTGCATAGTAAGCACTTCTAAAAATAATGATCATTTGGTAGGTATTTAAGCCATTATAGCTTTTGTAACAACTTTTAAGACTTCACAACTTTCTGCAATAGTTTAAATGGTAAAATTCAACAGTGAAACGCTATTGACAGGTGATTGTGGTTGCTGTGTATACACCCAATTATAACAGATTGTATAGCTATATGCTAATTGCTCAGAGTGGCCTCCCTTTTACTGTGGAGTTTGGGCCACTCCCCTAGCCAGCTCTTGGATCTGCTCCTGGGTTGGCATAGAGTTCTAAATGTGTTAATGACTTGAATTGACCCAGTGCTGATTGTCACTAAATTCAACACCATGCAGCAGTATTATGTAACATTGCTAGACTGTAGGTGTTTTGTAATGGCTTCAAAATTATTTTGTCCCACTAACTTGTTTTTTGTTTGTTTGTTTTGTTAAACTTGTGTCATACTTGCTACACAATGCTGAGATCAGCAAACTTATCAAAATTAATGAGTTTGTAAATTTATACAGAATCTGTGTTCGCACACCAAGAAAAGCAGAAATACACAATTAGCTATGTAAAGAAATTTGCTCCATAGAATAGTTATGTAACATTAATTATCTTGCAGATCAACAAGTCACATGCATACGTATAGCATTTATGCCTTTAAAAGAAATGCTTCAAGATGTTAGCAGAGATAGTCACTTTGAACCTATAACTTTTTAAGATGTTCTGCCAGTCCACCATGCATGCAAGTGTACAACTCTCCAAAAGTTAGCTAGGACATGTTTACACTCCAGAATCGAACTGCCAACCAAATGAATGTCACAACAGATAACCAACTAGCTACCTATGTATTTGAATATTTTTGCTAGCTTTGAGGGATCAGGCACTTTTGTATTGCTGCGTCATATCTGTATGTAGCTATAGTTTATATTATACTAAACAGCATATACCTTCAGTATTCCTGGATTACTTTAATTTAACGTCTTTGCAAATTGTAACTATAATCATCCATGCATTCTGAGTAGCTATATAAAGTTACTTCCACAACACATGAGAAGGAATGACTGTAGTGGTTATATGTATTATGTAACTGCATTGTTTGCAATGCAAACAGCTAATTAACTTATAATAATTGTTGACTATATAAATATTATTTAAACAGTGACAAATTAAAGTGTACCACTGTCAGAACTCATTTGACAAGATAACTGATCAAACTTGCAGTATATACAGCAACTGACATGTCTAGTGGAATAGTTGAAATGCCCCTCAACTATAGTTAAGCACCAGTCTAATATGCTTTTAATTTTACATATCAAGCTATGCTGCAGTGCTCAAAATGTCAGCCTATTATGCTCATTATCATGTTCCATTTTTTGTTATATATATAGTTCTCATGTTGTGCTAACAAATTTGCACTTTCAAGTAGATAATGCTAAAGTTTGGATTATGGCAACTGGTTAAATGTTAAGTGTTAATGCTTGTAAAAATTATGAATTTGGCTGCTTTGTGAACTCTTTCATTAACACATTCTAATAAAGCGGTCATGTCAAAATAATAGCTACCTGACTGAGATACTGACCAGTTCATTACTGTAAGTCAACCTTTTTCTGTGACATGCGTTATCACTAACAAAGATTTACAATATGACATTATTATCCTGCCTATTATGCTGGCATTATGCTTGATGCTTTCAGGTACCTATTATGCTCAAAATTATGCTGGCATAATAGGCTGGTGCCTAACTATGGTTGAGAGGTTAAATTAATAATCAATCAATCAAAATCACACACTATGTCTATGCCACTGCTGCTCCCGCCAACCACTCCTAATCAACTGTGGTTTTAAGCACATGTAGTAGTTAGTATACTTGTGTAGTAATATTATATTTCACTGGCTGTGGGTGTAGGCTCTCAGCCTACATTAAAAATATTTAAGTAAATAAATAAATAGTGAAGAACCCATACTTTTGACTGTATCTTATTGACCAATAATGTTTTCTATAATTCCATTTCTTTGTCAGTGGGTATTGTAGAGTTATCCTGTCCACTTGGCTAAAAAACAACACATTGAATCTACGTATTTGTACATACTGTTGAACATAATACAAAACAAAATGTTTACACAACTACTTGCAATTGCTCATGATCATGAGTTAGACTGTTTGAACATTTCTCACTGCTACACGTTTGTATAGAAGAAGTCAGCGTGTAGTATTGGGTCACTATCATATTTTGTAACTCCATCAAAACAATAATGTTACGGATGTAATTAGCTTAATACAGAAAGATTATTGTATCATTTTTTGAAGCCAATGTTAGAGACCAAGACCTAAATTGAATGGAAAGAGCTTTGATTTCTACATTTGGGTGACTGTTTTATTAGGGTAAGTGAATGCTCTACTGAAGTATCTTAATCGATTTTATGCTAGCAGATTTTGAGAGATGTTTCCAAGAGGATATTATTATATTTTAAAATCATCTTATTGTTTTGTAACTATTCCTGATTCTTTTTGCCACCTATTATTCCCAAAACTTATTCTGACATTCTGAGGGTCCCAAGATACATTCCCACAACTGACCCACAGTGATTTGTGGTATTAACATACACAATGATAATTTCTCTCTAGAATTTGAAGCACAGCATTTAGTTCATCATGTAAATCATCTATAGTCATCAATGGCCACCTGCAGGTGAGTTGAGACAAATCATAATTGTTTTGTAGAAATTTCCACTTCCCCAATGTGTCACACACAACTTTGAACTTTGACATTTATGATAGTGTGTATATTAATTATAGCTACAAAAAAAATAAGGGTGCACAGGATAGGGGGCAGAGTGTTTCCATAGTATGATGCTGGTTTGTGGTATGGTTTCCACTCAAGTGTTCATACCAGTTACTGGGGTATGTATGGTTAATGATTTTAGTAAAGTACTGATGGAGACCAAATTAATTGATGCACTGTTTCTAGAGCCTGTGACAAACTACCTCACAAAAGACATGGTCACAAATTGGAAGAAAGAGTCATTTAGCTACTAGAATGGATCAAAATTTTATTGTCGGATAGCACAATAAAACTCAAGCAGCCAATGCATGGGAAAAGCCTTCTACAGTATTAACTATCTGGCACGCCTAAGACCACGTTAATATTCAGCAAGGATGTCACATAAAACTGGCATCATTAAACTTTTATGTAGATGGTATCTTAAATTACAACATTATCTGTTGAGAGAGAACAAAGCAGCTATATAGCAATATGAAGTTATATTATTCATCAACTTCATTGGCTTCCCAGCAATTGATGACCTGCATTTAAGCAATGGCTTAATTTTATAACCTTAATTTTAGCTACTTTATAGTATGATCATTGTTATATATACTCTGTATGGAAGCTTCTTCTGAACAGTTAAAAAATACAATACAATAATATAATGATGAAACTCAATAGCTTCCCCAATTCTTGTGATGGTTATACTAAGAAAATCCATAAAAATATCAAAACATAATTTCTTTTCAAGTTTGTAATTTTGTGTACCTATTAATTATGGTATGACATCCAGTAATAATAATATCTAATCCAAAACAGCCAAGCTGTAAAAAAAGTGTGCGGCCCTCAGAAAGGCTATGGTGAAAAAAGATGTGAAATCCAAGGTGGCGGCCAAGAAATGGCTGTGATGGTAGGTTAATGGTAAAAATTTTTAATAACAACAATTCAGGTGAATTTTTGTGCCGCTTCACAAAATTTACCTAAATTGTCATTATTAAAATTTTTACCATTAACCTACCATCACAGCCATTTCTTGGCCGCCACCTTGGATTTCACATCTTTTTTCACCATAGCTTTTCTGAGGGCCGCACACTTTTTTTACAGCTTGGCTGTTTTGGATTAGATTTCATTTCTTTTTGTATTTGTATACCCCAAAGCCGGCCTATGGCCAGCTTTAGGACTTTTTTAACCTATGTTTTTTTTCTTTACTACAGGAAGAAGAAAAGATGAAGTAGATGTACTTTAAATATTTTATCAGTAAATGTACAAATTATATATATAATACATATATATGTGACCGGATTTGCGAAAAGGGGTCTTCCACACACATCCAATTTGCCAACGTTGACAATTGATAACTTCAGATTGGAAAGAGCTATTGCCTTGAAATTTGGACAGTGGTGAGCACCACTATAGCGCAATACATGGTAAAAGTTTCAGGTTAATATGTTACTTGAACACTGAGTTATGGTCTCCAACGTTTACGGATTTGGATGTGTGTGGAAGACCTCTTTTCACAAATCCGGTCACATATATTGATTACAGAAATCTCCATGGTGGTTTCTTTGTAACTGAACACTCTACAAGGTGACTTCTTCTAATTGCTCTCTCTACAGGGTGAATTGTTTGTAGCTGAACGATCTACAAGGTAACTTCTTCTAGCTGATCTCTCGACAGGGTGATGTGTTTGTAGCTGAATTCTGTATAGGTGGTTTGTTTGAAGCTGAGCTCTTTACAGAATGGTTTCTTTGTAGCTGAACTCTCTAAAAGGTAACTTCTTCTAACTGATCTTTCTACAGGGCAATTTGTTTCTGGCAGAATTTTCTACAGGGTGATTTCTTTGCAGCTGAACTCTCTACATGGTGGTTTCTTTGTAGCTGAACTCTCTACAAGGTAATTTCTTCTAGCTGATCTTTCTACAGGGAGATTTGTTTGTAGCTGAACTATCTACAAGGTAACTTCTTATAGCTGATCTCTCTACAGGGTGATTTGTTCGTAGTTGAATTCTGTACAGGTGATTTGTTTGCAGCTGAGCTCTTTACAAAATGGTTTCTTTGTAGCTGAACTTTCTCCAAGGTAACTTCTTCTAACTGATCTTTCTACAGGGTGATTTGTTTGTAGCTGAACTATCTACAAGGTAATTTCTTCTAGCTGGTCTCTCTACAGGGTGATTTGTTTGTAGCTGAATTCTGTACAGGTGATTTGTTTGCAGCTGAGCTCTTTACAGAATGGTTTCTTTGTAGCTGAACTCTCTAGAGGGTGATTTGTTTGTAGCTGAAATCCCTACAAGGTAACTTCTTCTAGCTGATCTTTCTACAGGGCGATTTGTTTGTAGCTGAGTTCTCTACAGGGGGTTTGTTTGCAGCTGAATTCTCTACATGGTGGTTTCTTTATAGCTGAACTCTCTACAAGGTGACTTCTTCTAGCTGATCTCTCTACAGGGTGATTTGTTTGTAGCTGAACTCTCTACAGGTGATTTGTTTGTAGCTGAACTCTCTACTAGGCGATACTTCTAGATGATCTCTCTACAAAATTCTTTGTTTCTAACTGAACTCTCAACAGGGTGATCTGTTCATAGCTGAACTTTCTACTGGGTGATTTGTTTGCAGCTGAACTCTCTAAATGGTGGTTTCTTTGTAGCTGAACTCTCTACAAGGTAATTTCTTCTAGCTGAACTCTCTACAGGGTGACTTGTTTCTAGCTGATCTCTCTACAGGGTGATCTGTTCATAGCTGAACTTTCTACAGGGTTATTTGTTTGCAGCTGAACTCTCTACATGGTAGTTTCTTCGTAGCTGAACTCTCTACAATGTGACTTCTTCTAGCTGAACTCTCTACAAGGTGACTTGTTTCTAGCTGATCTCTCTACAGGGTGACTTGTTTCTAGATGAAATCTCTACAGGTGATTTGTTTGTAGCTGAACTCTCTACATGGTGGTTTCATTGTAGCTGAACTCTCTACAAGGTAACTTCTTTTAGCTGATCTTTTTACACTGCATATTTGTTTGTAGCTGAGTTCTTTACAGGGTGATTTGTTTGCAGCTGAACTCTCTACATGGGAGTTTCATTGTAGCTGAACTCTCTACAATGTGACTTCTTCTAGCTGAACTCTCTACAGGGTGACTTGATTTTAGCTGATCTCTCTACAGGGTGACTTGTTTCTAGCTGAACTTTCTACAGGTGATTTGTTTGCAGCTGAACTCTCTACATGGTGGTTTCTTTGTAGCTGAACTCTCTACAAGGTAACTTCTTCTAGCTGATCTTTCTACAGGGTGATTTTTTTGTAGCTGAATTCTCTACAGGGTGATTTATTTGCAGCTTAACTCTCTACATGGTGGTTTCTTTGTAGCTGAACTCTCTACAAGGTAACTTCTTCTAGCTGATCTTTCTACAGGGTGATTGATTTTTTTGTAGCTGAACTCTTTACATGGTGGTTGCTTTGTAGCTGAACTCTCTAAAAGGTGACTTCTTCTAGCAGAACTCTCTACAGGACGATTTGTTTGCAGCTGAACTCTCTACATGATGATTTCTTTGTAGCTGAACTCTCTACAGGGTGATTTGTTTGTAGCTGAAATCCCTACAAGGTAACTTCTTCTAGCTGATCTCTCTACAGGGTGATTTGTTTGTAGCTGAGTTCTCTACAGAGTGATTTGTTTGCAGCTGAACTCTCTACATGGTAGTTCCTTTGTAGCTGAACTCTCTACAATGTGAATTCTTCTAACTGAACTCTCTACAAGGTGACTTGTTTCTAGCTGATCTCTCTACAGGGTGACTTGTTTCTAGCTGAACTCTCTACAGGTGATTTGTTTGCAGCTGAACTCTCTACATGGTTTATTTTTTTGTAACTGAACTCCCTGCAAGGTGACTTCTTCTAGCTGATCTCTCTACAGGGAGATTTGTTTGTAGCTTAACTCTCTACAGGTGATTTGTTTGCAGCTGAACTCTCTACATGATGGTTTCTTTGTAGCTGAACTCTCTACAAGGTAATTTCTTCTAGCTGATCTCTATACAGGCCGATTTGTTTGTAGCTGAACTCTCTACATGATGGTTGCTTTGTAGCTGAACTCTCTACAAGGTGATTTCTTCTATAGCTGATCTTTCTACAGGGTGATTTGTTTGTAGTTGAACTCTCTACATGATAGTTTCCTTGTAGCTGAACTCTCTACAAGGTAATTTCTTCTAGCTGATCTCTCTACAGGCCGATTTGTTTGTAGCTGAACTCTCTACATGATGGTTGCTTTGTAGCTGAACTCTCTACAAGGTGATTTCTTCTATAGCTGATCTTTCTACAGGGTGATTTGTTTGTAGTTGAACTCTCTACATGATAGTTTCTTTGTAGCTGAACTCTCTACAAGGTGATTTCTTCTATAGCTGATCTTTCTACAGGGTGATTTGTTTGTACCTGAACTATCTATATGATGGTTTCTTTGTAGCTGAACTCTCTACAAGGTAACTTCTTCTAGCTGATCTCTCTACAGGACAATTTGTTTGTACCTGAACTCTCACATGATTGTTTCTTTGAAACTGAACTCTCTACAAGGTGATTTCTTCTAGCTGATCTTCCTACAGGGAGATTTGATTGTAGCTGAACTCTCTACACATGATTTGTTTGCGGCTGAATTCTCTACATGATGGTTTCTTTGTAGCTGAACTCTCTACAAGGTAACTTCTTCTAGCTGATCTCTTTACAGGGTGAATTGTTTGTAGCTGAACGATCTACAAGGTAACTTCTTCTAACTGATCTCTCTACAGGGTGATTTGTCTGTATCTGAAGTCTCTACAAGGAAACCTCTTTTAACTGAGCTCTGTACAGGGTGAATTGTTTGTAGCTGAACTATCTACAAGGTAACTTCTTCTAGCTGATCTCTCTACAGGATGATTTCTTTGTAGCTGAACTCTCTACAAGGTAACTTCTTCTAGCTGATCTCTTTACAGGGTGAATTGTTTGTAGCTGAACGATCTACAAGGTAACTTCTTCTAACTGATCTCTCTACAGGGTGATTTGTCTGTATCTGAAGTCTCTACAAGGAAACCTCTTTTAACTGAGCTCTGTACAGGGTGAATTGTTTGCAGCTGAACTATCTACAAGGTAACTTCTTCTAGCTGATCTCTCTACAGGGTGATTTGTTTGTAGCTGAATTCTGTATAGGTGATTTGTTTGCAGCTGAGCTCTTTACAGAATGGTTTCTTTGTAGCTGAACTCTCTACAAGGTAACTTCTTCTAGCTGATGTATCTACAGGGTCACTAGTTTGTAGCTGAATTCTCTACATGGTGGTTTCTTTGTAACTGAACTATCTACAAGGTGACATCTTCTAGTTGATCTTTCAACAGGGTGATTTGTTTGTAACTGAACTCTCTACAAGAAAACTTCTTCTAACTGATGTCTGAACAGGGTGAATTGTTTGTAGCTGAACTCTCTACAGGGTGATTTGTTTGTAGCTGATCTCTATACAGGTTACTTATTTCTAACTGATCTCTTGAATTCTGTTCAGGGTGACTGCTCTATTAGGATGACTGCTCTATTAGAGTATCTCGATCTCGCACTTGCTACACCAAGTTGGATTTCGTCAGGGACGTAGCCAGGATTTTTTGAAGGGGGGTTCCAGCACCAGCATTGAGTTACTAGAAGCAGGGGTCTGGGGGCGCAGCCCCCAGCCGCTGAAAGACTTTCAATATTTTAATAAATCAAATTACTATATTTTATGCAAAAAGTACATTAATTATGATGCATTAAGTGCCCCAGGGATGAAGGTAGTACTAGATAAAGTCACCTACTGGAAACAGACAGCATAACACATAGAGACACATATAGTAATCTGTAAGTGATGGTTATATCTCAGTGTGGTATAGGAGCCATGAATCCACTGATACAAATGACAATCAAAATAATATAGCTAACTATACAAATATGCATAGCATGAATTAATTTTGCATAACAAAAGTGATAAATTACTGGAGCTCTATATCTTTAAACATTGCACACCAAAGCTATAGCAGTATAAGGTCATACTAAGTTTTGCATTTAATGTTGGAATGTCTGAAAAACTTCATATGGACATGGATATTTATATGCATGTTCTATTAGAGTATACCTGACTGCTCTATTAGAGCATATACCTGACTGCTCTATTAGAGTATATCGATCTTTTTAACAAGTTTTGAAGAGGGCTTATGTTACCTCTGTAAGTCCTTCCCTGAGAGGTGAATGTAAGTTTTATCAACTAACTCATTTTGTCCTGCCACACTAAATGGTGTGTTAGGATCCTGCTTGCAGAAGTCTAAATTTTACAGGGGGGGGGGTTCCTGAACCCCCCGGAACCCCCCCCCCCCCCTCCCTACGCCCCTGTTTCGTGTTATAACTCCGTGGCTTTAAGTCTGATTCTTCTACACCATTGAAGAGCCTTTCTAAGATGATAACTCCATCTGTACAGCGATTTTCAAAGCATTACCCCAAACGGTTTATCTGGTAGACGTGGCAAGCAGTCGTTTTTTATTAGCTAATCTCGATTGCATAATTGTTACACACTGTTGATTTTTTGCTGTATCTTCCTGGTTTTTAGCTCGATTTCTTTCAAACCACAAAAGGTTTGAGGTTCAATAGTTAACCTATTCACCCACCGATTTTCAGCTTCTTCCCATACGCAGTTTACCCTGTAGGCGTGACAACATATTGGTATTATTTTTCGTGCATAATTGCTCATAACTCTTTGCCTGTTTATGGTATTCCAGCCAAAGTTGGTACCGAGATGCGCCTTTATACACCCCTTCTGTGTGCCAACTTTCAAGGCAATCGGATAACGCGTTCGCGTTTTATAGCAGTTTTTGTAAGTGTGCAAAAAGAGGAAGAAAAATAAGAAGAAAAAAAACGAAGAAACTAAGCCAATTTTTGAAGTCGCATATCTCAGGAATGCCTGAATCGATTTCGCTCAAATTTGGAATGTGGAGTACTGAAGTTGGTGGGAATGTACACAGCAAAATTTGTCTTGTTTCATCAAGGAAGCACAGAGCTACGGAGGTGTAACAATTGCGTTTTCTTTCTTCCTGTCAATATACTCACGGGGTTGCGCGCCGGCTTCTTGGGCCGCACGACACACTACCGTGTGTCTTGATGCATATGTGCACTGTAGCAGAGAAATGTATGATGGAGTTTACTAGCTGAATTGTACACTCTCGCATACAAACTGTTAACAATCTTTGCTTGCTTGCTGTGGCCATTTTTTATAAATCATTAAAATCACAATTTAAGTAATGTTCCAAACATCATGATCATACACTGCATGGGATGAATATTCAAAATGCTCATGTTCACTGTTAATGGAGAATGCATAACATCCAAGTTATGCATCTCTTGTTAGTTGTACTCATTGTATGTAATTGAGAAAACGTATAATACTTCTATGATAAATAGGGTGCACATGAAAGTTGAGTTTGAACAAAGCACAGAACAAACAGGCATGGTATGCACATGTGCTTGCTAATGCATGTAGACATGCACAAGTATCAAAGAACAGTTGGTAAAACAACAAATTGGGAAAACTTTAAGTACACTGCATGGTGGTCCTTTTGAAGATAGTCTAACTGAATAGTTGTAAAAGCCACAAAGGCATCACATGACACAAACAATGATTGTTACAGATAAAGCTATATTTTATAAGCTTAGTATAAAATTATACACCCTGAAACATTCAATCCCACATGTACTCATATCCTTCATTACATGCTGGGAGAATACCGCTACATTTATCGGTAGGAAAAGCAAAAAATGCTCAGAAACTTATACATAGCTAAATTATTTGGAAATGAATGTTAATAATCATGGCAGTTCAGTTCATTGGCCTTTATTGTTGTCGTTGCTAATCAATTCAGCACAATTTCAAAACTATAGGGATTCAATATTACCCTGATATTACTGAAAACTCTTACTGTAGTTAGTGAAACAGTTTCTGTGTAAATGATAGACAATGCATAGTTTGTGAATCATGTACAGTGTATGCAGCAATATGAAACAAGCCAGAGAACACTTGTAATGTGATTCCATAGTAGAAGCCATTGATATGGTAATCTACAGCTATATTTGTGTATTGACACTCAATTCTGATTTATGTAACTATATGCACTTGTGTCATTCCAAGCTGACTGTAATACGTCAATTCCACATCATGTACTTCCAATAATGATGTAGAAGAGTTCAACACCTGCATTGTGTGTGTAATATAAGAATATAGATATGTATCATCATACAGCTGTTATCATGTGTGGCTAAGGCTTCATACATGATTTCATATGCACTCTATGAATAGCAGAGTGGGAAGTTGAAGTTACTCAGTTGTGATAAACTTTGCAATTTTTTGTTGTGTGATATTTATAAGTGTAAGTCATAAAACAGAATTTTACATGTACTCCCCTTTACATCCTTGCCAAGACAGTTGCCTTATTATCACTTGAAATTCTATAACTGTCTTTCTACCAGATATCATTAGGAGTTTAATTGGTCTTCAGTTTTGAAAGGTAATTTGTGGGTACAATTGGAATGTGCATCTAGGGAGCCACTGTGAAAATCTTACATGTTTTAACTACCTTGTTTGATTTCATATGTCTTAGGAATATGAAGTCAAACATGACACCATTTTATTGCTAGAAAAATGTTTAGATAGCTATACACATAGTTGATTGCATGTGCGTCCCTGGATGTATATGGTGTACACACACACACGCACGCACACACACACACACAATACACAGAGAGAGAGAGACACACACATATCTAACAGTACTTTCTTGCCTACAAAATGCAAAGTCTGCATGGTATGAAACTATTTCATTAATAATAGACTTCACATTTACGTGGCTGTATAATATGTATAAGTATGTATGCTACACTAATGGTTGTGACACATCAAAATATTCCTAAACTTTTAAATGGTTTTGAAACTGAACATTGAAAGACTTCTTTTAAAGGCATTTTTATGTAGCTATGTAATTGTAAACAGAAAAGCCTGAAGTAAAATTATGCTTATAAAAAGAACTGAAAAGTCTTTACAAATTGAGTGTAGCTATGTGTATAAATCCACAATGTGAGAGAATCCATATAGCATAATATATAATAATTATGTAATTGTAGATTTTTTAAATTCACACGTGCACATATATACAAGTGTGTATAGTGTGTGTGTGTGTGTGTGTGTGTGTGTGTGTGTGTGTGTGTGTGTGTGCGTGTGTGTGTGTGTACATGCGTGCATGTGTGTTAGCGTTAGCGTGTGTAGTGTAGTGTAACATGTGCATGGTGTGTGTTAAGACTCTATGCATGTTGATAATGGAATGAGATTGTTGGATTCTCCATTAGGTATATCATTGTAACAAATATAAACACTTCTCTATTATCTATGTATAGTTATGTACATACCTTTCATACTTACAGATTCCATTGTCTAACCTTGGTCACACACATCTGAAAAGTTGGACAACTAAAATGTATGGAACAATACTCACATGCTTTACTTTCATGAAATGTATATGCCATAGTACATTTGTACTCATTAATTTACTCATGATTCACTTGACATGTATACCTTTTCATTAGCTAACCCTATATAATATGTAAATTCTATGTCGTGATGAGGTTGCATACATGATAGTGTATTTGGTCCCAAATACCGTTCAATACTCAGCTGACCCTAATGTGCAAATCACAAATCACTCACACCTATGCAGGATATAAATCTGTAGGGTATATCCTTAGTTATGTAGCTTGTGTTTAAAATCCTTAGCATTGACATCAGAGATAGTTTTCTACACATGTCAACTTGAGCCAGGATTATGATTATGTAAGGGAAGCAAAGCAAGCTAAAGCAAGGTGGGAGGAATCCGCCTTAACAAAATTAATGAAGCTAATGAACACATGTAGTGCAGAAAAATGATTTAACCATGCATGCATGCATTATGGCTTTGTGGTTTGAATAATATAATATCATTTGTCCATATATATTGCTCATGCAAACACAGCCAGTACATACTGGCTTGAATACCAAATTTATACATACACACTATTATAATCACCAGTATTTTTATCATTTATGATCTAATGGCTTATGGACCAACTATCATATCTTAATAGAACAGTATATATGTACTTTTTTCATATAAACTGGTATTGCTGAGTATAGGCATGCAGAAGTACACACCATATTGAAGTTGTAATAAAGTATGATAGTTATTGCTGTGCATAATTCATAAAGTATATAAAAGACTCTTAATAAAAGTAAATATTCTCTAAATAGCCATCCACTGAAGTCATAGGTGATTTTAAGTGGGGATGGGGGGGCTGCCCCCCCCCCCCCCCCCCCCCCTGCTGAAAATAACTTTTTAGAAATCTTGGAGAAAGTTTCAGTATAGATTGGCATTGTTATTTTTAGCATATTTTATGTTTTTACCATCAATTTTCAAGCCTTCAGATTGCAAAATCCTGCACCCCAGACCCCCCTGAAATTCTACTTCAGTTATATTGGTATAGAATTGCCACTGACTGAAGTAGTTAAGGAAGATAGTTAGAAAATTTGTAATGTGTGGGTTATTTATACAAGGTATATAACTACGCACATAGCTATAGCTGTCAATAAATGATGACTGATCACAAACCACAGATTTGAACTTTTTTCAGTAGCTATAAATACTTTGACGTCACCATGATCCGCGTGGTTGCATTGGTGATGTAATTACACATTGATTGTGCAAAACAAACAGACAAGATGTAGCAAACCCCATACACTTGGTTGAGTTAAAATTCATTTGCAAGTTGTTGATATTTGGTATTTGCAGTTACGTGGCAAAACCATATGTTACTCCTTGCCAAATTAATGTCTAGTCATGACATATTGCAAATTTATTCAGATGTACCTTTACCGCAACAACTGATATCAGTGATTACAAATGCCATTGCTCCCTTGCAGCTGCCAGCTCCTCTACGCACAGTAAGCGTGTGTCTTACACCATTTGCTTAACTTTTAATCAATCCATATCACGTGACCTATCATCATGTGACACTATAGTTAATCAGAATAGTTCAGGACTGCTCTATTAGAGTATATCGATCTTTCATGATCTGTTGCTTTCCTCCATGCACTTTCTGTCTTAGATTTCCTGTTCGACGTTCAACCTGAAGGGGGGTCTCAAGACCCCAAAGACCCCCCCCCCCCAATCCACCCCTGGCTATTGAGTTGCGCTTGTCTGAAGGAATCAGTCAGTTATTTACTCAGTCAGTAGAAAATTCCATTAAATAAATTATTTTTAAATTCCGTAGCAACTTGTTGAAAGCATTTCGGGTCGATCTGAAAGCTTGTTTGGGCTTAGTTTCACCTAACCAATACTGCCTGATCATTGTTAGGGGAAATTGAGGCTGTTGTTTGGGTGATATTATTTAGTGGGCCACGCCTACTCCTTTGTGGTCCCCACTATACACTACTATCGTAGTGTATGATTAATGTCACTCCAAAATGCAGTAAAATCTGTAACATTAACTACTTGAACTACCCTTCACTCTGCTATTCATAATGCATACGAAATCATGTATGTCGCCATTCATAGTTGAATGTATAATATCAAGAGTAAATAATGGAAGAGAGAGTATCCAACTCCCATATACTGCATCAAAAATGAGCACCTCAAGTAGAGAAGCCATCCTGTAGTGCTTTCAAAGGCAGTGTTGAATGAAGTAATAAACACCTGCTAGCTCAGACTGTTTGAAGTGTCCAGGCATGATTTGAACTCAAACAGACTGAGCTAGAAGGTGTTTATTACTTCATTCAACACTGCCTTTGAAAGCACTACAGGATAGCTTCTCTACTTGAAGTGCTCATTTTTGATGCAGTATATGGCAGTTGATACTCTCTCTTCCATTATTTACTCTTGATAATATTAATAAGCATAACTTGTACACATGATATGTATACATATACTGTTACATACATAGTACAAGTGCTGAATTCTTCTACATCATACATCATTGTTGAAAGTACATGATGTGGGATTGACGTGAATTATAGTCAGGTTGGAATGACACAAGTGCTCCAGTACCCAATAACAAATGCAAGACCATATGAATGGCTTCTACTAAATATGCAGGTGTATCATATTACAAGTGTGTTGATTCATTCATCTGGCTTAATTGCTTCCTGTAGCTACAGGCATGTTAACTGCAGTTAACTTACATAGGAATTCAATCTCAATAATCAGTTACATCAACTTTGTATTGTTTCATTAGATAATGCTGAAAATTCTTATGAAACATTCATGCTCACAAGGAGTTCATGTATAAATGCTTTATGTCACCGATAGTTTTTAAATCCTTGAAGACACCTGTTGCAAGCATCCAAGTGTTTTAAGACAACAGCGTTTCAGAAAGGTGGTAAAGTGTAAGCATAATTTTTTAGAAAACTTTAGATAATTCTTGTAGTGCTGCTGTTTCCTTCCTTCAATAGTTAATAATAAAAAATGTAACACTTTACGTGGGCATATCAAAGGAATTTTTAGCATACACATCTGATATGAGGATATTATCTGCTCTTATAAGGCTTTCTTATCAAGCAAAAGTATACAAATCCTATATGAATAATATATTGTGGGTTTCAATGATCTCCTGTGCATGGATTACAATTGAGACTCTTGTGGATCTCATTATTGAGACCAACTGAATCCCACAATCAAAACTGTCTTGGTAATATTAGGTTACTGCAGCCCTCGAGCTTCAGATAGACATATTGGGCAGACCACTTGTGCCCATGTTACAACTATAAAACGACTGCCCACCCCACAGCAAAATTGAGGAAGTGGCTGATTAGCTATATTTATTTATTCTTTTAAAGACCTTTTGATGCAGTAAGTCCACTTTATAATATAATGGATGAGAAAATAGCAACCTACTTTGCCTGGCCTAATGTGAAATCCATATAACTCAAAAACAGCCAAGCTGTAAAAATGGTGTGGCATTAAAAACAATTGCTGGAATAAAAGGTTTGAAGGTGAAAAGTGCAAAATCAAAGGTAGTAGCCAAGTAATGATTACAATGACATTAGCTAACTATTAAAAATGCACAGCCATTAGCTATCAAAAGTTTATAAGCATTAACATCATTGTATATAGCCATTACATGCACATGCATGGTTGCCAACTTTGATTTCACAACCCAGGTGTTTTAAATGCCACACCTTTTTGTTTTTTTAGCTGCATGCATGGTCACTGTAGAGTGCTAATAATAATTATGCTAAGTTCTGAAAAACTATACCATATAACTATATTATTTAGTAGTACATAAACTGACCTGCATAATTGCACTTTAAAGTACTACTAAATATATGCCAAGGCAGGTTTGAAGTAACGGTCTCCTGTATTTAGTCTTTCAGACCATCATTGAAACTGGGTCACTAGCTACTGCATGCTAACCTGGGTGACCTAACCTGGATTAGTTATGTAAAAGTGAGGCATGTTCCAAGAGTTCATTTTGTATGCTCAATTAGCATGATAAGTAAGTACAAGGGTAGCTATGAGATCTAAAACAGGCAAAGTTTATATTAACCATCGGCCAGTCAGTGGTCATGGGTCTATGTAAATTTAACACATGTAATTAAGTGGGTGTGACTTTGTGCATACCTAGTCTTGCCCCCAGACCACATACCTAGCACAATTAAAGGTGCTCTGTATAGTTTGCGGTAAGCTTCCCAAGTCACATGGCGAAAAAGGTTATCTTTTACGTTCACGGAAATATTGTAGTTGTTAATTAATCTGTGGCTTATTACTGAAATTTAGCACCTGTGCATTAGGCAACAGGCACGCCCCTTGCTATTCTACACCCTTATGTTTAAAATAGAACTAGTTCATTTTTCACCCAAAAGGCATGAAAAAATTACTGTAGTAATTTTGCTAAAAAAGAGCATTTGCGGTTTTTGATAGCAACTTTGGGTGACAAATAGCATGGAAGTGAAAAGAAAGATTGGTGGCAGTGTCAAACTGGAAGTTGAGTATCTAATGATTGAGAAGCTAAAAGACAAAAATAAAAATACACAATAGTTAGTACTGTTTTGTATAGTGTATCATGAAGTATCAAGGCTCTAGTGTGTAAACTGTAAGACTAGTTCTAGTTTAAAGAGGAAAATTATAACTTGTATTCTACAGCAAATTAGGAGTTGGATTTGGACTAAAGTATGCTCTAGTGTTAGCTTATATCCAGTAAGAAAGTACAGTAAATTTTCCCAAACTATTTGTGAGTTATGGTAATTTCATGGGAGCCATACATGAACAGTACAGAGCACCCTTATATGCTTCAAATTTGCGGTTGCTTATTGTGTTATAAAATTATTTCTTTTTGGTGTGTTACATTAATTATTAGCCATACTGTGTCAATTTGAGACTTTTCACATGTAGGGGGGGGGGGGGGGGGGGGGGGGGAGAATCAGTACAATTAACATCATTTCTTATGCAAGTTCATTGATTGTAGATAAGTTAGTTCCTAATTAAATTGGTCAATGGAAGTAATCATTTTTTTTTTGATATGTTTGGTCCAAAGTAGAAGTTGTATAGGTATCAGCTCTTGCGAATGGTACTTGTACATTGTCCACTAGTTGTTATGGTGGGTATAATACTGTTGCTGAAATGATAGGTGAGGTTGATATCACTAAGTGAGACACATGCATGTTAATTAAGTTGTGAATAATCTTGAAGAAAAAACTTAAATGGGACCCGGAGTTTTGTCTCCTGGTTTCTAGTTTATTTCTACCATCCAAGTTGGTTAGTCAGGATGGATTCACTGCTGGTATGATAAAATTTATTGGTGACAAGCCTTGCTGCTCTGTGATGATTTTCTCTACATCTCTTAATTCTTTACTGCAGATCCATAGTGACCAAATTACACATGCTTATTCTAGTTGTGGTTGCACTAGTGAAAAATAAGCTGCTTCTTTGAGATGCTGGTTATTATTTTTACTATGACTATAGTTTTAACTGTGGTGTTGTGGATGTGTTTGGACCATCTTAGATCGGGGGTGTTGTGCAGATAATATAGTCAAATGTGATCTTATGTTGGTGGCTCTTGTAACCCTGAAGACGTGACATTTGGGTATACTGAATTTAAGTAGTCATGTACCAGCCTTTCCACAGATTTAGAGATCTTACAGTAGGTCTTCTTGGAGTTGTTGAACCGTTGCAATTTCTATGTACCAGCTGTCATCTACAAAGAAGCAGATTTTACTACGTTTTGTCAGCGTTATCAACTACATATCATTAATATAGATTATAAATAGTGTGGCCCCTCACAATTACTTAAAAGGATGAGATCCATTGGTAGGAAGCTATTACGTACCACACTATTGTAGATAACTTGTGTCTTAGCCTGTTGTGTCAAAAGCTTTAGCATCAGTCTGTTTTCCATTGTCATAACTTTGCGAAGTCATTAATATAACTGTGCTTTGCAGGATCTGTTGTGCATGTAAGAAGCCATGTTGACATAAAGTAAGTTGCATGTTATCTTTTAAATGCTTCATCAAGTGAGAAGATATAATGGGTTTCAATATTTTACATTGACAGCCACTACAATTTGTAGTTGCAGGTATTGTTTTCTTTATGTTGTAGCTAGCTAGTGGCTTTCATGTTGCATTGAGTATGGAAGAACGCTGGCCATTGGCTGAGTATTTATTTGCATTTTGTAGCTATTGATTTACAAATTAAATCAACCTCATTCAATCAACCAATCCTAGTTGATCAACGAGTTGTAATTGTATAACTGACAGACAATCCACTCAGTAAAAAGTATAGTATAACTATCTATCACTAACTTTCTATTAAAGGTGAATGCATGCAGGTATTGATGGTGTGGAACAACAAGAAGAATGTTGATAGTACTTGCTTTGAGAAATTATGAGTTTATATGTGACCGGGCCTGCAAAAACAGGGCATGTGGGCACAAACTACACATCATCACACTACTGCTCATATCTCAGTACTGCAACAGAATATTTGCATTCTGCAACTTGCATCATAAAGCCACTTAAATGCTGACTAAGAGTGAAAAATTGCATTGCTATAGCATAATGCTATAAAAAGTTATGGGTGAGGCAAGGTTTAACAAAAATCATGTGCCCACATGCCCTATTTTCGCAGGTCCAGTCACATATTTAGAAAACTTGAATAAATCTGTGACGTAATCAAATCATGACATCACTCAACATTCGTTCATTGATAGCTAATTTTGCCAGATAAAAGCTAATTGCATGCGCAGCAATGCAGTTGTTGATAATATATAGTTCAAAATGTGTGAAAGTGCGGCAGCTACCTCACAACAGCCTCCAAGCAACGTTCACGACTCGAATCCAGATGACCAAGAGAGGGTGGATGATGAGGAGTTAAAACCCATACTTCCGGGCAGACGATCTAAACGTAATCGCGTCATTTACAAATCTGCTACCTCCGAAAATTCAGCTCTTCAGGTTGACAAGCCACCGACGAGGAGTTTTTCGGTCGTGTTCAAATGGAGAAATAACGGAGACAATAACAGCAGTGCTGGAAAGAGCGACAAGGGTGGTAAAGAAGGCATGAAGTACCCTCCAGAAATAAGACGGCACAATACTTACTTGTGATCAAGTACATTATAGTTACACTTTCTTATTAAATTTGTTGATTGCCTGATGTGATTCTGTTGGAAAAAGACATAGCTAAGTACGTAGCTATAACACGTATAGTCTTGTCAGTCTTATGCACAGATAGCTAGCTATACTTATACTTAATTAACTACTTAACTTAACTACATACTATATTGCACGTATACTCTTTCAGAGTCCTGTAATTATTATAATAATATAAAAGCTATATATAATAGAGTCTATGTAGTCTATTTATGAGTATAGCTACGTATATACAGTACAACTCACAAAGTTATTTTATAGCTGCTATACATGTAGCTATCATTAAAAGTGAACATAAATCTTTTTAAAGTCCCGTCATGGCTCAGTTCAGTGATAGCTAGCTATAGTAGCCAAACACCCAGTCAATTGCTAACCATAACAAGCACAGTATAACTATACTACAGTTTGTCGAGGAAAAATGGGATGTGCACCACACACATATAGCCTAGCTATGTGTGCACTGCATGGCTGTATACTTGATAACTTAATTAAGTAGCTAACTGAAATAAGTATTAAGTGTCATAGGTATTTCATTATATTTCAAAACAGATGACCAGCAATTGCACTGCCAAAGAAAAAAAAAAGTATAAATGCATGTTGTGGGAGTGAATAGCTTCCTATACCATAAGCATGTGGGTAAGTTACTACTTTCCTACACAACTGCATGAACTAATCAAATTGTAGCTACCATAATCAGTTACAGATTGTCAATTATGTAATTGATCAATTATAGTAGTTACCAATATTCCCTTTCTACAATTCCTGCACAATGTTGTCCACTATTTATAAGAGTTCATGAACTGTCTTGTTATTGTGTAAATGCAACTATACATAAAGAGAGGGATGCCTTTGAGCACTTTATTCTAACTATTACAGTGCAAGATAATAATCAACCTCCATGGTTTAACCCAGATATCAGGCACCATATCAAACGTCTCCGAACTCTCAGACGCAGGTACAATAACAATCCTACTGAGCATAACCATGCCAACCTAGAATACTCTCAAAAGCAACTTCAATTCAAAATAAGTACTGCCAAAAATGTATTTGAATGTAATCTTTATCCGAATTTGCTAATAACAACAATTCCAAAATCTACAAATACATCAGGAACTTCACAAAGTCAGCATCTATTCCATCTACTATGTTTCATGACTCTTCTCCTGTAACCTGTGACAATGAGAAAGCTAATATTTTTAACAACTATTTTTATTCCATTTTTACAAAGACCATGCATAATACAGTATCTATTAATAATCATCCCACAGTTCTCTCTAATATTATCATTACTGAAGAAGATGTCTATGATGCTTTCATCAATCTCGACACATCTAAGGCAATGGGTCCAGACGGGATATCCCAAATTGTATTGTCCAAATGTGCCTCAGTACTATGTAAGCCACTTCATCATCTTTTTTGCTTGACTCTGAAGTATGGATACCTACCTTGTGAATGGAAACTCCATAAGATAATTCCTGTTTTTAAATCTGGAGATCGCACTCAAGTCAAGAACTACCATCCAATCTCTTTACTGAGTAACACATCTAAAGTACTAGAAAGAATAATCTGTAACAAAATAACTAATCATATTGTATGTCAGATTAATCCAGCTCAGTTTGGTTTCTTACAAAACAGATCAACAGTTCAGCAACTTCTATCTTTTCTATCAAATGCTTTTAATGATTGCAATCAGCTTGATGTCATTTACTTAGACATTAGCAAGGCTTTCGACACAGTCTCCCACCCACATCTTCTCACCAAACATTCGTCCTTTAACATAGGAGGTGAAGTTTGGTTGTGGTTTCAAGCCTACATTACCAATAGAAGACAATATGTATCTATTAACAACAGTAATTCCTGTTTACTTCCGGTGGAATCTGGAGTACCTCAAGGCAGTATATTGGGTCCCCTTTTATTTATCATATACATGAATAACATTCCAGATTCAGTGTTCTACAGTAATATCTATTTGTTTGCTGATGACACCAAATGTTTCAAACGTATAATAGTAAAAAATGAGATGGATCTCTTGCAAAGTGATATCAACTGTCTGTTCAATTGGAGCTCAACAACCCACCTGTCATTTCATCCTTCTAAAAGTTGCCACCTGTCGTTCAACCAGAAATTTCCAACATCTTACACAATAAATGGAACCACTATCAATTCACTTCCAATACACAAGGATCTCGGAGTTTTAATTAGCAATAATCTAGAATGGAGTCCCCATCAAGATTTTGTCCTTACTAAAGCCTACAAAACACTAGGTCTTATTCGAAGAACTTTTAGCCAATCAATTTCATCCTCAGTGAAAGTCAAACTGTACATCTCACTAGTAAGATCTCAAATCATGTATTGCTCAACAGTCTGGCATCCTCCCCTTATGAAGGACATTACTAAGATCGAACAACTACAACATAGAGCTACTAAATGCTTCAACTCTGTTACTCATACCAAGTTACTACACAAAATAAGATCTTTTGGCATTACTGGAACATTATTTAATTGGTTTGTAGCATATCTTTCTAATTGTGTACAATATGTCTGAGTCTACAACAGTCTCTCAGAGTTTCTACTGGTGTTATCTGGGGTTCCCCAAGGAAGTATCCTAGGCCCATTATTTTTTGTTCTATTTATAAATGATCTACCTAAGTGCCTTAAGTTTTCTAGTGCATTTATCTAAGCTGATGATACCAAATGCCTGAAACATCGAAGTGGTCTGAATACAACTGAAATGAACCTCCTTCAAAAAGATCTGGATAACCTCTTCCAATGGGGCATAACATCTGATTTATATTACCATTTCAGCAAATTTGCACACTTACAATTCTGGCTAAAGAGCTACATGACTGCTGCCTCCTATTTTATTGACAACAAGCCGATTGCTACTGTTGATAGCACTAAAGATCTAGGGATAATAATAACACAGAACTTAACATGGGAGAACCACTACAAATTAATATCAGGCAAGGCCTACAAAATTCTTGGATTAATTCGTAGAAGTTTTTCATGTAATGGACCAGTTGAGACTAGAAAAAGGTTGTATATCTCACTTGTTCGTTCACAAATCTTATATTGTTCACAAGTGTGGAGACCTTATCTAATTAAAAATATCAATATGTTAGAAAGAATACAGAGGCGAGCTACAAAGTGGATTTTGAATGACTACCAATCATCATATAGGTCACGCCTGGTCACTCTACATCTATTACCACTAATGTATGTATATGAAATGAAAGATATTATGTTTTTCATCAAGTCCTACAAGCAACAGTCATCACATTTCAACATTACTGAATATGTCCAGTTTAGTACCTCTAATACACGATTTGGTGCATCTGAAAAAATGGTTCATCATAGATGTTCCTCCAACACTGCTTAAAACTTCTACTTTTATCGTTTACCACGTCTCTGGAACTCATTACCAAAAATAGACCTATCTCTGTCCACAAACATTATTAAACACAAACTGTACAACTACATGTGGGAGCATTTCATGCGGCAATTCAATGCTACAAACATTCATACCTTCCATTACCTCTGTCCCTGCTGCCACTGTTCAACAGCGTCACCATCACCAATATATGCAGTACTGCTATAAGTAATTATTTACTGTAATTAATTGTAGTAGAGTCACTGGCAGCACTTGTCAGTGGCACACCTTAAGTTTTAATATCACTTCCTATGTATCATTTTCAAACAGCGGAACAAGATCCTCTGCTCTAAAACTTAGGCACAATACATCTTTCACCAACAAACAACGTCACTTTTATTTTAATCGTATATGCAGACTATGGAACTCTTTACCAATCATTAACATGAATTTATCATCTTTTACCATAAAAAAATCAAATAAAATCGTTCTTTTGGAAACATTTCACTGCCAACTTCAACCCCACTGATTCTCACAGACTGCATTACCTATGCCCTTGTGGCTCCTGTATAAACAACTCCTTCATGAACTTTGAACATCTCTAGTCCTGATCACTACAGTCAAGTAATTTTCAACCTGTAACTACAAATTATGTAATTTATAATTTATGTTAGGTGTAATTTGTAAGTTAAGTAATTATAAGCTTACTTAAAGTGTAATTATAAGTAATGTAGTTTGGGTACTGGCACAGGATGCCAGTATTCCGTCAGTGTAACAACTCTTAAGTTATCTATGTCAACATGTCAATTCCCCTGTACATCATTGTTGTTTACACTGTAAAGTTTTAAAATAAATAAATAACTAACAGCTGTGATGTGGCTATAATGTCAAAGAGAAATAGTGACACTCTACAAAAGACATCCACAGACCAATCAGTTATGCAATAAAGTGTGATAAAGCCACATGTAGGGAATTTCACACTTGAGTCATAGCAACCATACATGCAATCTGTATAATAATTATGTTATGATCACACAGAGATCTGAAATCTTTTGAATGTAACAGTAACTATGTCTTAGCCTTTATTGTGCATGCCAGCATGTCATGACTTTAACAACTGCATACAGCTACGTTTGTACCATGTATGTAGTCTGGATAATTGTATTTCTAGTTTGGTATATTACAGTTATGTACATAAATGAGTTTGACAAAATGTGTGAATTCTTACCATTGAGATTGTGTATTCATTGCTTGGCTGGCTGTTTGCTGTACTGCCTATGAACAAGACCAGATAAACTGAAAACAGCAAAATACAGCAGTAACATGCATTTTGGTAACTGGCTACCTGAACCTTCTTCGTCTAAAATTAGACAGAAATGTTTGTAGTTAATATCCCTCCTGTGGCTGATAAATTGTGACTATAACAGGCAAATGCATTTGTATATCAATACATGATCTGGCATCAGTAAGTAGTTGCATGCATGGAGTTTCATATAATAGTACTATAAGTAGCCATGATTGTATGTACCAATCTATCTCCCTGGTTTGGCTTCTACAAACAGTTCTTTCTATCTGTAGCTCTGTGAATTAGAACATTAATACATGTGTCTGTTCCTACATGTACTACTACATTGAAGTTTCAATCAAAAAAATTTGGCTGTTTACAGTAATAGTTAATAATTTATGTTATTCCGATTTTATAAAATGTTATTCTGATACAATAGAATACAATTACCATTATAACAAATAGTAGATCATGTAGTGTACAACATGGGCTCAGACATAAATATTATTTTTTCAAAGTCTTTTGGAGTCCCATATAAATGGCTCATAAATAAATTTGATCACTATGGCCTATTTTACAACTGGATACAATATTTTTTGGGGAACTGTTCACAGCAAGTTGTAATAGAGGGTCAGTAAGCTCTTCTGTGAAAGTTACGTCCTTGCCCCCATTATTTTTTCTGTACTACATAAATGACTTCCCAGATCAAGTAAAATCAAAAGTGAGACTGTATGCAGATGATGTTCTACTGTACACCACAATCAATCTTACACTGACTGCCTTACTCTACAACGGGATTTAGACTAGCTTCAAAGATGGGCTGAAGATTGGCAGATGCAATTTAACTATGCTAAGTGTGAAGTTCTAAGAATATTGAAAAATAAACACCCTATCCTGGCTACCTATACTATCGGTGAATGCTCCATACAAGAAGTACCCTACATTAAGTATCTAGGTGTTACCATTATATTCTCAGCTGACTTGGAATGACCCTATAAAAGAAGGCTAATACTGTTATGGACTTTTTTTGCATAGAAATCTGTCCTACTGTCCAACCAGGGTTAAACTCAACTGTTACAAAAGTTTAGTGAGACCGATCTTAGAATACACATCAATAGACAGGGAACTGCACATCATAAGTGGTATTACAACTGGTGGAAAGTAAAAAGGTATGCGGCAAGATTCCTCTGTATGACTATTCAAGATACTCCGGTGTGACCAATATGTTACAGTCATTATCATTACCCACACTAACCAGTGGAGAGATATAGCAAAGGTTGTCTTCTTGTATAAATTACTGCATCATGCTGTTAATGTACTAGTACCAGATAGTTAGTGCAAAGGAACACTCGTGGTCACCCATTAAGATCTATTCAACTACAGACAAATATTGATGCCTGCAAACACTCTTTTTACCCTTCAGCAATAATAGACTCTGGAATGCTCTTCCAACTCAGGTGATTGATGCTATCTCTATAAATAATTTCCAAAGATACTTGTTTAGTTAGAAATGTTATTTTGTTTTTCAGTCCACATTGTAGTCTTTTGTGCACTTGTACACTCTGTACAGAGGCCTGCACAGTAATTAATAATAGAAATAATGATAAAAATCATGTCCAACCACTGTAACTGGATGGAGAGAAGGGAAAATCCGTGGAAGAGGAGCAGGATGCACCATAGAAACCTGGGGAGCCACAGCCAACTACTGGAACACACAGCGCTTGACTTAATCATTCTTTACCAGCTAGCACCAGTGAATCAACTCACTGGGATCTTTCCAAACTCAGTGAACCAACTCTGTTTCAAACTCAGTGAACCAAAAAATTACCATCATTTTTTTCTCTGTGGTACACTAAATTATGCTATGAAGGTGCACACAGGGTGCTACAAAGGTGTATGTGTCCCTTGGTGGACCACCATGTTGCCAACCCCAGAGAACTAATGGGCCCCAAAACCAAGGAGTGTCCAACATTAATGAGGTCTTCAGCCTATGTACAACGCAAATGATTTCTAGGTACAAAAAATATACAAACTTTCTAGTGTGGCACCCTGCTAGACTGCTACTGACAATATACATATGTAACTAATCACTTTCACTGTAATGCTGTATAATATTCTGACAGCTTTGCTCAATGCACTGAAATGGTGCATCTCTCTAACAGCACAATACTATATCAGGGTACAGTACCTTTATGTACAAAATTCTCAATTTAATTAGTGCAAATAGGTAGCTGTTAATGTTTGATTCATCACTGATGAGAAACGTATTGGTTCTCCTACATCCACACATACACTGAGCTGCTCGCATTGGGCACAACACAACTGCTTGGAAAGAATTCACCGGGCTTGTTGTTTGGACAACATGCTCAACTTTGAGTTTGTACAATGATAATGAATACTTTCCAATTAATATCTACCGTTCTATACTACCTCTAGTGCTAGCTGTGATGTAGGTGTCCTACCTGTACATACATACATGCCTTTAAATACCTCATTATTTTATTATTATTGTTATGGGGGGTACAGGTAAGAAGGCACAACCTGTAAAAACCTGATCAAAAAACTACTACAAAAATAATTATGTTTATTATTGTTATGGGGGTACAGGTAAGAAGGCACAGCCATCTAGGTGTCTATCTAGGTGCATCTTAAACAAATTGGTTGAATTAATATTAACTGAATCATTTGGGAGTCCATTCCAATCATTTATAACTCTTACTGAAAAAGTGATGGCATGGCAAGCAGGTAGCATGTGGTTTGTAGATCTTTAAAAATTATGATCTCTTGCTATAGAAGATGATCGAAGGGCATATAAAGATGAGCTATAACATGTCTAGTATGTTATGAAATAGTCTGTATGTGTAAATTAAATCTCCTCTACAACGTCGATATCTGAGAGGTGGTAAATTTAGGTGGTTTAATCTGTCAACATATTGTAAGTCTTTAATTTCACTCACTAACTTGGTAGCTCTTCTTTGAATTATTTCAATTGACTGCTGATCAAGTATGAACTGTGGACCCCATATAATATTTCCATATAATATTTCCATATGCATATTCTAATATGGGATGGACAAAAGATTTGTATAGCTGGAGTAACACATTGGTGTTCAAATACGCAAAGGAACATACTTGCTAGCTGCAATGTTACTACACAAGCATGCATAAATCATCTCAGTCACATTGTTTAACAGGTTAAACTCCACAGGATGATATGTAATGCAGCTGAACTCTCTGCAGGATGGCTTGTGACATAGCTGAACTCTCTACAGGGCAATGTGATATTTGTAGCTGAACTCTATACAGGATGACTTGTAATGTAACTGAATGACTAATTAAATTTCATGTAACTTGTAACTTAGCCAAACTCTCTACAGGGTGCATATGTAGCGAAACTCTCTACAGGGTGACTTGTAATGTAGCTGAATTTTCTAAAGGGTGACTTGCAATATAGCTGATGAACTCTCTACAGGTTGACTTGTTTATAGCTGACCTCTCAATAGGGTGATAGCTGAACTCGAGCTCTCTACAAGATACTTGTTTGTAGCTGAACTCTTTAAAGAGTAACTTGAATTTTTTGTGAATTGTTTGCAGTAGTTGAACTCTTTATGACTGAATTATTTGTTTAAGCAATTGAAAATGATACATGTACAATAATATCCTAACAAGGCTACAGGGTTTGATGGAATTGGACCTAAAATATTAAAATATTGTGCAGCAGCACTTTTCAAACCTCTTCAATACTTATACTCACTTATTCTCCTTAAACATACTTAACCACTGGAATGGTGCATTTAATGCATCATACCACACTAAAGTCATTGCAGAATAATTTTCCACTGCAGTTTTGGATGTTCAGCAGTTACTTATCCTTTTGACAATATACTAGCTATATACCAGCCACCAAGCAGATGTACTATACTTAGATTTTTGCAAGGCTTTTGATAGTGTCCCCCATAATGAACTCTTAAATAATTTGAAAGCGGTTGGAAATTCAAGAAATCTGTGGCTTTTCTTCAAGTTCTACCTCTTAAACCGGCAACAATGCGTTAGGGTCAGCAATCAGTATTCAGACCTACTTACTGTCCTGTTAGGAATTCCTCAAGGCAGTATACTAGGACCACTCCTATTTTTATTTATATTAATGACCTCCCTAGCCAAGCTCTGTTCTCACTTTGCAGATGATATAAATCTATTTGTTCACAATCAACTTCAAAATTACCTTAATTCACTTTACAGTTGGAGTATAAGTTCAAATCTTCTGTTTAGTATATTTAAGTAAACTCTTATTCATGTCCTTTAAATCCACCATTACAATATCGTATTCCATAGGAACTACCATCATACCTAAAACAGAAAATCACCAATGTCTAGGAGTTATAAGATCATCAAACTTATCATGGGAACCACATTATCATCATATTCTTGATAAAGCATATAAAATACTAGGTACATCATACCTTACATTGTACATAGGTACATTGTACCTTTTCTATATAAAATACATTGTACCTTTTCTGATAGCATTAACATCAACTGTAAAAAGCAACTATACATTTCTATCATCCGATCACAATGAATATTTTCTTTTGTTTTATAGAAACTGTACCTAATCAAACATATTCAATTACTGAATGCATCCACTGCCCTTGACATTAATGATATCATGTTTTTTACTCTCAGCTACCAACTTATTCAGTATTAAATACCATTTACACTTCACAATCGGATCAACCCATCAAGTAACTAGCAACAAATTACAGCATATAAGAAAATCAGAGAATCACAGTCGCAATTTCTTTTTTTATAGGTTACCACACCTCTGGAATACATTAATAAGTTATGCCCTGCTACAATCAAATATAAACTTCACAATTATTCTTATGACCACTTTGAGCAAAATTTTGTATCAAATAATCCGTGTAACTACTCTTTTTGATGCCCATGCAGTAGGTGTAACAAATCACCAACTGTGCCATATTTTGATTACTTATAGTTTAACTAATTCAATTGTTAATTTGTTTAACATTATACTTAATTAACTTGACCACCAGTACAGGATACTGATGGACCTTCAACACACTTAGAACGTACAACCTATAAAAATAATAATGTAATAAATAAACTATTGTAATTCTGTGGGTTGAAAGACATTTAATAAAAGTTATTAATTTTTGTATAGAGAGCCAGGTACATAAATATATTTTTGAGGTTACTGGAGCTGGTACTGTAATAGAGTGCTTCAACAGATAGAAGTGATTACTTCATTTAAAATGTTATTTAGACTACCGTGCAGCATTTTGGAATCTGCCTTTTTACATTTACAACAAAGTAAAATTACAAGTCTAAAATATCAAACTACAATGGTTCAGATTCCCATAAGGTGCAAATTTACTAAGCAATCAACTTGTCCAGACTTATAGAAAGGGGGGGTCAAAAAATGAACTGAGGCACTACATTGTCTCTGGTTTGATAAGGTGAGACCAAAAAAAAAAAAAAAAAGGTCACAACCAGCTGACAATAGCTGCCCACCTCACCAACCACGCATTTATAGCTGATAAAGTACATAAAAATCCTTAAATAGCTCACTACACACTGTTCTAATACTGTGACTGCTTTATTAGAGTGACTGCTCTATTAGAGTATCTCGATCTTAGTATACTAAAAATTTTTTGGAGGAGGGGTCAAGAGCCCCCTTTGACCCCCCCTGTATCCGCCCCTGTTGTCTATAGCTGTTATCAATCAATAGTTGTGAATGTAGTGACTACCTGGCTGTTCTAGGATTGACTGTTCTATTAGAGTATTAGCTTGCTAAGGCCTTTTGACTTTAAAAAAAACTCAAGGATTGATCACATTCTGAAAACCTCAGATATTTTCTTCTGATTTAAAGTTCCTAGGAAGACAGTTTGTCACTAGTAGTAGTAGGAGAAAGACAACCCACCAAGAAGATCTTTACACCGGAAATTTTACCTCTGCCAGGCAGATGGTTAGAAAGGTCATCGCTCTTTCAAACATGTTGTGTAAAATATTTGCACATTCAACTTCATTACCATCTCATGATAGGATTGGCTTCTCTATTTTGCTTGACCCATCCACAGAAAACCAGCCTTCATGGAAAACACAGATAAAGTTTTACTCACTTCTTTGTGTGGATTGATAGACCAGCAACACTTGAAATCACACTCCAAATCTGGGTGCTCTGGATGTCTTATTTGGAGCATATGAAATAACCAATAACATGAGACATTAAGTTACTCTCCAACAAGAGAATCAATAGTGACCAGATGTCTCTTCCACCATCCTCGACTCTTTATCTGCTTCAATTGTCAACATCCACTCTGCTACATTCAGCGCATACAATTTGTATTCTACTCATGTTGATTACTGGGAATCAAAATTCGAGCCATTAACTGTTCAAAATAAATACTTAGATATTGTCACTCTGGAACAAGCTTTTCCTTTGTGGAATATGACCTCCCTGAGAAACAACTGTCCCTCTTGCTATGTGGTTGTTGTGACACTCTACCAATTATTTTCACCTGCCTCCTGTACTGACCACCCTGTAGCTATCAGTACATGGTACCCCTGTGTTTAGGCCCCTAACAATATGTCTTTCAACACATGAGGCACTAAGGGTGATGGTCGAGGTTTTGTTTCTTGTAGCTTCATTTTCACGTTGTGGACCCTATACTAGAATGCATGCCACCTTCCCTTCTGACCATACAAGCACACTGATACTAGATTATTCACTGTTATGAATTTGATTTCTTCCTTTTACGCAAAGCCTAAAATAGATTTCCCTCTACCATATTTCCCGCTTTATTGTTAGTAACCTCTGTAATTGTATTCTTGGTGGAGTTGCTAGCTACAGAGTGTATAATTATATAACACAGAGTGTATAATGCTATAGAGATTATATAAATGTAAGTAAAATCTAATCCAAAACAGCCAAGCTGTAAAAAAAGAGTGCGGCCCTCAGAAAGGCTATGGTGAAAAAAGATGTGAAATCCAAAGGTGGCAGCCAGGAAATGGCTGTGATGGTAGGTTAATGGTAAAAATTTTAATAACAACAATTCAGGTGAATTTGGTGCCACCAAGAGTACATAATATATATATATATATATTTAGGTAGATATATATTATGAACTCTTGGTGCCGCTTGGTCTTGGCACAAAATTCACCTGAATTGTTGTTATTAAAATTTTTACCATTAACCTACCATCACAGCCATTTCCTGGCCGCCACCTTGGATTTCACATCTTTTTTCACCATAGCCTTTTTGAGGGCCGCACTCTTTTTTTACAGCTTGGCTGTTTTGGATTAGATTTCACTTCTTTTTGTATTTGTATACCCCAAAGCCGGCCTATGGCCAGCTTTAGGGCTTTTTAACCTATCATTTTTTCTTTACCACAGGAAGAAGAAAAGATGAAGCAGGGTGTTTTCTTTGTAGCTGAATTCTCTACAAGGTGATCCTTCTAACTGATCTCTCTACCGGATGACTTGTTTGTAGCTGAACTCTCTACAGGGTGATTTGTTTGTAGCTGAACTCTCTACAAGGTAACTTCTTCTAGCTGATCTTTCTACAGGGCAATTTGTTTATAGCTGAACTCTCTACAGGTGATTTTTTTTGCAGCTGAACTCTCTTACATGGTGGTTTCTTTGTAGCTGAATTCTCTCAAGGTGACTTCTTCTAGCTGATCTCTCTACAGGATGATTTGTTTGTAGCTGAACTCTCTACAGGTGATTTGTTCATAGCGGAACTTTCTACTGGGTGATTTTTTTGCAGCTGAACTCTTTACATGATGGTTTCTTTGTACTGAACTCTCTACAAGGTAACTTCTTCTAGCTGATCTCTCTACAGGGCAATTTGTTTGTAGCTGAATTCTCTACAGGGTGATTTGTTTGAGCTGAACTCTCTACATGATGGTTTCTTTGTAGCTGAACTCTCTATTAGGTACCTTCTGAACCCCACCTTCAGCCTCTTTCTGGTGAGACCCTTCAATACAAAACAGCTAATCGTGATGATAACGCAAGGCTTGACATTGCAGCTAATGGTTTTTGGGGAGGACGATTTGAGAGGCCATACTTTGATGTCAGAATTTTTAACCCTAGTGCACCCTCAAATCAACCCCTACACTCTGCATACCGACGTCATGACAAGGAAGATATAGTTGTTTTTTTGTGTATTGTAATTTAATTTACCTTTAGTTAATGTAAGTCTTGCCAGGGCTCCTGTACTGATCCATCAGCACATGGTACCCCTGTGTCTAGGCCCCTGTATGCTTGTAATGTATATTTTGTCTTAATCATTAAGACGTTTATTCACTCAGAGACATGAATACCAACAACGGGTTCATGAAGTAGAGAATGCCTCATTTACTCCCTTAATTTTTACTACTACTGGTGGAATGGGTGATGCTGCTACTCAGTTTTATAAGAGATTGGCCAACCTTTTGAGTGCAAAGCACAGTCTTTCCTATGGAATACTTGATGGGATGGCTGAGATGTAAATTGAGCTTCTCTTTGTTGAGGTCTGCAATTATGTGCATTCGTGGTGCCAGGTCCAGTTTGCGCTGTCCCATTGCTGAGGCACCGATTGCTGTGCAGGTCGCTGAGGCCCATATTTAAGATAATTTGTTTTTGTTTATTATGTACTGTTTTATCTTTTAAAAAATATAAAAAAAATTTGGTAGTCTATCTTCTTCTAAATGATCTGACTACAGGGTGACTTGTTTGTAGCTGAATTCCCTACAGAATAACTTGCAATGTAATAAATTATAAATGCAGCTGAATGATTTATTAGGGTGACTGTTCTATTAGAGTATCTCGATCTCGCCTTTGTTACACGTAGTTGCCTTTCGAATCATAACTCAGTGGTTTGTAATTAGATTCTTCTGTACTACTGCAAGAACGTTCTATGATGATTATTCCAGCTACATACTGATTTTCAGCTCGGTGCTCTAAGCGGTTTGCCTGGTAGACACGAAAACTAATAGTGGGCATTCCAGACTGATCTTAAGATTTTGGAAAAACGGGCTTTTTATATGCTCAATAGATAGAGTATTGATTGCTGATCTCAGAAATATATAGTTTGTTGGGTTGGAATTAGCTACTTTGACATGCACAGTGCTTAAAAACTGAAAAAAGGTACATTTTTTCTCCAGGGCTCCCCATACATTTTACAGGGGAAAATGGCACAATTGAATCAGGAAGCCATCTAGCAATCTGGACTATCTTGAAACTGCAGTTGCTTCTAGCTGCAAGTTTGTACATGTAATGAGAGTAACTTCAGGTCTTATTGGATCTCAGCGATCTTTGTATGCTTTGTGGTGAGCAAATATGTTTCACCTACTGCACACTTCTCAATACAATGGTGTATGCTCATAGGCAAGTGGCTATCTCAAGTTGGTAAAAACATCAAGTTAACAACTTATAAAGGTAAACAACTAAAGTGGAGGTGCCACAATGATGCAACAATACCTAAGGTGGAGTTGTGGTTTCAATTATGGCATTGTTATGCCGACTTTGAAGTGGTTTATACTTTTGAGCTGATGAAACAACCATCAGAAAATTGCTCTGGAGCTGAAAATCGCTAACCCGAGCGAAGTAACTACGCACTTTAAAGTAAGCACCAGTGACTACCTTCCACCCGACCGTACGTTTTTTAAAGTTTTAAGGTATTCTGCATACATTACAAGGCTTGAAAAGATTACAAAACAACACAAAACTTACTTATATGTAACGCGCACGATAAAACTAAGATTTTCATGATGATCAGCGTGTGGACAAACCCCACAGCGATTTTCACCCTCATTGGAGCTCGGACGACGGAGCAATCCCAAGTTAAACACGAGTTGTCATTTTGTGCCAGGGTTCTATTGGGGAATATACGGAGAATTTTTTAATTAAAAAATCTCGGATACTGGAATGCCTACTAATAGTTCTTTTATTCATAAAAAATCGATCGCGTAATTTTTACATAGGTTGGATTTTGTGTCATATCTCCATGGTCTTTATCCCAATTCCTTTCAACCCACAAAAAGGCACTCCTACGATGGTTGTTCTATCTATATATCAATTTTCAACTGATTCCTCCAAGGGGTTTAACCTGTAGGCGTGACAGACCTTCGACCTTATTTTACGCAAAAAATTCGGTCATAACTCCGTGAATGTTCATCGGATTCCTACTAAAGTTGGTACGGAGATCCGCCTAAATGAGCCCTTGAAGTGTGCCAATTTCAGCCCGATCCGAGCACGCATTCGTGTTTTATGGCGGATTTTGCGAAGTGTGCGAAATGAAGATGAAAAAAAACGAAGGATTTAAAATGAAATTTTGTTCGCTCGTATCTCGGAAATGGCTGGAGCGAGTTTCTTCAAATTTGGTATGTAGACTCCCCTAACTGGGCCGGCACTTCTCTAGCAAATTTGGTTCCAATCGGATTAGGGATCACAGAGCTACATAGGTGTGAATATTTCGTTTTCTTTCTTCCTGTTGATATACTCACGGGTAGCGCGCCGGCTTCTTGGGCCGCACGACACACTACCGTGTGTCTTGATGTCTAGAATAATTTTTGCTTATCCTATTGTTCTTCCTTTTCTAAGGTCCTCAAACTTGCAGACAGACCTTTATTAGTATGGCATGATCAAAGGCAAAATACCATATCTCACTTGTTTTGTTGCTGTTGTCAAAACACTTTTGATAGCTAGCTAAACTGCTCCAGCATAGCTTCACAGTGCTTCAGGAAATTGGTCCATGTAAAAAGAGTTGTTTAGGATGAAAAAAGGGCCAGGTCAATACAAACTGACTATAAATTGCAAGTAGCTAAGTAATGCTAGAGCTGATCCAAAGTGATTGAGAGCTAAAAATCACTTTACTAGACTGTGTACGCAAAACTAATAAATAGACAGCTATATGTTCAGCAACTGGCATAATGAATAATCTGTTAACATGTGGATACACGCACACCACAAGCTATAAAATGTATAGTATGAATAATCAAGCCTAACTTCATAACTGTAATAAAATTTGTGTACTGTACAAAAGTCATGTGTATAATGGTGTACACATCTAACAGTGACTATATACTATATATCTTTTGGTTGCATCACTCAGTACACACCACTTGTGCTAAGCAACCTGCTGACTCTCTTTGTTAACAGTTTTATGTCTTTGTACTGCAGCACAAAAAGTAAATTGACAATATTAATCAGAGCAATGAAAGATGTAGCTAATAAATCAAATACAAGGACAGGAAGCAAATGCTGATTCAATTGTTCTCTATATTTGTCACACTCAGGTTGGTCACCACCAGCAACACACAAGGCAATTCTTGTTACGTTTTCAAGTGTAGTGTTGATGCCACGTAAGGTAACTGCTAAAGCTATTAATATTAATAGATTTGTGGTAACATAAAATAAAGAAGCAATCATCAGTTTAGCTTCTGGAGTAGAATAGTTTGCACATGCCATAGAAGTTTTTTCCTTGTAGCTGGTAGTCTTAAAAGTCTATGGAAACAAATACAGATACTAGGTAACTACAGTGGTACACATGCATGCACACATGCACACACACACCATCGTATATACATGCACACGTACAACACAGTATATAGTACACAGTATGTGCTAGCATGGCAGCTTACAGTAACAGCTGCACTGGTTGTTATACACACTTGTTAATAATGCTAATCCAATCTTGTCAACTTAGGAATTTTTTGTCAACTTCGGTGCTGATTAGCAAAATTTTGGTATTATGGTGGTACTACTGTTTCAGTTTTCTTTGACAATAAAATAAATTACTTACACTCTAATGCCATAAGTGTACTTTATATTTTGAGTGGGAGAATCATCATAGTGCCAAAATGCGATGTATATCTATAACTGGCAAGGGTTTTGACTGAGTGAATATAGTACAGTTACTGTACACTTATGAGTGAAAAGAACATTAAGGTATTCTAGCTCCAGTTGATCACATGAGTGACATTTTAGTTGCTATACTATAACTGTTTATTCTATGATTAAAAATAGATACTCACTGATTTTACTAAAGCTGAAAACTGAGTGCTTTAGATGAATGCCTTAACTGTTAACAGTATATTATAAAATTCCCAACCTATTCTTACATGTTAGATAACACAATAAGCCATTGGATCAACACCTTTTACCACAAGAAATGGGACAAATTTGAAGGGAAGACGATGTTAAGTCATACATGTGTTTTAGCTGCTATACAGTTGGCAAAGAGGCACATCTCAGAACCAAGTGGTAAATACATAAAGCCCTTGGTGTTAGCTATACTGTAGTGAGATGCATTTGTCAGAAAGCATTAGCAAGTAAGTACATGTAAATCAGCCATAATTCTGTTAGATAATTTTTTACAACTTGGTAAAACAATAGAGAGTTTTGTGATCATGAATTACTTTGCACTTTGAACTCATCATTATACAGGATAGGTGAGGCTGGTGTTTTGTGTAAAGTAGTTGTGTATCAATCTATGCTATTTAAATAGCTAATAGCTAGAGCATATAATTATTTACATTGATATTTACAGTAGATTATAGTACATCTCTACAAGTATAATTATAGCCAGTGTTTAGCTAGCTATGTTAGATGTAACCAGAAAGGTTCATAATTTAGTAGGTATTATGTGACTGTTCTATTAGAATATCTTTTTTTCATCAGCTTTGCCATGTTATTTTATTCTTGTTGTAAGTTGATAGCTACAATAAAGTAACAAGCCACACAGTTAAAGCCTTAAAACTTTGAGCCTTGCATTCAACAAAGACATGAACTTGCCTTGTATTAGGGCTGGGAGATTATATTGATTATGGGATTAATCGTGATTATGTCTAAACATCGTGATGTTGATATGCATTATATGAATATTGTGATGTTGTGACATCAAATGTAAATAAATTCAAAATGGTGCACATACTATTGTGGAAGAAGAGCTTGATCTGGAAAACAAGCCTTCTGAGACAGTTCATTGTGTAAATAAATCTTACTACTGAAAAAGCTTACCTGGTACAAACCGTTGAATTTCTAAGGACACTATTATTCAGTATACTGTTTGTATTGAACTACAGCTGGTCTGATGAGTTGTACACAATTTCACCTTGTTTTGTAATTTATATGAAGTTGTGCATATACAATAGTTTGATGCATGTAAAGATATAACATCATGATTATTATCATAATTGTAATAGTGTTGTATTCTACAATTGTGAAGGTAGCAAAATTTCTTAATCGCTCAGCCCTACTTTGTATGTTTTTCATAGAAAATTCTGTTTAATAAAATAAGAATTTTTGTTGCATTGGAAACATTTATATTGACCTGTCTGCTATACAACCAATGGTGCTGTGAAGATAAAGTGAGAATGACTTCCAGTCAATATAAAAATGTAAGTCGTCATGATCCATACAGTTTACTATTGTCATGCTAAGTCATAAAACTGCAGTCTCAAAATAAATTCATTTAAAGCATACCTTATGCAAGATCCACAATGATGCCAATAATATACACAGACCAAATGTTGATGCAAGGGCATATGGTAATGTGAATGTATAAAACAGCACATCAGTATCTGAAGCATTGCAAGTTGGTGGAAATCCTGTAAATGAATATCCTGAGGTACTGAGGATGGCAATACTTGGTATGAATCCACATGCTATTACTACCACTACTTCAGTCAAATGAGAGATCTTCCTAAACTGTACAGATTTCATTAGTTGTTGTGATCTGAATGGGTAAGCTAAACTGAAAAATACGTGACAAAGATGACATAGCCAAAATCCAAGAAAGATCAGCCCTCCAGTGTGTATAACAACTCCTGGAATAAGAAGCATTTGATGTTTATTTATTTTACAAATTAATGTGACCATTCACATACCTTGAATTTTACAAAATGCTGTTGGGTCAGCACTTGCCACAACTAGGCTAGGATGAGAGCACAGTAAACTATCTGTTCCAAATACGTAGGGTGCCACCACAAAGTATGCTATAGACAAGAAGAAAAATGTACGTTATATGGTTGTTTTGGCTGTATATGAATATAAAAATTAATTGTAAGCAAACACATACACGGGTGTATGTATAATGGCTATACTACAGGCATGAGTGCTGTGTCTGCTGTGTATGCTCAGGCTTATGCAAGCACCACATGCAAGGGTCAAGAGCAACTCTTGGCAAAATTATTTAATCTGTTAGACATAGTCATTAATAGTCCGGTAGATATAACTGAAAAAAGGGGTGAACCAGAAAAAATTCAAAGAAAGCTGAATTTGGTATCATTAGAAAGCAAATTTTCCATAGAATAACACATTCAAAATCCTCTAAAATCCACCTTGGGGAAAATTTTTTATGGCCGATTTAGTATTTAGCATATATGACTAGATTCAGGAAAGTGGATCTTCCACACATATCCAATTTACCAACTTTGACAACTCGTAACTTCAGAGTGGAAAATGGTATTGACTTGCAATTTGATCAGTAGTGAGCACCAGCATCACTTATTAGGTGGAGAAAATTTCAGATTGATATTCAACTTGAACACTAAGTTGTGGTTTCTCAATCGGATGTATTTGCAGACCCATTTTTGCAAATCTGGTCATTTGTGACCAACAAAAATGTGCTATCCTTAAATTATTTTTTCACAAGAAATAGTTTCCTTAGCACTTCTGCAACTCTCTCCTCCACATTTTGCAACACATTAATAATCCATGTTTGCAACAAGAGCATAATATTGCTACCACATGGATTTACAGTGGAAAGCTGGAATTTATATTGTACAAACTTAATTATATGATCTATGGGACTGGTCCCATGTCTATCATCATCGGTTGCAGCCTTAGTCCTTCTAGTTTCCAGCCCCATATTAAGTTCCCTCCAATGAATGACTTCTTGCATCAGCTAAAACCATTGATCCTGAAAGCTCCATCCAACTGTAAGGGTTAGCACACTTTCACAGCTTGCATGTGTAATAACTTTCTGATGCCACCATTTCCATGTACTTTGTTTTGTATACCTGAGACTCCTCAATAAATCAAACTGATTCCCATCAAACTCCAACTTTTTCAACAGGTGCAATTGTTGCATTATATAATCCATCATTAACTTTTCAATTGTTTGCACATCATTTGATTGCTGATTAGGCCAACTTTACCTATTCAAATGTTGCGGACATTGTATCACAGCCACCCAGGAATGTGAAAAGAGGACCTACATAATTATGTTCCCAATAACTTCATCATTTTTCCAGATCTTCAAATGTTTTACAACCTCTGAATGAAAAGAGATATGTGCTTGTCATGTTCTGCTTCCAGCGTGCACCAGTGACACAAGAACTTCATTGTTGTCATCAGCTACAACATTCAATCTACTTCCTTCAATTGCAAAATTGAAATGCGCATTGGACCATCAGCATGTCAGAATCTCCATGTGTGCAATCAGTGTATAGGGCTGGCAGCATCCCCAGGTACGTTATGGTACGTATGTGCAGGTGTAGATATTCAGTCAAGTGAATCTATGGAAGCATACAAAAACCAGGAAGTTTGAGCAAACATCAATTGATTGTCCAATATCTGAGAGATGATGGCCAGATTGTGCATCAGAGTAATTTGGATACTGACAAACTGATTGTTCAATGTGCACTTCAATTTGCAATTGAAGGAAGTAAAGTGTGTTGTAGCTGATGACACTGATGTTCTTGTCCTTCTGCATGGTGCACCAGAGCATAGCAAGTATATATTTTCTTTCAAAGGTTGGGAAACATTTGAACACTGGAAAATTGATGACATTATTGGGCACATAAGTCCTATTGTAATGTCATAATTACATCTTCTCTTTTCACATACTTGCATGGAGTGGCTGTGATACAACATCTGCAACATTTGAATGGGATAAAGTTGGCCTAATCAAGAAGAAAATGATGTGCAAATGATTGCAAAAACAACACACTTTCACAACTTGTATGTGCATCTACAAGTTATTCATTAGAAGGAACTTAATGACTAACTTGATCCATTACCATAATGGAGCTGGAAACTAGAAGGATCGAGACTATATGCAACTGATGACAACAGACATTGGACTAGCACCAGAAGTCTTAACTTAAATTTGTACAATCTAAATGCAAGCTTTCTACTGCAAATCCATGTGGTAGCAACATTACGCTCTCAGTGTAATCATGGATTAAAGTATGTTGTAGCATGTGGCAGTTGCAGGGAAGAGAGTTGCAGAAGTGCTGAAGAAACTGTTTACAATAATCGTGACAAATATATTTGTTCAGAACTTACATGATTGGCACCTTTTTATTTTTATAACTAGTCTTATCCTTATTTCATACAGCTAATATTGATTGCAATGAATTTCTTATGAGAAAATATTTTAAGGATAATATGCATTTTTGTTAGCCACAAATGACCAGATTTGCAAAAATAGGTCTACCAAATGCATTTAATAAAGAAACCACAACTTAGTGTACAAGGTGAATATCAACCTGAAGTTTTCTCCACCTAATCAGTGATGCTGGTGCTCACTACTGATCAAATTTCAAGTCAATACCATTTTCCAATCTGAAGTTATGAGTTGTCAAAGTTGGTAAATTGGATACGTGTGGAAGAACAACTTTACTGAATCCAGTCACATATGCCTCAATACTAAATTGGCCATAAACATTTTTCCCCAAGGTGGATTTTAGAGGATTTTGGATATGTTATTCTATGAAAAATTTGCTTTCTAATGATACCAAAATCAGCTTTCTTCGAATTTTTTCCGGGTCCAACCTTAAATCTACCAGACTATAATACCTACAAAAGTACAAAAGAAATTTGGAAATTTCAACTAGAGTAGGGACCAAAGCATATTGACAAAAAGTACTGAAACAAGCTGGAGTAGTGCGCAATATTAAATCACAGTAAAACAATAAGAAGCGTTACATCCCTACTGTGCTTAAGATACCATAATGAAAATGCACAGTAGAGATATAACGTGATTTAATATCGTGCACTACTCCAGCTTGTTTCAGTACTTTTTATCGATATGCTATGGTCCCTACTCTTAGTTGAAAATTCAAAATTTTTGTGTACTTGTTTGTTAATTTTTTGTAAAATAAAATTATTATGACTGGTGAACCCATGCATATCACATTAAAAAAGAAATAGCGTTGTGCGCCCCAGCTATCAATTATCATCTGAAAAGTGAAGTATCCATTACGCTTCATTGTCAGCTATGTTCAACCCATTACTCAGCATTACGAATTAAACACTGTTTGAAAAGCACATCGCAATCAAAGTAACCACTATGAAAGATACGAATGATTCCATTATGAAGGAGAGCTATCCCGCACTACTGCCAAATTGACACCTTTCACTGTCAGCAAAGACGAATGGGACACAAAGAAAGACACTGGTAACTGTACATACTGCAGTATGCCAAAAGGCATGTGTCCTGCTGAAGTGATGTCAAACAATGAAAAATTCAAGCCCATAGCCTTAGCTGTTATTGAGGTAGTAGCTACGCTTGTCTGAAGACTTAGTCAGTCAGTCAGTCACTAGAAAATTCTGTTTAATAAATTTTCATACATTTAGCAATGTGTTGAAAATGTTTCGGATTGATCTGAAGGCTTGATTGAGCTTAGTTTTACCTAACCAATACTACATCATCATTGCCAAGGAAAAGTGAGGCTGGTTGTTGGGTGATGTTTTTTCATGGTCCCTACTATACAGTACTATCATACTGTATGACAGTGCTATTGTACTGTACAATACTGTATGAACCATGCCTTAATTACCCAATTGCAACAACCATAATAACTAACAGGTGGTTTAATGGTTAAAGCAAGAGACTTGTTAACATGATGTACCAGGTTTGATTTCTGCATAAGGTAAACTTTTCTGCGTACTGTTTTGATGCAACCTTTTTCTCTGCAGATGTACTGAATATGTGATTTGATTGGTAGGCATTATATTTGACAAATTGGTAAATAAAGTATATTGGCAGATAGTTGAATGGTGAATAACTGCTTCTAGGTCATATGAGATGATAGGGAAAGTAAATAAGGGTAATTTTATTTGGTGAACATATATCTAATCCAAAACAGCCAAGCTGTAAAAAAAGAGTGCGGCCCTAAAAAAGGCTATGGTGAAAAAGATGTGAAATCCAAGGTGGCGGCCAAGAAATGGCTGTGAAGGTAGGTTAATGGTAAAAATTTTAATAACTACTATTCAGGCGAATTTTGGTGCCACTTGGTCTTGGCACAAAATTCATCTGAATTGTTGTTATTAAAATTTTTACCATTAACCTACCATCACAGCCATTTCTTGGCCGCCACCTTGGATTTCACATCTTTTTTCACCATAGCCTTTTTGAGGGCTGCACTCTTATTTTACAGCTTGGCTGTTTTGGATTAGATTTCACTTCTTTTTGTATTTGTATACCCCAAAGCTGGCCCAAATAGGCCAGCTTTGGGGCCTTTTTAACCTATTTTTTTCTTTTCCACAGGAAGAAGAAAAGATGAAGCAGATGAATACTTTAAATATTTCTGATTTTATCAATAAATGTACAAATTATATATAATGCATATATTTATTACAGAACTCTACATGGTGGTTTCTTTGTAACTGAACACTCCACAAGGTGAGTCCTCTAGCTGATCTCTCTACAGGGTGAATTGTTTGTAACTGAACTATCTACAAGGTAACTTCTTCTAGCTGATCGCTCTACAGGATGATTTGTTTGTAACTGAACTCTCTACAAGGTAACTTCTTCTAGCTGATGTCTCTACAGGGTAATTTGTTTGTAGCTGAACTATCTACAGGTGATTTGTTTGCAGCTGAACTCTCTACATGATGGTTTCTTTGTAGCTGAACTCTGTACAGGGTAATTTTTTCTAGCTGATCCCTCTACAGGGCGATTTGTTTGTAGCTGAACTCTCTACATGGTGGTTTCTTTGTAGCTGAACTCTCTACAAGGTGACTTCTTCTAGCTGAACTACGTAGTTGAACTCCCTACGAGGTAACTTCTTCTAGCTGATATCTCTACAGGGTGAATTATTTGTAGCTTATCTCTATACAGGCTACTAGTTTCTAGCTGATCTTTTAAATTCTTTTCAGGGTGACTGCTCTATTAGGGTGACTGCTCTATTAGAGTATCTCGATCTCGTACTTGCTACACCAAGTTTGATTTCGTGTTATAACTTCGTGGATTTAAGTCTGATTCTTCTACAACATTGAAGATCCTTTCTTAGATGACTGCTCCATCTGTACAGCGAATTTCAAAGCATTACCCCAAGCGGTTTTTCTGGTGGGCGTGGAAAGTAGTCGTTTTTTTTATTAGTTAATCTCGATTGCGTAATTGTTACACACTGTAGGTTTGTTCGTTGTATCTTCCTGGTTTTTAGCTCGATTTCTTTCAAACCACAAAAGGTTTGAGGTTCAATAGTTAACCTATTCACCCACCGATTTTCAGCTTCTTTTTGTAAGTGGTTTACCCTGCAGGCGTGACAACATATTGCTGTTATGTTTCGTGGATAATCACTCATACCTCTTTGCCTGTTTATCATATTCCAGCCAAAGTTGGTACAGAGATGCGCCTTTATACCCCCCTTCTGTGTGCCAAATTTCAAGGCAATCGGATATTGCATTCGCGTTTTATAGCGGTTTTTGTAAGTGTGCGAAAAGAGGAAGAAAAATAAGAAGAAAAAAACCAAGAAACTAAGCCAATTTTTGAAGTCGCATATCTCGGGAATGCTTGAAGTGATTTCGCTCAAATTTGGAATGTGGAGTACTGAAGTTGGAGGAAATATTCACAGCAAAAATCATCTTGTTTCATCAAGGCAGCACAGAGCTACGGAGGTGCGAAAATTGCGTTTTTTTTCTTCCTGTCAATATACTCACGGGTGTTGCGCGCCGGCTTCTTGGGCCGCACAACACACTACCGTGTGTCTTGATAGCTAAATTTCACTAATTCGCCAAACTAAAGTCCTCGCAAATGATACCATGCATACAATACTTTTCATCTTGAGATTATTTCAGTTTGTGTGCATGATGATGTGCATGTGTGTGTGTGTGTGTGCGTGTGCGTGTGCGTGTGCGTGTGCGTGTGTGTGTGTGTGTGATGGCATGCTGATAGTGTGAGCACTCTACAAATCTTGCAGTAAACTTACAAGACAGTTATTAAAGTTATACTCTGAGGCATATACTTTGCGTACCAATTCACAATACTGCATTTCTGAATACAGTGTGAACAGCTTTCATAATAGGATGTTATGACAACTGAAAAATGACAATTTGGGCCTTGCAGACTACTGGGCAGATATTGCATATCTACTGGGCAGAGATTGCATATCTCTTCACATTAAAAGGGGGTTGTATATCAAAAGAGAAATGAGCAGACTCACGGCTTTGTTGAGAAGAATACATCATAGGCAAACTATAAGACAGTTAAGAAGATAGTTTTGAATGTTAATTGTGGTTTGTTCAAGAAGCAGTTCCTTAGCAAAAAATGGTAATTATTACATTACAAATTAATTAATGAATTACAAAATACATAGAACTGTGATAAATAGCATGTGATAACATAACTCTAATCCACAACAGCCACAGAAAGAAGAAAAGATGAAGCAGATGAATACTTTAAATATTTCTGATTTTATCAATAAATGTACACATTATATATATAATGCATATATTTATTACAGAACTCTACATGGTGGTTTCTTTGTAACTGAACACTCCACAAGGTGAGTCCTCTAGCTGATCTCTCTACAGGGTGAATTGTTTGTAACTGAACTATCTACAAGGTAACTTCTTCTAGCTGATCGCTCTACAGGATGATTTGTTTGTAACTGAACTCTCTACAAGGTAACTTCTTCTAGCTGATGTATCTATACAGGGTCACTAGTTAGTAGCTAAACTCTCTACAAGGTGACTTCTTCTAGCTGACCTTTCTACAGGGTAATTTGTTTGTAGCTGAACTCTCTACAGGTGATTTGTTTGCAGCTGAACTCTCTACATGATGGTTTATTTGTAGCTGAACTCTGTACAGGGTAATTTCTTCTAGCTGATTCCTCTACAGGGCGATTTGTTTGTAGCTGAACTCTCTACAAGGTGAGTTCTTCTAGCTGAACTACGTAGTTGAACTCCCTACAAGGTAGCTTCTTCTAGATGATATCTCTACAGGGTGAATTGTTGTAGCTTATCTCTATACAGGTTACTAGTTTCTAGCTGATCTGTTGAATTCTTTTCAGGGTGACTGCTCTATTAGGGTGACTGCTCTATTAGAGTATCTCGATCTCACACTTGCTACACCAAGTTTGATTTCATGTTATAACTCCGTGGCTTCAAGTCTGATTCTTCTACACCATTGAAGATCCATTCTAAGATGATTACTCCATCTGTACAGCGAATTTCAAAGCATTACCCCAAGCGGTTTTTCTGGTGGGCGTGGAAAGTAGTGGTTTTTTATTAGTTAATCTCTATTGCATAATTGTTACACACTGTAGGTTTTTCGTTGTATCTTCCTGGTTTTTAGCTCGATTTCTTTCAAACCACAAAAGGTTTGAGGTTCAATAGTTAACCTATTCACCCACCGATTTTCAGCTTTTTTCCATACGCGGTTTACCCTGCAGGCGTGACAACATATTGGTGTTATTTTTCGTGGATAATCGCTAATAACTCTTTGCCTGTTTATCGTATTCCAGCCAAAGTTGGTACAGAGATGCGCCTTTATACCCCCCTTCTGTGTGCCAAATTTCAAGGCAATCGGATTTTCAAGGCAATCGGATATGGCGTTCGCGTTTTACAGCGGTTTTTGTAAGTGTGCGAAAAGAGGAAGAAAAATAAGAAGAGGAAGAAAAAAAACGAAGAAACTTAGCCAATTTTTGAAGTCGCATATCTCGGGAACGCTTGAAGCGATTTTGCTCAAATTTGGAATGTGGGGTACTGAAGTTGGAGGGAGTGTCCACAGCAAAAATCGTCTTGTTTCATCAAGGCAGCACAGAGCTACGGAGGTGCGAAAATTGCGTTTTCTTTCTTCCTGTCAATATACTCACGGGTGTTGTGCGCCGGCTTCTTGGGCCACACGACACACTACCGTGTGTCTTGAACCAGAACAAATTGACTGAAATTAATTAAAAACACCACAGTTCCACATTCAATATTAGGGGAAAGTATTTATCAACTTGTTTTTCCTTAAGTTTGCTTGCCAACTTTTAAAAATAAAATTAGTCAACTTTTTCAAAATACCACACACATTAAAAAAAGAATACAGTGGAACTTGTCTAAGTTGTTCACATTTGGGTCAAAAGTTCATGTCCTTGATAGGCAGGTAGCTGCTTTTGACAGTTGTATTTGTGCACAGATGCCTCATTTAGAGAATTTATAGTTAGCCTTTATAGAGAGGTGGCCTTTCTATACAGGTGGTCACTAAGACAGGTTTCACTGTAGCACCAGATGTATGAAACAACATTAATAGCATTTCAAGAATCATAATGGTTGCCCTTATAGCAACCTTACTATTGTAGATGAGAATGTCTAAAGCACACCCCCCCCCCCCCCCCCCCCCCCCCAAAAAAAAAATTTTTTTTTAAAGGATAGCATATAGGTCATGAGATGTGATACTTTTTAATTTGTGGCTCTCGCGGTTTTTCCATACATTATGTGTGTGATTGTAATTACTAACAGTTGCCCCTTATGGGCAATTGCATGCATAATGTATGGGAAACCAAAAATTCAAAACTGCTATATCTTGTGATCTATAGCCATATGCTATCCATTTTAATCTTGAAGATAATACTTTACACATTTATACCTACTAGGCTTGAGCCAATTATGCTTTAGAAAAATTGCCTATTATGCTTTTGAGCAGTAAATTTTGAGCAGTGCTCAAAAATCCAGCCCATTATGCTCTAAATTATACTCTAAAAGTCAAGATTATGCTTGAGAGCTGACTGTTTTATTAGAGTATATCTGCATTTCCTGACTGTTGTATTAAAGTAAGTGGCTGCTCTATTAGAGTATCTTGATCTTGTTTCCATAAAGTGTGAATAATCTGTCAAGAAATAGTAAAAATAATAACACTGCAAGGTTTTTGATATGAAATGCAATAATAATGTGCAGTGTGTTCATGTCGTGCAGTATTATTGGTGCGCGCATTGCGTGTTTTAATTAAAATTCTTGAAAATCGTCCTATTATGCTGGCATAATGCTTGATGCTTTTGCTAGCCTATTATGCTCGAAATTATGCTGGCATAATTGGCGCAAGCCTAACACCTACAAATAACATAAATTTTCAAATTGCTGAGATAATGGTTATTATTCATGCATTAATTTATTTTATGGCAAAACACAAACCACTATACTAAGTACTTTTAAGTAGATGGAAAAATTAGAAATTTAAGTTGAGTTAGGGATCAAAGAAAAAAAAAACATTGAAACAAAGGAATAGCAAAAAGTAGTGACACAAGATAGGTTGCCTATACCTGCAGATATACTAATGGACACTAGTCCCTTTACTCCAGTCTATGATGACTAAATTAGGAAATTTAATGTCCATTAGTATATCGGCAAGTATAGGCAACTTTTCTTGTTTCACTACTTTTTTCCCTAATCCAACTTAAAATTTCTAGTTTTTCTTTCTAGCTATACTTGTTTGTTTACTTTTTCATAGCATAGTTATGATTGATGGACCTGCACATACCACATCAAAAGACGGAATGGTGCCAAGCATGCCAAAAAATTAATCTTGCATCTGAATGCATTCCCCAACAATTGATTACTGTAAAGTGTAGTGAACATTACAACTACTGTCAATTTCATGTCCGTTGAGAAATTGCATATTGAATAATGAATTTTAAAATGTGATTGGGATTTTTCAATGGGGGTGAAATCCACAGTATGTTCCACCCATTACATAGTGATATAAACTAGATGAATAAAAAAATTGAAAATTTCAAATGGGGAATAGGGATCGCTGAAAAAAGCTACAAAACAAGAAGGGATAGCTGGGGTGGTAATGTAAACCACAAATCCCTATTTTGACTTTGTCACAGCAATATTTTGCTAAATTAGTTAAGTCAAAATAGGGATTTGTGGTTTACATTACTACCCCAGCAATCCCTTCTTGTTTGTAGCTTTTTTCAACGATCCCTATTCCCCATTTGAAATTTTCAGTTTTTTATTCATCTAGTTTATGTACTTTTTTCTAAGGATTAACTTGTTAGACATCTTGGTATAGCCAACAGAGATTTATCAGGGAAAAAGGTTAACCAAGCAGAGTGACAGATTTTATTATTCTTGTAGCTAATTTGTGTTACATAGACCTAATATATAGCTAAAGACGGCACCCTGACTTGTAAAAAGCACTAAGGCAGATACCACACATAGCAATTTATAGCTATTGTCATGATATGTACATCATAAGGAAAGCTTCTGGAATAATTACTTAAAGAAGTGGACAAAATGTCTTTACATATATAACTGTAAAAAAGAGTGCAAACATACAAAAGAACTTTTACAATAGCAATCCCATATTGATGCTTGCAGTACAATTGTAAACTTCTTACATTCTCTGTGAAGATATTTTACATAATATGCTTTACGCTATGTTTAGCCAACTCTACAGTTATATCAGCTAGGCAATCAATTAATAAAATTAATGTCTCATAATTTTTTTGTGCACTAATATAAGGAGAGCAGGCATTATAATTTAATTTTTAGCTCTGACATTATGATTTAATTTTTGCCACTCTCCTCTATTATTAACTCTTCATACTGTAAGTAGCTACACTCCTTAAATGAAACTTACATATGATCTGAAATATAACTGTGTAGTACACCACAAATATCAATGGATGGTTGAACCTATAGTAGCAAAATACAATCATTAGTATATGACTACATAACAGGCACATAATTTATTAAATCTCATAGCAATTGAAGTTCATGCATAATATATATTCCTCACATTTTCGGTTTTCTATATAGTGCACAGAAATTGGTCTTAAGAATAATTTTAAAACTATGTGAGCCTATGACTACATTTTTAGAGTTGGCACTTCAACTGATTATTTCCTTTTATCACATATGCATATTGTGTTGACCATTCAGGTTTTGTTCCTTAACAGATAATTGTTATAATTATACCTCCCGTACATCTATTACAGCTCTCACATTATTATAATTTAAGTCAGATGGATTTTTAAATGAAATAAATATAAGACACAATATGAATAGGTCGAACTGCAATTTCAACTTACATTTTCTTTCTGTGATAAATACAAGCAACAAAAGTGATAATTCCACTAATTATGGCTATGCCATGAAATATAATATTCAGTACCCGATAAGCAGTAGTGGCTGCTTCACTAAATGAAGAAACTTCTGCACATAATGGTTGACAGATGGACCCACATAAGACCCCATAACCATCAGGACATGGTAAAATTGGAGCTTTTGCCAATGAAATGTGTTCAGTGGCATTCAAACTGTCACAATCCAACAATGTTAGGTTAAATAATGTCTCAGTTATTCTCCACTCAGAGGCACAGCTACTGTCTCTAACTTGTATACACTCTGTATCCAGACTGATGTTAACCATATCATCATTAATAGCATTGAAGAAGAGGGAAACAACAGCTTCACTACATTGACTGTTTGCTGTGAAAAGGCTGAGGTCATATACCGGTTGTAAAAGATGAAATACTGGTGAAGTATTGTTGATGCAATCATTAGAACATCCACTTGTAATGCAGACTTCAAGCAATGATACACTGGGTGCAGCAGATTGAAATACCTCTACATTGCTAAGCTGAAGAAAATATTATATCATTTATATATATTTATATATGTGTATCACATAATTGTTATACTGGCTCAGGATGTTAATGAGATATATGCACTGCTTTAATGAGGTATACATATATCTTGTCAACTCAAGATAAAATTATTTCATAGTTAGGTGTACACATATCAACATTAATTCAAGAAATTATCATTCCTATGCTATCTATAATATATAGTCACACTTGTTGAGATCAATTGTGGGATTAGGTTTACAGCAATGTTGTGAAAGTATACAGAGGGAGCCCTTGAATTAACAGGTTAGATTTATAATATTGTTTTGATAAATCCTAGATACTTGGCTTGATGATATCTAGTGTGAAATTAACTGATACATTGAGCCATTAGTGGTGAAAGAGTATTTGCACGTACACATGACTACAATTTATAATTTATCTGCAATTATTATTATATAGTAAGCACTTTGCTACACTTAAAACTGTTATTAACTTTTGTTTCGATGTCCTGTGCTTACTTGCTCACTGTATAAACCCACAATCAATATTTTCATATGCTTTCTTTGTTACAGATACATTTGAATCCTCACTACCATAGTGCATTGTCATTATTCTTGCATCATTACCAATGTTCACTATCAAAATTCACATGATCCAATAATGATACATTCATGAAGTACAAAAAGTGAATAATTTTTTCACTTAGCTGCTTTACTATATGCATGACTCAAAATGATTTTTAAATGCAACTTTTATGTCAGCAAAGTTTAGAAGTGTATTGTAACTTTATGATAGTATATACTCCTTCCATGCAAAATAACATTCTAAGTTTGATTTGCCTTGTTAATTTACTGCTTATGGTTTGTTGCAGCTTTCAGTTCTTCTTCAGTTACTTGAGAAGACACTCTTGAAAGTACTACAGTTACAGTTGGCAATTTGGCTCCATTAATGACAATGTATAGTGGAAAGCAAACACTGATAATTTCAATTGCACAATGTACCAAGCATCTGTTTATTATACCTCAAATTTTACTATTCCATTTTGAATACAGGACAAAAGCCCACAATACTACTAAATAGTGTCCATGTCAAACCAACTAGCATAACTTTCAAAAACCAGATTTACATTCAGAAGTTAAAGATGCATGGTGTGGCACTAGTGGCCAACAATTACAGCAGTTGTAATGATGTTAGAAAGTTTGTATTCCTGTGTACAATGGCAGTTGACAGATAATCAGTGAAAATGAAAGTTAGCAATTAGGAATTGATTATCTATTATTATTATTATTACTAGGACCGCGTCACATACAACCAAGTACATATACCAACGTTGCAACCTACCAATTGGGCAAGTATAAACAGTGGCATAGGCAGCACTCAGCGTAGTGTGCGTGTACCGGTGGAAATGATACATATGCATACGTACACAGGTAAGGGAGTTTAACTGGCATCAGAAAACCACAATACTAAAACACAACCTACACAAAAACCAAGCTATATTGAAAGTAGCTATATATTGTAGGTGTGACGTGACTCTCAAGATGACTCAGCAGTGAAATGAGGCTATGCAGAACAAGGGACATGGTGAAGTCACAATTAACAATTGATCCCAATCAAGCCAATATGGCACAACAGACTCTGTTGTAACTAGAGGCCACAGGTGATGTGCCAGTAGCTATATCAACGGTGTGGCATTGGCACAGTGATCACAGTCTATAATATTATGCATACAGCCATGCACAACATACAGGAGATAGTTACACATTGTTGTATATACTGCATCGGCTTCTTGTTTAGCTATTATACAGACTCACAGTAGAGCAGTAGATAAGGCGTCCAGTGGAAAATAATTCCAGCCGCTAGCAAGCCAGATGAAGGATGAAGATGTATAATACAACTACCACCGGTACAAGTATTACATTACTCATTACCTTGTTGTTCCAGCTGGTTGTTTATTAGCATATCAGCTGGTATCCCAACTGGTCATCAGCTGGTTGTTCATTGCATGATGCCTGGAGCGCATATCCTACACACAAAATACACAGTTACAAACATTTAAACATACTTGTAATGTTGTTGTTTACCAGTAAAGTGGCCTCTGGCCTCTCCGCGGACGTTTACTAATCTTCTCCTTCAAGCAATCTGGGTTTGGTGCCGGGAGTTATACAGAATTACACGTATGGTAAAGTCATCAGCACGAACAGGCGTACTTATTATACGGTTGTACCTTCATTCACAGGCGAATCTATCCCTGCTTAGTTCATGTCTCTAGGCCTCGTAGTTTTCTCAAACATTATTTATTATTTATTTATTCATTATTAATGAAGTAATTTTAACCGCATTTCGTATTATTCTTAGTATTTGGTTGTATAATTATTATTGGGAGTAACAGGGAGTTGATTGCATCTACAATTAGGTAATTGGTAGGTAAGAACTTAGATTATGGTTATATAGAGCAAAACAATGGATTAAGCAACTTATTAGCACATAACGCAGAAGTCAGGTGGCCAGAATAATGTTATTATAGTTGATTTAATGCATTTGACTTCTGGTGTTTAATACTTATCAGTCTTGGGTGGTTTACTATGTACCTTCATTAATATCTTGATTGTCAAATGAATGCTTTCATTTATTGCCCACTTGTTATGAAAAGCAGAGCTTCACTGGTGGAATGTGGAATAATGCTAAAGCATTAGCTATGAAGTTGTGTAGTATTGTTTATCTCACTTATTAAATAACATTTGCATTGAGGACAATAAATTCTATGGTTCAGCATCTTATGTTAGAGAATCAAGATGAGTGTATGAGACTGCCAAAAAGCATTAAGCAAGTCAGTGAACAGAATGATGTACATACACTGTGCTAGCTACTTGGGGTGAAATTGTGTGCTGTTTGTACTTTGTTTGCCTTTGTGAAAATTGAATTACCTCCTATACAATAATAAGACAAAAATTTGGTGTCTACCTAGGCCAAGAAAATGAGCTTCTACTTGCAAAACATTCAAAGATCAATTATCAAGAAATGCTCAAAATATACATAGAAAGTGACCAAAGACTGTCCAGGTAAGAAGGCAACATATTAGGCTCTTTACACATCCAGTCTTCATTTTGTGTATCCAACAAATACATTTATTATACTAGTATAGGCATATGTACATGATTGAACTTACAGTGCAAGTTTCAAAGTCAATACTGCTGAGTAGAGAGGAATCTTCTGTAGATGGAGGTGTAGTGTAATAAAGTATGGTAGGAATCTGTAATATGATTATCACAAGAGTCATCAGTACAATGACCAAGGCACATGAGACAATGGGGTTGTCCTTTGATAAACTTTTGAGCAGACCAGCCATTTGTTTCTTTTGATGAGTGGTGTTATCTTGAGTAGATTTTGGTTTTGATGTTATCATTATCAAGCCTGGCTCTTCACACATTTTGGATGATTTGACTTTAATTGTTATCTTATATTCTTGTAAAGAATCAGCAATATGGAAATCATCAGTACTCTTTCTCTCCTCTGTCATTTCCATTGTTAAATCCATATATAGTAATAAACGTACTCTTTTGAAAACAACCTTTATAACAATGGGAATGGAGATTGCTATACAACAAAACAATAGTCGAATAAATCAATCAGTATGTAATATCATGATGGAGCAAGTCAAACCCTTTAGAAAACTGTCACACAGAGAACTCTATTTGGACTAAATGGGTATGGTAAATTCTCAGTTTTATGATCATTTGTATATATCGTTGGATAAGTGGAAAAGTTTGATGAGTGCACAGAGATTACCGCCACACAATTCATATTGCTAATTGCTTGCTAAGGATAGTGTAGTAGTCACCTTCGTCATACATATTTAAAATGCCAAATATAATTACACAGGAGCATTTGCAGTGCTTATCCACTCCTTAAGTTTTATAAATCCAATAACATTTTTCTGTATATACTCTCTACAGTATCCATGATCTGTGTGTGAAAGTTTCAGGTGTTAGTACTTTAGAAGGATTTGACATGTTCCATTGTAGTTTTAGAATGCTGACTTGCTAATTTAACCCCCATTGTTGATTTTTTGCTTGCAATCTCAATTCTGACATTCTAGTTTAAAATTATTCTTATACTTATGTTGTACAGATTCATTTATGTAATAGTTGTAACACGGGCACGAGGGCTTTCCCTGATATGTATGCCTGACTGCCTGAGGGCCACAGGCATGAGGGCATACATATCAGGCAAAAGCCCAAATGTCCCATGTTACAGCTAATATGTAACACTTCTCATCCATATCAGCCTGATAGCCTGCACAGGGTGATCAATCACTCAAGCCAATATTAATGCAACCACTGCATGGACACTACATAATTACACATGCCTAAAAATTTCAATTATGGGTCAGCAGCTACCGTACAGTTGGCTGGTTATTTTCAAAGGGTTTTTATTGTCGGATGTTTTGAAGAGGCCTTTCTCTTTGAAAAGAAATTCTCTGTTCTTCAAAAATAAATTCCCACAAGTAAAAATAATGTGCTTTCACGTGATCACTGACAACACATATTCACTCGTGTTTAAGCTCAGTATTATTAATAAAAGTTGAACAGTATCATTACTGCATCAACAGCCAGTAACCTATCCATAATGGCCATTTTTGGGAATCAATGCTGTCTGCTGCTGCTATACTCTGATCGAGCCGATTGCCTCGCCCGTGCCAGGCTGTTAACTACTCCACTTATAACTCAGTCTTGTTTCCAGTGTACAAAAGTGGAGGTTATTCCGTCCTCGATTCCATTGGTAAAGTGAGCACACAAGTACATGTAGACTACGTATTTTTGTAATTTGTGACACGAATTTCTATTTGCTTGAAATCCACCTGTACATCTTCAGATTTTACTGTTCCTACAAAAATTTCTGGTTTGAAAATAACCAGCTAAATGGTAGTACATTCTGGTTACGATGAATGGACAAATCCTAGAGATATCGTATCATGGAGAATTTCATTTACACAAGTTTAGAAAATAATAAATAATGTTTTAATCAGTGCTATTGAATCATTTATGGAATAATTACGGAGTTTAAAGGCCTAGATAGGTAAGCCATAGATAATATATACCTTTTGGTAAGGTATATATTTATCTATGGGTAAGCTTGCTTATACAGTGATTTCATGCAGAGTGGTAACTTTGAGATGGGGTGTGTTCTGTGTGCAGAAACGATTGGCAAATAAGCTACATAGCACTAGTTCACTTCTTAGCCCAATGTTTTTCAACTCATGGGATAGTGAAGACCTTGAGCGAAGAAAACAAAATGCTCTCCATCTGAGTGGTTTTCATAGCGAAATCAAAGTCAGTGCATACTATACTCATTAATCTATCCCCACAATCGATTTCGGCTTTAACGTCTATATAATCGCTTCCCATATGTAGCTATAGCCCAGTCTACATTTCATATGTAGCCCAGCTAGGAATTTAGCCTGGGTGGTTTCTTTGATCTGAGGGGTGAAAGTGTTACATGAATAGATGTCATATAGTATAATAGTTACTGTATAGTAGGGACCACAAAGGAGTAGGCGTGGCCCACGAAATAATATCACCCAAAACAGCCTCAATTTCCCCTGACGACGATGAGGCAGTATTGGTTAGGTAAAACTAAGTCCAAACAAGCTTTCGGATCAACCCAAAACGTTTTCAACAAGTTGCTACTACACTGCTCCTCTGAAGAATACTGTGACTGCTCTATTAGAGTATCTAGATCTGACTGCTCTATTAGAGTATATCTATCTTTTAAACAGATTCAAGGGCCCTTCATGGGGCTTCCTGGTGCCCCTTTTAGGCTGGGGCCCGGGCGAAATTCCCCAGTTGCCCCCCCACCCCTGTGGGCGGCCCTGGGCTTCCCTTTGTAACAGAAATCATCCGTATTTGTCATAGTGGCTATTTTGATAGCAGAGGTGCTTTTCAAACAGTTCTTGATTTGTACTGCCATGTAACGGGTTGAAAATAGCCGACAACGAAGCGAAAATGGATACTTCACTTTTCAGATGATAATTGATAAAACTGGCGTGTGCGGCACCATTTCTTTTGGTATGCGTGGATTGCAGAGGTGCTTTTCAAGGGACAGGCACTCACTGTAAGTAGATCTGCGACCGCGGTAAAAGTCTAAGTCAAAAGTCAAGGCCACCAAAATCATGCCAATTCAACGGTCAAGGGTAAAAGCTTCCAACCCACAATCGAAAAGTGCTGAAATAATGTCACTAAGTCACCGGTAAAAGGTTGAAAAAAGGCTCTTAGTCACAGGTCAAAGTGAAATTTCCTCCGGTAAAGACTTTGACCGCGGTCACAGATCTACCTACAGCGCATATCTATGTGACACCCCTTGCTTTTTAAACAGTTCTTGATTTGAAATGCTGCGTAACGCGTTGAACATAGCTGACAACGAAGCGTAATGGATACTTCACTTTTCAGATGATAATTGAGGCATGGCGCCATTTCAGATGCGGTATGCGTGGGTTCACTAATCATAATAATAATATATTATTTACAATAAAAAGTTAACAAACAAGTACACCGAAGATTTGTAATTTTCAACTAGAATAGGGACCATAGCACATCGATAAAAAGTACTGAAACAAGCTGGAGTAGTGCACAATATTAAATCACAGTAAAAAAAAAGAAGTTTTATATTCCTATTGTGCTCAAGATACCATAATGGAAATGCACAGTAAGGACATAACACTTCTTATTGTTTTACTGTGATTTAATATCGTGCACTACTCCAGCTTGTTTCAGTACTTTTCATCGATATGCTATGGTCCCTACTCTGGTTGAAAATTCCAATTTTTTCTGTGTATTTGTTTATAAACACATGCACCAAAGATGACACCATATAGCTCTATATTTAATTTTACATGAGAGAGTAAACCATCATATGTCAAAAACTCATAGTATATACAATTACATTTACATATACCTTTGACACATGCGACAATATACTTATATACAAAAAGCACAGTAGCAGTAGGCATGGCAAGGAATTAAGCTATAAAAATAATAAAGTCACAGTACAACACACACAAACAAACAAGAAAAGGACAATTTAAATGTTTCATTCAGCACGATCACATGCCAAAAAGACGGGATCAGGTAAAACCAGGATAAGGACAGGCCAAGAGGGGTAAAGTCAGGATGGGAGCAGTCACCTTAATAGTGCAGTCACCCTAACCCTAATGATAATAGGGAGTCTAATTTTAATGCTTCCCAAGGATCATTCCCCAGACTCCTCCTGTAGATTTCTCATGCACAATAATGCATGCCTTCTATTCTACATAATCATGGCTTCGTAGCTTTAGGCCCTGGTAATATGGATTGAAAACCATGCAGTTATCAAAAGGTCTTTTGCTACTTATAAATGCAAATTATGTGTAAACAAGGCCAAAAGATCCTGTAATAGTATATTTATGAAATATCCCAATGAAAAAAGCACCACCCTGCTGTGAAAAGTCAAGTTTTCGTTGGGTGGCCCAATGATGCCGGATCCTTCATATATTATTTTGCTTTCGGATTAGGGTGGCTGCTCTATTAGAGTGAATGTTCTATTAGGGTATCTCGATTTTGTTTGACCAAATCCTGGAAACCACCCAGAACCAGGTCTTATACATCCACTGTCACTCTGCATGTAGCTTTAGTGGGGAGTCCTGACTGTAGCCTTCATTTCCCTGTCCCTAGTAATGCACTTGTCAATTTCATGCCCCACCCCCCACCCCCGGGCATCCCCACACCCCATGTGGGGATTTGACATTGCTTCTTGTCCCCACCCCTGGGGCAATTGACATGCAGTTCTCCAATTCACTGACCGATTTTCGGTAGTTGCATTTCTAACTATAATTTTATTAGCTACAGGTGTATACCAGGTTAATTATTAGTCGTATGCATGAAATATGCGGTTATCCTTGAGGTGTTGTCAAATCCCCTACTAGGGGGTGGGGACATAGTGAGGATTTGACAGCCGATTTTGCCCCAGTAGTGGGGAATTTGACACCACGATTTGTCAAATCCCCTGTATTCCCCCACCCTCCCCGGGGTGGGGCATGAAATTGACAAGTGCATAACTATCCACTGTACTGTTTCTTCTTTTTTTTTGCACTGTTTCCGTCCCGTCCCGGTTTTACCCTTCTATTATTATTATTATATTGTTTAATTAGCAGAGCCCGCCTGGGGCATAAGTGCTAATGTACATTAAAATTAAAAGTGATTGTATAATAATTGTTCTTGCATGGTCTCCGTCCCCGTCCCCGTCCCAGTTTTACCCCGCCCCAAAAAAGATTCTCAAGGCATTGAAAACAACTGATTGACTTAGTTATAAAGTGTACAAATAACTTCGTAGCTAGAGTAACTCACCTTATATCGGACGGACTCCAGAATCGGACGCGATTACTCGAGCTAGCTACACTGAACCGCACTTGATTATTCAGTCAAACAACTTACGTATATGTCTTTAGATAGTTCAAGGCTGTGGGACTTTGTACACCTAGTATCGGCTTTCTCGGCTTTTTTTGTCTGGTGGAAGCAGTCCTGCAAAGTCATTTCCGATTAATACGTATAAGCCGAAAAAGGTCAATTCACCGACACTCACAGTTTACAAAATCACACTTACATCCCATCAACAGCCGGTTTTATATCTTCACTTTGTAGAGCAACTCATCTACTTTCTAAATAACCCCTGTTATTTAATCCTTTTAATTACGAATTACAATTTTTATTATTATTATTAACACTTTACAGTGACCAGCACTGAAGGTCTACAGCAACATGTGCTGTAACCTTAGGATTACCTAACCTAAATTCAAGGACTTACACTTAATGACTTAGACTTAATGATTTATAGCTGGAAACAAGAGTTAATAATAGTGGAGGGGCCCTCCACTATTATTAACTCTTGCTGGACTATTATTAACTCTTGCTGGAAAGGTGTAACAGAAAAGGGGCCAAAGTGCCGAGTAAAGAAAAAAAATCCCTCCAGCCCCAGGATTCGAACTGCAGGTCACCCAATGTCTAGTCGGAACTGCAGGTCACCCAATGTCTAGTCGGGGCCACACTCAGTTTTCCTCCAGGAGGGATGGATTTTCTTCCATAAACCTAAAGTATTTATTATTAACACTTTACAGTGACCAGCAAATCCTGAAACATCATTGGACAATAATCGCACCATAAATTAGAAGATGTATGCATTACATTGTTTGAGATGTCTCTGTAAAAAAAATGAAACATTTCTGTAAAAAAAAAATGTTTGAGATAAGTTTACAGAAAATGTGTACCGTATACTTTTACAAACACCATGTACTTCCGTACACTTAAATTCATGGTACGATTATTACTCCAGTGACGCCTCATTTTATTTGATTTGTAATTCGTGATTTGATTAAAGGGGATTCCAAAATAACTTACTACAATTACAAACAACTATTACAACTACTTAAACTACAGCTAGCTACAGGGGAAAACTATTACTAGGGGAAAAGGGGATGATTAAATAAACTGGGGATGCGTAGAAAGTAGATGAATTGTTCTACAAAGTGAAGATATAAAACAGTTGATTGGAGCGATATAGCGTGATTTTTAACTATACTTCGCCGGAGTGTCCGTGAATCGATCCTTTTTTTCCGGAAATGACTTTGCAGGGCTGCTTCCACCAGACATAGAAGTCGAGAAAGTTGCCACAGCCTTGAACTATGATAAAGTTGTTAAATTCCTGTTGTAGCTCGAGTAATTGCGTCCTATTTTGGAGCCCATCCTATGCTAATCAATAAATGTGAACGGATTTTATATAACAAGGCTTCCACACACACAAAATCAAACTTACGATTTTACCAGAAATGGATTGCTGGTCTAATACACTATCATATTTCACACTGTACTTCCTTCAGCACTGGCAAGTCTGGTTTCTGTAGCAGCTTTCTTCCGACCCTGTCAAAGCCACGAGTGTGAGATTGGCACCATTAAATGGCCATGGCTTTGTGATAATGGTGTGTAGTGAGCTGGGACTTCACAGAGAGCTCGCCAATAGTGTTCTCAGTCAATTTGGAGTAATTTGAGGGCCATGGAGGGCCATGGAGGGCCATAGAGAGCCCAAAACTTGGCCTCTGGATTCCAATCGTCTTCTTACTTCATTTTATACCCATATGTTAAGACCACCGTCCACCCCCACCCTCCCACCCTATTACTACCACTCTATTACTACCACTCTATTACTACCACCTGTGATATTATTACCCGCTCGAAAAAAGCTGCTCAAAACAGGGCAAATTTTGGGTATCAGAAATATATACACCCACTCAGTGATAGCTAGTGAACAGATGAGCAATTAGTGCAAATTTTGTTTGCACAGCTGTAGGCACTGGGAAGTTATTACACAATGATTCCTTAAAATCGCCATATCTCCTAACAAAGCTTTGTGCGTCGAAGCTTTGTTTTGTCAAATTCAGTCACAAATAAATAAATAAATATAGCTATACTGCATGGCACTCCATGCATGCATATAATTATATATATATATATATTTCAGGTTACTATATAGTTTGGTCAATATCATACTCACAGAGTCACTCAGTAGCTATAGACTAGCTGTTAATCCGTTTTGTATTTATATATTATTCAGGTTACTATATAAAATAATAGTTTGGTCAATATCATACTCACAGAGTCACTCAGTAGCTATAGACTAGCTGTTAATCCGTTTTGTATATAGTTAAGACCAGGGTGTAGAGGATAGTTGGCAGGCTGCTATTATACATACGGCTACAGTCCGCTAGGGGTTTGTAACTGGCTGGTTACCAGTATGCTTACAGCTAAATACGTCTCGCAAGCCAGCATTTACAGACATTCTTTTGCTTCCGTTTGAACGCGTACCGTAGGCGGGAAAAGTTACGCGTGGGAAAAGTTTCGTGAATTTCGTGATTGCAGTAGCTATCGCGAAACTTTTACGCCGGTTAGCTTCTACATGCTTGTATTTGTACATTAGTATGCAAAGTCAGCATCGCGAAACTTTTACGCCGGTATGCAAAGTGGAGTGCAATTCGCGAAACTTTTCCTACGCGTAACTTTCCCCGCCTACGGTATTGCGGTAACGTGATTACATTACGTGTTACGTGGTTTACTCAGTACACAAGTGTTCAGCAAAAAAGTCTGTACTGAGGATTTCATATCCGTTGAGAAATTCCGTACTGCGATCGCGTATTGCGCAAAGAATAATTTCCAAATTGTGGTTGCGTAGTACCGGCGGGATTTTTCAACGGGCATGAAATCCACAGTATCGTATAACAAGACCGCGGACAGAGTAAGAAAAACGCGGAAAACAATAATCTGGAAAGTCCTGCACATGTACAATCATTGAATGTGTACACGTGGGGCTTTTCGGTACTGCGTATATTACAGTATTGCTTCCGGAAAGAAAGGAACCTCAAGTTCAAAAAGGGGCTATAGTTGTAGCCAAAAGGCTTAGATTTTCGGCTATAGCTATAGTTGCAAATTATGATAGGGACTATAGTTGTCAGTGACAAAAATTATTTTTTACCAAGCCTAAAGAGTGGGAAGATGTTATGATATGTTGTCATTATCTTGCATGTTCAAGCAGTTGGTATAGTGAAGTTATACGTATGTGCAGACGAAGTGCCAGTGAGGGGGACAGGCTGAGGGAGTTCTCAGCATAGCATGTTCCAACTATCAGAGGGTATCTGGGGACATGCTCTCATAGGATTTTAAAATAGCTGTGACAACATTGAATCTCAGTCAGCGGATTAAGCATTTGAAAGAAAAGATGATAGCTAGAGAATCAAGGGAACAAAATTTAATATATATATATACATGTAGTTAGCTACAAGCCAGTGTTGGGTTTGGATTTTGGATAGAAAGAACCATTGTTTTTAATAATGGACTATAAACAAAGAAAATTGATAGTAGCCATGACCATATACATTGGATTGTAAGGCAATTTTTTAATTAACAATAAATATATTATTATGGACCACTAAAGAGAACTATAGTGTTTAAAGAATATAGCTAGCTACAAGATTATTTGATCTTCAATATTTCTAGTAGTAGACCTTAAAATACACAGGTACATTGAATGTATACATAACTTTAACTCATACTTTTCTTCGTGCATGCATGTAGGTTGGATTTTAGGCTGACTTTTACATCTAGTCCTATATGCCACCATTCACAACTAGCCAAAAGTCACTTATAACTAGCTCCCTGTTTTGCTCCTAAAAGTACCTCAAGATCCGATATAATTTTCTTCTTGTGTGTCAATCATGCGAACCATGCAGTTGAATAGCTACAATCCAACCTATGGTCCTTTTAATTTTCTGTTCACCACTAAAATTTAAGTTGCCTTTAATCCATTAGTTTATTCTAAAAAATTGCTTTCCAAGTAACTGCACTAGTCTAAGATATACATAACTAGTACTAGTGCTGTTTTTTTTTTTTTATCCCCTTCGATTCAATTACTTCCAGCTCCCTCTCTCTCTCTCTCTCTCTCTCTCTCTCTCTAATCACTTCCAGATTCAATCTCATCACAGCTATTTTTCATAAGTTTTCTAAGGTAGTATGCCCCCAGATCATTAGTTGATGGGAACTCCCTTCAGCCTTCTCCTCTACTGCTACCTTGCCACACAAACCCTCTCTTTACTTTAACTGTTTGCATGGGTAATCATATATACAACATAGAGGGCAAAATAGAAGGCAAACTAAAATACGTTTATCAAAACACAAATGCAATTTTTGTTTAGTTTCAACTATGTAAACAATCTCCCCCAGTATCAGGTTAGGGATAGCTGTAAAAAAATAGTTTTTATAGCCATGGGGAAGTCTACACAATCACTGTATAAATTCCATAAATTATTATTTTCCTAACCACCCAGCACTCCACATTTTCCTTAACAACCATTCACCACCTGACTGCAGTAAAACCATGACTTGTTCCCGTTCTTATAAATGAATGTACAATACATAGCTAGCTATAATATTATGATTAAGATTTTGAATAATAATTGGAGCATATCTACCTTACACCTAGAGCTAAAACAGGTCAGGTTTCAACTACATAGCTACATAAATTATCATGGCACCTGTGTGTAATGGTTATCTGTGATTGTGTAAGTATGTGATTTTGTGTAAATACAGCTACCTGTTAATTGTGTTATGATATGTCACATATGTGCATTGCAGTAGAGAAATGCATGACAGAGTTTAACTGAACTATACGCTCATGCATGCAAACTGTTAACAATCAAGTCATGATTTAAGTAATATTCCAAACATCATGATCATACACTGCATAATATATGATGAGAATATTCAAAATGCTCATGTTCACTGAAAGACCAACAGAGAATGCATTACATCCAAGTTATGTACAGTTGAGAAAATGCATATATTTCTACGATAAATAGGATGCATGTATGCACATGAAAGTTGAGTTTGAACAAAGCACAGAACAAGCAGGCATGGTATGCACATGTGCTTGCTAATAAAGCATGCAGACGTCCACAAGTATACAGTTCGTAAAACAATTAATATGCATATAGCGAATTGGGAAAGCTTTAAGTACACTGCATGATGGTCCTTAAAGATTACAGTCTAACTGCATGAATATTTGTAAAAGGTGCAAAGGCATTATATGACACAAACAATGATTGTTATGGATAAAGCTTTATTTTCTAAGCTTAGTATAAAATTATACGCCCTGTAAATGAATCAAACATCCGATCCCACATGTACTCATATCCTTTATCACGTGCTGGGAGAATACTGCTACATTTCTGGGAGAATGCTGCTACATTTCTTGTGTGAGAAAATCCCTAAATTAAAAATGCTCAGATTGAAACTTAGAAATTGCATATTAAAAATTAAAGCACACAAATGGTGTACAACTACAATAAAAACAATTTGAAATTCCATGTTGATAATCATGGTAGTTCAGTTCATTGGCCTTTATTGTTGTCATTTACTGTAATATTAGAAGCTAGCTAATCAAGTCAAGTACAATTTCAAACTATAGGGATTCAATATTACCCCAAAACTCCCACTGTAAATATTAGTGAAACACCCACGATGAGTTTCTGTGTATATGATACAGTGCATAGTTAGTGTATCACATATAGTGTACACAGCAACATAACTACAAGGAACAAGCCAGATAAGTGAATCATTCCTCTTGTAATATGATCCATTTGCATTCATGGTAGAAGCCATTGATATGGTCATTTACAGCTGTATTCGTGTACTGACACTCAATTCTGATTTATGTGACTATATGCACTTGACGTGTCATTTCATGGCTGTGATTAATGTCAATCCCACATCACGTACTTCAACAATGATGTAGAAGAGTTCAGCACTTGTACTGCGTATGTAATATAAGAATACATCATCATGCAGTTTTTATCATGTGTGGCTAAGGTTTCATACATGATTTCATATACACTCTATGAATAGCAGAGTGAGTAGTCACTGGCGGTTTGTTGAGAAGTTGAAGTGAACAAATTTTACAATTTATTATTGTGAGATATTTATATAATGTGCAAGGCTTACAACAGAATATTTCAGTTACATGTACTGACCTAGTGACTGGGTTGCACATAACCAAGTAACATATAAAACAACCTTGCTTTGTCTAATTGTGATGTACAGTATAATAGTACAGTGGGATCTCCATTATCCGTATGCTTTAAAATCCACTTTGTATTCCCAATAACTAATACATTGTAAATACAATAAAAATTAATGTGCTGTTATATATTATCAGAGTCCAACTTATAGGTGGCCAAGAAAGAAACGCCTATAGTTTTGAGTCAATGTTACAGATGTTAATAGTATTTTGATCGGTAAATGAAAACTGTATGGAGGTCAAGATACCTTAATTAATTATGTGTGACCTAGTCAATGACCCAATGTTGAATCAGTGGATCATATTCAGAGCAGTTGTATAGTGTTATTGACCAAATACATTACAAAACAAGGCACGATAATGTTGCAAGACTGATCCACTATGAGCTTGTAAAGCTAGGAGAATTTCCTGCAAATGGGGGCTTCACAATCCGCCATCTGTACTGGAAAACGCTACTATGAAGATCTTGTGGGATTTCACCCTGCATGACCAACATCTATCTCATAATACTGAAACCAGATATTGTGTGTGTCCACCATCAACAAAAGACTGTCTTTATAATTGACTTTGCCATACCTGGTGACAGCAGACTGACCCAAAAGTTAATGAGAAGTGTGAGAGATACACAGATCTGAAGATAGAACTACAGAGAATGTTGAATGTACATGCTAAAATAATACCACTTGTGATGGGACTGTTTCCACATGTCTAGTTAACATCTTAAGACTTTGAACATTTACCACAACACATTGGTTTCTAAATTGCAAAGTGTGTCCTGCTAAGTTCTTGCCACATTTTAAGAAGATTTGTGACTGAGTCTATGGTATAGATCCAGAACAATTTAATTCTCATGTATGTATAATTTATACTTTTTATATGATGTGTTTGCCACATAATAATAATAAGGCCAAGCATGAGATTGGTGCGTAGTATGCAAAAAATGGTTATGTATATAGCCTAAGGATGCCTGGGTGTATATTGAGTTTATGTATAACGTATATACCTAACAGTTGTTTCTTGCCTTCCATTTTTTACAAAATGCAAAATCTGCCACGAAACTATTTTATTAGTGTATATACCGTACATATATAAATATAAGCACTATTATTATAATAGATTTCATGTAGGTGTATAACTACATGTAAGTGTTTACATGGATAATAACTAATAGTTACACTAATGGTATGCACTTATAGTTGTGACACATCAAAGTTGTGAAACTTGAATGGCTTTGAAATTGAAAAAAATTTTATGTATGTAATTGTAAGCAGAAGTCTGAAGTAGTCTATGCTTACAAAAAGTGAAAAGTCTTTACAGATTGGGTGTAGCTATGTGTAAAAAATCTGCAATGTGAGAAAATCAATATAGTTTGATATACTTGTAGTTATGAACATACCTTTTAATACTTGATGAATAGCTACACGTACAGTTACCTATAGTTTGTTGATTATTTATGTCTTAATGGTCTTGTTATTGCTATAACTAACAGCTATGATGTGGCTATGTAGAAAGAGAAATAGCAACACTCTACAAAGACAAAAGACATCCAAAGACCTATCAGCTATGCAATAAATTGTGACAAAGCTATATTTAGGGAATTTCATCAGCACTTGAGTCATAGCAACCATACATGTTCTGTATCATGAACCACAGTATAGTGGTTCATAACAGAGGTTGCCTATGTATTTCCGAAATCCTAATAGAGCACTCCACTAAACACCATCTTAGAAATTTCTTCTAATCTCAAAAGAAGCCTTAGAAGTAAATTTGGAAGAAGTTTAGGTCCACTAGCAAAGGTGAAGTCTAAAGGAACTGATAAAAGCACTTTTAAATAAACTGAAATCTGAAATTTTGAGCCATTTTGTTCATCTTATTTTTTTCCACAGGGCTATATAGAGCAAAATGTGAGCACATTTTTTGAGGATAAAAATTACATAACTTTCCTTCCTATGTCTTTCTTCATGTCCATGCCCTATTTTTAAATAATGTTAACATCCATTTTCAATCAAATTTGCTTCTTGTAAGTTCACTTTGCTACTGATCTTCTAGCTGACATAGTCTCTGTAATAGGAACCAGTGTGTTATTATGTGTTAATAAGTATCTAATCTATTCACATTAACATGTTCATTTGGAAACCTTACGTCATTACCTATATTTTAACCACAGTATACACTGTATTAAGTTCATACCAGAGTAGCAATGGTGTTGTATACCACTGCATATTTGACTTACTGTGATCACCTAGCTGCACAATGTCAGACGCCATACTACTGACTACAGAATGTCACTACTGCTGACCACAGCATGCTATACTGTGCCTATAGTTGGATATATCAAAGCTGTATAGGACAAATGCATTCAATAGTAAGGAAACAATATACATTGGTGTTTGTTAACACTGATAATTTTAAATAACTATACTTAACATCTAATGTACATGATACTGACTTGATAAACATACATGTTTTGTAAAATCAAGCACCTTTTATTATCATGTTAGCTATCCATAAATGGATTTATAAAAAATAAACAAACTAGTGTAAAAAATTTTTTTTTAATTCAATATAAAAAATTAAGACATGGGAATGGAAATCGCTGAAAGAAGTAAAGAAACAAGAATCAAACGAACTAGCATGCTAAACACACAGAGATCTCTATTCATACTCAATGGATATGGTGTAAAAACAGTTTTCACAAATCAGGTCAGCTCAGCTAAGTACTGAGACTGTTTCTGAATTTGAGTCAAAAGAGAGATCTCTGTGTGCTTAACATGCTGGCTTGTTTGACTCTTGTTTCTTTATTATACTTTTTCAGCAATCCCTATTCCCATGTTTTAATTTTTACACTAGTATGTTATAATCATACAGAGATCTGAAATCTTGTGAATGTAACAGTAACTATGTCTTAGGTATAATGCCTTTAATATCTCAATCTAGTGGCTATATAGGCGACATACAACATGTTGTGAATTTAACAACTGCATGTAGCTATTGTAACGCATGTGTAGTCTGGTTGATTGTATTTCCAGTTTGGTATATTACAGTTATGTACATAAAATAAAAATAAACAAATGTGTGAATTCTTACCATTGAGATTGTCTATTTATTGCTTGGCCGGCTGTTTGCTGTGCTGCCTATAAACAAGACCAGATAAATTTCTGAATCTTTAAAAACAGCAGTGACATGTCTTTGGTAACTAGCACAGCTTGATTCATACACAAATACTGACTGTATATATTCCGTCAATGTTTAGGTGTTGGAACTAATAGTCCAAATATTCTATATACCTTGGCTCAAACAAAAACAGACCACAGCCCCCGATAGTGAATAACATTAGAGTCATTTATAGATTTGAGGTTCATTTTGTCTTGTTATAGGGAGTTTTTAAAAATAGCTGTTCCAATACTGAATAAAGACGGGGTTAGAATATGTAGTATTGGAACACTATTTTTGCTGTGCTAGCTCCCTGAACTTTCTTCCTCTTAAAATTAGACAGCAATGTGTTTAGTTAGTAAATATCTAATCTAAAACAGCTAAGCTGTAAAAAAGAGTGCGGCCCCCAAAAAGGCTAGGGTGAAAAAAGATGTGAAATCCAAGGTGGCGGCCAAGAAATGGCTGCGATGGTAGGTTAATGGTAAAAATTTTAATAACGACAATTCAGGTGAATTTTTGTGCCACTTGCTTGGCACAAAATTCACCTGAATTGTCGTTATTAAAATTTTTACCATTAACCTACATGTACCATCACAGCCATTTCTTGGCCGCCACCTTGGATTTCACATCTTTTTTCACCATAGCCTTTTTGGGGGCCTCACTCTTTTTTTACAGCTTAGCTGTTTTGGATTAGATTTCATTTCCTTTTGTATTTGTATACCCCAAAACCGGCCATATGCCGGCTTTGAGGTTTTTTAGCCAGTCTTTTTTTCTTTACCACAGGAAGAAGAAAAGATGAAACAGATGCTGAATACTTTAAATATTTCTGATTTCATCAGTAAATGTACATTATTTTTATATATGTATATAATACATATATTTATTACAGAACTCTCCATGGTGGTTTCTTTGTAACTGAACACTCTACAAGGTAACTTCTTCTAACTGATCTCTCTACAGGGTGAATTGTTTGTAGCTGAACTCTCTACAAGGTAACTTCTTCCAGATGATGTCTCTACAAGGTCACTAGTTTGTAGCTGAACTCTCTACATGGTGGTTTCTTTGTAACTGAACTCCCTACAAGGTGACTTCTTCTAGCTGATCTTTCTATAGGGTGATTTGTTTGTAGCTGAACTCTCCACAGGTGAGTTGTTTGCAGCTGAACTCTCTACATGATGGTTTCTTTGTAGCTGAACTCTCTACAAGATAACTTCTTCTAGCTGATCTCTCTACAGGGTGATTTGTTTGTAGCTGAACTCTCTATATGATGGTTTCTTTGTAGCTGAACTCCCTACAAGGTGATTTCTTCTATAACTGATCTTTCTACAGAGTGATTTGTTTGTAGCTGAACTATGTACATGGTGGTTTCTTTGTAGCTGAACTCTCTACAAGGTAACTTCTTCTAGCTGATCTCTCTACAAGGTGATTTGTTTGTAGCTGAATTCTGTATGGGTGATTTGTTTGCAGCTGAGCTCTTTACAAATGGTTTCTTTGTATCTGAACTGTCTACAAGGTAACTTCTTCTAGCTGATGTATTACAGTGTCAGTAGCTTGTAGCTGAATTCTCTACATGGTGGTTTCTTTGTAACTGAGCTCTCTACAAGGTGGCTTCTTCTAGCTGATCTTTCTACATGGTGGTTTCTTTGTAACTTATTAATATATAATAACTCTCTACAAGGTGGCTTCTTCTAGCTGATCTTTCTACTTGGTGGTTTCTTTGTAAATGAACTCTCTACAAAGTGATTTCTTCTAGCTGATCTTTCTACAGGGTGATTTGTTTGTAGCTGAACTCTCTACAGGTGATTTGTTTTCAGCTGAACTCTCTACATGATGGTTTCTTTGTAGTCGAACACTCTACAAGGTAACTTCTTCTAGCTGATCTCTCTACAGGCTGGGGCGATTTGTTTGTAGTTGAACTCTCTACATGGTGGTTTCTTTGTAGCTGAACTCTACAAGGTGATTTCTTCTAGCTGAACTATCTCTTTCCGTAGTTGAACTCCCTACAATTAAGAAAACTTCTTCTAGCTGGTCTCTCTACAGGGTGAATTGTTTGTAGCTGAACTCTCTACAGGGTGATTTGTTTGTAGCTGATCTCTATACAGGTTACTTGTTTCTAACTGATCTCTTGCATTCTCTTCAGGGTGACTGCTCTATTAGGATGACTGCTCTATTAGAGTATCTCGATCTCGCACTTGCTACACCAAGTTGGATTTCGTGTTATAACTCCGTGGCTTTAAGTTTGATTCTTCTACACCATTGAAGAGCCTTTCTAAGGTGATTACTCCATCTGTACAGCGAATTTCAAAGCATTACCCCAAGCGGTTTATCTGGTAGGCGTGGCAAGTAGTCGTTTTTTATTAGCTAATCTCGATTGCATAATTGTTACACACTGTTGGTTTTTTCGTTGTATCTTCCTGGTTTTAAGTTCGATTTCTTTCAAACCACAAAAGGTTTGAGGTTCAATAGTTAACCTATTCACCCACCGATTTTCAGCTTCTTCCCATACGCGGTTTACCCTATAGGCGTGACAACATATTGGTGTTATTTGTCGTTAATAATCGCTCATAGCTCTTTGCCTGTTTATCATATTCCAGCCAAAGTTGATACCGAGATGCACCTTTATCTCCCCCTTCTGTGTGCAAACTTTCAAGGCAATTGGATATTGCGTTCGCGTTTTATAGCGGTTTTTGTAAGTGTGCGAAAAGAGGAAGAAAAAAAAACGAAGAAACTAAGCCAATTTTTGAAGTTGCATATCTCGGGAACGCTTGAAGCGATTTCGCTCAAATTTGGAATGTGGAGTACTGAAGTTGGAGTGAATGTGCACAGCAAAAATCTTCTTGTTTTATCAAGGCAGCACAGAGTTACGGAGGTTCGAAAATTTCGTTTTCTTTCTTCCTGTCAATATACTCACGGGTGTTGCGCGCCGGCTTCTTGGGCCGCACGACACACTACCGTGTGTCTTGATTCCTCATGTAGTGATATTATGGTGGCTGATAGATTGTGACTAAACAGACAAATGCATTTGTATATCAATAATAGTCTGATCTGGCACAGTGGCGGATCCAGGATGGGGCATTTGGGGCAAATGCCCCCCCCCCCCCCCCCCCTTCAAGAAATTGCATGCAAGATCGAGATACTCTAATAGAGCAGTCAATTACTCTAATAAAGCAGTCACAATGTTCATGAGGCAGTGTAGCTTACCTATGAAGCTACAAATAGGATTTTATTTTACATAACAGACGTGATATAGTTGGTAAGGATAACTAGCTATTATTGTTGTGACCTTTTTTTTTTTTTTTTGGTCTTCAACTGGTTTTCAGCAAGTTTTTTTGGTCTTCAACTGTTTTTCAGAAAGGTGCCCCCCCTCTTTCGAAACTCTGGATCCGCCCCTGTGGCATATGTAAGTAGTTGCATAACCATGCATTGGGTTTATATGTAAGTAGCCATGGATGCATGCACGTTCTGTGAATTAGAACATTGCTAGCTATGTGCGTTCCTGCATGTACCACTATATTGAAGTTTCAAGCAGACCATTTTCAATAACAAAAAAAAAATTATTACTATTATGCATGCCTTTATTAATGCCAGTTATTAAACTTTATACCAAGCTTAGTCAGTCAGCACGGTATGCATGTTAATTTTTACATCACAGGTGGTCACCAAGCAATGGCTGTAATGATGTTAATTTTAGTAAATTAAGTACTGCAAAATGATGTTCTGACAGACACATTTTATAGCTCAGTAATTCCCTTGACACTCATAGATAATGGAGATTCTAGCCATGATATGAGGGTACATACTATTTATACCCTGAACTTGTATCACCTTGTCACCAAAAAATTGATGTAGCAGGTGCAGCTACTGGCCATGGATTATCAAACAATGTAAAATGTATGACAATACATGACGTTTTTCATAATAGAGCAAGTGAAATTACAGTAAAGTCAAAATACCTTTTATGTGTAATGATAATAGTTTTACAGTCAATTTGTGTTCACATCGGTCACCCCTTGTTCTTCCTTGTTTCATGTGCCATCTAACATTTAGTAGCACTGTGAAGCCATTTAAATCTTGGAACCATCCCCTTTGATGGGAGCTAGCAATGGCGGATCCAGGATGGGGAATGTGGGGCAAATGCCCCCCCCCCTCACCTTGTGGAGGAGCCAGCCATACTTCTGATTGAAATAGTTAGCTAGCTACTAAACTTTGTCAGGCCAAGATCAGTTTATAAACTCATGAAAATAAGCACATTTTACTAGCATTTATTACAAATTCACTTGAAACCAAAGCGAACCAAAGTCAAAATAGCTCACCCAGAACCTTCGTACGTACTAAGCGCCTCTAAAAATAATTATCGTGTTGCTGTTGTATAAGACATTCACTTTTAATGACTTCACAACCATCTGAAAAGGCCAAAATGGCAAAAACAACAGTGAGACACTAGTAAGAGGTGACTATTTGCTACTTCAAAAATACAGCACTGAACTACAGAATCTGGTTCTCTCCAACCATCTACAACTTGGCCTGTTTGTGCCCCTCCCCTTGCCAGCTCCTGGATCCGCCCCTGGCTAGGACAAGTGAGTCATGAAGCTTTGAAGTACCTCATGTTTTTATATGGGAAATTCAGGGTGCAAACCATGAAAAAATTCTTGTTCCAGTACAAAAAAACCATTAGGAGTGAACACATGTTACAGTACTATTCTCGCAGAGACTCAGGTGAATGCAAACCAACTATAAAACAGCACTACCAGATATGAAAGTTGAATTCACAACTGACCAGGATACTATCAAAAAATATTAGCAATCTGTTGGTATGTGGAATTGTGGATGTACATGCAGGGGCGGATCCAGGGGGGGCTTTGGGGGCTGAAGCCCCCCCCCCCCTTCACATTTAGGCTTTACTTGATCAATATGCTGAGTATTATAATGAAATTTTGTCTTAGCATAATTATATGATCACTAATAATACAAATACTCATAAAACCACCTCATAAACATCTTTCCAAGGTATTATCAGTGGATTTATGCTAAAGTTTATGCAACAAGGACCCGGATCAGCATTGGAGGTATACAAGATCGAGATACTCTAATAGAGCAGTCAGCTAACTACTCTAATAGAACATTCACTGGAAACATGTAGTTGGTTCTGTTATGGAATTTTTCCAATCTCCCTGCACCTATACATACAATGATCAGTACATTGGTTTGTTTAAAGGGCTTTATTCTTCCACTTGTGTAGTTAATATATGGCAATACTTAATTCAGGTACACAATTTCCATTGAAAATGCTCTCAGATTCAATCTTGTATTGTTCGAATTTCAAAATTTTCCATGTTCAACATTATTATTCTAACATGCACCTATTCAGTGTTGTGCAATTGTGAGAGGGGTGCATCATGTACTTGGTTGTCTGTACCTACCCAAACTTTTCCATTAGCAAAATGCTTTAGAGAGCCATACCTATAATCTAAAGGCAGTATATGAAATATCTACAGGCAGAAAATATTATAAATTTTATGTGGAAATGTCTCCAAATTGCAGTATTTTAGCATCTATTTTTCAAAAATTTCCTGGGTGGGCATGCCCCCAGACCCCCCTAGTTCCAGCATGCTTTGCACGCCTCTACCCAAGAGATTAGTACCTTGAGTTAGCCCCCCCCCCCCCCCTTTTATAAATCCTAGATCCGCCCCTGTACATGTACACATTGTCAAAAATTACAGGAATGTATTTCTACTACAAAACAGAATGCATAATACAAATATTGTGTAAACCTAGCCGCTAAAACTACAAAACTACATAAAGTCAATGTACATGATATCAGGCAGTATTCACAGCCACAGTTGTGCATTCTTATTACAAACCGTTTGAGCTAAGATATCTACTGACTTTGTCTTTTAACTTTTTTACATCTTTGTACTGCAGCACAAAGAGTAAATTGACCATATTAATCAAAGCAATGAAAAATGCTGATTCAACTGTTCTCTATATTCATCACACTCAGGTTGGTCACCACCAGCAACACACAAGGCAACTCTTGTTACACTATCAATTTTAGTGTTAATGCCACGTAAAGTAACTGCTAAAGCTACTAATATTAAAAGATTTGTAGCAAGATAAAATAAAGAAGCAATCATCAATTTAGCTTCTGGAGTGGAATACTTTGCACATAATGTGGAAGATTTTGATGTCTTTTTCATCCGACTTGCAGTATTATAATTCTACAGAAAAATAAAGACAGTACACATATATTGTAATTAATCAATATACAGTATATATACATGTACACACATACACATAATAATAGTATGCTAGCAGCAGCAGTATATCTTACCTATCATGCATGACAAATTAACCCCTTTCAGTTTGAAAACTTATGTACTGACAAATATAAGTCATGTTAACTGCTTATGTATGGGTCATTCCATACCAAATCAACAAAAAAAAATCCGGACCCCTTTTGATTTTCGTGAAATTTGGCACAAACATGGACCTTTTCAAGAAACTTTCTCACACCAAAATCTGGCTCATTTCATAGGTCTCCCTTTAAGTTATGACCACTTAAAGTTTATGCTGAAAATTTTGTATTGCTTACATGTCTTCAATAAAATGGCCATAACTTTGTTTGTGATTGACGTAGAAACATCTGGTTTAGAGTTTTGAAATGCTTATTAAATTCTCTTTCAGTTGATGTATAATGTTTTATAATTGCTCAAAGGAAAAGGTCAAACCACAAAAATGTAGCCTTTTTCTTTGATCTTAATTTTCTAAAATATATATTCTTTAATTAAATTAATTTTTGGTTTACATGTTGCTCTAATACTTACCATTCATCACAGTGAGTTTAAAGTTGGGACCAATAGTAGATCATGAGTTATAAGTGTTAATGTGTAGCCTTGTAATCACTGCTGTTTGTATGGTTCAAATACGCTAAGATGCAATACCAATTGCAAGTAACTTTATATAATAGTACGTCACAATTATTTTATACATTGTTGGTTTGTAAATAAAGTTAATTTGTTTATGTTTTGTAAGAAAACCCATTAAAAGCTTGTAATTAAATACATATACTCAAGTAATTTACCCCTTATCAAGCTTGTATATATTGTTTCTGATTATGACACCAAGTCTATTGTATAGTAGTGAAATATTGAACTTGATGACATTTTCACTAGCTACAGTAACTGCTACTGCTACTGTTAGCATTTAATGCTGATTGTTGATATGCAAGTACGTATTTTGATACACAAATGTAGCTATAGTGGAAACTGTCTAAGCCAGTAAGGCCAATTTTTTTTGGCCTTAATAATGTAGGTGGCTATTTATATAGTTTGATGTGAACAAATCTCTTACTTGAACAATTTAAAGTTGGCCCTTAATAGAAAGGTGGCCTTTCATTACAGGTGGCTGCTAAGACAAGTTCCACTGTAATTTGAAACACTTACAAATAAAACAATGTTATGTAGCTGCATTCACACAGGCATGAATGTTTCAATATTGTAATCTACTAGAGCTTTTCTAACAAGTAGTAATGAACGACTGATGTAGTATTAACAGTCTTTTCAACTTATACCTTCAAAAATTCAATTGTGTACTGATATCAATGTATCAAGTTTCCGTGTGAATGATTGTAGAGACTGTCATGCAATATGCACCAGTTTCAGTCTCAACTTTTACTATAACACTTTGATTTAACTTTGAAGTTAGTTGCCTTGACCCTTTCTTTAATCGATTGTTGGTATATTTCACTTAAAGCTATAGATATGCATCAGTGTGTAATTGCTGTAGTGAACCTTTGTACAATGTAATTTCTATGGAACATTTCTATGATTCTATGATTCTCAATTATAGAATCAAATTATGAGCTACATTGCTATTTTTATCATGATACAGTTGATGTATGGAGTTAAAGCCAGTTACCTTAGGGCCAAAATTTATGGGCCTTAATGTGCAGGTAGCTGCTTAATACATTTGCATAAGTGTACAGTAACAATTTAAAATTGGCCTTATTGGAGTGGTGGCCTTTCTATACAGGTGGCCACTTTCCACTCTATTCCATCAAATTTTTAATTTGACGAGTAAGACAATGCATAGTGGTTTTAGAAGTGTACATTTTTCCAGCAAAGGCATTATTTATAGGTTCAAACATATAAAGGTGGCCTTTAAGTGGCCATGCAGTAGTAGGCATTCACTTTCAGAGTATGATTAAGAGTGATATACAGTGTAACATATCTTAGCAGCTACCTTAAAGGCCACCATTTTATAAAGGCCAACTTAAAATAGAATATTTCTACTCTAATGCAACTATACGAAGCAGCTATCTAGGTATTAAGACCAAGAAGCTTTGGATATCACTAAGACATGACATTTCGATTCCACTTTACATGTACATATGTATGAATAACTGTGTCGTTTGCATCCATTATACACGCATATAAGATTGGAAACTATCATCCTAATCTGTGGCCGAATATTATTGTACAGTAAGTAAAATTGAAAGAATACATTGGAATATCATTAGTTATACAGTAAATCCCTTATAAATATAGCTACCTCTATAATAAGACCACCTCTATTTTATAGGAGGACACTGAACTTACAGCAAAAACATAATCAGTGATTCTTTTATTAGGCAGCCTTATTATTGCTCCAACTTTCTTAGCTTTAAAAGTGGCTCTGTTAGTATGGTTTCAGTGTAGTGAGCCCTTGTCAATACAAACCCTAACTATTTTAATGCATAAAATGATTTTTGACATACTAATATAAGGTAACTTGCAATTGGTATTGGAAATTACACTGAAAAATACCATACAAACAGCAGTGATTACAAGGCTACACATTAACACTTATAACTCATGATCTACTATTGGTCCCAACTTTAAACTCACAGTGGTGAATGATGGGTATTAGAGTAACATGTAAACCAAAAATAAATTTAATCAAAGAATATATATTTTTGAAAATTTAGATCAAAGGAAAAAGCTACATTTTTGTGGTTTGACCTTTTCCTTTGAGCAATTATAAAACATCATATATCACCTGAAAGTGAATTTAATAAGGATTTCAAAAATCTAAACCAGATGTTTCTACATCAATCACAAACAAAGTTATGGTCATTTTATTGAAAATGTGTAAGCAAAATAAAATTTTCAGCAGAAACTTTAAGTGGTCATAACTTAAAGGGAGACCTATGAAATGAGCCAGATTTTGGTGTGAGAAAGTTTCTTGAAAGGGGCCACGTTTGTGCCAAATTTCATGAAAATTGAAAGGGGTCCGGATTTTTTTTTGTTGATTTGGTATGGAATGACCCGTATGTATATATACATATTATAGTTAGGCCTGCATCAAATATGCCAACATAATAAAAAGCATGCACAATAGGCTGGAGTACTATGCCAACATAATGCTAGCATAATAGGTGGGTATTTCAAATTATGGAGCTTTATTCCATGAAAATAAATTGATACTCTCTAATAGAACAGTCAGTTGAAACTGAAATAGAGCACTCACTTCAAATGCACTGTAATAGCTATCTCTTTAGATCGACACACTCCAATAGAACAGTCACTTTGTAGTGAAATACTCTAATAGAGCATTCACTAATTAAAATCTTCCAAGATAATTGTAAGAAATGTTGCTAATCTAAGAGCATAATGAGAATACTGAAGAGCATAATAGATGAAATTTTTGGGATGTTTGACCCAGGTCTATTTATAGTATATTAAAATAATTGGACATAACAAGTTAGAATGCCTGTTCTATCATATAACGATCATAAGTCTTATCCCATTGTTGGAACAGCGTACCAGTCTATCCATGACTCCATCAGAAGGTGCCATTACAAGTAATAGTTGTAACACACCCATAAGGTTTGTATCTGATTTATTAACATGATTCCCGAGGGCTACATCCCTTGGGCATCATGTTTACAATCGTGTCGATCAACAATTATATTGTTATTTGTTAATATATGATAGTGTCATATTTACAAATCAGATAAAAACAGAATGGATGTGCTACTGTATAACTACTGTTTTATGGTATGAGGCGTGGTAAAATGAAAGGCGCAACTTTCAAGAAGAAAGAATGCTAAAGCTCTGGCTAAGGCTATAGAGCAGACACTGGCTATAAGTGAGAACTGTGTCCAAGGTATGATGTTACTGTCTTGGTGGTTCACTAATACAATGGTAATTTGTTTCATATAAACCAGCATGTAGTGTATTATGTTTTTCGAAGGGTGTGACACTGTTCATGATTTGAAATATCCGAAACCACCTGATTTGTAATTTGAAACTTGATTTGAAGATTACTATAGGTGACCGAATTTTGGAAAACCGTCGATATATGCACAAGAGTACTTTTGTAATAAAACGCATTTAAAAACTATGGGTAACAAGTTGATGTTGTGCTACTTCTAAAAACCAGGCGCCATGCAGCTGGCTAACTCATCTGGAATTAACCATAGACAGTATATACTACTATGAATTAACCAACTATGTATTACTACTTTACAATAGGGTAGTTTTGGGTTGTGCAATAATATTATTAGCTAATTCTCGTATTTCGTAATTCATGAAATATTCGTAATTCGTTCAATTACGTTGCTATGCACTGCTAAGGAAGACAAACCGCTTTTACCAACATATTACGCTCAAAACTATCTTCTAAACTGTTTTATAGTGTGGCTAACGTGTTTTTTCCCAAAAATTCTCTCGACAAAGCCTCAAAGTTGCTCTTCATTTTCGTTCGCGTACGTAAGGGATACGCCCCCTTTCAACTCTAAGCGATAGGCTATTCCTGGTAGTGTACGAGGCCTGCACCGTTGTTTTTCAGTTGCTAAATGCCTGAAAACCTCACGGGGAAGGTAGTCTGAGGAAAGTCACCACACCCGTATTTCAGTCCGCCGAAAAGAAACCACCTCAGAGCAAAGTTCATCTGTGCAGAAGTTTAATACAGACTTCATTTCACTTTTACTTCTTACGTAAAAGCTGCTTTTACCTATATTAAACGATTTTGCTCACGTGGGTGCGTACGGACAAACATAGATAGGTAGATAGGTACACACACACACACTTTTGCGAAAACAACTGATTTCAGTAAACCAGGCGCACGCCCACAGCCGCCGAAGGCCGGCTATGGGCGTGCGCCTGGTTTAAAAAATGCAAGCTCCAGAAAAAAAATTACGCAAGTTATTATCGCCTCACTGGTGGGCGAATTAAGCTTCCAATGGATAAATCCTGGGCATCATCGTGTTCGCCTGTTCATAGGGAGTGCAAAAATCTTTGTTTCAATCTCCACACACAAAAGGATTTCAAAGTTACAGAGCTTTGTTTACGTTGCAGTGACGAAAGATCAGAATTTACTGTGACCGACGATCGTTTTTCAGTGAATTTGCCTTCCTTCTCGAACACAGAAGCATGCCTGGGGAAAAACTATACCTTGGTGGATGCACAAATTCATGGCGAACACAATGAGCGAAGTTTCAATTCCGTACGCCATTGTATCAGTAAGTTATGATGGTTTATGTAAGCGCCAGTAGATTCTTTTCTCGATAGCTTCTGTACATATCAATTTATTTGCTCGTCCGGCTTTCTAGTGCTGTATTTCCAACGCTACTTAACTTAGGAAGCTGAAACTTAGCTAGTCCATTCCTCTGTCCCTGTAGAAAACAAAGAACAAATAAAATGCATTTTGAAAATTGTGCGGATATCGACGGTTTTCTAAAATTAGGTCACATAGTGTGATTGGTGAGGTTATTGCTGGGTCCTGAAGACAATAATTCAAAATTAACACTGGTCTTGTGTCGTTGTGAGCTTGTATTGCTTAGTAAAGTTTTTGCATTTCAGGGATGACAGCAATTAGCAATGGATGGCTATTTTTCAGCTGTATATATATATATTTAACACACAGTTAGACTGGTTTTCTTCTAATTATTTGTGTGAGCAAAATTTGCTTGTGATTTATTGATTTGTGATTGCTAGCTGATAGATGATATACATAAATATATTCAATGCAGGGCATACCGAGGGGGGTTTCCAGGGGTTTCAGGAAACCCCTTTGGATTTTAAGAAATTGAAACTTCAGGTTTCCAGAATCTGGAATCTATCATGGAACAGGACACATTTTAAACTTTTATCTTAGTTAAATAATAGTTTCTAACATGATAACAACACTTATAGCATTGTTTTGAATTATGATTTTGGTGAAAAGATCGAGATACTCCAATAGAGCATAACAGTCACTTTGCTGTAGTGGAAACCCCTTTTCAAATTCCTACATACGCCCCTGCAATGATAGTTGTTCCACACTATATATACAGTTCACACTCCATGCATCTCTCAACATTATAGACTAAACAATCAACAAGCACAAACATGCAGGCATCACAGACTAAACACTTGGCAGCAGAACCTCTCAATGTTGCTCCTAGATGCTAGTATGATTGCTATCCCTTCACAGTCGTCTTTTTACACGGCTGCACGGATTAGAAGGCTTGGTCCTCTAACTGCTTTCATCTCTTTCTCCACTCTGCTCCTGATTTTCCTGCGATCTGACAAGATCCAGCAAGCCTTCTATCCAGTTGCCATGTGTCTTTGTCCCATACCCGGTCTCTATGCCAGGGGGAAATCTCACTCCAGGATTAACAGCTACAGCACTTGTCTGGTCTTGCTGGATGCCTTCAGTGACTGTGCTCAAATTTATTGGTGGTCAACAACTAAGCTCCTAGCTGTCATGGAAACCTCTGTTCATATCTTGGTAACACTTTCGGGATGGGGTACCCCATTACAGCGCAAGGGCTGGAACCCTAGACCACATGGCTCTTCCTTATACTGTTTATATTGGTGCATTCCAAATACACTGCATTCATGTGTACAACTACACGTTATACACAACTAGTCCACAGCTCTGTTACATATTATAGTATATAGTCTTTCTTAGCTTAATGCATTGGCAAATGTTTTTCTTCCTTTTCTTCCTTCTCTTTTTATTCTTTCACGAGTACATTTCATATCCTTTGGAACTTGTTAGTACATTTGCCCCAGTTTCTCTTGTACTTATTGCAGCTCTCTTTTTGGGAAATGATGCAACATACTGCACCAAAAACTTTGATGAGGAGATGTAAGGGTTGCACTAGAGGGAGTTGCACTAGATGATGGCGGTGTTGATGTATTACTAACTACAGGTGTTACATCGTCAGAGCTATGGGAGCAATCTATTGATCATGCAGCAGTGGTCAATGGAATGGCCAACAATATAAGAGTTGGAGGAGTGACTTCAGTTACAGTTGGATGCATAATTGATATTGGGTAGTCAACAGAGTTACAGAATGGTCAACAACATAGGTTGGAGTCAAACCAGTCAGTTCTCATTGGCTGAAGGTCAGTATTCTCACATTCAGATGAAGTTGAATCCATGGTATTCATATCTACAGGTTAAAAAAAATCATTGACTTAATTCTTGACATGGCTTTGTTGGATGGTTCACTTTAAGCCGCACTAAGTATCTAGGATCAGACCAGGTACATCATATCCCTTCTCATACCTTCTGGCAAAGAGAAACTCCTCTTCAGGAGTAAATTCACTGTGACTACTGCTGCTGGCATTGGATAATCACACTGCAATGTACTTGGTCCACTGGATTGGAAATCACTGTTTGCATTGCATGGGTCACAGCTTTAGGATTGAAGGGGCATACCCCCTTCCAGGATTTTTTTAATGTAGCAATGACAAGCCTCTTTCCAACTGGTATTAAAGGCTCAAAGACTGCAGTATCCAAAGGCTGCATTTTGTGTGTAGTGTGAGGTACCAGAGTAAAAACGATGACATCATTTTCTCGTACCATGGTGCATGATGATGTCCATATCATAGTGTGAGCAGTGACCATCTAAAAGTAATAACAATGGTCGTGCTGATCCAGTTAGGCCTGAGCCTAATATGCTCAAAATTTTACCTATTATTCTTTCCAGAATTTCCCTAAATTTTCTCCTATTATTCTTTTTTTATTCTTTTATCTAGCCTATTATTCCATAATAATTACTGCTCACTTAGTTTCTGTAGCTATAGTCACTTAATTCTCAAGATGCTGATATAAGTAATTTTGTCAGAATTAATAATAGCTAGCCATAAATGAAGCATTCCACATTACACATAATGGTTATAGCCATTACAGCAGACCTAAAATAGCTATTGGGAGTGTAACAAAAGAGTTTTCAATTATCAGTGTATTAAAACTGTAGCTATAACTACATGCTAAGTTTAGTGGATAATGATATCAATATGTTTGTTGAAAGGCTTAAAGGAGATACACTGGTATAAGAGTACAAGTTTCAGAATTGCAGATAATCATGCAGTTAAATCCCTGATGCTGTCTATGAAACGATCTGACTGCTCTATTAGAGTATTTGAGCGTTCTATTAGAGTATATCGATCTTTTAGAGGTTTTTCAGCTCCTTTCAGCCAGCACTCGTATAATAATGCCATCTGTCTATCATTCTTAGTAGTTTAGTACTTTCTTCTAGCTAATCAAGAATAGGCACGCCCCTTAATTCCACTGATTATTCTCGTGAACGTCCGATAATTCTAACATTATTCCTGTAACCATCCTATTATTCCGGAATTATTCTCACGAAATTGGTGACCTATTATTCTCACAATTATGCCGGCATATTAGGCGCAGGCCTAGATCCAGTATGCCATAAAAAATGATGAAAAAACCATTCTTTGAACAGTATCATGTCAATCTAGCTGTTGCTGCTTAAACCATATGTAGTACCAGGGACTTCATCTCTTGTCCAGTCTACACTTAATTTTTTTTGCATCAAATATGACAAGTACACAGAAAAATTCGGAATTTTCAACTAGAGTAGTGACCAAAGCACATCGATAAAAAGTACTGAAACAAGCTGGAGTAGTGCATGATATTAAATCACAGTAAAACAATAAGAAGTGTTATATCCCTACTGGGCTTTTCCATTATGGTATCTTGAGCACAGTAGGGATATAACACTTCTTATTGTTTTACTTTTAATATCATGCACTACTCCAGCTTATTTCAGTACTTTTTATTGATGTGCTTTGGTTCCTACTCTAGTTGAAAATTCCAAACTTTTCTGTGTACTTGTTTGTTAACTTTTTTTGAAAATATTATTATGACTGTGGTGAACCCACGCATACCACTTCTGAATTTACGCCACGTGCCCCAGCTATATCAATAATCGTCTGAAAAACAAAGTATCCATTACGCTTCATTGTCAGCTATGTTCAACCTGTTACACAGCATTTTGAATCAAGAACTGTTTGAAAAACACCTCTACAATCCACGCATACCGAAAGAAAGAAATGGAGCTGCGTGCCCCAGTTATATCAATTATTGTCTGAAAAGTGAAGCATCCATTATGCTTTGTTGTTGGCTATGTTCAACCCATTACACAACAGTATGAATCAAGAACTGTTCGAAAAGCACTTCTGCAATCAAAACAGCCACTATTAAAAATACGGACGATTTCCATTATTAAGGGAAGCCATCACGTGCTATCACCAAATTGATACTTTTTGCTGTCAGCAAAGATGAATACGACACAAAGGAGGACACCGGTAAGTCCATGAAGAATGCACTGTACGCACTGCGGTATGCCAAAATGCACCTCTCAAGCTGAAGCGATGTCAAACAGTGAAAAAATCAAGCCCATAGCCTTAGCCATTTTTGAGTTACATTTGTCTGAAGGCATCAGCTACAGTCAGTTACTCAGTCAGTCAGTAGAAAATTCTGTTAAATAAATTATTTTTTAAATTCCGTAGCAACTTGTTGAAAGTGTTTCGGGTCAGTCTGAAAGCTTTTTTGGGCTTAGTTTTACCTAACCAATACAGCCTCATCATCATCTGGAAAATTGAGGCTGTTTTTTTGATGATGTTATTTCATGGGCCACGCCTACTCCTTTGTGGTCCACTACTATCGTAGTGTATGATAAATGGTGACATACATTGACCAGTGGCTTTTACACAGACAACAACTGTCACTTGTGATTTGTTTCCAGATGTGCAGTATCGTACCTTACATTGTCCTTTTTTAGCTATCACTAAAAGCTCCAAGGATGCACTGGATTCATTTACATTATATAAAGTGATGCCTAGCTGCTAACTACAAATTCTTTTAAGTGATGCAAGTGTTTATTCCTTTGAGAGAATACTTAGCCTAGCTATACTAATATACTAGCTATTTAAAAAAATAAAAATTTCAAAAGGAAGTAGGGGTTGATATACTCGCTACAAAAAGTAAGGAAATAAGCTCAAAAATGTTACAGCTGAAACGAGAAATAATCCAGCAGTAAAAGTAAGGAAACAAGATTAGACGACTACTTGCTAAAATGAGACACACTTTAATGCCTAGTTTTGGCTAGCATCTTGAAATGAAACCATCATATTAGCCAAAAGTAGGGATTAAAGTGTGTCTCATTTTAGTCGTCTAATCTTGTTTCCTTACTTTTTACTGCTGGATCATTTCTCATTTCAGCTGTAACATTTTTGAGCTTGTTTCCTTACTTTTTGTAGCATGTATATCAACCCCTACTTCCTTTCGAAATTTAAAATTTTTTTAAATAGCTAGTTTGTTTACTTTTTTGTCTAGCTAACTAGCTATATTATACTATTTTGGTTTTCCACATAGTATAAATATCACTTGAAGTAGCTATCTTTTACCTTCGTACGCAATAAGCGCCTCTAAAATAATTATTGTCTTGTCTTCTAAAGCTATTACAGCAACTGTTTAAGGCTTCAGCTGCATTTCTAATGGCCTAAATGTTGATGATTTTAGAGTAAAATATCGCTGGAGAGTCCGCCATTATAAGAGTGGAACCCTCGCTTTTAGAAGTCTGGATCCCGAAGTAGATCCGCCTCTCAAAGACATTATTAGCTAGCTACCTCGCAAAAAGACGACTACTCAGCGTTAACAAATTCTAGAGACAACTCTTTGGGTACTACACCCATTCGAAACTATTAAGAGCCGCAATTATTAATTACCGTACGCAAGGAAATTTTGACGTCAAAAAATTTTGACGAATTTGACGAATCAGTTTAATTCGTCAAATTTAAATTTGTCAAATATTTATAAGCGCCCTTAAAAGTACAGGTTTTGCCTACAATTTCTTGATTTTTGTCAACATTTTATTCGTCAAATCTGCTGAAGTCTGAATTCATCAAATTTTTTTGACGTTAAAATTCCTTGTGTACGGTATCCTTCGAGAAGAACAAAGAAGCGGATGAATGATGAAAGCAAGCAGCATGGTGCAGTGGACAGAACGTAATCGGAACAACTGATTCGTGAATCCAACGTCATTACCTTCACTGTCTGAAATTTCTGGAGCCGTACACCTAGCGCTACTGGGTCTTATGCACTTGTCAATTTCATGCCCCCCCCCCCCCCCCCTGGTGTGGGGTGTGGGGGAATACAGGGGATTTGACAAATCGTGGTGTCAAATTCCCCACTAGTGGGGCAAAATCGGCTGTCAAATCCCCACTATGTCCCACCCCCTAGTAGGGGATTTGACAACTCAAGGTTGACTAAGCGCCGCATATTTTATGCATGCAACTAGTATTTAAATAAACCTGGTATACACCTGTAGCTAGTAAAATTATAGTGAGTGTGATTTTATTGTTTAGAAGAATGCAACTATACCGAAAATCAGTCAGTGGATTGGACAACTGTCAATTGCCCCAGAAGTGGGGACAAGAAGCAATGTCAAATCCCCACCTGGGGTGTGGGGATGCCCGGGGGTGGGGCATGAAACTGACAAGTGCATTACAGCAGGCAGGCTGGCAGATGAAAGAAATGATTTTAAAATTCACTGTACATCGAAACATTCAACTTTTTGCTTCGTTTACCCAAAGTACAGCATCATTATAACAGTACTAATGCATTCCAGGTGGTTTTTCGGGTAAAATTTATTGCAAGGCCATTTTTTAAGGTGCGAAAATACAGAAACCATATGATTTCTACCAACTCCTACTATACAGTACTATCGTACTGTATGATTAGAGTCTATGCTAAACTCACACCGATTATGTAATTACTACTTGAAGCACATCAATATAGAATCAAAGGGACTAATACTTCGTAGTGTTCGCACTACCTCAGCATCAAAGGCATTTATAGTCAGAGATATATTATGATATCACCCTGTGGTCAGGGCAATATGTGAAATATCATCCTGTGGTTTTCTTCATATATATAATTTATAAATATGTAAAGCTGAAAACCATTATGCCACTTACTCACCGATCTCAGTGTGAATCGACACAATCACTGCTGATAATGAAGCACTCATCATCCAGCTACTCTAAAATTATTATCATGAGCTTCCATTTGTTCTCTACAGTGTGTAGAAGTCCAAGCTTGAGCTACATTCCTTTGAAAATTACAGCACAAACTGTTCAAGTGGTAGAACGCCTGACAAGCATGTAGGAGGTAATGGGTTTGGATCCACATGTTGGCACATTTTTTCTTTCTAAACAGGACTTTTTTCTGCACATCTTTTTAAAACTCAATTTTTAGCTCATAGTATCTTGGCATGCAAAGCACGTATCAACGTGGGATTTTAGCAAAATCAAATGTTCATCATCAAGTAACTCAAGTTATAGCTAATCAATATGTGCTTTTTTTGTACTTTATAGGGCAATGAAGGCACTTGTGTAGGAAAGAATCACTGAAAAGTTGAGTTAAATTCCTGTCAAAACCACAGATAGACAACTGTGACGATTTGTGCACCTTCCTTAACCCCAAGTCAATCTGGGTTCGCTACCTGCCTAGGTTATAACTTTTCTTTCACTTTTGCCTTTGATACACCTTTTTGTTCTACACTGTATGTACATGACCACCATTTTACGCCACAGCAACAAGGAATGTGTCTTTTGTAGTTCCGATGAGTGTCTGCCTTCTGTGCTTTGCCATTTCTTTTATCTTATCTGTTCCATGCATTTTTTCATTCACAAACTCTTATGCTCACAGATTTTCAGAACTACAGTAGTGTATATACAAAGACTGCCTTACTTCATAGAGACTTTTGTGGTATGAGAGGCGAATTGCCAACATATTTGTCCATCTGTGTGTTTGTCCAGTGTCTAGGTAAGAGCTTCTTTCACTTAATCTGTATGACACTTTGTTCAGATTTACCTCATTGCTGCTGTAGAAAATAAGAAATTTGCATGATTGGGCAGGCACTACTGAGCATCTGAAAAATGAGATACTGTAGTTTACACCAAAGAACTGTGTCTGCAATTAGCACAACTATTTCACTAATCCTGCTTACATCCTTTCACTATAGATCTGCTTAAATAATCACACATTACCTTAAAGTCATATAGGACATTCAATGATGATATTTAAACACCTGGGGTTTTGCATGGTAAGAGATAAAACTGTGCATCACTACAACATTAAAACTGAAGTGCATAGCATAAGGCAAATTGTGTGCCTTTGCTTGCCGCCATTACTATAATTGCAAATTGTGATGGCTTTAAATTTTGCTCAAGTTCATTTCTTTTTGTTGATAGTAAGATATTTCTCTTTGTTGACAGTAAGGTAAAACTGTGCTATATGTACACCACCTGTCACGTAGGTATTATATACAATTGCTTTAGCTTGCATGTAGTTCAACTAACCTTGTATGCTCATCATTGTACTTAAAAGTTGACATATGGATCATGTACTTTAAAGCACCATGCTACACAGCAATCATAGGGTACTAATACTTGGTTCTCAATGTATTATTAGTTCTCCTGCATGTGAAGCAGGCACCAATGCTTTTTAAGGCACTGGTAGAGAAGACTCATTGAATAATTGAGCTACATTCCTGTCAAAACCACAGATGAACAACTTTGGTGTTCTGCATCATTAATGTTAGTACAATTGCAGGATGACTTCATGCTCTTAAAAACATAGCTACAAGGGCAGTGCTGGTATTTAATGCTTGGTCTCTGTGTCCTGGCATTAAAATGTCTAATGTAGAGATGGTCCTGCATGTAGGGTAAGTACCAATGCTAGCATATATATGTAAGAATTAAAGCACTGCCACAAGTGCTGTACGTCAAATATGACACGGAAAGAGGGGATGAGAGACAAATATAGCATGAGACAAAGCCAAGAGTACTTGAGGTATTTGCAAGATACACGAAACAATTAAAAACTCACAGAGAAGTTATGAAATCAATTATCTTTGGTAGAATAGGCATTGTACTCTTGTTGTACTTGCATTATTTTTGTTCTGGACTTGGATAAGTGTATTCCATATTCTTAATAGCCAAAGTTTTTGCTTGTGGTACTTGATAAGCATATTTCCATTATATCCCTAGGACTCATCCATTTATGTCAACAAAATGCTAACCACAAGCAACTATCATCAAAGTCTTCAAGTCTATAAAATCAATCTGGTTGGGCTGACTGGTCAGGCAGTGGAGTGTGGGCTATTAGCCTAGACTGACTGATGGCCAGAACAGGTGATTGTTTTCTCAACGGCTATTAGCCTACATATAGATCCGGGAACACTAGTGTGTTATGTACAGTTCTTTAACTACTTGATATAGAATATCAAAAGTACTTAATATACAACTAGTGTAATCTCTCAATTATTGGCACATGAATCGTAACTTACGGCAGGAACGTCGCACAAATTAAAACTTTATAGCGTCAGACATGTTTAAAGCGCCTCTACAAAATAGTCTGGTTACAAGCGCAGGCCTTAATCTGACAGACGTGTAAGTACTGACAAGCGATTTTCAATTATCAGCATGCGTACTCTATTATCGGCACTCCATTATCGGCACTCCATTATGATTCATGCTTCAACTTCCGCAATTAACTGCCTGCTTACTAACCTTACAAGCCTAAAAAAAATTCCCAAAAAATCCCCCATACTTTGCCAACCACACCCATTAATTACTGAAAAAACAGCAGCTATAAAACGTTTTACATTGGAGTTACATTTTTTTTTCAAATAACACCTCCATCTATAACAAAATAAAAAGTTACAATAGTATACTGTCATGTGACATGGAGTCTATAATACAACAGTAACATCTAATATGGAATCTACAACACAGCAATATAACACAGTAAGGACAAAACAGTTCCCTTCCAGATTTGTCCATAACTATTTTGGAATACCAGTATTCATGTACCCATATTTTGCAAACACATTGCACTCAAAGAAATTTATGTGGTTCTCTTCATCAATTTGAGAAACACGCTCAACACTGATTATCAGGATCAGTAGTGTCAGAAATCTGGTCTATGTGGTTTTCTTCATAATCCAAAAACATACATAACACTAGGGTCAGTAGTGCCAACAGTTCATCATTTATGGTGTCGTCTTGTACTGAACAGGTCGAAGGATGTAATAACACAACACGGGAAACTAAACCTTCATAAAATGATCACTGTCATCATCTCCTTCCGTACATTACCTCTTGTTGCTAATGGCGCTAGCAACACTGTTAATTTATCTACTTTACTTAATTGTTTCTCCCTCAGCTACCCTTCTTGCTGCTTTGACACTTTTTGGGTCTCACAACTTTCTGTTCTCAGTTTAACAGCTTCCTTCCTTTCTTTCCTACTGTTCTCTTTCTTCTCTTCAAGTTTGAAAGGTGCATTCTTCACTTGTAAGTATTTGAGCACCAGTAGCATGTGCACAAGCTCAGAGCTGTTGCCAGGTAGGGACATATTGTACTGACTAATGTACGAGTGTTAATTCACCCTTGTGGTCAGCACTCTGAAGTAACACCAGGTACACTTCCACCAGTTGTTGAAACACCTAGAGATGACTGAAGTGGTTCTCTATAGCACTGGAAGTGTCAGATGTCTCACCTTCAGTGGCTTGCAAATCATTTGAACTTGCTTTCTACACTGATCACACCCTGCCTTAGCAGTCTGAGTATACACTAAAAGTTCTACCATTCAGTATGTGATAAACATGGCTTAGACCAGGATTAGCAACTTGAACAACCTGCCCCTCGTTCTATCTTGTGGTGTCTAAAAACATTGTACTGTTTTAGTGCCACTTGCCACACTTTTTCCCGCCCTTAACAACATCACTGTCCACTGCTTTTGCTTCTTCGGGGCGTTGCTTGATGTTAAACTGCTGGAAGTGTGAATGCGGTCTTCCCCTTCTCTGTCCTTTTCTAGATCCGTTCTAGGCACACTTTTGCTTCGTGGAATCTCAGAACAGTGCTCACTAGTGCCCCCAACACTGGACCGGTACTGGTCTATATCAACCAAACAAAACAAACAGTAAACATTTTCTACAGCTAGTAAGACAGTTTTCAACTTGAATTAAGTTCACCACCTGTTTAAGAGATGCCGTAAATTATTGAAGTACTATACGTAATCTAGTGCCGATAATTGAAAATATATATGCCGATAATTGAGTGCTGCCGATAATTGGGAGATTCCATCATTTCACTTCTCCCCTTTATGTGTTGAGACCCTGGGTACTTGGGGATCATGTGCACGCTCATTACTGAGGCGGACAGGTTCCCGGGTGATGGAACAGTCTGGTGATAATAGGGCCACCCAATTTTTGATTCAGAAGGTTGCCATTGATGTTCAACGTGGCAATGCTGCTTCTGTAATGGCAACAATACCATCATCCCAGGACTGGGAAGAGTTTGCCTCTATGCACACTGTTTAAGTGTTTATTTATATTATCATTGTCAAAACAAAAAAAAAAATTGGGAGATTACGCTACTGTTGCATTCTGTATAGCTAAACAGTTTTTTTACCCATGCAAGGTTCTATTATCAAGACACTGATGCAATAGTGTGTTGTGTGGCTAAGTACAGCCAGTGCAGGCATGCATGTATTTTACAGGAACCAAGAAAATGTCGCTTTCACATGTCTATGGCTCTATAGTTCCTGAACGAAAATTATTCAAGTTTCTTGTGAAAACTCGAGTGGAGGGGAGCATCCTCTGTTCCAACATTGAGCTGAATCTGTCCAGCCATTGCTGAGATATAATCTTTTGAAGGAACCCATCCGCTATTAAAACTTGGAATTCCTTACCCCAACACATGATCAAGTCACATGGTAGTGTGTCATGCGGCCAAGAAATACGGCGACCCCACCGTGATCAAGACACACGGTAGTGTGTCGTGTGGTCAAGTACTGTGTGTCATGCAGCCAAGAAAGCTGGCGACCACACCGTGAGTATATTTACAGGAAGAAAGAAAACAGCTTTTTCATGCGTGCATATATAGCTCCATGGTCCCTTCTCCAAAGCACGCCATTTTTGCATTATAGCTGTCCCCCAAGTAGGGTACTCAACACAGAAAATTTGATTAAATTCGCAACAGCCATTTGCGAGATATGGGCATTCAAAATTTCATTTTAATCTCTTCGTTTTTTCTTCTTATGCCGTATAGGGAGCTTCGATTTATTTTTGCACACTTTGCAAAAATTGCTATAAAATGCAAATGTGTAACTCGATTGCCTCGATCTTTGGCACAAATGAACAGCGTGTAACGGTGGATTCATGTACCAAGTTTGTTGTGAATCTGAGTAATATTCAAGGAGTTATGAGCATTTATTCACGTAAAAAAAGATCTAACTTCTGTCACGGCTACAGGATAAACCAAGTATAGAAATAACTTGAAAATTGGTGTGTAGATAGGCTGATCATCGTAGCAGTACCTTTTGTACAGCGACAAAGTTATAAAGCAAAAACTAAGCAAGTGTAAAATCACGGGATCGAGATACTCTAATAAAGCAGTCACCACGGGGTAATAAATGTGTGCAAAAATGTTGAAAAAAAAACTTACCAAAGTTCGAACCAGGGACCTCCATTCCTAACACCTGCATCCTTAACCACTGAACCACTGCTACCTTAGCTGATAACCTCACTTAATTTCTGCTTTATAAATGAAATTTCTAGTTGAAATCTGCTTATAATCAAATGTTTGTCATTTCATAGATCTACCAATAGAAGTACTAGATTGTTCTAGAACATCCTATGTATGTTCTATTAGAAGTCCTCAAAAAAATGTGCACTCTATTAGAGTATTACATTAATATTATCAAATATTGAATTAAATCATGGAATGAAATACATTTATAAGTCTGATCATCATTGTATCCACATAGAAAAGAAGAAATGTGAGTAAAAACAAACCTCAAAGTCAGGTTTTGGGGCTTTATGAAGTACAAAAAGATGTGAAATCCACACAAAAACAGCCAAGCTGTGAAAAAAGGTGCGGCCTTAAAAAGCCTGGGTGAAAAAGGTTGTGAAATCAAAGGTGGCTGCTAAGAAATGGCTGCAATGATGTTAATGCTAAAAAAATTTAATAATGGCTGTGTGCATTGTTACAATTTATTAGCATTAACGTCATTGCAGCCATTTCTTGGCCACTACCTTTGATTTCACAACCTTTTTCACCCAGGCTTTTTAAGGCCGCACCTTTTTTCACAGCTTGGCTGTTTTAGTGTGGATAGACTTAACAGAGATTGAACAATTCAAGCTGGTCTAGAGACTGTGTAACTAAGAATGATATAATTGTACTATTGTTTTGTTGTTTTTTTCTTTTTTTTGCACCAAACTCTTTTTGAGGTCTGCACAATATAATAAATCATGAAAAGGTGGTGTCATTTTTTCATCAATTTTTCCTTTAAACACAACTTGGAACAAATGCTATATATAACTTACACTTGCTTCAGTCGATTTACTTCAAATTTAAGGAGATTGATTTGTTGTCAAGGCTGAATGGTTACAAGAAACATGGTAGAAAAAAGTTTATAGATAGATTACCCATCATAAGGCAACACAAATTCACCTGAATTACACTGTATCTATCAATTTTCCACTATCATCCATCTCTTTGCTACCACTTTATTTCACAACTTTTACTTTTTTTACCCTGGCCTTTTTTTGTGAACTGCACCCTTTTATACAGCTTGGCTGTTTTCGTATAGCTACATAATATACCATAATTTGCTTTATTTTTGTGCAAAAAAATTCATGATAAAACTTTTCATGTAAAAAATATATTTGTATGATTTACGTAAATAACTGCTCTATTAGAGTATCTCAATCTTTTGCAACAAAATTAATTTTCGTATAAGAGATTTGTATATAATTTTTGCATACAAAAACGACTTTACAATGACAAAAAAAATTACAGTTGCTATATATAGCAATCTTGGTTGGATTAATGTATTGAATAAGAAAATCCCTGAAGGTACATATCTCAGTAATGGCTGGGCAGATTCAAACTCAAATTTGGTATAGTTGGTTCCCTACCCTGAAGGAGTTTCTACAGCACATTTTCAATTTAGGCATTTTTGCATCACAGATGCATGAAAATAGCATTTTTTGGTTTCTATATAGTACACATACACATGTGCCCTCACTGGCTGTACATGGCCAACACAACACACTATTGTATGCTTTGATCAGGCCACTTTTAATTATGATCAAGTACATTACTAACAAGCAAAGCAGCTACAGTATGTGTTAGTTGAATTCATTTCAACTATGCGCTGTCAGTTGCAAGACTGTTCCATGACTTTTTCACACACTATTATTGTTTACCTTGTGTTGAAGGTGACTCTCTATAACACTTAAAGAATTGTATTGTTCATCTGTACAGGAAATATAGCACTCAGAGAGTAGTCTTGAGATGACATAATTTATAGCACTATATACCACTTTAGCGTGAGTGTTCAAAGGTGCCGCTCGGTGTTTAACTCGCACATTTCCCGGGCAATATCATGGGAAAGCGGTTTGCCAATGACTTTGATACCCAGCCAGTTCAAAGAATCGATGCGCTTTGACTCGTTATATTGAGCGACATAGAGCTTTATATTGTGGGACTCGGTTTTGTAGAGGTTGCTAAGCTTAGTACATAGGCTAAGATAGAGTAGTTGGTTGTTACTAAAGGATAATGAAGGCACAAAATAATTGTTTGGATGATTGTGAGTGTCACGATTGTGAGTGTCACGATTGTGAGTGTCACCATCTTGGATCACGTGCACGTTCACGTGATCCAAGATGGTTGCGAGGTTCATTGCCTCTTCATTGAACTACTTTTTCAAAGGACTCTGGCCTGTTTTATGGACGTTTTGTCTTGTGATATTGTTGTCATATGATGTGGAGTTAAATCCTGGACCTGTGCGTTATCCATGCTCGGTATGTTACAAGCCTGTTCGTGTTAACCAGCGGGCTTTACAGTGTGATGTTTGTGCCTACTGGTGCCATTGTGTTTGTTGTGGCGTGGATGCTCGATCTTATAAAGTTTTACAGAATACTAAGACTTTTAATTGGACTTGTCCAAAGTGTATTGCTGATGCTTTACCGTTTCATGACTGTTCGGTGCTGAGCTCTTCTTTTACTAGTGATGTATCTGAAATTGCTGACAACAGCAGCTTTGTTGAGTTACCCTTATCTTCGCCTGCTGGGCTGAGAATAGCCAATTTGAATTGTCGCAGTTTGTTGTCAGTCGCTGATGAAGTGTTTGATCTTTTAACTCAAAATCATATTGATATATTTGCCGTGACTGAAACATGGCTGGACTCTTGTATTGGTGATTGTGAGATCTTTCCTTACTCTTCAGGTATTAGTATTGTTCGTAGAGACAGGAATCGTCATGGTGGAGGAGTCGCTTTTCTTCTTTCACCTAGAGTTAAATTTGTTGTGAGAGATGAATTATCTGATGGTCAAATTGAGTCGGTTTGGTTGGAACTTTTCCCTGGAACTAAAAGGAACATGCTGATCTGTTGTGTATATCGTCCTCCATCCCAACATGCTTTTTTCGATAAGTTTTTATCTGAGTGTGAGGCAGCTCAAATGCATTGTCCTCGGCTGTCAGTACTTGGTGATGTTAATGTTGATCTCTTGAAGTCGTCTTGTTCACTGACTAAATTGTTCTTGTCCATCATGAAACAGCTACAACTTACTGATCTTGTGTGTGTGCCAACTAGAGTTACCATTAACAGTTCTTCACAGATTGATGTTCTTCTCACTACTGATGTACATTGTTTTGATGCTACAAGGGTATATCCTTTTAGTGGCAGCGATCATTGTTTGATTGTTAGTCACTTTTATTCCAGGGGGTTTCGTGCTGACTCTCCATCTCACCGGATTATTTCTGTTAGAAACTATCAAAAGCTTGATAAAGATAAGTTAGATGAAATTTTTATGTGTGATGATATCTGGGATGATGTCTTATCGAAGTTTGACAATCTCTCTGACTGTTTGGAATGTTTCAATTTAATTATTAATGGGTTGCTATATAAACTGGTACCTCTTAAGAATTTGAGAGTTCGTCAGCGGGATTGCCCTTGGCTATCGAATGCTTCTCTTACTAAGGCGCGTCGTCTGCGTGATATTGCTCATAGAAAAGCCTTGAAATCTGGCTCTCTGTCGGACTGGTCATCATATAAATCTCTTCGTAATAGAGTGAATTCCATGCTGCGGTCTGCCAAGGCTAAATATTTTGAAAATCTATCATCTTCACTTAAGAGTACTCCTACCAAGTTTTGGAGACATTTTCGATCATTGTCAAGGAGCTGCAAGCCTTCAAATGGTATACAACTTTCTGTTTCTGCAGATGTGTTCAATGAGTACTTTCTTTCAATTCCACACAAAACAATTGCTAACGTGACTGGTAGTGTGCCAGCTTGTGAGTTTCTAGAAAATTTCTGGAGAATAAGTCTGTGCCTCAGATGCGGTTCTCTTGTGTTGATGTTGGGACGGTGTCATCTGTTGTTACTAACCTAAATGTTCATAAAGCTACTGGAGCTGATGGGGTCTCTGCTCGGTTTGTTAAAGCTTCTCCTTTTATGGTGAGGGTGATTACTGTGTTGATTAATCGATGTATTGAAAGCTCCACTGTTCCCAATCAGTGGAAGCAGGCTATTGTGACCCCAGTGCCTAAGGTGAAGCACTGTACTAGTATGTCTCACTTTCGTCCAATTTCTGTGTTGCCTACTTTATCTAAGATACTTGAGCGTATCCTGTATGATCAAATGGTTTCACATCTGAACAAGTACAATCTACTGACACCTCATCAGTCAGGATTTCGTTCTGGTTATTCCACTCATGATGTGCTGCTGTATGTAACAGATAAATGGATTAGGGCTATTGATAGAGGTGAATACACTGGAGCTGTGTTTTTGGATCTGGCTAAGGCCTTTGATACTGTTGATCATGCGATTCTGTGCTCTAAGTTGCAGTGTTATGGTTTTCACGGAGCTTCTTATGCCCTGTTATGTGACTATCTGTTAAATCGACAACAATGTCTGGTGTTTAATGGTAACACATCAGACTGGGGCACTGTTACAATTGGTGTGCCCCAAGGATCTGTTTTAGGTCCATTGCTTTTTGCTTTATACATCAATGATTTGCCATCTGTCGTTGATTACTCTACTATGGACCTGTACGCTGATGATGCTGAGTTACATTATAGCCATTCAGACTTGGGTGTTGTGGAAGCACAAGTTCAATCTGATTTGGACAAGGTAGCTCGGTGGATCAGTAGTTCTCATTTATGTCTTAATGTTGTGAAGTCAACTGCCATGCTTATTGGAAGTCGGCAAAGAATTTCGGGCAAAAGTTTTAATGTCTCAATTGGGGGTATGGCTTTAAGCCAAGTTGACTCTGTTCGATATTTGGGTGTTATAATTGATCCCACATTATCGTGGTCCTTACATATCACTAATATAGCCTCTAGAGCTAGATCAAGACTCTCATCAATCTTTCGGTATGGAACTTTGACACCTGCAGTGCTATGTTTGCTTTATTCAGCTTTTGTCCTACCATTGTTTGATTACTGTGATGTTGTGTGGTGCCCCACCACCGCTAAGTTTACTGCACTGATTGAAAGAACTCACTCTAAGTTTATGAAAAAATTGCCAGCATTGTACCAGAGCAAGTTTTCCTTTACTTTGGTGGAACGTCGTAAGTTTCATACAGCTATACAGATCTTTAAATCTATTCACCAGAAGCTACCTTCGTATCTCCACAATATATTTCACTATTCCAGAGATATCACAGGTCATATTGGTCGAAACATTAATAGACTCTTTGTTCCTAGAGTAAACAACAATTATGGGAAAAGAAGTTTTTATTACAGGGGAGCTATGATATGGAACAGTTTACCATCAACTGTTACTGAAGCAACCAACTTATCTAAATTTGTACGGTTATATCATGATAAATTTAGTTGATTGTATCTGTGTAGTTTTGTGTACTGTTCTTTGTATACCCTTTTGTGTTGTATGTTTATGTATGTATGTATGTATGTATGTATGTATATATGTATTTGTGTATGTATGTATGTATGCTTGTTTCGCAGGGCTCCACTGAAAATCAGTGTTTTTCACTGAGTGGAATCCCTGTTTAAATATTACAATTACAATTACAATTACAATTGTGGATGCGTATTTCTACCCACCGCGTATCAGCCTTTGAACAGAACATGGAACAGCAAAGCTACTACTGCTACGTTGAAATAGGTTAGTAACTTACAGTTCTAAGTACTTAACTTAATATAATAACTTACTTACTGTCCCAATAGCGAAGTTAGTTGGCTTAACTTAGTACAAAAATGATAACAATATAAACTCCATCCCACAATCGCAAGTTTTCTAACATTGCGTGTTGAAGCATAGTAACGTATTAATGATGTTTTAACATATGGACAACGTTTTGATGGCTATTAGCCCACGCTATTAAAACCACAATCGATATTCAGATGCTACTGTATAAAACAAATGGGATGAGTCCTCGTTAGTTCTTTCACCTATTAGGTGAGTACGCCAGTGATATATATCACTTGTACCATGGCTGCTTGGGATTTTGCTGACATATACACCCACAGCCCTCGGGCTTTGGGTGTATATATCAGCAAAATCCCTTGCAGCCATGGTATAACTATTACATATTTCATCACCCACTCTTTTACATGCTATATTTTGCATATATCACTCCAGGGGTGGATCCAAGAGGGGGGGGCTTTGGGGGCTGAAGCCCCCCCCTTCATATTTAGGCTTTACTTGATCAATATGCTGAGTATTATAATGAAATTTTGTCTTAGCATAATTATATGATCACTAATAATACAAATACTCATAAAACCACCTTATAAACATCTTTCCAAGGTATCATCAGTGGATTTATGTTAAAGTTTATGCAACAAGGACCCGGATCAGCATTGGAGGTGTACAAGATCGAGATACTCTAATAGAGCAGTCAGCTAACTACTCTAATAGAACATTCACTGGAAACATGTAGTTGGTTCTGTTATGGAACTTTCCAAATTTGCCTGCACCTATACATGCAATGAAGTGCATTGGTCTGTTTAAAGGGCTTCATTCATCTACTTGTGTAGTTAATATATATGGCAATACTTAATTCAGGTACACAATTTCCATTGAAAATGCTGCCAGATTCAATCTTGTATTGTTCAAATTTCAAAATTTTCCACTTTCAACATTATTATTCTAACATGCGCCTATTCAGTGTTGTGCAATTGTGAGAGGGGTGCATCATGTACTTGGTTGTCTGTACCTACCCAAACTTTTCCATTAGCAAAATGCTTCAGAGAGCCATTCCTATAATCTAAAGGCAGTATATAAAATATCTACAGGCAGAAAATATTATGAATTTTATGTGGAAATGTCTCCAAATTGCAGTATTTTAGCATCTATTTTTCAAAATTTTCCTGAGGGGGGCATGCTCCCAGACCCCCCTAGTTCCAGCATGCTTTGAATGCTGGGAAGTGTGTTTTGCACGCCTCTACCCAAGAGATTAGTACCTTGAGTTAGCCCTCCCCTTTTATAAATCCTAGATCCGCCCCTGCACTCACAGCAATTCTTTAATTACATAATTATGGTAAATGACAAAGTCAGTTCCAACACAAAATAACTTAGTAAAAAAGTCATGAAACATACCTTATGCAGGATCCACAAAGATGCCAATAATATACACAGACCAAATGTTGATGCGAGGGCATATGGTAATGTGAAGGTATAAAACAGCACAGCAGTATCTGAAACATTGCAAGTTGGCGGAAATCCTGTAAAGGAATATCCTGAAGTACTGAGGATGGCAATACTTGGTACAAATCCACATGCTATTACTACCACTACTTCCGTCAAGTGGGAGAACCTCCAAATACAGTCAGATTTCATTAGTTGCTGTGCTCTGAATGGGAAAGCTAAACTGAAAAATAAATGACAAAGATGACATAGCCAAAATCCAAGAAAGATTAGCCCTCCAGTGTGTATAACAGCTCCTGGAATAAGAACCACCATTATTATGTTACAAAGCAATGTGAACATATACTGACATACCTTGAATTTTACAAAATGCTGTGGGGTTAGCACTTGCCACAACTAGGCTAGGATGAGAGCACAGTAAACTATCAGTTCCAATTATGTATGGTGCCACTACAAAGTATGCTGTAGACAGCAAGAAAGAAATGTTGCATTTGCATAGTTGCATTATATAACCATGCATCCAACCTAGCTACCATATAGTAAAAACCTTTGGCAGTAAAGGCGAATAGGGATTCGATCACCAAAGTTTTTCCACCAATTTTTTATAGCAATCACATGAGTAGATATAGCGAGAAACATTGCATCTTTGCTGCAATATTTTAAACTACTAGCTACCAAGAGATATGAAAGATGGCACAGTTCATGATCATCACCACATGACAAATGCTTTGGTATATCTGGCAATGAGCATGGGTTCACTGTACCGGAGTGCGAGGTTCACTGTAAAATTCAACATTGCCCTCAACATTCATTACATCAGCAAATGGCACACTTGCACGTGGTACTTTCATGTAGAAATAGCTTACTTACATGCTCCTTACATTCTATCATTCATTCAATCAGATAATGCATACATTAATAAAGGTAGAGTCCTCATTCGCCAAATGCCAATTTTTCAATAGAGGGTATTTGCCGAACTTTTTTACCACCAAAGTTTTTTACTATACAGTACAGTATACACACAACACACACATTGGCTATTCAGTAATGTTTTTTTGGAACTGCTAAAGAAGTAGCATACACTTGTAGCTGTTCACTTTTAAAGTTCAACTTTCAAATACTTTAGATGCTTACAATATTCAACCTCAGTGTGTACAATTACAGGAGAACTGCTGAACTATTGATGGATACCACAATATTTGACCAGTTAATAGCCATGGCTCATATATGGGGGCATAATAACTGTCCCAAGATAGTAGCCACTCCACAGCCTAGAATTATTGTCATAAGAGCTGTCCTCGGATAGTAGTTGCAGCCGCAGGGTTTTCCTTGCTGAAAATTAGGCCAACAATTGTAAAGTCCTTGTTTCTCATCCTAGTCAGACAAAAAATACCATGCAGGCAGCTGGCTATTATTTATTACATTGTTTAAAATTATTATTTAATAACAAGGGTATTAAAGGGAGCCCATTAACTCCAAATTGCATTTTCTCTTGAATTCAGGAGAGCTAGATTCAAGGTTAGTTGTAACTTGAAAGATTTTACTAGATTAAAACCTCTAGAAGGTTATGCACCTATCAATGTCATTCCCCACCTACTCCAGGTCGGACAGCAGGTAGAAATTTGTAGGGGATTCGTCACCCAAACTCGTCCCCAGGGTAGGGGAATTTGCAACATGAATAGTCATACTTGGCCATATTGTTAGTGATTCCCGGGATAAATACTACGAATTAGTAGGGGATTTGTAACTCTGAAGTTGTCCCCAGGGGTTTGTCATCTAGCATTTGCAAATCCCCACCTCTGCCCGACTTGGAGTAGGTGGGGCTTGACATTGATAGGTGTATTAGATTTAAGTGTTGTAGTGTTTCCTGAGCAGCCAAAAGGCATTTACGTATAGAGCTGCTGGGTTTTCCATGCTTGTGGTGACACATGCTAGCTAGCTAGTACTGTACTTACTAGCCTGACTATGTACCATCAACTTTAACAGTACTATAGTACGTTCGCGTTGAGCTGAATCCTCAAAAACATTTAATAACTCATGGATGCAATAACACACGATCTTGAAATTTGGCTCATTTGCAGTACTGCTTGATCCACTAAAAATATTTCAAAATCTTGTTGTTCAAATGTTTGACATAATATTTACGACCAATCTAAATTTTCATAATACATTTCCTATGGAGAAGCCATATAAGTACAGTGTCCATTAGAGCCCTTTCCTGAACTTGTAATGGAGCCAAACCGTACGTGTCTGTTGTTGACACCTTTGCTGTTACCAATAATCATCTGGTTGGCAGAGATGTTAACTCTGTTGAGAAAAAATCCACTTTTAATTTTTAGCTGTTTTTCAGGGTTCAGCTCAACATGAACATACTATAGTATGAATTTTCCGAATGTTCGCACATTAATAGCAAATTGAGAATGGGACTCGTGTTGATGCGCATCTCAAGTTTACCAATGGCTACTTGAAGAGATTCACTTCTAGTAGCCATGCACTAAATAACATCAGAAACTCACATCAGAGTCCACCTATCCAATAACCTATAGTCTTCATCCCAATGACACGACCACACAACTGAACTCCCTGCCAGTATTAATATTTAGGTCACGTAACTATCAAATGCAATAATAAATTTGCATGCGGCTCTAAAACTACCATGCGGGTGACAGGAAACAAGGAATCTACAATTAGTGGCCTTATAGTAGTCACAGCTATTAATTGGAGTAATATGGTACATGGAATTAGGTGCAAAATGTCCTCTTGTTATTGTAATAATAAGTATTAACATATAATTAACCTTTATAACTACATGAACCATAATGCAATAGCTGTGTAAATCACTTAAGGAAAATAACACATACACACAATAAGTATAATAATTATAATTATTATGTCCAGACATTTACAGTTGTGTCCAAACATGGTTAGTCAGTCAAATGCCTCATAACACATTTCTACTTATCCACAGTAGTTCCTACAAACAAAACTTACAAATAATCTGAAATATAATTGTGTAGTACACCACAAATATTAATGGATGGTTGAACCTACAGGGCAATCATTAGTATGACTACACACACACACACACACACACACACACACACACGCACACACACACACACACACACACACACACTTATATATGTAACTAATGGCAGCAAGAGTGAAGTAACTAGAAATTTTATATACATACATATGTGCATCTGTTAAATAAATCAAGTTACAGCAAAGTACAGTAATATACACAAACCTACCTATATAATTCAAACAGTATAGTAGTACTTTTTAAGTAGGGATCCCCCAAAACTGATACGTACTGCCTAAAATTCCATCTTTAAAAATCATCTTAGAAACATCTTACACCATGAAAATCACCTTTATAGAATAATATTAGTCCATCTAACATCAAATACAGTATTAAAAACAAGAAAACACCTAACAAGCTGAAAAATCACCAAAACTCAAATTTTTCTCTACCTACCTGCCACCCTGTCTAACCACAGTCACAAGGCTGGAGGCCAAACGAAGCAGTGCACGGCCACCATTTTACACCAAACTCACCAGTGGCATGTGCCTTTTAGGGTTCTGACGAGTGTGTTCTCTCTGTGCCTTGTATTTATATTTTTATTTTATTAAGGCTTTACAGCACAAGAGTTGAAGGTCTCTGGGAGACCTGGTCCTACAGCCTGTTTAAAGTTGTCTTTCCTTTTATTCTGTTCTTCGTTGCAATGAAACCATATTGAGGTGTTAATATTCCCTATGACCACTTTCCTTGAGCAGCATATTTAGACTGGTGTGGCAAACTTACTTAAGTGCTTACACTCGGTAGATACCACACCTATTAATGCAATCTTGGTTTAATAATAACTATCGAGCACCAAGACCACACCTCATAACAATCTACTCGATCATGATGACACACCTTTTTCAGGATGATAATTAAACACCTTCATTACACAATGTCATGTTGCGAGTTGTTAGCAAATTCCAATTGCGTTGTTGACAGTAAGCAATATGACGTGGCATGATGAATGTTAACCAAGTGTTTAATTATCACCCTGAAGCACAGGGTGTCAGAATTCATGTCAAAACAACTTCGCTATTTGAACTACTGTATAGCCTAAGTATTTCAAGGGAGGAAAGTTTCGCTGATTTCACAGTTTTAAGGGTTATCAGTGAAAATTTTATCCTTGAAATATTTAGACCTCCATTTAGTCTAATACATTTTGGGAGTGCTTGCAAATCCTCAAAAATTTTATTTTTACAACATTGCTCAACTCCAAAAAAATTACCCTTTGAAATATTTAGGCTAACCCTACCAGACCCACTCGCAGCTAGGTGCTTATCTTATCAATCAATCAATAAGCACTTCCCGAAGAGTAGGGTCTGGCCATGCGAGACTAAGCTAGCAAGTGCGTGACCGAGATACTCTAATAGTACAGTCACCCCACCAGAGCATTCGGTATCGTTAGTAAGTTATGTCACCCAGCAGAGAGTTCAGCTACAACAAATCACCCTGTGGAGTATTCAGCTACAAAAATCCACCCTGTAGAGAATCCAGCTACAAACAAATCACCCTGTGGAGAGTTCAGCTACAAAAAGCTATCCTGTAGAGAATCCAGCTACAAACAAATCACCCTGTGGTGAGTTCAGCTACAAACTGTGGTGAGTTCAGCTACAAACAAATCACCCTGTGGAAAGTTCAGCTATAAAAAGAAATCACCCTGTAGAGAATTCAGCTACAAACAAATCACACTGTGCCACTGTGTAGAGAGTTCAGCTATTATAAGTCACCTTGAAGAAAGTTCAGTTACACACAATTCATCTTGTAAAGAGTTCAGCTTCACCCTATAAAGAGTCTAGCTATACATTAGAAATCAAAGAGAGTTCAGTTACAAACAAGTTACCTAACTTAAAATTTTGAATTATGATGTCATCATTATGACATCATCATCATTGTGACATCATCACCATGACTTCACCATGCACAACATTTATCAAATACTTCATTATGTTGATATCACAGACTAAATTATGTAATTGAGTTTTAAAAATATGATTTACAGTAAAATACATCAAAAATTGCTTGGATTTTACTTGAACCACTTACATATATTCCCAGTGAAGCCACACTTCAAAGCGTTTACTGGAACAATATGATAGTTATAATAGAGTACGATAGTACTGTATAGTAGGGACCACAAAGGTGTGGACGTGGCCCATGAAAATACCTCACCCAAAAACCAGCCTCACTTTTCCCAGATGATGATGAAGTAGCATTGGTTAGCCCAAACAAGCCCTCAGATCGACCCGAAATGCTTTCAACAAGTTGTTATAGAATTATACATAACAGAATTTTCTACTGACTGACCGAGTAACTAACTGACTGGTTCCTTCAGACAAGCATAACTCGATAATGGCTATTGCTACAGGCTTGATTTTTTCACTATTTGACATCGCTTTGGCCTAAGAGGTGCCTTTTGGCATACCGCAGCTAGTATGTACAATGCATTCTTCATGGACTTACCAGTGTTCTCCTTTGTGTCCCATTCATCTGTGCTGACAGGGAAAAGTGTCAATTTGGCAGTAGCATGTGATGGCTTTCCTTTGTAATGGAAATTGTCCATTTTCCAACTAGAGTAGGGACCATACCACATTGATAAAAAGTACTGAAACAAGCTGGAGCAGTGCACGATACTAAAACACAGTAAAACAACTAGAAGTGTTATATGTCTACTGTGCACTTCCATTATAATGGTACCTTGAGCACAGTAGGGATATAACACTTCTTATTGTTTTACTGTGATTTAATATCATGCACTACTCTAGCTTGTTTCAATACTTTTTACCGATGTGCTATGGTCCCTACTCTAGTTGAAAATTCCAAATTTTTTGTGTACTTGTACAACTACCATATTCTCTAGTAAGGCGTTAAACACCCAATGTGCAATGTTGAAAAATGTACTGTCAAGCATGATGTGTTCATGCAAGCTGAATATGAAGCCATATACATCAAAGTACTGACAGACTTTTACTTGGACATAATATAAGCCAGTTCTATCCCACTGAAGTCATGCATCAAAGTAGACAACTGGGAGTATATAGTGGTTAAACCCCAGTACATATATGGAAATACACATTAAGTTAAAAGAAGTGCAATAAAAGCAAATTGAAGCCATACACACCATAAAATTTACACATCCAGCAAAATTTGAAGCCATACACACTATAAAACTACATTTTCAGCAAAAAATTGAAGCCATATCATTACAAAAACTGCATATTCAACAAAAATTAAGCCATACACAACTGACATGCTTATTAATACATTGTTATGAACTTGACTACTTCAAAGTGTGCTAGTTAAACCCCACCTGCACTCGTAGGATATCTAGTTATCAACACCTCTGCTTCGCCTCTGGTTGATAACAATGATATCCTGATATCCTACTGGTGGTGGGATTTAACTATAACTTATATCACAACACTCGTAGAATATCTTACAGTTATTAACACTTGTTCTTGGTTTCACCTTGGACCTAAGATGCTGCAATATAACTATAACATAACTATATATAGAGCATACATTTCAGCAACAACCCGTGTGTGAAATATGCACACTCATTGAAACTCTATATCCTAATTATGAAACCATGCATGCAATCACTTGCTCTTCATGCAATCACTTGCTCTTTCTGTACACTAGCTGAAATGAACCTTGTTGGTTTGTTCTAACTATAACATACATTTAAATTTGAACTTACATTTTCTTTCTGTGATAAATACAAGCAAATAAAGTGGCAATTCCACTGATGATAGCAATGCTATGGAATATGATATTTAGTACTCTGTAAACAGTAGTAGCTGCTTCAGTAAATGAGGAAACTTCAGCACATAATGGTTGACAGATGGACCCACACAACACTCCATAACCATCAGGACATGGTAAAATTGGAGCTCTTGAAAGTGAAATGCTTTCAGCATCATTCAAACTACTACAGTTTAACAATGACAGGTTAAAGAATGTCTCTACTAATCTCCACTCAGAGGCACAGCTACTGTCTCTAACTTGCATACACTCTGTATCCAGACTAATGTTAACGATATCATCATCATTTATAGCATTGCAGAAGAGGGAAACAACAGTTTCACTACATGGACTGTTCGCTGTGAAAAGGCTGAGGTCATATACTGGTTGTAAGAGATGAAATACTGGTGAAGTATTGTTGATACAATCATTACAATGTCCAAGTGTAATGCAGATTTCAAGCAATGATACACTGGGTGCAGCAGATTGAAATACCTCTACATTGCTAAGCTGAAGAAATATTGTACTTAATTAATTAAAGAATCATAATAATTGTATGACGCACATACATTACACAAACTAGTATGATAGTTCTGCACAGCAGGTCACAAAGGCCCAACCAAACAATATATATCAACAACTGAAACCAGTCTCACAAGTGCCTTGGCTTTATTAGTTGGGTACAATCAAGCTTATAGACCTGTCTTTAAAAAGGTCTGAAAGTTATATTTTATATAAATATATATATATATATATATTATGGTATTGTCTATCCATGCAAAACACAGCTTGGCTGTATAAAGTGCACATGCACATGAAAGTAAAAGTAACTGGCAACTGAAACAGTTGAGTGGCCAAGAATGAATGAATGTTAACACAACTAATCATACAGTATGATAGTACTGTATATTAAGGATCATGGAGGTTTGTACTTTCTCACAAAAAACAATATTGACCAGAAACTGGCAACCTCATTGCACCTTGGTTAGGTACATAGAATCAAGCCAAAAAGTGTTTTCAGAGCAGCCAAAAATGCTTTTGATAAGCTGCTATGAAAATATATTTATTTAATAGCTATTCTACTGGCTAACTACCGTATAGCTGGAAATTTTTGAGAGATGAAACTTTGCGAGTAATGATAATAATAATGTTATACATTAAAATAGTAAACAAACCAAGGAAAATTAGGAATTTTAAGTTTGATTAGAAATAAAAGTAGTAAAACAAGGGAGGTCACCTACACCTGAAATATACTTGTGGACATTTATGTAATCCCTAATCCCATGGGATTAAATGTTCACTTGATAGTATATCTTCAGGTGTAGGAAACAAAGGTAAATGTCAACTAGTATAATTTATCTTCAGGTGTAGGCGGCCTCCTGCATTTTACTACTTTTGTTCCTTTGATCCCTAATAGAGTTTAAAATTCCTAATTTTCTACAGACAATGCCCTGATTCCCTCACCACAGGGTAATATACTGAAACATTCTTTTGATCTACCCATGCTAAGTGTTACATTACTCATGTATAATACATGGATGGGGTCTATTAGTACGCACTCAGATTTCATTATGCCAGCACCTTACAAAGAACACATAAAGGTGATTGGCTCATTGTACTGTATAATTATTTTGCTTGGAAAAACTTGAGAGAAAACGTAGTATACTTTCATAGTGTGTTTATATGAAAAGTTATGTTGTGCTCAGGCAGTAATACAGTTTTTTTCAAAGTTATAGTAGGATTAGGAGTTTGTGAATCATTAGCTACTACACATACAGGTTTAGAAATATAGATAGAAATATTGTATACTGTATGACTTCATAATGAAGAAGATAAACTTACCTGCAAAGATAACAAGTACAAGCAAAAATTAGAAACCTTAAGTTTGATTTGGAATCATAGCAAAACAGTATTGAAACAAGGAAAGTTGCCTACACCTGCAGATATATTACTGGACATTCAATCCCCAATTCAGTCATGGGTTTAGACTAATTAAGTATATCTCCAGGTGTAGGCGACCTCCCTAGTTTAGCTGGCTAATCAAACTTAAAATTCTATTTATCCTTGCACTTGTTTGTGTCCTTTTTTCTAACATTGTTATGACTCGTGAATCTATGCATACAGTATCAAAAGAAAGAAATGGCACCGGACTCATGTGAACATGTACCCAACTATCAATTACCTGCTCAAAAGTGAAGTGGAGTCAGGACATTATGTTTCGTTTCAGCTATATTCAGCTCATTACCATGACTTAATTGTCAATGGATGACTACTACCAAGAGTTCATAATATTAGAAGAGGGAGAGTATCAAACGCTCAATATACCCTGTACAAACACATTGCTACAAGTTCACCTTTTGATGAAATCAATGCCTCTCCTAGTATGGAAAGGCAATGATTGGTGTTTAGTACAACTCTGCTGGTAAGAGAGAACTGCTGATAGGTGTTGAATATGGTGAAGCCTCTATTCTGCAGAACAAAGTGAGGTGTTGATATTGTACTACTGGCAGTGCGTTTGATAAATGCATCTCAGTTAGATACTCTCTCTTACTACTATATTATGAACTCTTGCTACTACTTGATAAAAATTGTCTGTATATTTTCCATAGTGGCTAGATGCACGTCTTAAAGTGTTCTTCATTTGTAATGCTGTGTGATGAGCTGAACATAGCTGAAATGAAACATAATGTCCACTTCAGCCAGTAATTAATACCCCCAAAAACACCTTTGCTGTAAAAAAGGTGCGTCCAAGAAACTACAAGTATTTGTAACTCCATGTAAAACAGATAAGCTGTAGAAAAACACTCCATGAAATTAATGGGTAACTGAAAGAGCTGATATCTAGAGCGGCAAGAATCAATAATGTTACTACAACCTACTATGATTACCAAAGAACACCTTGGCTGTAAAAATAGACAAATAAAAGTAACTGGCAACCAAAACAGCTGATATCTGAAGCGGCCAAGAATAAAAGTAAAGTTGATACAACTTACTACAATTATTAACTTGCAACATTGAATCTTAATCATTCAACTGTGTTCTATACATTCACCCTTGCTACATCCTAAATTGAGTCTTTGTAACTCTAATTGGCTGGTAATTTGGCCACCTTAAATTAATTCTTTGTAACTCTAATTGGCTGGTAATTTGGCCGCCTATTGAGTAAAGAAAAAAAGGCATCTAAATTACCAGCCAATTAGAGTTACAAAGAATTAATTTAAGGTGGCCAAATTACCAGCCAATTAGAGTTACAAAGAATTAATTTAGGATGTAGCAAGGGTGAATGTATAGAACACAGTTGAATGATTAAGATTCAATGTTGCAAGTTAATAACTGTAGTAAGTTGTATCAACTTTACTTCTATTCTTGGCCACTTCAGATATCAGCTGTTTTGGTTGCCAGTTACTTTTATTTGTCTGTTTTACAGCCAAGGTATTCTTTGGTAATCATAGTCAGTTGTAGTAACATTATTGATTCTTGGCCGCTCTAGATATCAGCTCTTTCAGTTACCCATTAATTTCATGGAGTGTTTTTCTACAGCTCATCTGTTTTACATGGGGTTACAGATACTTGTAGTTTCTTGGACACACCTTTTTTTTACAGCAAAGGTGTTTTTGGGGGGGGGGGGGGGGGGGGTATAACTAATTTTTCTCAGTTATATAATTTACAGACCCAATGTTCAAGCCATGGCCGGGGAGGGGGTGTATGATGAATTCTGCCTTGTAGAGGTGTTGCAACCAAACACAAATCTACTGATAGGTGGTGAGCATATAACATACATTCCTATAGTAGCTGTTAATTTTTTATTAGGACAAGGGCCAGTGGAAATTACTGGTCATGCCAAGCAATAATGGCTACAGTCAGAGTTATCAAAGATGTGTGTAAAGCACTGATTTGCAAAGCATGCTTTCTAGGTGATCTTGGGGAATGCCACCATCTTGAAATAGCAACTCTGAGATTGCATCTGGGATCTGGGAGTGTTTTCAGACAGAGATGTAAATATTCAGCTATATTGTTCAATGATTGTTCTGAGAGGACTGAATACTACTAAATATTTTTTTATATTGTAACTGGATTTCAATGGAGTGGCGAAGCATACTTTAACTGATTTGAAACTAAGATACGTACACCGATTGAAGAATTCGAATGGATATTAAAGAATTGCGAGAATACTGATGTACTCAGCTCTTCGTGGAGGTTCAGTAATGAAAAGAGGAGTGGAGGTTCAGTAACGAAACGAGGAGTGGAGGTTCAGTAACGAAAGGAGTGAAAAAATGACAAAGTGCCACATCTATTCATGCTGATTAACCATGTGTATGCGATTGGTTTTTAGACTGTCAGACGTCTGCACTGACTAGTGCAAATTCACTGAGACCAAGCTGGAAACTTCTGTGATGGTACCAACTTGAGTAGCAGCAAATGCCAATATTATCCCACTTGAAATTATCTCATGGATGGATTGTCAACAAGGTGTACTCGTACAGACCAAACAGCTTTCAGTATTGTCACTGTAGTGCCAATTTAGAAGTCCCAGTCTCCCAGAACTGTAGGTGGAAAAAGTAAGGTAATGTACATGATGCTTGTACAAAAAAATACTCTTTCACATTGCATACTGGTCTTTATGTACAGTGAAACCTGTCTAATCAGGACACCGTGTAGTAAGGTCACTAACAGGCCAACTTGTGAATCTTCAAACGTATTACCTCAAGGGTGTGATGAATTTTCAGATCCCCAAATCTGTCATTTGTGTAAAAAGTGACAGATTTTTAGCTGTATTGTATTTAATGCCCTGTAAATTTTACAGGTACAGGGTACTTGGTCATAGCATGTGGTTCTCTCACTAGCAGTGGTACATATGTAACTGGGCAACTAAGATCAAGGTTCAGGGGAGTAAGTTTATATAGACAGAGGAAATATATAATTTGTGTGTGCTCTTTAGTTCAAGTGTACATGGACGATGAGGCCTGGTAAGATCTTGGCATTATATCTCAGTTGATTATAATCTTCTGAATTTCCAGGATGAGGCGTACAGTTGTGATGGGACTAACTATCCCATTTTATTGTCAGAATTTTATTGTTAATGTCACAAACAATTAATGTGATATATTTTGTTATGTAACATGTGTATTAATTAAATGACATGCATGATGAAAGCCACAATGGGAGTGACTACTTGCTGTTAGGGTGGGTAATGCTATGTAACAAGCTGGTTTGAGCACCACCAGAACACACAAGTTATTTTAATACACCATGTGTGGTGTGGCAACAAGAATTATGCTTTGAACACCTTCTCTAGTGACGCTATGTTCTTGACGCTTTCACACTTATTTATAAGACATCTGCCAATTATCAATGCACACATGAGGCATGGCACTAAATGGAGTTTTAAAGATTTCTGCTTAAAACACCTTCCCTAGGGAACTTACGGTTCTACACCCTTTTACAACTTGTTTATCAGACATTAGGGCTTGTGTTCACATTGTGTCTTTAAAAGTTATTATAGGGATTAGAGGTTTGATCGAAGAAAATGCGCATATGAACAAACCAGGATTAGATAGTGTCAGTGCTAGATGGACTGTACAAACATGGGTAAGTTGACTGGTATAAGGTGACGCTAGGTGTAACACAAGGTTGAGAAATAAAGTGAAATATGTCTAAATACGCATTTTAATACCGGTCACAAGAAAACTACAGTACTACTACGAAAAAAAATTTTTTATTATGTAATGCAATACAAACCTATTGAGAGATTTTGTGTAATCCAGGGCTAACATTGCAAAACCGGCCCTACACATAAATAACTCCGCGCGTCTTTTAATTGGGTGTGCGCTTTGTAGTTTCTTGGCCGCATGCCTCACTACCGTGAGTCTTGATTTGGGCACATGCAAAGTATAGATTTAATTTGAGGATGTGCTATAAACATCTGGATGAGCTTGACATAGGGCAAATTTTACCAAAATTGCACAACTTGCCCAATTAACTACTTAAAATGGAAGTCATTACAAAAGACAACTGTAAAACCCAGAAAGTATAACTAGCAACAAGGTTGTTGTTGTTGTTAGGAGTTCTGGTTCATATTATTAGGCTGGGGTGTGGTTACTAGCTGCCTAAGCTTTACCAGTCTATAGAAGGGTAAGGAGTTTAGCTAACACTGTTAATACCACTGCACAAGACTGATGTCAAGTGTTCCAATCACAATAATGGTGTAAATCATGTGAGTGTGAGATTGATTTGCCTATAAAGTGCCTTTTAATTTTACTTTACAGCTCCTGATGGCAGTAACCTTACTGTTAGCTATACTTTATGGACCTTATTGTTGTTTAATGCTGAGATTCTATTGTTAAGCAGTTGAGTGAGCGTGTTATGTGGTCAAGGTGTGATTTTACCCTATTTTAGGTTCACCTAGATGTTTAGCCATCTTAAAAGTTATTATACTTTATATGTGGCTTCTTTGTTGATGGATGACTACTCCTGTGATGTATGGAAGTTTAGGCTGCTGTTCATCTGGCATCTGTAGACAAACCCCTGTTTCTGGCATGGAGCCAAAAGTATACTAAAAATTAATGATACGGTGACAGAAAACCTACTTCACCAATCAAACTACCACTATGTTTAGGCGAAGGTTTGCTCACATTCACAGAGGAAGGTTGAACTCTAGTGTTGTGAGTAATGATCAAGAGTTTCAGCTGATTATCTCAGATTTTGGAGGTTATTTTGATTGATTTCTACGCTATGAAGGTAAAGGAATTTGCAGCTGTATTCAAGCAAGCGTTGGTCCAACATGTAACAGCAGTTAGTATATTGGTAACCCTATCAATGGGAGGCAATTAATAAAATCATTACATGGCCTACCTCTTCTAAAGTTCTAATCATACAGTATGATAGTACTGTATAGTAGGGACCACAAAGGAGTAGGCGTGGCCCACGAAATAACATCACCCAAAAACCAGTCTCAATTTTCCCAGTCAATGATAAGGCAGTGTTGGTTAGGTAAAACTTAAAACTAAGCCCAAACAAGCTTTCAGATTGACCCAAAACACTTTCAACAAGTTGCTACAGAATTGTTTTTTAATATTAAATGGAATTTTCTACTGACTGACTGAGTAACTGACTGAATGATGCCTTCAGACAAGTGTAACTTTATAACTTCTAAGGCTACGGGCTTGATTTTTTCACTGTTCAACATCGCTTCAGCCAGAGAGGTGCCTTTTGGCATACCGCAGTACATACAATGCATTCTTCATGGACTTACCAGTGTTCCCCTTTGTGCCCATCCATCTTTGCTGACAGCAAATAGTGTTCATTTGGCATTAGCACATGATGGCTTCCTTTGAAACAGAAATCATCCATAATTTTCATAGTGACTATTTTGATTGCAGAGGTGCTTTTCGGATCATACTGCTGTGTAATGGGTTGAACATAGCTGACAATGAAGCGTAATCACTTTTCAGATGATAATTGATAGTACGGCGCCATTTCAGATGCGGCTGGTATGCGTGGGCTCACCAATTATAATAATTATTTACAGAAAAAGTTAACAAACAAGTACACAAAAAAATTTGGAATTTTCAAGTACCATAACACATCGATAAAAAGTACTGAAACAAGCTGGAGTAGTGCACGGTATTAAATCGCAGTAAAACAATAAGAAGCGTTATATATCCCTACTGTGCATTTTTATTATGGCATCTTGAGCACAGTAGAGGTATAACACTTCTTATTGTTCTACTGTGATTTAATATCGTGCACTGCTCCAGCTTGTTTCAGTACTTTTTATCAATGTACTATGGTCCCTACTCTAGTTGAAAATTCCAAATTTTTTGCGTACTTGTAATAATAATAATGTGTCATTTTCAGGTATTAGATCCAGTTATTAATCCCGTAACAGCTGAAGAATATATTAACCATAATGCAACATCAATGTACATGCATGTGCGTGGGAAATCACACCAATATTGAACTTACAGTGCAAGTTCCGAAGTCAATATTGGAAAGTAGAGGAGAATCTGCTGTAGATGGAGGTGCAGTGTAATAAAGTATGGTAGGAATCTGTAATATGATTATACCAAGAATCATCAGTACAATGACCAAGGTACATGAAACAGTAAGGTTATCCTTTGGTAAACACTTCAGTAGACCAGCCATTTTCTTCTTTTGATGAGTGGTGTTACCTTTATCAGATTTTGATTCTAATTTCATCAAGCATATATTATTAGACAAACCGTTTGGACAATCAGCAGTATTGAGATCATCAGTGGTCCGGCTCTCATTGTCTGTCATTTCCATTACTATTAGTCTCTCTGTACAAGTGATTGAAAGCTCAACACTACTAGCTATACTAATGCTGGTATACATATACACAACAAGGTTTGAGTGTTACCAATAATACACTATCATACACATAATAGGTTGATAAAGTCATCAAGTACAATACTGGTGTAAGATGTACATATTTGTGCATTGAACAATGGAGGATTTTGCACATGTTGCATTTAACAGATCGAGATATTGTAACGAAACAGTCACAAAATGCAGGGTAAGAGGTAAGATTTAGTTGTGTGGGGAAATGCAACCGAAGATAGATATACTCTAATAGAACAGTCGTTACATTTTGATATGTATGTCGTGTAGCATTACATTTACAGTGTATTTGACAACATGCCATTTACAATGTGTTATTGGCTGTAGAGGAAATTGTTGATATGAAGAAGTAGAAGAAAATAGTATTTGTAATACATCAGGAGTGGATCTAGAAAAGGGTGCTAAACTGGAGAGAAACATAGGTAGCTAGCTGTATTTTCAAGGAGGATACAAAGGTTTCTACTAGTATCTGTGGTCTCAGGGGCATGTCCTCTACTCCCCAGGAATCTCTAAGATTGATCTGAAAGAGTAACAATGTCATTTTGCTTTTCAATAGTGCTACATATTAAGGATCATGGAGGTTTACACTCTCTCTCACAAAATAATGCCCACCAGAAACCAGCCTCACAATACCTTCTTGTTACCTTGGCAAATATAGCCAAGTCAATATGATTAGAAATTCTTCCAATAGGTTGTTACAAAATTCAGTAGAATATTTCTGCTAACTGGATAACTGATGTCTTTAGACGAAACTTTACTCATGTAAGCCATGTTAGACATAACTTCAGCCTTTAGAATACCACAATACATGCATTAGACATGTCTTTGTCCTCCATTGTGTCCCAATTTCTTTTCAATGACAGTGCAAGATGTAAATTTGCAGTAGCATGTAATGGCATCGATCCCTGTATTTGTAACAGGATCAGTATAGTGACTGGTTTTTTTACAGAGGCACTTCTACTGTTTTTCATAATGGATTGAACATAGCTGACATATGTATAGCATAACAGCCACTACACTTTTTCAGTAGTTGATAGTTGGGGCACAAAAACGTCAAGCATGGCACCATTCTTTCTTTTGATGTAGTATATGCAAGGGATCACCATTCAGTCATAATTATGTTAAACACACAAGTACATGGAAAAATAAGATCACAGAAATAAAAGTAGTAAAACAAAGAAGAAGCAACCTTGCCATTAAGCTGGAAAGAAGCTACAATAACACCAATATTTAAAAAAGGTGACAGGAAGCTCCCAAACAATTATCGCCCTATTAGTCTAACTGCCATCTTCTGCAGACTTTTAGAAGCCATCATCAGGGACAAGATAATGTCATATTTTGCATCTAATAATTTCTTTAGTAATGAACAGTTTGGGTTTAGAAACAAAAGATCCTGTGAAGCCCAATTGTTGACAATTATGAAACATTGGAGTAGAGTTATTGAAGATGGTACAAGTATTGATGTAATCTATTAGATTTTCAAAAAGCATTTAACAAGGTGCCACACAGACGTTTAATGACTAAATTGAAAGCTTATGGGATTCAAGGTAATGTGCTTAATTGGTTAGAAATTTTTTTGTCAAACAGAAAACAGAGAGTCTCAGTTCGTGGATCTTATTCTGACTGGACTGATGTAATTAGTGGCGTCCCACAAGGTAGTGTTTTAGGACCTACCCTTTTCATCATATATGTTAATGACTTGCCAGATGCTTTACTAAGTTTCTCAGGTCTGTTTGCTGATGATACCAAATTATATCGTCCTATCACCTCACCTGTTGATACTGATCTGTTGCAACAGGATTTAAACTTTGTGCTTGAGTGGTGTGGTACTTGGTTGTCATTTCTAAACTTCCCTAAGTGTAAGCATATGAGTATTGGCCCAAAAGCTACATCCAGGCAGTATTACTTTTACATAAACAATGATGCACACCCTATTAGTACTGTTCAAGAGGAGAAAGATTTGGGTGTCACATTTGATGAAAACTTACATTTCAAGACGCACATTAATCAAATAATACACAAAGCCAACAATGTGTTAGGCACCATTAAACGAAACTTTAATTCCAGAGATCCTGTTGTAATACAATTACTTTACACCACACTTGTAAGACCAATTCTAGAATATGCCTCTACCATATGGAATCCTCATCATTTGGGAAACATCCGTGAGCTGGAAAATATTCAAAGAAGAGCCACGAAGTTGATACCTACCCTTCAAAACTTACCCTATTCTGACAGACTACAAAGCCTCAATTTACCTAGTTTATCTTACCGTCGAAATCATATGGACTTAATTATGACATATAAAATTTTGAATGGAGCAGTATTAGTAGATAAAAAATATTTTTTTACAATGAACACCAATTACAGTACTAGATCTAATGGATTTAAGATTTATAAGAAATTTAATAAGACTTCAACACGACGCTTTGCCTTTTCACAGAGAATAATCAATAACTGGAATTCCTTACCCTATGAAATTGCCACTTCACCCAATGTACTAAGTTTTAAGACTAATTTAGATCATTTTTTGTATAATCAACATTTTTCATTTGTATAATTTAATTGAGATTGGTTTTATAAGACTCTGTCTTCTTTTTGACCAATTATACATAATAATAATAATAATAAAAAGGAGGTTGCCTATGCTCGTAGAAAATAATAGAAATACTGGTGAGGACTTGATGCGCACTAGTATATCTGCAGGCATAGGTGACCTCCCTTGTTTCACTACTTCTATATATATAACAAATTTAAGGAAAAATTTAAAATTTTAAGTTCGATTAGGTATCATAGAAAAAAAAAGTAGGGAAACAAGGGAGGTCACCTACACCTGCAGATATACTAGTGAACATTTAATCCCTAATTCAGTCTATACCCCAAGACCAAGACTGAATTAGGGATTAAATGTTCACTAGTATATCTGCAGGTGTAGGTGACCTCCCTTGTTTCCCCACTTTTTTTTCTTTGATACCTAATCGAACTTAAAATTTTAACTTTTCCTTAAACTTGTTTGTTTACTTTTTTTGTAACATCATTATGATTGGTGAACTCACGCATACCGCATCAAAAGAAAAAATGGCACCAGAATAAATGTTTTCATCTGAATGCACACCCCAGCTATGAATACTGCTTAGAAAGTGCAGTGGCCATTACGCTTCGCATTCAGCTATGTTCGGCCTGTTACACAGTGCTACAGATGAAAAACAGTAGAAGATGTTCCTCTGCAACAATCCCAGACACCACGAAATATGATGATTCGCGCGCCCTCAACTATCAATTATTGTCTCGAAAGTGCAGTGGCCATTACGCTTCACTTTCAGCTATGTTCAACCCATTACACAGCGTTACAAGCAAAGAACAGTGTTAGAATCGTCTATGCAATCAGTCCAGTCACCACGGAAAATATGGACGATTCCCGTTTACAAACATACTGTAGGGAAGCCACGCATCATGTTATCATGGATCGACACCTTGGGTTGTCAGCGAAAAGAAATGGGACACAAAGGAGGACAAAGGTAAGTCCATGATGCGTGCATAGTACGTACTGCGGTATACCAAAAGGCACATCTCGGTATGAAGCGACGTTGAACAGTGAAAAATCAAGCCCATAGCCTTAGCCGTTATCAAGTTACACTTGCCTGAAGGCATCAGGCAGGCAGGCAGGCAGGCAGGCAGGCAGGCAGGCAGGCAGGCAGGCAGGCAGGCAGGCAGGCAGGCAGGCAGGCAGGCAGGCAGGCAGGCAGGCAGGCAGGCAGGCAGGCAGGCAGGCAGGCAGGCAGGCAGGCAGGCAGGCAGGCAGGCAGGCAGGCAGTAGAAAATTCCATTGAATAAGTTTTTTTTAAATTTTGTAGCAATTTATTGGAAGCCTTTAGGATCATACTTAAGGCACTTTTGGGCTTGGTTATACCTAACCAATACTGCCAAGGTGCCAGGATGGAGTTGTGAAGCTGGTTTTTGGATAACTATGTAGGCTAGGAAAACCCAAATCTCCATAATCCCTAATATACAGTACTACTGTACTGTATGATACCTGTAATCATAGTAATCAAAATTAAACAGAACCAACCTATAACAAACCATGGCTAATTCAAATTGATGTAAAACTTTTGTATAACTCACAGGTGTTGGTCACAGTACAAATAGACACTAGAAGATCTGCTGGACCTTAAGCTGATGCAAGTCCTCCATTAGCTGTTCTGTAATTGCTATCCCACTAGGGACCTGTAAGAAGGCTTGCCCTTTTCTGCGTCCCAGTTCTTTTTGCTGGCAATAATTATATACAAGGTGTTGATTTGCAATAGTATGATATAGCTTCCTTAAGGCTAACTATCATGCTTATTGTCTGTATTTCCACAGCAACTGGATTAATTACAGAGACACTTAGCTATTGTACTGTTCTTCATTTGTAATGCTGTGTAATGGGAGGAACATAAGTGGAAACGAAGTGCAACTTTTCAGTAATTGATTGGATGCAAAATTAAATTTATGTGAAGCCGTTCTTTACTTTGATACGGTATACGTCAGTTTAGTAGCAGAGTCATAACTTTATATATTAATATAATTAAATATGTTATTAAACAAACAAGTAGAAGGAAAATTAAGAATTTTAAATTGGATTAGGGATCAAAGAAAAATAAGGGAATAGCTAATGAAAGAAGAGAGACTGCCTATACCTGCAGGGCAGACATACTAGGACCTTGTATTTCAGTCTATAAACCATGACTGAACCATACCTGTGTATCTTAGTGCACTGTATTGTAACAGAAATTTATGTAGTTATTTTGTAAAAACGTTCCAAATCGCACATTAGAAGTTACGAGAGATAAACGGTTTTAAAGAATTCAAGTCAACATAACTTGCCAAGCATAGCAAGCACGTATATGAAATTTACACAGGAGATGCATCAATCTATTACCTTTCAGGCCCTTTCAGTACTTGTAGCTGCTTATAGAGTTTCCTGCCAAATTAGACAGAAAATCTGAACAAGAGATAGGATTCAAAATGGAGGCAGACCATGCTTGAAGTCCAGACATGAGATTACAGGGCTGCGCTGGCTTTTAGTAGCTGATATGCAGCAAAAAAAATCAAAGAAAAATCATTTAGCCAACATTATCAGGCAAGCCACTGTGTCTTGCCAAGCCAGGGCTTCACAAGGCCTGAAACTGCCTTTTGAGCTCTCATTACCACCCAGAAAGACGTCTGTTATCCACCTAATACAGTGGAACCTCAGTTATCCAGACCCCACTTATCCAGATTCTCAGCTAACCAAACTATAAAAATGACTGCTCTATTAGGGTAGTTGAAAATACAGATATTTTCAAATTTTTTCTTTATGCTATTTTATACACAGTTTCGGAGATATGGACTTTTCAAAACCACCCTTGATTCCAAGGTGTTTGGATAACTGAGGTTTCACTGTATGCTAGCACTATGCTGGCATAGCACTCCAGCCTATTATGCTGGCATATTTGACGAAAGCCTACTCCCCAGTCTAAAACAAGATGTCACACCAGTGGCGGATCCAAGGGTGGCACAGGGGGGTGCATGCCCCCTCCCCCCATTTATACAAGATCAAAGTACTCTAATAGAGCAGTCAGCCAAATACTCTAATAGATCAGTCACTACACATACACTATTGAGAATCCTACATAGTTGTTGAGTATAAAAAATAGCATGATATCCCATGCATGGGCAGGCATGCTTAGCCTGATAAGAATATTTTGCAAATGAAATGCACGTGGTCTTGTGTATTCCATTCTTTATTATTATTATTATTATTATTATTATTATTATTATTAGCACTTTACAGTGACCAGCACTGAAGGTCTGACAGCAACATGTACTGCAGCCTTAGAATTACCTAACCTAATTTCAGGAACTTAGACCTAATGACTTGACTTACTGACTGACCGATAAGGTGTAACAGAAAAGGGGCCAAAGTAAGGAAACAAATCCCTTGCAGCTATCAGCTTTAGCTAGCTGAACTATATTGATTGATTTTTATTTACCCTCACAATAATCTGCAGGCCGTTCTTCCCTACTGGAGCACACATACATACAGGGGTACAATAGCAACATAAACAATACAATATTTTAAAAACACATAAACTTAAACTAAGGCTTTAAGATAGAAATCCATTGCAGAGGATGCAAAAAAATTATAATTAAAATTTACTGGAATAGTGGGTTGACTAACTATATATAACGAAGTGCGATTGCATCACAAAAGTCACCCTTATGAAGAGCAAAATCATGGCACTCCAATAGCAGGATGGACAGCCAGAGGATGCACCTTTCTCACTTGCGAGTTTCAAAGATAGCTGGTTGAGTAAAAAAGATGAAAAATTGTTGGAAAGATTCTGATGTTTGATAGATAAAGCCTCTTGCTTGATGAGAGTATGTGGCTGTTGAAAAATAGAACATGCAGTCAAAGGATGATAGCTGGTTTAAGATGGCTGAGGCCAAATAAGACATGATGGAAACTGAGTTATCTTGAGCAGATATACAAAGAAATGCCAAGACTTCCAAGCTGAATTGGCAAAGCTAACATTGCCATTGGGAGGATGGAGGCAGAGCTTGAGCAATAAAAATAATTGAATAGCCCCTTTAAGTGTTGCCAAAAAAGAGACAGATCATGCACAGTCCTTGTTAAAAGGTCCAACGGGATGATAAACCATGAATCATGGCAGAGTATGCAGCATGGTTCTAGGCAAATTGGAAAGTTCAGGACATCATCCCCCCACAGAGACACTTTGTCTTGAAATAAAACTGGATATAAATTCAGGAGAACGCAGAGGAGCTCCAAGATAGGGACAACCTTCAGTGGGGAGGTACCAGCAAATAAATGACACACAGCATCATAGCAATCTTCTTTTAACAGCCAACCAAGACTTTGATGCATTTACTAAATACCCAAAACCAGATCCCAAGGCAGACAGTCGCTTCCACCGAGCCAGCAAATCAACAAGAGACCCAGCAGCAGCATCATCATTAGCAAGTCAAACTTGAGTTGCTATACCATCCAACCTTTGTATAAGAGGAACAGTGTGGACATATATAGCCATTGGATCACCCTGAGTGGTTCTCTCTTCTGATAGCAAACATTCACAATCAATAAAGAAGAAACATCCTTATACACATTGGTAAGAGTAACAACAAGAGGGGGCAGATATAATGTGGGTTATGCAATGAAGCATGTGGACTCAAGGAATTGAAGGCATCAACACATAGCACACCCTGAGTAGTAGAAGAATGGAAAAGGCTATGCATGACTTGAAACTGTTGCTTCACATCCAGCTTCATGACCTGCACAAAGTAGAAGATATCCCACTGCCTCAAAAATGTCAGTCTTCACCATAGCTTTAAAATGATAATGACGGATCATCTCACCTATCCCAATGAGACGAACACCTCAAATCAATGTAGTCCACTTACTGTAGAAAGTAGTATGATTTATATATTTGTGCATAAACCACTCTACATTGATCTTTTTAGTCCTGAAACATATGAAAATTAGCTTCTGGGGGGCTGTGCTCCCCCCCCCCCCCCCCCCCCCCCCGACCCCTTGCTCCATATACCTACTACCTGGATATTCCGTTGCACATTTCCATTTGTCAATCCCTTATTCATTCAAATACAACGCTTTTCAAATAAATAAAAATAAAAGTGTTTGCCTTCACAAACTGTGGACAGATAAGTAAATGTTGTGTTGACGGAATCATTGCCATTACTGATGCGGCATTGCCATGTTGAACATAAATAGCAATGTTCTGAATCAAAAATTGGGTGGCCCTATTATCACCAGATTGCTCCATTACCCAAGAACCTATCTGCCGCACTAATTAACGAACACATGTTCACCAAGCACTCAGGGTCTCAACACAAAGAAAGGAGAAGTAAAAAGAAGAAGTAGTTAAAGAACACTTTCTTATCTTTGCTGACTCTGCAGAGTTTGTCAGCCAGGTGGCACCACTTGCAGAAGTAGACAAATTAGATGGAGCAAGAGTGTCTGAACAGGTAAAGTCCCAGAGCAACCCCACCACCAAGAAATCAAAGACATCCATCTGGCCTCTTACCACCATCTTGACAGACACTGAGAACAAGATATATCGTTTCATTCACTGGGAATACGGCCTTCACTACGACTGCAAGACAAACTGTTAGTACCAAAAACATCATGTGTTGCTAAGATAATCTTCTTGAAACAACTGCAATCAGTGCAACACCCCTACAGGCTGCAACTACCCCACCTGCTGAAGCCTCCTCAACAAAATCACATGATCCAGAGAATCAAATACTTTCCTTAACTCAAGGAAAGCAGACCTGTATTCAATAAATCATTATCCACCCTCAAGCTTGATAAATTTGTAAGAATTTTCTTCATCATTATTGCCTGTATACTAGAGAAGTCATACAACAACAAATTTGTGGGATTTCACTGGTATTTCTTGGATATTGTAGTATTATACATTTTAACAAAGGTGTTACACAGGTTTTCTTTGTTCTTGCAACAGTGTTCCTGAAGCGAACCACACACGCATACGAGTTAGCAAATGTAAAGGGAAAATATGGGGTCTGATTCAACTACCAGTCGAAGATATGGTTGCTGAATCATAATTGGACAGCAACCTTCACCATTACCTTGATTTTGCACCAGATGCCATATTATTTGTCCTGTAGTCACGTACACGTGTTAGCACTTAAGCATGTGTGGAAATGCCTTAGGTAACATTGTTGCAAGACAGCGGTTGTGATCTTGCCACTTTTAATACACATGCGTATACTTTTAAGCTGTTGCGATTGAGTTCAAGCCATCCAAGGCTAAAAATTTTTGGTGTAGAATCATTATAACAGAATTGTACATCATTGAAAGGCTACATCCTAGTGTTCAAACAGCTCACATGGCTGTTTTAAATCCATGCATGTGTATTTGAAAATGTAAAGATTATAAGAAAACGCTGGAACAAAGACAACCAGTGTACAGAGGTTTTTAGGTTGGTTGTCCATGACCACGTTGCACAAAAGTATGTGCAATGAATGGCCAACAGTGTTGGGCAAGTTACTTTGTAAAAGTAACTAGTTACATATTACATATTACTTGCAACTGAACTATTTAGTTACAGTTACATATTACCCATAAAATAAAGTAACTGTAATAATATTACATATTATATTACTTTGTGTCCACAGCCTTAAGCTGCCATGTGTGAAACTACCAACTTATCACGTGACATGATTGCATTGTTGGACAATATGCAAATCTTGGTTATAAGTAAGAAGCTGGTGAATAAGCTTCATTCAGTAGACCTCGTTACTTCGTTGTGGCTAGGCGTTACTAACGAGACTAGTAACTTCGTTACTTGTAGTAATAATATTACGTAATATTAGACTGGTTACAGTGACTATATTACTTATGTAACGCGTTACATTTGTAAGTTAAATAACTTGCATTATATTACCTGTTTTTATAGCGTATTTCTTTATATTCCTTTGTTACCACAAAAGTAATAATATTACATAACACATTACATAAGTAACGCATTACTCCCAACACTGATGGCCAATGGCATTTGAGCAGCGAATTTGAATTCAACAATGAGTAAATTTATTCACATGATGGCTTGGCTATTTACTGCACATGTGCTACATAGTTACAGACAACCAAGAACTTTAACAGTAGCACAGTATCATTTTACTTTAACAGAATTGCAAAACTCTACAACTACTTACCAGCTATAAATATCTCATTAACTACCAACATAATCAAGCACCGAATAACCGTTTAATTTGGAACTACTTTTCTAACAATTTCAACTCCAAAAGAACCTGCACATTTCACATTCTATGTCCATGTTATTAATGTTTAAAGAACCCATTTCCACATACTTTAATCATTTATTATCTTTTTTCACTCATGGATGTCAGCACTAGTTGCTGGCATGCCTTCAGTATACACACCAATAATTTAATTGTACATGCATACTGTAAAGCCACAATAAATAAATGGAAGTGGTTACTGAACCAAAAGGTTTTTTTGTGGATAACAGACAGTTATCCATCTTCACGAGTATCAAACAACTAGTTGTATGTTAGGGTTGGTATTCCCCGAGTATTCAACTTTAGGGCACGTGTCTAGTAGTTGCCCCAATTATTTGACTTTAGGACACACATCCAGTGGTTTCCCTGAGTATTCAACTTTAGGGCACATGAAAAGTAGTACTAGTGTTAGGGTTAGGGTAGGGTTCAGCTTAGGTTTCTTCTTCACCTTTATGTTACATTCTTCTTACTATATACAGCCTACTTCTTGAGTTACACTTGAAGAGAAAATGAATAGCTAGCAGCAGTAGCACAGTAGCTAGCACACTGGCCTTACATACTGGTAGTCCACGGTTTGAGTCCTGGATCAGTTTTGTGTGTGTTTTTAGTAACCCTTTTTGTCTGTCGGTTCAATAGCCACTGGGCAGTACAGCCTTTTGAACCGACTTTCAGTTCAGCGTCCACTGCCTAAATAAACTGATAAATAAAAAACCAGCCTGAAAACCTCTGTAATTGGCTTCTACTGTAATTTTCCAGTTCATTGTCAGAAATAAACTCCACACATGCTCATCAGCAATGTTGCACGTGATGCAAATATTTTCTATACATCATAGCAGATGAAAGGATAAATGGTTCACTATCTTTAATTAACTGAATATTAATACTGGTACTTTTATTCGCTAAATTAGGGTCTGCAATCTGAAAAATCTACTTTTACAAATCAATTCCCCTACCATTGTGGGATGTTCATTGTAGTATTCCATTGTTAGACCCACCATGAAACCGGAGGCATGTTTGTTGACTTCACAGAAGTATCAATTTTGGTGTTTCGCGAGACTGATACAAATTTTTTTTTTAATTTGTGTGTGCTCCTTGCAAAGGACTTGCTACTTAGCTAGATATTATCTAGAGTTATTGTAGTTAAAAAGTACATGCAGTAATAAGCAAATTATTCACTGGGTTCCTGGCACAGGGTTGCTTCTTTCAAAAATTTGGAAACGAACAAGGGGTCCGCAACTCCCTTGAAATCTCATACAGCCCTCTTTGAAATCTTGTTGAAATCTCTCATTTTGAAATCTGAAATCTCTGAAAATGGTTGTAAAGTTCCATATTTATTATTATTTTTTAAAATTTATTTATTTATTGATTTGCAAAACCCTTCGGGGTAACACACTAATGTACAATTACATTATTAAAGTAAATAAGTACGACCTAAATGTGTCTGTGTCAATCTCAGGATAGGGTAAAAAATTCCATTCAGTTTGGGGAAAAAAGGAGTTTCGATAAATTTCTGTTCTTGATTGGTAGTGAGAAAATTTTAATTGATGGTTAGCTCTAGTGTTTGGAAAGGATGTAGACGGCAAGAAGTGGTGCGGAACAATAAGTAGACTATTTACTAATTTGAATAAAAAGATTAATCTATTATTTTGCATCGATCTTGTAGAGTTTGCCAATTTAACAGATGTAGGATATTTCCTGTATACTTCGGTATTTGTAGCATCAAGTATAGTACAGCCAGCATCCCCACAAGTTTGCAGAGAACTTGAGAAGAGGGCTTATGAGTCACGCATCTGTGAAGTGGAACACAGTATTTTTACCCCATTAGTGTTCTCTGCAACCAGAGGTATAGGTCATGAGGCCACGATATTTTACAAGAGATTGGCTAGCCTGTTGTCCGAAAAATGGAAGGAGCCTTATGCTTCTTCAGTGTTGGGATGGATTAGGTGTCGTTTATCATTTTGCTTGTTTCAATCAGCTATACAATGTATCAGAGGGGCCCGGTATTCTCAAGGCCATTACATCAAGTGTGCTCAGATGGACCTGATCCAATCAGAAACTCAATTCTTAATCTAGTGTTGTAATCTGTTTGCTCTGTACCTTGTGTTTGTGCTGATATTACAATTTTTGTTTCTGTGAAAAAAAAACTTGAGAAAGAATTCCGCCTATTTCCATATACTACGTATCACGTGATGCTATTATTCCGGATATCTAAGATTTCAAATGTTCTGAAATCTTGAAATCTGGCATGATTGCTTGAAATCTTTAAAAAATCACAAAGATTTGAAATCTTGTACAGGATTTTTTGGAGTTGTGGAACCCTTGGAAACAAAACACAAATTTTCAATTTCAAACTGCGCTACCAGCCAAGACAAGAAAAGTCAACTCTTCCTCATAGTGATGTGATAAGGTTGGATGCATAGTCTGTCTATACTGTAAATCTTGTAAGGATCTGGGACTTCTCAACATCTGGGTGAAAAGCATCAAATTTTCTTGCATCATTTCAAGGGATTCTCTCAATGGTGCCGAAGTCCTTTCCAGTACTTCTGATACCACACTGATCACCTAATTTTGTTTAGAATGATGATAAATGATGGTACAAAACGTTTAATAGTAGTAGCAGTTGGTGTTTTGGTGATTTCACATGATGAAGTAGCTATACCAGCAGCTCATCAGAGCTCCACCCAGCTCAAATCAAAAATGAAAGATTATGTGCTTTTTTCGGTTTGTTTTGGGATATTTTGCAGGATTTAGGGTAATCTAGTAAAGATTTGAAGGTGCTGTGGAGCGTGAGAGGTGAAATACAATTCTTGGATGATTTAGCTGCCTCCCATGGAGCATCGCTTAGAATTAGGTGTGGAAGCTGTAGATGAAATAATAATTGACAAATGCTGCTATGCACCAAACATCCAGAGACATCTTTTGCCACAGCTTAAGTAACGATTGTTGTGGCTACAGAAGTGCTGGAAATGGTTAGAAAGCGCGATGCAATTTTCTAATGCTGCAGAAAATTTTGACACTTGTCACCCAGATGGTGAGAAGCCTCAGATCTTTTCCAAACTAACACCATAGCACCCAACCATATTGAAATACTATGAGGATAAGTTGGCTTCCCTTGCCCTAGGTGGAAGGGCAGTTTGAAATCAAAAATTTGTATTTCTTTGTCTGTTTTTTTTTTCAAAGAAAGCAACCCTGTGCCAGGCACCCAGCAAATCATTTGCTTATTCCTGTGCGCACTTTTTAACTACAACAACTATGGATATGATTTGGCTAAGTAGCAAGTTTTATCCAGTCCTTTGTGTGGAGCACAAAATCTAAAAAATAAATTTTGAATCTTGCAAAATACTGAAAACGATATTTCTCTGAAGACAACAATCATGTCTCCGGTTTCATGGTGGATCTAGCAATGGGATACTACAATGAACATTCCACAATGGTAGGAGAATCGATTTGTAAAAGTTGATTTCGGATTGCGGACCCTAGCTAAATACTCAGGAGAAGATTTGAATTTTACTGCACATGCACGAGAGTGAGTTTTTTATTTGACAATGAACCGAAAAACTACGGTACAGAGGTTTTCAGGTTGGTACACTGCTGATTGTACAAATTTCCTAAACATTATGCTGGAGACACATGTGTGCATGCGCACAACATATTTACAAACATTTCGTTTTACAGAACATCATTACTTACTCATTTACTATGCAAAACCTCACATACACACCTGTAGAGTATAAAAAGCACAGATAAAAAGGTTGCTGATGTATGGGACCATGCGCCATGCAATTTTATAAGGTTTTTTTGCAATCAGCAGTGCTTCGAACCCATGTAGCTATAGCGTTGCGGGTATAAGTTTCTCCATATGGGGTATATTATCTATGGTTGCTCAAAGTTCACATATGCAATTCGCTAAGAGAAGCCATTTAAATAGCTGTTAAACCACAATTCCATAGAGTGCCTGTGATTCCTATGTTCCATAATTTAACCAGTAATTCATTGTGTGGCACACTATCAAAGGCCTAAAGTCAATGTAGATGGTGTCTATTTCTTCCCTTGAAGTGATTAGCTGATGAAAGTAGATGAGAAGTTGTTGCTGAGTTGAAGTGTTACTTTGAAAACTAAATTGATGCAGAGTGATGGAGAGAGCTATTGTATCAGTCTATCACTTTGTCATAAACTAATCTTTCTAGCAATTTTCTTTAGAGATGACACAAAGGAGTGAAATTGGTTGATAGTTGGCAACAGAAGTTTTGTCTCCATATTTGAATGCAGGAATTATTTTGTGTGTGTTCCATTCAGAGGGCAAGTTCCACTACATAAGCTGGTTGTAAAAAGGTAGAGGATGGGTAAAGCAAGGGCAAAAGCACAGTTCTTTAAGATGACAGGTGCGATGTTGTCAATCCCTCTAGCCTTGTTCAGATTGGGGTTGTTGAGAGCATCTATCACTTCTTGCTCTGTGAAGTAAATCGAGTCCAGGTCATTTACAGGAACAGTTAGTTGAGTTGTATTTAAGTGCATTCATCGTTCGCCCTGCCTCTAGCTGCTTAGCAGCACTACATGACTCCAGCTTATATTCATTGTCATGAATTTGTATTTTCCCTCTCCACACAAACCTCAAAGGGGGGATACTAGCTAGTTTTGTTAATTTAATAAGGCTTAGAAATTAAATGGTGTCATATTGTCTACCCACAATTTGTAAACATGCATACCTCATGTTGACCAGATGTGCTGTGCCTCTAACTACTCATGCATGTACAAGATAACTTATCTTTCTAATAGTCTACCTTAGTCCTTTCCATAATTATAATCTTTTCCAAAACTTGTCCATGCACCTTCTGCAATTTGGTACAGTGTATATTATTATGCTGCGCTTTGTGATGTTGTGCTTTGCTTTATGGTTCATTTTGTAATTGTTTCAGTAATTTTGTATATAGCATTTGTTTGTCTCAGTATGTAACTATTCTGTATACTCTGTAATGGAAGAACGGCCTTGGCTTAATTCCAGCAGTTATACCCATGCAAGGTATTTATTTATCAGTTTCCGTACTTTTGCACCGGCTCATTTCATAAAATATATTGGTGGGCATGAATATAAATAAAGAATTGAAGGTATCCGATAATATACCTACCACCAAAAATTATAAGGTTCAACTTCTTCTGTGTTAAAGATATCGAAACCATTTTTGGCCAATGATATAACTAATAAACACAGGTATAAATCTGTAAAAAAGGGCATTGTTTACTGGTAGTAGAAATCAATGTTCAAAAAATGGATAACATGTTCAAATATTTCATTAATCGGACCGCGTACTCATATACTTAGTCTATAGCTATTACCTGTGGCTCTCACACCCTCTTATGCACTATATATACCTTAGGATGTATATTCTTGCAAAGAAGGTAGCTATAATTGCTGCTTAGTGCTGCTTTGTAGTACAATAACCTAAGCTAATGGGTTTTCATGAAGAGAGCGCAGGAGCTGTTTGACATCATATGAACAAACTACCTCCAGGAATAATATTAATTTAAATCCTGCACTTTTCATACTGTCTGTCATTGTTATTAATGTTCAGCTCTTCCAGTTTCAGTTAATTCCACACATTTATAACACAATTAACTCTAATCAATGCAGGAGCAGATCTAGGATTTCCCTGGCAGGGGGGTGCGCGCCTTAAGTGGTGTTCACTTTTAGTGGAGACAAAATGTGGTAACTGGTTGATAGCTAGTAATGCAGTGTGAGAAGCGCACTCAGCATGCTTTGTCTAGGGGCTGGGTTTGGGGGCATGCCCTCATAAACAAATTTAGCTTTCTGATTGAATTTGGCATTAACATTGACTGAATTAACCTTATTGAATAAGCATTAAGAGTCACTTTTACTAAGTGAAATCATTATTTTCTAGAAGTGGTAACTATAAAGAGAAATTTATTTAATAATACTTTACAAAATTAATGGTTTGAGTTCAAAGTTGAAGTTCATGAGTAGTTGCTCTTTAATGATGGATGTTCTATCATAGCAGTTGATCGTCCTATTGGAGTACTTTTTAAAAATGTTTAGCAGCTTTTTAAAGCAGTTTTACTCTTTTGATCCCCTCTAGAAGAGATTAGCTCTTCTCTCCATGTTTTCATTGCCCATGTATATGCTTTAGATACAACTGCACCTGACGATGAGTGTACTGTAGTTTCTACTATCTTTTTAGTTATAGCACATAGTGATATTTTGGAGGGGGGAGAAGATGCTTCAGCCCCACATACATCCCCCCTCCCCCACCCTTGCAATGATTTGTAATTCACTCATGCACATACTGTATGTAGCTATTAGTCTTGCGTGGCCAGACTGCATGTATTGGGTGGGGAAAAAAGGGTCTGGTGCAACTCCAATAGCTGTTTACTTCTGAGCCGTCCCCAGTGTCTAGGGATGCTAATTGAATAACAATGGTCACAAAGGAGGTACCAATAACGTCAGTAAGTAAACTCGAGATCTGTTTATCCTTTAAATGAATCTTAATTTGCTCCGATGTCTTTTTTATAGCCTCTTGAAAGTTCATCCTCATCGTGTAACAAGACTCACAACCGGAGCAGGAGTGTAGGAATACTTCATTGTTTTACTGACGTCATGGCACCTCCTTTGTGATCAATGTTATTCAATTAGTGTCCCCAGAGTCTGGGGACGGCTCAGAAGTAAAGCTATTGGAGTTGCACCAGACCCTTTTTTCCCACCCAATACACGGAAAAAGTGGTCTGGCCACACAAGACTATGTAGCTATAACTGCATAAGTAGCTATTAATTTAGCTAATTGTTTTTTAGGCTACAGGGCCGGGACAGATGAATTTATATCAGTTATATAGCAGAATTTATATAGCAGAATATTATATAGCAGAATTTCTACAAAATGAATTTATAGCTATAGCATTAGCTATAATATTATGTAGCAGTATAGCCATGCAACCTAAAACCTATACACCCACCTCCTCTTCCCTCCCTCCCCCAACCAAAGCCAACCGAATACTTGGCATGATCAAAAAATCCAAATATCTTGACTTGGGTATGTTGTTTAAGTTGTTTACCACACTAGTTCGACCCATCTTTGAATACAGTAATGCCATTTGGAGACCACCATTTACCCTTGATCAGAGAAAGGTTGAAAAGGTACAATGTAGAGCTACCCATCTCCTCCCATCATTACATGACGAATCCTATACTGAGAGGCTGTCACTACTATCCTTACCATCACTGTTGTATAGACGCCAGAGGGGTGATTTAATGTTTCTATACAGAAATCTTAACTACTACTTCAGCTCTGACTTTACTAATCTATACACCTACTCCACTACTATACTACCATCAGGGAGCACCAGTTTAATTGTTTAAGCAACATTCAAGATTATTATGCAGATCACATTACTTTATGAACAGAGTGATTAATGATTGGCCAAACATTTTATACCTACCTCTGTTGTAGAAAGTACTGACTTCAATTAACACTTTTAAATCACTGTTAGATAATTATTTAGCTATTAGATTTTAGATTTATTTTTGTATAATGTTAATGCATTGATCGGGTATACAGACTTTGCCTTTATACCCATATTTAATCACTATTAACTTCAAACCCTGGATCCGCCTTTCTTGGTACATGATATCACTTCATTCTGCGTGGGTTACTGTCAGAAATTTACGAAATGAAGTTAGCTAACTCAATACCCCACAGCTACGCATTTTTATAATTTGCTGTGCCGTACGAAGTACCCAGCATTTCCTGGCTAACTCGAATCACTCACAGTTTGGTACACTGTGTGCTTGTTGCTAATTGGTTTTGTTGCATCATATAAGTTATGAACCCTAAATTAATAGTCATGTCCATTAGCTACCTTACGTATAATCATAGCTACAGTTAGGCATTCCAGTATCCGAGATTTTTTAATAAAAAAAAATTCTCCGAATATTCCCCAATAAAACCCTGGCACAAAATAACAACTCATGTTTAACTTGGGATTACTCCATCGTCCAAGCTCCAATGAGGATGAAAATCGCTGTGGGGTTTATCCACACACTGATCATCATGAAAATCTTAGTTTTATCATGTGCATTACATATAAGTAAGTTTTGTGTTGTTTTGTAATCTTTTCAAGCCATGCAATGTATGTAGAATATTTTAAAACTTTTAAAAACGTACTGTTGGGTCGAAGGTAGTCATTGGTGCTTACTTTAAAGTGCGTAGTTACTTCACTTGGGTTAGCAATTTTCAGCTCCAGAGCAATTTTCTGATGGCTGTGTCATCAGCTCAAAAGCATAAACCACTTCAAAGTTGGCATAACAATGTCATAATTGAAACCACAACTCCACCTTAAGTATTGTTGCATCATTGTGGCACCTCCACTTTAGTTGTTTACCTCTACAAGTTGTTAACTTGATGTTTTTACTTACTTGAGACAGCCACTTGCCTATGGGTATACACCATTGTATTGAGAAGTGTGCAGTAGGTGACGGAAACATATTTGCTCACCACAAAGCATACAAAGGTCATTGAGATCCGATATGATCTGAAGTTACTTTCATTACAAGTACAAACTTGCAGCTAGAAGCAACTGTAGTTTCAAGATAGTCCAGATTGCTAGGTGGCTTCCTGATGCAATTGTGCCATTTTCCCCTTTAAAATGTATGGGGAGCCCTGGAGAAAAAATGTACATTTTTTTTCAGTTTTTAGGCACTGTGCATGCCAAAGTAGCTAATTTCAACCCAACAAACTATATATTTCTGAGATCAGCAATCAATACTCTATCTATTGAGCATATAAAAAGCCCATTATCCAAAAATCGGACTGGAATGCCTACTACACAGTCATGTTCAAGTTACCAGCCTGAACTCAAGTAGCTAGCTACTGAGCTGGGCTATGCCGGACCAGCTAGCACTCCATGTAATACATGTATGTATTAGCTCTAATATCTATGATGCCATTAGTTATACATGTACATACCGTCTGATCACGGAAATCCGATTCACAGTTAACTAGTCCGCTAGATTAGTCAGTTATATAGTGTCCGGCGTCACAAACTTTCTATTCAGTTAAGCGAGGAATCGTAGCCATACAGTTGGAAGAATTAATAGCCGCTATAGACTAGTAGCCAACGAGTATACTAGCTAAACTTGACAGATATACTGATTGCGAGGGAGTGCATGCTATATATATATACGTATAGCTGAGTCCATTCTACCACAATTTACATAACATAACCCGGGACATAACCATTAACCAAGCCAAACATAATCTGGCGCGGCCTGCAGGAAGCCAACATAGTCTGGCGCGACCGACCCTTCGCTTGCAGATTCGACCCTTCTGCAAGCGAAGGGTCGGTCGCGCCAGACTATATTGGCTTCCTGCAGAATACAGAAAGCCTTCCTACAAGCGAAGGGGCGTCCACGCAAGACTAGCCATGGGGTGCCATTTGTCTCAAAACCCCAAAATTTCCTTAAAGAAAAAAAATATTATCATCGATATTTACTAAACAACGACGGCATTTGCTATAAACGTCGACGATGTTTAGCAACCATACATGCATCAAAGCGTAAAATATGCTGCAAACCTCGCGTTTTAATTTTCTACGAGTCCTTGTACTATATTATAGGCGCTTATTTTGTACAAGAATAATTCGATTCTCTTGCTGATAGTTTTTTTTCTTTATAATTGACTACACGGAATTTCAAAAGGTTGCACATGACTGTAGCTAATGACAGATGCCTTTACCTTCTCCAAGAGACCTGCGCATAACCACTCCAAATAAATTCTCTGTTTCCCGTCCTGGACCGCTCAGGCATAGTTGCATGCGGGCGGGCGGGCGGTTATTCCATTAAAAAAATTAGCAGCTTTTCAAGCCATTTACTAATTGCCTGGCACAACCATAAAAGCTGCATGCTTAATAGCTTGTACCTTCCTTTAAGTTACAAAAATAACACAAATGTAAATTTATTTATTTATTTGTGATGCACAGAACTCCCGCAGAACTCAAACATGAGTGTAGCTATGTGTGCATAGCTACCGTATAGCCGGAAATTTACGAAACTTTCGCGAATTTCGCGTGTGATGATAGTCTAGCTTCGTGAAAATATAATCGTGAAATGTTTCGGTTTACACACATAGCTATCACCCGCTTTCTAGACTTTCGTGAATTTAAAAACGTGCTATTTTGCACGGTTTCGCGAAAGTTTCATCCCTCGAAAATTTCCCACTATACGGTATATAAATTGGACAAATTGTTTGTAAACTCATGTAAACTAGAAGAATTAACTGGTAGAGAGTTCCATTCACGTATAGAGGCTAGTAGAAATGAGTGATGATATGAGTTTACCCTTGCTTGAAGTTGGTCCTTAGTTGATGACCACGAGTTATTGATCCAGATGGGTGCAGATATGAGTTAAAATTAACTTCCACTATCTTATGAATAATTTTATAGAACATAATAAGTCTTGACTGAGTCCTTCTATCTTCCAGAGAGTTCCACTTTAGATTATTCAGCATTGATGTCACACTTGAATAGGTTGAAAAGTCATTACATACAAATCGAACAACTTCACGCTGTACTCCTTCCAAGACAGTTTTATCACAGTTTGTGTACAGGGACCATATTACAGACGCATATTCTACTATTGGCCTAACTAACGCTAGGTAAGCTTTTGATTTCACTGATATTGAACATTGCCTTAAATTTCTTTGAAGAAAACCTCGAACTGAATGTGCTTTGTTCACAACATTAGCAATGTGCTTACTCCAGCTTAGATTATTAGTAATAGTGACTACAAGATATTTGCAGGAACTAACCTTGTTAATAGTACAGCCATCAATGTGATAGTCAGATAAGATAGGTGAATGTTTATTCGCTAAAGTTAAATGCTCGCATTTTGATAAGTTAAAAGTCATTAGCCATTTGTGCCGACTTGATAGCACTGCTGGCACATGAGCTGACACTGTAACAATGGCTATTACTGAGCCTGTATAGAATGCACTGAGCCTGTATAGAATGCAAAAATAATCGGAAATAATGGAAGAATACAGAATAATGGAATATTTGGAGCTGACAGTAACCAGATGTGGGCGGTGTACAGGAAAACGGAATTTTATTTGGATTGGTCTAAAGCCTAAATGAATAATATTAAAAATCACATACCAGTAATATAATTCTCAGCTTGTTTCATTATATAGCTAGTCAGGGAATATTAGCAAATTAGTGTATTTAGCAAATCTGGGAATAAATTCCTACTAACAATTTTTTTTACCACTGTGTTTGTAAAGGTGTCCACTAACACTCCTCAAAAGATTTAAACACAACTCCCCTAGGAGAATTTGTGACAGCTGCTGGAAGTTGGACTACCCATGACCTTGTTTGGGAATGGTTTATACATCACATCGTGTGGTTTGAGAGGTCATACTTTGTATACATTGCAAGCATCATTGTATACATTGCATGCTTAATTTTATTATTATTTTTATTATTATTAGAATTTTACGGTGACCAGCATATATTTGTTAAGGACTAGTTTAACAATGTCTAATGCCTCAGGAGTCCATGTCTGGGTCTTCTCTGGATTATCCATCATCAATGCAATTCTTGCATGCAATGCCTTTGCAATTTCCACATGCTAAGATGCACTTGTCGTCATTCTTCTTGCAGCTGCACCATTAATTGCTACAATCTCTTTTACAATTGCAGCTATTGAACTTTAGGGGCTTCTCAGGTGCCACAGAGTCTAATGTTGGAACTGGCTCATAACCATTACTCCCTACTGTCCATCCATATAGCCACTGGAGTACAAAGACATGCTCTGCAACAGCACCCAGTTCCAGGTTATTAGAGAAGCGCAGAGAGAAATAATCAATGTTGTATAGCTGCGTGCACCTTCTGTGTTTCTGGTTTGATTAGCCCAGCTGCTGCCTTTCGTGAGAATATGCTGTACAGAGTCGAATGTAGCTAAAACAGTACCTGGTGCAGAATAAATGTACTGGAAAATTGAAATACTGCAGCTGCTTGTGATCACCGCATCCTTACTAGTCTGTACATCAAGGAAGATGCCCATGTGTTGTTCATCAGTGTCCCCCACACTGTCAAATAGAGTGGTTTTCCCATGGCCAGCAATGGCAGAAACAGTATCACAACCAGTGAAGGAATGACAAAAGAGTAGGTAGCATCTCTGTCTTTCAAACAGAGATTCTTACTAGATCCTCCTGACATAGCAACAACCCTTCAATGTGGTAAAGTAGAGTGGCTGATTGGTGCATGAGCTGTGGTGTACCAGCACATCAGCATCTTCTGAAAATAATAGTCCTAATAGGAAATGTTGGAGAATAACAACACAGCAACTTCACTGACCTCACGGAGTCATCCTTAGCAGCAGCCAGTGTGCATAGGTACTTTCACAATTGAAGTGTTAACATCATTATCACACAGCTCTGCAGTAATCTGATGTTTTGGAATGCTGAAGAAAGGAGATGGATGATTTCACTCTTGTTATGAGTGTTCTCTAGGAACTTTTCTCTTGGTGTCAAATGTATATATCATAATTATTTGGTCAAATCTATACGTCACAACAGAAGCTCTTTGTATACCAGATGTGGTCATGATTTTCTGGTGAGCTGCTGCAGCTGTAGCCATCAAACACCACAGTGATCTTCTGAGAGTACCTGCCAAGATACTATATGTAACTCAGGTATGCCAAGTATGGCCTTCACCATGTAGAGAAGCCATCCACCATCACACTGGAGCAAGTTGAGGTCAAGTGGGTCAGTGAACACCTTCAGGCTAGTGTTTGAAAAATTGCTTTGTTTGCCTTGTTCATTAATAATATTATTTTTTATGATCTTTGTTACTCAACAAGAACAACAGCAGAGGAGCCAGTTCATACTTTAAGCTTGTCTCAACAGTTATAATATTATGGCTATAATTATCAGTCAGTTGAAGAACTTAGGTGATTGAACTTCACAACCATGGTTGAGGTTATACTGACTGTGTTCTTCTGCATCTCCCTCCCTACGTACTTTAGCCATTCTCTCAGTGCTGAATCCATCATTTGCAGTACTTGTGAATCCTGTTGAGATGACACAAGCAACTGTCTGTCTCAATCATGGTCAAAGGATCATTCTCCTCAAGCCATGTGAGAACAAGTGTAATTGCTTCAGCATCATGCTTTACTCATGTTTTGGCCAAATCTTTGTTGATTGAACAATGTTTCTTGACGTGCCTATCTACAAACCCAGGACTGGAATGTTGTTACAGAGCATGTCTTTGGACCCCAGGCCAGTGGCTATGTCCATTAGGGATTAATGATTATGAGCCAGTTCCAACGTTAGACCCTATTGCACCTAGCCTGAGAAGCTTCTAAAGTTCCAATAGCTGTAATTTTAAAGGAGATTGTAGCGATCAACGGTGCAGCTGCAAGAAAATGATGACAGGTACTAGGTAGGGACCCGCCGATTATGCTGGCATAATTTTGAGCATAATAGGTACCTAAAAGCATTGAGCATAATGCCAGCATAATAGGTTAAATATTTTTACGATAGTATAAATTCTTGCTGGAAAATGACAATTGCAAAATAAGATCGATATACTCTAATAGAGTAATCAGTAACTCTAATAGAACAATCATCAAACTGACTGTTCTATTAGAGTATATCGATCTTTTCTCTTACATGCAGCAAGAATTTATTATTTGTGTTCCGGCCACTCATTTTTTTCTTTCTATACAGTGTTAAACTAATAGCAAAGTATATGAACTAAGACATGAACATTGAGCATAATCGAGCATAAGGCCACTCCAAATAAATTCTCTGTTTCCCGTCCACCGCCCGCATCTAGTTACTGCCAGCTCTAAATATTCCATTATTCCGTATTCTTCCATTATTTTCCGGTTATTCTTGCATACTGAGAGGCTCACATGTCAGTAGTGCTATCGAGTTGGCACAAACTTTACGTTTGTACTATTTTTGCAACTTGACAAGGAAGGAACAAGCTTAAACATGCTTTTATGCAGCTTTTTATGGTTGTGCCAGGCAAATAATGGCTTGAAAAGCTGCCAATCTTATAATGAAATAATGGAAATGGACCGCCCGCCCGCATGCAAATATACTTTAGTCCAGGACGGGAAACAGAGAATTTATTTGGAGTGGCCTAATAGGTAAATATTGAGCATTAATTTAAGCATAATAGGTGAATTTTTGAGCAGTGCAGCATAGCATAATAGTAAAATTATGAGCATAATCGGCGGGTCCCTAGTGTGTGTGTGTGTGTGTGTGTGTGTGTGTGTGTGTGTGTGTGTGTGTGTGTGTGTATGTGTGTGTGTGTGTGTGTGTGTGTGTGTATGTGTGTGTGTGTGTGCATGTGTATGTGCTACAGCCTCCTACTGTGAAGTCACTATATAGTACTGCATCAGAAGGATTTACTACACTGATTTTTAGCACCTAGGTATATAGTGCACAGATATCTCATGGGTATAGACATAACCTTTTTGCCAAAGGCCTTTTAGTTTAGAAAGACATGCACACACTACACAAAATTATGGGTCAATATAATAATAAAGCTGCTACACAGAAGTGTGTTGCCCTATTGTGGCCTGTAGTTAACACACAGCGTTTATCAGTAAAATTAGCTTCCTGTATCTGCAAGAAGGTTATTTATTTATTTATTATTGCTTTATGGCAAGTATGCCAAGGGTCTGCAAGCAACTGGTGTTTGCAGCCCGAAACACAAATAGTAACTATTAATTAACAAGTTAGTTAAAGTGTCTGAAAGTTTGATGTTGGTGGGAGATCATGACATTTGCTGCGTGGACAAAGAAAATGGTAGGTCAGTGATTGTCATCGTCAAAGTGATCCACAAAATGATTCCACATAAATTTCTTCAGTTTAGCCTTGATAGTTGTAATAGATAAATTGGTGTTAATTACAGGAAGAGCATTCCACAAACGAGGAAGATGATGAAAATAAGAGTTTCTATTTCAGTTGTTGGTGTGGAGATGATGTTTGAGTTTTTTGTGTGTAGAGGATTTGGTGTGTCCCTGAATAAACATAATGTATCTGTTGATGTCAAAGTTTCTTGTAGGCGACTTGAGTGACTTGATTGCAAACAAAACATCCTGGATCTCAAAGCTATACATTAATGTTAAAAGATGGAGTTTTAATAGCCTGGATTTATAACTGATATTATAATTACTCAAGATGTGTTTGGTTGTTCGACGTTGAATACGCTCAAAAGATAAGATGTCCTTGATTAGGTTATGCAGAAAGCTGGTGCATGAAGTAGCTATAGAATCAAAAGCTGCTATGCTGAATGTAGAAACGATTCCCAGACCAGGTGATGAGTTGATCCACAGACAGCTGTTCTTATATAGCTGCATTAAGCGTGCCTTGTTTGGGTACAAGTCAATTGCTGTACATATATTATATTATTGTGTATTACATCTGCGGACTACTCTCTGTGAAAATCTAAATTTTCTGGTGTTCATATAACTCTAGTGCTTACTTTATTAGAATAGTAATTGAATGGACATCCACTCAGCTACTTAACTTTTTACCATCATATATAATATGTTTTGCCAGTGATGTTTGTTTGCCTTATCAAGTTCTACTTCCTAAAGCAGATATGTTTACCACTGTAGCCCAATTTCCTTATACTATATGTGGGGATCTGCAGTGATCCTAATTCTTTGTTACATTAGCCATCACTTTGCATCTTTATTATTATGTATCACACAAAATGTCTTTGCCTTAATTGGAAATGAAGCCTAACAGGTGATTTTATGTGACTTCTTGTACATGATATTCACAGTCATGTGACACATCCTAAAGTGAAATTGTCTGCTTTCCTTAGGAAGTTTCTTACCCGTTTCCTGAATAATTTGTCATACATAGATAAAACTATGCATGGATGTATATGGATGCAGTATTTACAAATTGCTTCCTAAGTCATAGTAGTATAGATAAGCATGAGTACTATGCTTGCTTGGCTATATGGTAATTTGAACAGTTCTATAAATGGCTTATCATAAGAAGGTTCCACCAGTGTTTATACTAAGAATGGTCTGTTGTTCTCTATATATATATTAGAGTACTGCAAAAATATTAATAAATAGTCAAATAGAATAATACCACCAAACATACAAAGAGTCACACGATCAAGATACTCTCACCATATCACATATCTTCCTTTGACAGAGAATAATGCAGAATGGCCACCAGTAGCATCACTAGGGGCTCAGCACATGTAATTATTGTGTTGTTGATGATGGTCCTGCATGGCCATTCCCAATACATATTGTGTTGATATTATGAGCACTACAGTTTAGGTGTTAATTTACACTGCAAGTTTTACACCGCAAGTGATATAACATCCTGTTTAGGTGTTAATTTACACCGCAAGAACATCCTGTTTAGATGATTGCTAATGCTGTTGAGGTAGTAAGTATAATATATGTTGTAGATATGAATACAATTATGACAACAAGGGGTTCAGTAAGGAATTGAGATCATGGCTGTAATGAGTCTTGCATAACAATAGCCCCTGAGATCACTAATAAAAAAAATTACAGAATCTGGAAAGGACTAATGCCTCTTCTCTACTATCAGTTGTTCCTCAGCTATCAGTGCTTAATACACTTGCCAATCTAGTGAACCTATAGCTACACCTGCTATTTTCAGCCGGAATGACATGCACAACTTTCAATTTCCTTACTTTGGCAAATTCTACTTGGCAAAAACAATTTTTGAAGCCAGTACCCATTGAATGATCAAAGTTCAGTTGTTTTGATTACACAACTTCGGGTGGAGATTGGCAAATTCATGCATGCACATAGTTAAGGATTCGGTCATGAATTGCCTATGAAGTACTGTGGCAAAGTTTTGCAGTTCCTAGCTGAAAAAAACTTCACCTAAATTTCATTTTTAAAATGCCAAGGAACCTTAATTTTGTGCTGTGATGTGTTGCTGTATAGCCACAATAATTTCTGATATTAATTGCACAACTACGTAAGCACAGTGCTTAGATTGATAGAAATTGTTTTGTCACAAAGAAGAGAACACTGGAACAAGAGTTAGTACGAGCCATGATGCATGGATTAAAATAAATGGCATATATTGAATCTGAGGCTTATATAAATGTTGAATTACTAATTGAGAGCACATAGATATGATCTACCTGCTCTGTTATGGAGCATTGTTTGAGACAAAAAATATCATACCTTTCTTGTTTCCTCATCTTTTTAATGCTTCATGGTATTTATTGCTGTTATTATTGCTGTGTTTGCCGTACTGTGGTGTAACTGCCATTGGAATAACCGAGGCAGTTTCATTGAAGAGGAATTAGTGTTGTAATAGAACAATAGGTCAAGGTATTTTAATAGAACAATGATTATAGCCAGATCAGTCACATTAACTTAATGTGTTCTGCTGTCTTTTCTGACTATAATTATTCTTGTTATCTTGCATTTATGCCCATATTTCAAGTTGGTATATGTTAATGTATTGATAACCATTTTTAATTCTCTTATGCTCAGTAATATTATATGCATGTACTTAAATAAAGAACATGTATAATGTTGCAATACATTGTGAATTCAGTCTTAACAGTTCAGTTACATATGTAAAGAAACAAATCTATGCAAGTGGGTAATTCAAGTTATGGCATGTAATTGTTCTATCATTAAAGGCCATTGTCATGTATGTATATGGTGTAACGTTGATACAGTAGTATCCTGTATGATGTTACATATGTCTGGTGAAGTCACAAGTAGTATTGACATACGTAAGAGCTGTATAGTCATGCAGTGTTGTTGGTTAGTGAAGGTTCAACAGTGTGCATAATTCATTCAGCTGGAAATGTCATAACTATTGTAGTTATTGTACTGCGGCTGGTATAAGGGATGAGTAGAGCAGTTGTAGCATCCAAGTCTGTGGATGTAGCTGACTATTAAACAAAACTGTTTGGGTTCAGTGACATGTTATCAGTAGCATATGATGACCCAACTGATGTACTATGGAATGAATGTTATTATGATAATGGAAATCCACTATCATGCAAGCTGCCTGATTTTTTTTGAATAAAGATTTATTAATTATTACTATTTCTCTATAGGAATCAATGACACAACTCTATTAATAGTACAATAGACTCCATGTACGTAGCTATATGGTCCTAATGTAGCATCTTGCAAAATGACACAAACAAGTTACAAAACAATCTATAGCATTTCAGTTCATGTCAAGGTTATTTGTGATCTTTGCAAAAAGACAAATCTGCCTTCTGTTTTACAAGTTGAAAAGTGAACTTCAGTTGTTGTTGACATCGCCTTATACATTTAACATGCTGACTATATCATCCCATCTATCAGAACTAATGTCTAAGGTTACCAAGCATCATCATATTTTGGAATAATCTTCCTGAGTGACTGGCCAAGATGAGCTTTGCATGTATGTAGCTATATTCTGGAAATGTGTATAAATCAACACACTTTATGAATATAATAGATTTATATACACAGCTTGCACTATAATATCATTGAACAGCTAGCAGCCTACATAGTTTGGCTGGAAATATACCTTCTAACAAAACAAACACCTTGAAGCCAGATATTCAAAAATTTTGGTTTAATACAGCAGCTAGCTGGCATTGTCACTGTGTGCTGCATTATCATCCCCGAAGCTAAGTATATGGTTTCTTTGTATAAACAGCAGGAAATCATCTCACACAAATTTCATATGATGTAGGGCTTCCATCCTGTAAGGCAGGATATAAAAAGACAAATTCAAACTCCCAGTTCACAATCAAGAAATTTTCCTGCAGTATAGAAGTTATATAAATCTGTATAAGAAGATATGAAAACTCAGTTGCTGTTAACAGTTGGTGTGATCTACTCACTCACAGCTTCACTGGCACTACGAAGTGAAGCAGTTACCAAGAAAACAAACTGTACAGTTGTAGGTAGCACTGCAAAGCAAGAAATTCAAAAGTTTTACTGTACAGTTGTTAAACTCTATGATGAGATTCTAATGGTAAGGATTGACATGTATACATATGTAACTATTTTTTCCATGTGCATGTGCATACGTACATATGTATATCCTTACTGTTTCTGTAACTGCCAGTTTACTAACTAGCATGTTTTGTTCATCCTATACATATAGATAAAACTAGATGCCGTCAAACCAGTGTTATCAGATAGAGATTTCAACAAACATTCAGTTGGTATAATGTTAGAACAATTTACAGCTACCTGTAAGATCCACACCAGGGTAATGATGTACAAATATCAACTAGAACAATACATACCAATGGAGGACTCTGATGATCATTTATATACTATAACTACTTCCTTACAAGAGACAGCTAACCTTCTAGAAATAATCGAGGTAATGATACACCTTGTAATAACATGTAGCTGTAATTCAGTGGTATACTTATTTATAGGAAGCTACCTCAGGACTAGCTTGTGTAGAGTTTACTCCAGAACAATACCAGATGATATACACTTTACTTCATGATGGTCAACCACTACTAACATCTCTTATACAACAAGTCAAGAAGTGGACACAAGCTGAAGATTACTGTAGTAATTATGGCTACCCAGTACCACACAATGAGAACTGTATATAGGATTGTTTTCAAATATACTCACAACAAATAGCATATGCTATTAACATGTACACAGGCTATACAAAGGCAATAAGACAATATTTTAAGGATGTTTTTACAAGATCTAGCTAATTGTTTTGTTACAGGCATATTAAAGTTGTTTACTGAAACACCTATATAATCATCTGGGGTTGCAGGGAATATATTTATGACATAGCTTTTGCCATATATACAATATCACAAGAATTATATCATATCCTTTACAAAGATGACATAAGAAAAGATAAATATGTTGTTACACAAATGTACAAAGCTGGAAAAATGCAGTCTGTATATGGAGGGAATATAACTTGCTGACATCGCTCCACAAAACTAAACCCCTGAAGCAGTCACACACTCAACACAGTCTTTATGATTGTATACGTGCATATATATGAAACAACATAATGCTCTATGTGACATGTAAAACAGTGAGGACATAGTTTATGGGTTAATAAAGTGCCAAGATTATTATTTTACCATCAAGTAGATATGTATATGCATCCACTGTGGACAATTCAAGCTATAATCCTGTTACAAAGCTGTTACAATAATTTTACCACATAAGGTATTATATTTTAGATCGTTGTTCTCTGAATGTTTATATAACTGTGAAGTCATGCATGGGTTGGTGATGGACATATATGATAACATTTATTTGACAATTATATATAGTCATGTAGTATCGTGTACATACATAATTCATTAATTCAGCTGGAAAAGCCTATATAACGAATAAGTTCGCAGTTTGTATAAAATCGTGTGAACATTACTGTTGTAGGTTGGTAGCTATTTTACTACTGGTAGTGATATCAGAGATTAGTTATGCAGTTGCCAGTACATCTGCAGATAACATGTCATAGAAGATACTTTTTTGAGTCTAGCCATTTCAGTGACATAATGATACACTATGGAATAAATGCAAAGCACTATAGCTACATAACTTACATTCCAAAAAGGGATCTGTTACTAACGCACAGCTACCAAGGCTAAAGAATGACATTGTCAAGAAGAAAGCAGAGAAAAGTATGTAATATGTAGGGACCCGCCGATTATGCTGGCATAATAATGAGCATAATAGGTGCCTGAAAGCATTGAGCATAATGCTAGCATAATAGGCAGAAAACTTGTGCACTGCTATAAATTCTTCCTTATCAAAATACATAACCAACAAAAAGATCGATATACTCTAATAGAACAGTCAGTAACTCTAATAAAATTATCAGGTAGCTGACTGTTCTATTAGAGTATATCGATCTTTTCTGTGACATGCATTTTGACAAGCAAGGATTTAAAGTCTGTGCTTCAAACACTTACTGCTTTTCCATAAAATGCAAAGTTATTAGAAATACATGGGAACTGAGGTAAAAATATTGAGCATAATTTGAGCATAATAGGTAAATATTGAGCATTAATTTAAGCATAATAGGTAAATTTTTGAGCAGTGCAGCATAGCATAATAGGTAAAATAATGAGCATAATCGGCGGGTCCCTAGTACTAGGTGCATTCCAGCATGTGGAAACTGCAAAGGCATTACATGCAAGGATGATTAAGAGACTCAGACCTGGATTTGGATTGGTTGATTTGCTGTTATAGTACACCTGGGCCATATTGCGTGTTTTGTGAGGTCATACATGTACTTTGTATGCATTACAAGCATCAAACCACTCTTTTCTTCTCTTTTCTTTTATCCTTTGTTCTGTAGGTTCTGTTGTTTTAGTTCTGTACGCAGGTGTAGGTATAGATGAAACCCTTTTAAAAGCTTAGAGTTACAGTGTGGTGGATGGGTGTGCAATTAAGGCCAGCTCTTCTGTCCTTTAAAAATTAGCATCAAACCACACCTTGATGAAATTGATGAAGAAAACCACACCCGCTCATTATTATTATTAATTGGTGTGAAATTATTTTATAACTTGACAATGTGTATTTCTTAAAGACAAGCTATGTCTAATGCGGGTAGACGAACTTCTAGCAGCTGTCATGGGTTCTCCTAGGGGAGTTGTGTTTAAATCTTTTGAGGAATTGTTTTACAAACATAATGGTAAAAAAAATTCTTGGTAAAGAATTTATACACAGATTATGTTAAAATTCCCTGCAGGGGCGGATCTAGAGGAGGGGCTATGGGGCTGAGCCCCCTTCACTTTATACTGTATAATCAATATGCTGAGGGTTATAATGAGCTTTTATCTTAGCATACTGTAGTTATGTTATAATGATGACTAATAGAACAAATACTTATTAGAACCCACCTTATATAATTATAACCATTTTTCCAGGTATTGTCACTGAATTTGTGTTATATTAAAGGTTATCCAACAAGGGCTCCAGATCACTGGGTTCAGCATTGGAGGTGTACAAGATCGAAATACTCTAATAGAGCAGTTACCTAACTACATTCAGGCTTCAGTAGATGATTCATATAAATTCCATATCTTAAAGATGTGTCTATATATACAATAAAGTGCATTGGTATATTTAAAAGACCTTCTACATACAATAAAGTGCATTGGTCTATTTAAAAGGCCTTCATTATACTGATTCATCTACTTAATTGCATATGGCAATACTTAATTCAAGTATACACATGCCACTGAAAATACTCTCACATTCCAGTTTCAATTACATTTTTATTCTAACATGCACCAGTTGTCGTGCAATTTTGTGAGAGGGAGTGGGTTGTTTGAACCTACCCAAACATTTTCATTGGCAAGTGCTGCAGAGCTATACCTAATCTAAAGAGCAGTACATAAATTGACACACTGTAGCCAATTATGGAGACCTTACATCTCTATCCTGGAAAGAGTTCAAAGGAGGGCAACAAAGTATATAATTAAATGACTATCACTCACCCTACAAAACTAGACTAATACAACTCGATTTACCCCCTTCAATGTACCAATAAGAATTGAGTGATTTACGTTTTTTCATAAAATCCTACAAAACTCCCTATCCCCATTTAGACATTAACAACTACATAATCAATGAAAGCATCAGTATCCACCAGATCATCATCATTATCAGGCAAGTTAGTCCATCATATTTCCACAACTAATTCAAATCATCATATTTATTTTTACCAACTACGTATACCAAGATTATGGAACTCTCTACCCTAGATTGACCTTAATCTACCTTATATTATAGTTACGTATATGACAATAAAAATGCAACTCACCCAATTTTTATGGCATCACTTTTTAAACAAGTTTATCTCTAATAAGACTTGTACATGCTGTCCCTGTACTAACAACACACACACCACTCTTTTTTACTCTATATCTATAATATTATGTAACTAAGTAGTATTTTTAATTAGGTAGTTAAGTATTTGTAATTAGCTACTGGCAATTCGTGCCTTTAGCTATCAGCCACCCTACTCCCAATCACCATTGTCAGTCTTGTAATCAACTATATTTGTACATGTATGGTGTGGTTGTAAAACTAATAAATATTTATAGGCAAATTTATATTGTGTGGAAATGTCTCTAAATTGCAGCATCTATTTCTCAAAAATGTCCTGGGGGATGTCCCAGACCTCAGCATGCATGAGAGATTAATACTTTGAGTTACCCCCTACCCTTGTCCCTGTATAGCTAGGGTGTAGAGTCAGTATACTAGTAAGATGAAATAACAACATAACTAATAAAAAAATATTATTGAATAGCTAACTGACTACCTAGCTATAGAGTTACATACTTTAGTTTAAATCACTAACAAGTATAGAAAATTGATTTGCAGCATGTTTAACATTACTGTACTACTCCATAAAAAAATTTAAGTACACCTTAAAATGATTATTGTTACACTTCGAATACACTGTCACATCATAAAATAATTTTAGTCTCACCATAAAATAACAAGTAAAATCAGTTACTTGACACCGTATTAGATCATAATGTTTACACTATTTTCTGAATGATTAGTAGAGCCTCACGCATTGTAGGTCTGTAATCTGATTTCTGGTTGGTACAACTGCAGACCAGCTGATAATAACGTTGAAATTGCTGTTCTACACGATCTCTTAGGGTATAAATGTTCCGGTAAGGATGAGTTGAAGTGAGAACCTCAAGGACAAGAATGCCAAAACTGTACACATCCATCTTTGGAGAGTGGAAATTGGGGTTAGCAACTTCAGGAGCAGCATAGAGGACCTGGAGTGGTTGTCTGTTGCTGTATTTTTGCAGTACCAAAGTCTCCTAGTTTGAGTAGCCACTTATCATTGGAGATAGCCCTCAACAGCACATTGGCACTGCTAACATCACGATGAATTACTGGACTATTTGGCAGACCGTGTAAGTAACATAGTGCCTGGGCAACATTGCAAAGGATTTGAGGTTTTTGGTAAACACTGATACGATTCTGACTGTAGGCATCTCTCAAATTGGTATCCATGAGTTCCATTAAGATCACCGGTTTACCATCCAGTGTAGCCCCCAAAAATGTGACGATGTTTTTATGCTGACAAATAACAGCTGTCACCATCTCTCGCCAAAACAGCTCTCTAGTTTGTGGAGAATCTATCACATCATGCAGACACTTGGCAGCAACAGTGTTGCCTCGAAATGTAGCTTTGTGGACAGTAGCCCAAGAACCTCTGCCAATCTCCTCCCCAATTATAAACTGATAATGTGAAACAACCCACTGGTGCATCCTACTGGAGGTCAGCGTACAACTTGCATTAGGCAGATGCTGTTCAATGAAGGATACGTGGTCTTGTAAGTGACAAGTTTTTGCTAGAACGTGTTCTGTTTTGTGTGCAACATCCTGTATTTGGCCTCCAAATGTCTCAATCTCCCTTTGCATTTTGCCAATTGTCGTATGGATATTGGCTAACTGGTCATCGTGGTCATCTTGGTCAGTCTGATGCTTTAAGTCTGTAAGAAGTTGAGTCGTCGTAGTAGGATTTCTTCTTAATGGCACCTCATCTTCCTTTTGGTATGCTGTTAATTATAACAGACACACAGAGTTTAATACAAACATAGGGTTGCATATGTAATACAATATACGTTGGTGCCTATATCAGATCTGAGGCATTGAAGAGTCAGCCTATAATAGCTATGTAGATATTTTAAAATGATTCTGAAATGAAGTAGGGATCCAAGTGATAAAAAATAGATAGCAATACATACAGCATTACACTTGTGACTGTTCTGTTATGGTAACTGCTGAATTAGAGCACCTCTAAAGTAATAAGGATATAAATTATGGTCATCGCGTTTGAGAGTAAATAGATTCTTAAGAGCTCAAATGCTATTAATCAACTGAGATTGTTAATGGGCGTGGTCTTGAACCTATTGTGAAGTTACAGGTGTACAGTACAATTTTTACAGTAGCGTAAACACTTTAATTTGTGGCATCTAAATATGCTGCTTAAGGAAATTGTTAATATGGGAAAATTAACACCTGGATATGGTTTTGCTGTACAATGACCAGCCTTATTGAAGATATAAAAGGAAAGACAAGATGCATAGGGCAGGCAGGCAAGCTTCATACATTATTCGACTGACTGCTCTATTAGAGTATGTCAATCTTGTATAATTTGTTTGCATTGTTTGGAAAGGGTGGGGGCATGTGCCCTCTGTTCCCCCCTGGATGTCACTGTAACTCCTCCCCCTTGAATCCACCACTGACTCCATAATGCATTGCACGAGGAACTACGTGCAAAACAGTTTGCATATGAAAGACATAATGCAATGTTCAGGATGATGCTAGCAGGTTGATTATACTATATAGGTCACTGATGTCACAGTGTCATCAACTTCTCTTCAGGACTCGGATTTTGTGGAGGACTGTGCAATTTGGTCAAGACATTGATTTTGTACTTGTTACTACTCACAGCAGACTGGGAAGCTGATGATAGAGATTTCATTGAGGGGACCAGTTGCATCAGAGTGGATCACCTGCAGCAAGTTTATATAGTTTGGCCGGACTACTTGAGGCACAGTTGTTAGTCAGGCTGGAACACTTGTGGTGGGGGACCACTTGCAGCATGACAGAAGATTGATTCACTCATGTCAGCAATGTTAAATAGCCTTGATTGGTCCACACTGAAACAGAGGCATAAAGTAAATCGATTATCCCTTTTTCACAAAATTGTTCACCACCAGTACAAATACCAAATTATTTCTTGCCACAATCCACCAACACCAGACAATATCACCCACTTACATTTATACTGCCAGCAGCTAATACCTCCAATTACCAATAGAGTTATTTTTACAGAACTGTTATGGAACAAACTACCCCCCTCGTCTAGCTGAATTATCAGAATTAACAGCATGAATATAAGCTAAATTGTATACATGGTTGATTAATTGCCTATTTAGTTAGAATGATATAGTATTAACTGCATGGGTGCCTGGTTTTTAGAAGTAGCATAACATCAACTTGTTTCCCCTACAAAAATGGCGGACGTATATATCAGAGTAGTGATTGTTTTATTAGAGCATTTTGAATGTATGACTGTGCAGTTGTGATAGTGAGTGTATAAATATTCCATATTCTGCAAGCATGGCGTTCAATGGTAGAGGATTTTACACTGTAATGGGTTGGCCTTGGTGTAAGATTTTTGGCAGATCATTAGTATCTTATTGTATATAATAAGAGTATATAGTGATTACATGCATGTTTCATTAGAACATTTGTACCTTTTAGATACAGTATGCCAGTGGACAGCCCTCTTCACACTGAATATGCTCCAAATATCTTTTCTCACAAACCTGTCCCCTTAAAAGCACTGAAACAAAAGCAAGACCATTTAAAAAGAGCTATGAAGAGAAGCCAATTGAAAGTTGATAAACAAGCTGCTATAATAAGTCTAGACAATTGAAAGCTGACAAACTAGCTGCTAAGTTGAAAGAGAGTGCTGTTTAGTGCTGCCACGATATATCGATAGTATTGATATATCAAGGTGGTGATATGGCCAATCAGCTACATCAATGTATTCATGATAATTATAGTATAATGATGTGGGGGAGGCCAGACATATGTTATGTGTTGATGGTTTAGTGGTGGACACATGCCAACTCTAAAGTAAACTGTGAGGTTTTAAGGTTGTATGAAGTACCAGCCACTAATTTCAACTGTATAACACTTTTACTGTGTACATCCACCTTAAATTTAAACTTACGATGAGGAGTATGCACTGTATATGTTTGTCTTGCAAATGTTACAGTTAGTTCTACATCATGATATACATTCACAACGTGATATAAACCTTGGTGATATATGATATAGAGTTTTTCGCTTAGTGATGTCTAGCACGTGTACTAGTAGTATTGAAATGCAGTGTGATTTAGATGAAGAATTTGAATGTAATACAGATGAAGTAGAAATGCAAGCATCCGCTCACTCTCAGACTGAAGACGATACAACTGAAAGTTCCATTCAAACACCACCTAAAATCCATTTTGCAGATAAAGCAACTTAAACTGATTTACCACTATTCAGTATTAGTGATATTAAAGGAGACAACAACAAAACTAAGTTTTACACAGGATTACCATCTTGGAAAGTTGTTTGCATGTGTTTTCTCTTTTATACACCTTCACACCAAGACAAAATGGCAACACAAAACTTATTCTCAAAGATGAATTTCTATTGGTAATGATGAGACTCCAGTTAGGCTTGTTTTTTGAACCACTTTAATATTGCCATGTTAACAGCTACTTCAATTTTCTCTGATTGGATCAATCTCACGGCTGTCCATCTGAAGTTTCTCATCAAGTGGCCTCCTCAGGAGATAATAGAATCCAAAATGCCACAGCTATTTAAAGAAACTTAACCTGGTGCTCTTTGTATAATCGATTGTTCCGAGATATTCATTGAAAGACCACTTTCATTTCAAGCACGAGCCAAAACATATTCAAACTATAAAAAACACGATACAGTTAAATTTCCATATGCTGTGACTCTTGCCGGAACAATTTCGTATGCGTCAGACGTGTGGGGAGAATGTGTTTTAGACAAGTTCTTAACACAGCAGAGTGGATTTTTGAAACTTATAGATCCAGGTGACACCATACTTGCTGACAGAGGATTTGATATAGGTGATGATGTTTGACTGCATGGAACTAGGCTGATAATTCCAGCATTCACAAAAGGTAAAATGCAATTTTCACAGCAGGAGGTGGAAGTCCCATTTATGTAGAAAGAGTTGTCGGGGAAATGAAAAATAAGCACACGATACTTCAAGACACCATACCTATGAACTATTTAAAACACAAAGCAGATACAGAATTAGCCAATGTAAATAAAATATTAATAACATGTGCAGCTCTCACCAATTTGTCATCATCTGTCGTATCAACATTTAGAAAATGATATGTATAGAATGCTTTGATGTTTCAATTAATTTGAAGTTAATTATTTACTAAGAAACTTGACCACAAGTCTCTTAGCAGTAAGAGACTTGTGGTTACCAAACAAACAAACAATCACATGTGACTACAAATTCACTAGCCAAAACAAAAAGTTCAAAGTGAGTCAGTAACCTAGGCAAGTAGTAGTTAAAGTTTATAGTTATGTTACTTGCATTACCAAAGTCCATTTTGGGAACCATCACAGGTTGAGCAAGCACTGTACCACTAGACACTTTGGCATCAGTATCAGTATCCATTTTAGGTTGACCAGACACAGTATCACTAGGATTAAGAGACACTTTGTCTTCAGTTTCACTATCCTCCATTTTTGTGTTCTTATTCATCAGTCCTTGATTAAGAACATTAGAAGACAACTCCTTCAGCTTGTCAGAAGATCTTTTGTATACCCGGACACCTCCTGCTGATCTATGGCCCGTCCTCACCATTATAGTGGCTTCATCTACCTGTGCTTCATATAACCGTGTAGTAGTAGTAGTAGTAGTAGCACACAGAGAATGATTGGTAAAATATCCAGGAATTCCTGCTGTTTTATAAGCTTAGGAACAACTTGTGCTAATTTTCAGTGGCCTAATGGGGCTTTCTTAAACCAACACTTTCCTACAGGATTTTGTAAAGGAGCAAGGTAAAAGGCACCATCGGGTCGATCTCTGGGACAATGTGAGTTGTACAGCTTGTAAAGTCGTACAGCTTGTAAAGTTGTACCAAGCATCTTTTAGGATTTTCTTTGTTCACATGGTGTATCACTTCCTTTGAAACACACTTACGATTATGCAAGCCAGCTTGGTTAGTCTTGGAAATATCTTCTTTATAATGCAGATATGGAGAGCACTCAGGTCGATTTACCAGCTTGATTTGTGATGGGTTATGACATAACCTTCTGTGCTCTTCACCGGACCTTAGTACACAACAAAACCCTATCATGTACACTGATGTATTAGATAAAACTTCCGGTGTATGGTCACCAAGCAAGCCATTTTCCCACAACATCACTTCCATTTCAATAGTTATAACATTAGCTTTCTTCTTATCTACATAATTTCCTGTAGCATTAAGTCATTTAAGTTCACCATCGAGAACTGCTCAAACTTCTGCAAACTCAAATTGTTCAAATATATTTACATCTTGGCCAGCTTCCTGCAAAGCTCTCTGTACAGCACAACATGCCTGGTACAAACTGTCAGGACTGTAATAGCTCCCATTAGATTTGTGCACTTCTAATATAAACCTCTGAAGCCAAAACACAACATCTGTTATTTTCATTTTAGTTATGTCACTGTGCAATTGGCGGCCAGTTTCAGCAGGTAAGATATTTTCTGCATGGCATACAGACTACTGTCGCCAAAGGTTTAGTGCCCAACTTGTATTTCCTTGCGTTTTTTTAGGCACACGGGATTGCTTTACACTTTTAACATCCATCGGAGAAAAGGGTACTCCAAACCAGCCTGTTGAACACGCTGAGCTGCAACTATCAAGTTCTTGTAGTTCTATTACGTCGCCTTCATCAAGTCGTGAAGATACCCTCGCCACAAACTGCTGCTGCTGAGATGCTTCAAATTGTTGCGATGCTTCTAATAACAACCTATCATGTTCTCCGTCTTCAATCTTCATAATAGCTTCTTCAGTACCTGTCGCTCTTTCTACGAGTACTGGTCCTTCAACATAATCTTCAAAGTTAGCACTCTCCACCACAGACGGATCAAACTTAAACCCAGAAAGCGCTCTCTGGAGCACAGCGGGACTAACTACGGGTCGTTTTCGCTCCATTTTCTAAAACATTAAGACACTCCAACCAGCACCTTCGAAGTATAAATGCCTCGGAGTCGGTGTTAGAACGACACAATAAAAACCTCGGCTCCGCCTCAGTTTTGATTGCATCATTTTAACACCTCCTCCTCAGACGTTTATACTTCAAAGATGCTAGTTTGGAGCATCTTACTATAACTCACTGTACAGTTGCTATGTACATGTATCATACATATGTACGTATACAATATTATTCATTAATGGCAACACTTTTACATTGTTCACTACAGTACCAGTTTCCATATGTTTACATGTTAATTGGACACACTTAAAATGAAACCACTCACCAAAGGGGAATGTATTATTGTCACAGGCAATCATTTTACCAAATTCACTGTGCTAGTAGACAGAATTAGTAAAGTAGAATGTTATATGCATGTATCCTAGAGTAAAACCGTTGTTTAGTGGCCACCTCTTAAAGACCACCTTTTTACAAAGACCCACCTCTGAACAAAGACCACATTGTAATTAGATTCTAAAGATAGTTGAGGCATATTTGATGATAGACCACTTCGTGGTCACCTTTTATAAAGACTACGTCTTTACATAGTAATATTCAAACATGTATTTCATGACTCATACAAAGGGGTCACCCATATTTTTGTCCACACATCACTCAAGTCATCTACCATCATCGCTTAGTTTGTACCAGAATGGGACTCATAATAATGCAAGTGATATGTAGCTAGTCACTACAACCTATACTGTTTCAATAAGAAAGAGGTCTCATAAGGAGATGATGACCATAAGAACCTAGCTTATTCTAGCTGACCTAAATAGCTGTTTTGATAAAGTCATGAAATAGATGTTTCTTTGACCTATATAGATGTTTCTCTCCTTGATGTTTCCCTCAGCATATTTCACAGATTCAAGCTTAAAAGTAACTCTATAAAATGTTCTTCACTTCATCGTTAATAACACTGCCAGGAATGGATGACTTTCATAATAACAAAAGTTGCCTCTAGCAACCTGAATTTTACAATATTTGTAGGGGTAAATGTCTATAGTAACATCTCTAAATTTTAAAAGAATAGCATATACACGGTACCGCCCAATCGCAACATCGCACTCGCCCGAACACACAACTTTGCTTGAGATTTTTTACTAATTAATGGACGTGGCATTTGTTTCGCTTGTGAGACAATGTGGCAGCTGTTTCATTCACAAGAATTGCAAGCGAAATAGTTGCCACACCACATAATCAGCGATTTTTAAAACCTCGAGCAAAGTTGTGTGTGCGAGCAAGTGTGACGTTGCACTTGGGTGGTACCGTAGGTCATGAGATACAACGTTTTAAAAGTTTGTCATTTTTCCCAGAGGAGGTTGGTCACGTGTCATCATTCATCTCGTGATCTCAAAGGAACGGTTCTTCACACCTCTTAATACTCTAAAGGACGGATTGTATATCCATACCAGAGCGTCCCAGTGATATTACAAGCCTTCTCAGTACAATGCGCTGCTTTCCTAGCTGTTAAACAAGCCTTAACACATAGAACAATGCTTGGTTGCATAATTTCGCATCATATGATTATGACGCGTGACCAACCTCCTCTGCGTTTTTCCATACATTGTCTACATATGAGAGGGGGCAACAGTTGCCCCTGCTGGGAAATCACATAAATTATGTGTGGGAAAACAACAAATTCAATTAATGTCATTTCTCAATTTAACATCATTTGTAGGTGTGAATCTCACAATTAGCCTCTCCAAATTTTAAAACGACAGAGTATATACGTAGATCACGATCAGATACGACATTTTGAAATTTGTAGTTTTCCATGCATTATCCATGTGATTGCTCAGAAGGGGCAACTGTTATCTCCTCCCACAGATAATGTATGGGAAATCTGCAAACTTTAAAATGTCACATCTCATGACCTATATAAGCTATCCTATTAAAAATTGAAGACGTTACTTTTGACATTCACACCTACAAAAAATGTAAAATTCAGGTTGCTAGGGGCAATGGTTTAAAATTCCTTATTATAAAATTCATCTATTGTTGAAAATAATGACTGCACTAGACGTTTATGTGAGACCCAGCATTTATTTTTGTTATGATGCTATATATCCTGGCGACTAAATGGGACCAGGTGCTTATACGAGACTGTGACCTGCCATAACTCAAGGCAATATGATATATTACTATTACTGATTTTAAAAAGCGATCTGGGCGGGCACTAGTCTATGCCCAGACCCACCCACCCCTCCCCCCCTCCCATCACTAAGTGGTTGGTTTTTTTTTCATCTTCCGTCACAAGCTTACCAGTAACTGACATGCATCCCAAATCACTTTTTGTACGCTACTTGCAAGTGCACACAACATTCAACTCGTTTGTGAATCGTGGTAATAATACAATGATTTCTTGCGTGTTACAAGCAATGAATAAAACGATGTGCTAAAAAAGGGTACGCCTGAATCCCCAGGGATTCCCCCCGTATAGACACTATGCCTTCACCAAACAAAAATGTTAGATACACAATTCTATATTTAGCCTACACTACTCTTGTGATAGTGCATTTTTCGAACCTAAAAGACAAGTGACCCACTCAAAAGTGACTTTAATAGAGTGGCAACTAAAGTGATATGCGATGACACTGCAAACCTACTGCCTATGAGGTGATAAAGTGTTAAATGGACCAACTTTATGTTCCAAAGTTAATCATACTGGATCTTCATACAGTGCAGTGGCATGCCAGTTTAAACTTTTTAAGCCTAGAGCTAGACTCCTTGCTAGATATAACGTTTTCTCTATTCGCATAATTGATCAATGGAATGCTCTACCCCCTGAAGTGATTAACTCTCAATCAATTTCTGAATTCAAGAGGAAGCTTGACCTATTTTGGTCAGAAACTGGACATGGACACAATTAAAGGCCAATGGCCTACCAATGTATTTAATTTGTGTTGATTTTTGTCCATTAAATATAATAATCCATCCCAAAAACACCTTCACTGTAAAAAAAAGGCGCGTCCAATAAACTACCAGTACCTGTAACCCTATGTAAAAAACAGCTCAGTAAAGTAACTGGTAACTTAAAGAGCTGATATCTGGAGCAGCCAAGAATACAACTAATACAATTACTAAAGTTTTAATCCATGCAACAACACCTGGCTGTAAAGCAGATGCATGTACAATTATACATGAAAGTAAAAGTAACTGGCAACTGAAACAACTCATATCTGAAGCAGCAAGAAAGAATGTTCATTATTATACAACTAATTCAAAATTTAAACATTGAACCTTTAACATTCAGCTGTGTTCTATTTTCACTCTTGCTGCATCCTTAAGTAATTTCTTTTAATTCTATAATTGGCTGGTAATTTGGTCACCTTTTTTGTTCTATTAAATATACTGACTATTAAAAAAGGCGCATAAATTACCAGCCAATTAAAGAATTAAAAGAAATTACTTACATGGTAAATGCTTCAGACACCTTATGCTCAAAAGTAAACTTCCAAGTGTCTAATTAGTTCACAGTTGCTATACACACAGCGACATATTATCACAGCGGCATATTATCAAGAGTCCTTAATAAGAGTACATTACTGACTCTTAATTGTTATTATCATAATATTATAACCATTGTTTTGTACTCAGTCTGTGATCACAGCTTCAGGATTGGAGCAGCAGAGAAAGGAATGGGGCACTCAATCATCAAGACTCGGGGAGATGGAATAGTATTGCCATGGACAATGCTGGTACTAACCCCTCAAGGGTGTCACAGTGCAGTATAGATGCAACCAGTGTATAAGACCAGAGCCTCGACCATCACCTTTTGACTGAATTTTTATACTTGATGAAGCAATTAAAACTAAAAAGTTGTAGTACTTATACTTTCCTCAGGAAGCACACTCCCAGACTCCCTGCCTGTTCAGCAGAATAATAGGATAGAGCCTTACTACCACTTTCACTTTTACTCTGCAGGTGCTCCAGATGTATCAGCAACATAATAATACAATAACTGTAGTTAATGCTAGTTAATACCCCTACGCAGAGCTATAGGGGTGCAATACTATCAGTAGTTCTTCTCGCAGTTCTTTGCCCGGCCATCACCAACTGCTGTCAAAACATTAGTCTTCTCCCCCAGACCCTTCCTCAAACGCGCTTATCACACAAAAATAACTTAATTAGTTTAGCAGTGCACAAATAATTCTTGACAGCTTATACTATTAAAGTACACGTACCGCATTGTTGAACCATGGCATACCACCAGAATCCAGCGACAACTATCACGTGATCTATTTAGGGGAATCTCGAGGAAAGTCCCTGATCACCTCAAGCGGACACATGTGATACGCGGTTTTAAATTGAATTCCATGTCTTCAAGAAACTCGCCCTTTGTGAGAAACTACAATGCTTGAGCAACGCTTAAAGAAGTAGGAGTCTAGAATACTGAGGTACTCAATGATTATATGCCGGTATTGGAGGCTAACGAAATGAGGAGTGAAGTTTACCCCAGTGTATAAAGTGCCATATCGCCCGCAATCGCCACAAACTGATTAACTGTGAGGGTTTTTGGGTCGGTTTTTGGACCTGTGCAGAGCTGACAACTTTTATTGCTACTAAGACTAAGTAGCAGCAAATGCTGGTATTACCTCATGGTGAGATTGTCGACAAGGTGTACAGACCAACTGCCACCTGCCAATTACATCAGCAGAAGTCCAGGAACTTTGGCTGCAGGTTGAAGAAGTAACTAGCGAATGTAATGTGAATAATATTTGTATATACTCATTCACACTGCATACTGGTCTAAATGACTAAATAGATGTACAGTGAAACCTGTCTAATCAGGTCTCTGTGTAGTCTTTTAAATCCCCAAATGTGTCGTTTGTGTTAAATTCCCACCTTTCAGTTTTTACAGGTAATCTGGTCATAGCATGTGGTTCACCCACTAGCAGTAGCAGTTGGATATGGTCATGGTACATGACATAACTTGTGACCAGGCAGAAGCTGAGTGTGATGAATTTCAGGTCAGTTTATATATAGAGGAATTGTACCAGCTATTGTGTTCTTTTTGTAGTTCTCAGTTGTCAAGTATACATGGACTGTAGTGACATATCAAGGGTGCTGTAAATTTTCCAGGTCAGTCTACATACTAAGGAGTGTACAGTTTATTATCTCAGGTATGTTTTCTGAATTTCCAGGATCAGGTGTACATACTGTTGTGGTGCGACCAAACTTTAATACCCCGGTCAGATTACATGTGGTGCATAGTGATATTTTGCAGTACCCAAGTTTTAGGAATATTGTAAATAATACCCACTTGTTGGTTTTCGTAGGCCATCTGGTTGTAGCAGTTCAGCCAGTAGCAGTTGAATGTGGTCTTGCATAACTTGGAACCATACAGGAACTCAGATCAAAGAGAGTGTCATAAATTCAAGTTAGTTAACATACAGAGGAATTATCTGGACACCTATTATCCAGACACCTCTATTATTCAGACACCTCTATTATCCAGATACCTTCATTTCAAAAACCTCTATTATCTGGGCACCTCCATTGTCTGCACAGCCTAAATTATTTATGTGTCTTGTAGTTTATTGACCATAATGAAGTTTGCAGTTGAAAGCTGTTTGATGGCTTGTTTATTCTACTAATGATAACTACCACTTGGTTGCTAGGTGATAATGCATTTTTACAGCTAGGGGAGGGACCATGAATGCTCTGTAGTGACTTTAATTCTGCACACTAAACTGCACAGCACTAACTGATAGTAATAAGATTACTTCGCTTTAGTAGTTTAAGACATTTCTGATACAGTAGTATGTACCAGACTGCCCAGATAAGAGAGGTTCCATTGTACTCAGATTGTAGGTACATTGTATTTGATGCCTACTTGTCACTCTGTAGTTAAGCCATGAGGATCCACCAGCCTGGCATATTAATTTTTTGTACATTCTCTTTTACTTCAGTGCCTGCTTGTTAGGGAATTGGTCTCTTGTGTCGTCAGATATCAACCAAGTTCATTTGGTGCTGGAGGTTAACGAAAGTGATTAGATCAAGGATTAGATCAATATCGACACACACTTATTCACGGTGTCAATGCAATGGGTATTTTAGACGTATGTGTGAGCAGTGCCAATTCACCGAGACCCATCAGGTGAACTTCTAGTAGCTCAAATTCCAGTATTATCTCATGGCAGGATTGTTGACAAGGTGTACAAACCGAACACCAAATAACCGTGGCTCTGTTATCATTTGTGATCTCAGATATTTCCAGATTACACTGACGTTGTGGTGGGACCAAAGTAATATCAAGGTCAACAGTGAGATTCATCCAGCTTGGTAAGATCTTAGCATTATTGTTTATGATCTCTTGATTTTCCAGGATGAGACATGCAGTTATGATGGAAATAAACTAATTCATAGGTTAATTACTACGTCACTATCGCATTTTTATAGTCAGAATTTTATTGTTAATATCACAAACAATTAATGTGATGTATTTGGGGCGAGCCTGAGCGAGCCCCACTCAGATCGGTAGGCAATGTTGGTTGTACGAGCATCGCGTGTCCAGAAATTTACTTTACAAACGCGGAAAGCCCAACACTGGGTGGTCAAATGGTGGTTGTACGAGCGTTGCGTGTCCAAAAATTTACTTTACAAACACGGAAAGCCCAACACTGGGTGGTCAAATGGTGGTTGTACGAGCGTTGCGTGTCCAAAAATTTACTTTACAAACACGGAAAGCCCCACACTGGGTGGTCAAATGGTGGTTGTACAAGCATCGCGTGTCCAAAAATTTACTTTACAACAAACACGGAAAGCCCCTCACTGGGTGGTCAAATGGTGGTTGTACGAGCGTCCCGTGTCCAAAAATTTACTTTACAAACACGGAAAGTCACAGCAAGTAGTTTCACGTGTTGTTAATGAGCAGCTGCACAACGTGCTGCATTATGGCCAGCAACGACGACACCACTAGACAAGATAGACTAAGGAGGAGAAGGGAAAGGGACCAATTAAGAAGAGAGATGGAGACTGCTGAAGAAAGAGATGCAAGGTTTAGGCCAATGAAACTTGATTAGCAGTTTCGCATCATCACCCGCATGCTTTTGATACACCCGCATGGGATTTCATTATTGGAATTTCAGATTGAAATACTCTAATAGAGCAGTCACTTTTACTCTAATCAAGCAATCAGCTATACTCTAATGGAAAAATCATTTGCTATATGGATTAGTAATGAACTTTAGCTATTTAATGCAAGAGTAATCAATGTAGATCTCACTCTTTTTGGCAGAAATCTTCATGTTTGGGATGTGTGTTGTGCTTTTGGAAAATAATGAATAATGAATAATAACCGCCCGCCCTCATCAAATTTTCAAAAATCTGAGCGAGAAACTGGTAATTAAGTTTCATTGGCCTTAGCCATATAAACGGGGGAACTAATTAGCTACACGTTAGTGAAATTTTATATTTCGTTGTATATAGATTGGCCAGACGTAGAGATTATGACAGACGTAGACGTGCTGCTATGAGGCCAGAGCAACAACAGCAGCAGAGGGAAAGGCGTCAAACTTCAAGTCAACAGGATAGCAGTGTAGAAAGGAATGATGCACTCCGCAGGAGAAGGGAGAATTACAGAGTAAGGCGTGCAACGGAAACAGATGAAGAAAGACAAACAAGGTGTGCAAATAATGCAAACAGTTTGGCATTTTGTACACCATAGTAATTGACTTATGTCAATTCTATATAATTTTAGGTTAGCTATGCGTATAGAGAATATGAAACTAGACGACGTCTAGATGCATCGATGATCCATGGCAGAGATATACAAGAAGGTCTCCTGGCGGATGCTGCCCAGTCATCTCCACCAATAGATATTCGCTTTACAGTTGACAATCCTGACATAATTCACAGAGTGCAGGAATTCCATAGAAGTTTTGCGACACTACAGAATATATTGTGTAATGTCTGCTTAGAGCGATTCCCCACCATCACAACCAATACTATACCAACAGAAATATGTCACCGCTGCAATATTGATAAAGAAACACCAAAATTGTTTTCTGTAGAAAATAACATGGATCCAGGTCCAGTACCACATGAACTATCTGTTAGTTCCATTAATGTTGTAAAAGCACATTTCCACCTCATGGTGTTAAATACAGTCTTTGCCAGTGCAGCACTTCCACAAAATTAATTTACCTTTTAGTAGTAATATAGAACTGTTGATAGGTGTTGATAGTAGTAAGATGTGACGTGTTTATACAGTAGAAGTCATCTTTTAATGACACACATTTCTGTACATAGACACTTTTCTAGACTGGTTACTTTATACCTAGAGTTTATAATGTGGTTAATACAGAATGTCTGTGTGTAGGGTTTGACTCAATGCAAAGAAATGTTGATTTCTCCGATAATTCCAATCATGTCCATCTATCGCCTTCCTTATGGACAATATGGCTATAGTGGACATATACTCAATCTTCCACAAGACGTTACGTCATTTGTTAACAGTTTACCTAGGTCTCCAGCAACACTCAATGTAATTGTTGTTAGAAGAGATGGAGTGAATGAAACTCACAGAGACTTTAGAGTATGAAGGGCAGTTGTACTTAGAGCTTTGCATTGGCTTATTGCAAACAACAGGTATTATAATGATGTAACAATTGACACTAACACATTAGAAATGCTACCAATTGATGGTCACCTAACTAACTTTTCATCAGTAAATCTATCTTCAAATGATGAGTCAGAAGTTTCATCAGATAATGATGATCAAGTGTGGATCTTGTTTGGATTTCAAGTTTTTGCAGCTATTTCATTGATATAAAAGTATCACACTTCACTTTTCAGTGCTGATCACTATAAAGCTTCAATATATCAGCTCAGGCTCGCCCCCACATGCTTTAGCATCAGTCTAGTTTGTTATGTAACATGTATATTAAGTGACAAGCATGATGAAAGCCACAATGGGAGTGGTTAGGGTGGGTAATGCTATGTAGCTAACAAGCTGGCTTGAGCTCTATTAGTGTTGTTCCAGTTCTCAGTACTGGAACTAAAATAATTCCAGTTTCTGCCCTTTTTATTCCAGTTCCAGTTCTAGAACTAGAGCTGGAACTGGAACAATAATTTTGCTTTTCTTAAGACTGGAACTGGAACTAGAACTATAATTTTACTTTCTTCAAGACTGGAACTAGAACTAGAACTATAAAGAAATTTTATCAAGTACTGGAACTAATACTGGAACTGGAATTGGTTATAACCATACAGCTTTTGCCAATGAGATTTTATGTTCTTATAAGACCAGAATTTATCTGCAGACAAAAGCACTTAATGTAGTATATAACTTCATAAAAGATGTATGTATTACAACCATGTATCAGCGTTGAAACCGGGTCGGGTCATCTGGGTCATCCAGGTCACATTTTCTCCGGGTCATCCGGGTCTGACCCGGTTTACAATTTATCCAGGTCTGACCCGGATTGGATCACGTGAGAAACGAAATTGTTCGTTTGATGACGTGGAAACTTATAAACGCTATCGCGTAGCTCTTTCGTGAGCCACGCCCACTTACCGCATTATCAACATACGCTCAGCCACGCTCATTTGTTAGTAAGTGTAGTATGTAGCACGAAATTGAGGGTATCTATGGTGAGGAATAGCTATTGTCAGTAGGTGAAGACTTTTTTTTTTTTTTTTTTGGTTTTCAACCTACAGCTAGCCTGAAGTTGCAATATTTACTCAACACGAATCGAACGCTCAAAATGTAGACTCGTTCGCTCGCTCGAGACTACCCGAAACACGTCTCGGTTTTAATTAATCCGAGTCAATCCGGGTCAAATCCGGGTCAGTGGGTCATCCGGGTCAGCAGTAGTGACCCGGTTTCAACGTTGCCATGTATACATCAATGTGCTAAAAACTGCTTGAAACAACTGACTAGCTATAATATTAGAACAGAATGCAAAATGCTGGCTCAGTCACATGTTATGTCTGGTTCAGTGTTTGATAATTACATGTAGCTACAAGTCTTTTAGTACCACCGTATAGAGTGTTAGGGTTATAGTTGTTAGTGTAATAATGCTGATAACTACTATACAGCATTGGCTACATACTATACAGTATTAGCTACATATATGAAACAAGTAAACCTGTAGCATATTAGCTTATATAACTTAATAGTGAGTCTCCATATTTCATTATGGGCTTTTGGTAATACTTAAGTTAAAATAAGTGTTGTTCTAGAATATCAAGTAAATGTCATGGCTCCTGAACTGGAACTAGAACTGTAATTCTAAAAATTATGGTTCCAGAACTGGAACTAGAACCGTAATTCTAAAGATCATGGTTTCAGAACTGGAACTAGAACTGTAATTCTAAAGGTCATGGTTCCAGAACTAGAACTAGAACTGTAATTTTAAAGATTATGGTTCCAAAACTGGAACTAGAACTGTAATAACTAGCTGATACTGGAACAACACTAAGCTCTATCAGAAGCTTGACAAGCAGACAAGTCACAAATGTTAAGCAAGTTCAATACACCATGTGTGGTGTGACACAAGAAACATGCTTGAAACACCTTCTCTAGTGGCTATATGTTCTTCAAGCTTTCACACCTTATTTATAAGACATCTGCCAATTATCAACTCTCGCATGAGGCGTGGCACTAAATGGAGTTTTCTGCTTAAAATGCCTTCCCTAGGGAACTTACGGTTCTGCACGCTTTCACAACTTGTTTATCAGACAATAGGGCTTGTGTCCACATCGTGTCTTTAAAAGTTATTGTAGGGATTAGAGGTTTGATTGAAGAAAATACGCGTATGGACAAACCAGAATTAGATGATGTCAGTGCTATACGGACTGTACAAACACGGCTATGTTGACTGGTATAACGTGACGGCAAGTATAACATAAGGTAGAGAAATAAAGTGTAAATACACCTATTTTTATATATTTTTGTGAGGTTGCAAGACAATAATGACGATGATGACTACTCCTAAGGATTTTTTTACACGTAACACAATACAAATCTATTGAGAGATGTTGCATAATCCAGGGCTAATATTGCAAAACCGTGCCTACACGTAAATAACTCACAGTAGTGGCTGCGCGTCTTTTAATTGGGCGTGCATATCGTAGTTTCTTGGCCGCGCGACTCACTACCGTGAGTCTTGATAATAATAATTTTTTCTTACTTTGTCAGTCAGTCAGACGATCTGTCACAAGCTTACAAATTCTGCTAACAGGAGAGGTGTAGAGCTGGGATTTCGTGCCAATACATGGTGTTTGAATTTCGCCGGCTGAAATGAGCGAGCGCATCATACTATGCCAGTGTGCTAGGACTGCAGCACAGACTGTGGCACTGTATTTGTACTAAAATATTCACAGTATAGTTCTACTGGATTGTGGGCGAATTTGTTGGAGTACATTTGTGGCACGTGCGATGATGCTCGACGAAAATATTTCCATGGATAAGTGATAACTGATAGCAATCAGTAATGAAGTAGTTTTGTAGCTAGTTACATAAGCTGTAATAATACAATACTGTATGTTGGCTAGCCCATCATTGGGTCATTAGCCTTTTGTGCAATTATGAACAATGTTGAGTGTTTTGTGGGGATGCCTACCCCCACCACCACCACCTTCTGGCTAGCTACGCCCCTGGAGACCGCTTTTTATCTTTTCTCCAGCGGGAAAAAAGGGCATAGGGTCTCTCAGTACTAGTCTCGCGTGGCCAGACCACTTTTTTTCTTAGTACAATTGGAATATCTCAGTACTCAGTACAATTGGGATATGACTCACAGAAGTTGGTCATCGCTGTCCTTGTCTCTTGTTTTGCCTTAGTCCTGCCATCTATACATCTGATTTCAAGTAGGCACTTCTCCACTAAAAAAATGCTGGCATCAAATCGTCTTGTCAAAGTAGCTGATCTGCCCGAGGATCTACCGGCGCTTATCGAGTAAGTTCTCTCGCAACAGGCGCTTAGTTACACGTGACTTAACATCAAGCGGAGAACATAACACCGACTAGTCTGGGGATCTTCCCTTTGCTGTCACGTCATGATTTCCTGACAGCGAGACTAAACGAGAAGAGCCGGTATTTAATCCATGCCCAATGATTCAAAAACATTCGTGTTGAGTATTGGACCACTTTATTTCTTTGGGCTCAGTAAGTACATAAAGAGAGACTTTTTTTTATATGCTAGACTAGTTTGGGCAAGAAAGAAATGGAGATTTCAATCGGATTAGAGCAGCTGCGCACCGCATCATCATCGGACTCGAGCAGTTCGGAAGGATCGTCACCCCGCTTATCACCAAAAAATCTCATCAAGAAATCCACACTCGCTCTGATCAGAAAGATGTCAAATTTTGACCTCACTGAAGAAACAGACTATGTCAATCCCATTACCTTACTGAAAGTCCATCAAGTTGTCATCTTGATATGTTCAATATTGTTGATGATACTTTTATTGCAGATACCAACCATCTTGTATTATGCCAACTCTCCATCATCTCCTTCAGTTGGCAGCATAGCAGGATTTGATATCAATTTCAAAACTTGTACTGTAAGTAATAAAATACTAGCCATTAGGTACAGTGTGTTACCATTTCATTTTTATCATAATTTCGCTCATACGATTAGGAGCTGTGTTCCTAGGATTAGGAGCAACACTCCTAGGATTAGGAAAACCACCCCCTAGAATTAGGAACAATGCCCTTATGATTAGGAAGAAGCGTGAGGATTAGGAGAATGTTTAAAACATTAGGTTAGGGTATGGGTTAAATATAATATAGTAATTTACATTTGTAACGTTTTTGGCAGCTCAGGGTGGAGGTCTGTGGTTCAAAAACTCATTGTTACAAATTTATTTTTCGTTTTTTTATACCTTTTGGTATGTGTCATGTTTATAATGGTAACATACTGTACCTAACGGCTTTTGTAATAAACTGGCAGTGATTAGCTACTGTATGTTCTTGTGGATGCTAATGAACGTGTCTCTAGGCCACATAAACTTTCTTGTCCCTGCCTGCATCGTTGTTTTTCTTGCCGCCTAAAAGTGCCACTGGTGGCTGAATGTAGTATCTACCTAATAAAAATCTCACTGCCTTTATGTAAGAGGATTAGAAACTAATATTATGAACATACCTCAATAGTATCAAATGGTTTAGCCAGGGTGTACTATTATTCCATTCAGTAAGCCAAGGTGACACTAGCAACATACACAAATAACACTATCATTATCAAAAACTGTGTAGTGTGCCCATAGAGATTGTGCAGAAACCACAAATCATGTCCTGGATTCATGTTTCCACAAGATTATCGAGCACATTACAATATTTTTTCAGTATAGTGCTACACAATTCATGCCATGATAACGTGCTGCTGTGTAGCTTGATTTGGGTGTGAACAGCACGTGACATACGAAGTACTTGAATTTCTTTCAGCCTGCAATACCTCACCTCCATTTATACCATTCACACAACAATAGCTGATATATTGCCTTCAAGGCATGTTTTTGGTTTTGTAAACATTTTAGTAAAGATCCGTTCAGTAGCGTACAATTCTCTTAGGTGTCATTTTTACCTAGAATTAGTACTGGTTTCCAATTCACAGGGCTATGATCCCGCCAGATCTAGTTGCTATCAGCATACGTTTTTACCTGTGAAAGAGGCTTATTGTGTAAAATATACTGCACACTTGTGTAACTCGAATTGCTGTTTCATTGAGAAATTAGAGAAATTCCATTCCATGTGTTCTTATTACAGTTATGAATACTTTTTCTTGTGAAGAATGCCTTTGTCATAGTCTAAGCCACTACACTATAATGACTCTAATTGTCAAGTACTGTGTGAATACTACTACATTATGGGCATAGGTGATGTCTTTATGATTGTCTCTTTATTTTTGGCACATTAAATGATTTATAATGTTTGGGGCTAAGATATTGGTATAATTATCGTAACATAGTGGGTGGGTGGCTTGCTAGCTACTGGCTACCATGCTGTATATAGCACTTAACCATTTAGTAGTCTACAACATTATTGTGGCATTGAGAGTTTTGCCACATTGCCAAAGAAGGCATGTTACTAAGTAACACATGATCATGATCTCAAACATTTACCAGATATGCAGCTATCATTACACTCAGGTTGATGATGTCACCAATTGTTGTTGTAACTCAGCACTTTCTGAGTAATTATAGAAAGCCAAAAAGATTTCAACCCTCATGAAGTTGAAGGAGAATCAGACCTCACTCTAAGGCAATTGTACAATTACCACTAGTTATGTCTTTTAGCTTGCTACTAGTAGTTGCAAAAAGTGTGTGATTAGACAGCAATGATAGGTTAGACCCTACGTGTAGAGGCATTTTTACTTCAATCAGCAAGCTATGAACAAAAGCACAATGTAATTGGTCTACAAGAATTACTACTGTATAACTTCTGTATTTGCTGTGCTTACAGTTGTTGTTTTAATCAAATTTACAATACAGGAGTGTGCAGGTAGATATGCTGACACTTAATAATGGTTAGATTAGTATTTTTATTACTTACCTAGTTGTGCTTTAACCAACACGCAAGTATGTAGGCTGATACTTTACTTTATAGTGGCAACCCTACTCCTTAGGGTGATTATGAGAAGTAGTAAAAAGTCATGCTATGTATAGGTGTTGTCAATAGAAATTGAATGTGTAGAGGAAGTAGTACAGCTTTGATCTAATAATCAGTAAGACTTCTTTCAGTCAAGTAATGGTGTTTTCTTTTCTTTTTTTGTTTCACTGTACTGTTAAACCTGTACATGTGACAGCAGCCAGCTATCTGGTAGTTTATTAATACTATTATAACTAAGCTGTACATACATTCACTGCTACAAGTATCGATGGCTCTATAACTGTATCGATAATAATACGTTCTACTACTCACAACACATGGTTCCATACCAGCTGGGTTTACTGGCGGTCACTTACGTATCATCACTCATAGGGATTCTGTTATCCATGTATGCACACAGCTTGCATTGAGCTGGTACTGCCCAAAATCCAGGTGGCACATGCTTTGTGAAGACTATTTTCATTGGGAGGGTGACAAGAATTTTCTAAGCTATTAGACTGTACACATGCAAAGGGCTTGTGATAGCCCTCAGGCATCAAGTGATTAAAGTATTGTATTTACTTGGTTTCTTAGTTCTAAAAATCAATTTGGTGGCTGGTGGCGACTATTCAAATTTAACCACCACTCGATGCTGGAAAATGATGTTGAAATATCCATTGTGGCACCATACAAGTGTGACTACTGTTGAAGGTGCAGCGTTTAACTGAGTAAATATGGTAGTTTGTAATGGTTGTATATGCAAATTACATATTCATTATTTACCTTGCTGAAAAGAATTGCCTTTGAACACGGTATAGCTAGCTAGCAGAAGTGAAATGGTGGAATGTTGTGTATATTCAGATTCTTTGCTACCATCTGATATGCTATTAACTAGCTGATCTGATAAATGTAAAGCGATCATGCTTAGCTTAGTAGCCCGGCAAGCCCAGTGACAAGCTTACAATATAAAGCTCTTTGCAAGTGGGCGTTTGCTGTGCTGAAGTGCTATTAATAGAATTAACTGTCTCAACTAAACTCCCTCAGTGGTGCATGCAACCACTGACTATAGTTTTAAAAAAATCAACACCAAAAAAATTTTTACAGCAGAGTTTCCTATTTTACAGTAATCCGTTTTTAAGTAGGCATTTGAACTGTGCAGGACATTTATATCGTGTGTTACTGATATCAAATTAGAAATCAAAATAGTGTCATCCATTTAACGTAGCTACTATATGCCGTGGACTAAGTGATATTTATAGGTACATGCATCTGCATGTGTATTTTACAGGCTAACACTGGATCTGTGTCACTACCTAGCACCTCACTTGGTGAAGTTTGCCCAGAAGTTCCACCTTTAACTACACAGGATGAAGCATTCTATCAACTCTGTTTGAATCAATCACAGTCATTAGTACAATCAGTACTTGCCATAAATACAGCATTAAACAATGACCAGTGTAATTCTTCAGCAGTTCCATTTTTCTGTAATGCCACATATTCATTGTGTGGTGATGACACTTATATGATGGACATTAGTGTAGAATGTGTACAAGTTCGTGATAATGATTGTGCTATTGAATGGAGAGTACTGGAGAACTTCCTTGGTGTCCCAATCCCAGATTGTGGGAGTTTTTCTGAGGATGGTAACTTGAGTTTTACTAAAGCCCCTCCACTCAATTGCTCAGACCAGTTTGATGTTTTCTGTGATTCAATGTGTCTACCAGTGTGTTCAGAATTTTCCCAAATATCCCATGATGCTGCGGTCACTTCTAATGCCTTAACGATCCTGTTTGAAGTTATTGGCTTAATTGGTGGAGTGATTACACTGATTGCTTGTGTTTTCAACCGTAAAACAATGTAAGTATTAAAGTGTTGTCCTGAGTAAATACCACCATGGACTATGTGACTAACATGTTGATGTGTGTGTGTGTGTGTCAGGTCACTGTTCTGTACATGTTGGTATTTCCTTACCCTGCAGGTTTCAGTTCCCTCAGATATATGTTGTCTACAACAATGTAATTGTGATTTTGATTTGTAAGTTTAGTCTTTGTGTGGAGTTGTTTGTTACTAAGGTTGAATAATATGTACATGCCAACTTTGAATTCATTGCCCAACAAAACGTATTCACGTGTCCTATAGTACATCTGTATGTAATTGTTCACAAAACAGGTGGCCTCTGACCCCTTTTGTAAACATAACATTTAGATTGTGTAACAACCACCTGTAGAATTGATGTTCAATTGCCAAGAATTTCCTATGAACTGGCTGACATGTATACTGTAGCTACCTATACTACAATTCTACAGTACACAGCTACATATTCTGTATAATGGTGTTCATGTTATGTTTTGTGTAGTGATATTTCAAATTCTTCCATTGTTAACTGATTATTCGACATTCCTTTGCTCTGATCACAACTTGATTGTGGCACTTAAATCTCCAACAAGATATTGCCAAGCCCAAGGTCAGTGAAGTGGATTTTTAATACACATGCCCCTCTCTCTGTTATTGGTTTTGCAATACATCAGGGTATATTATGAAGTCACTTGTTGATGGTGGGTGGTATATCCTTTTCCTAGTGCTTCCCACATTCTTGAGTGATTTACTTAATGTTCTATTGTGTACATAGGATTTATCCTACATGCTGGAATTCTGTACTTCTTTGGATTATGGCTATTTCATTTGGCCCATCTCCTTTTTGCACTGGCCTATCCAATCAAGGCCAAACGATTCATGGAGGAACACTCTAAAGTTTCTCATATAGTGGAGGTGATCATTGTATTGATACTAGGCTCCTTGCCTGGTGCTGTTATTGTTGGAACTTCAGAATACCAAATCAATAGATTTCCACCAGATTTGTGTGTTGCTACTGAACCAAGTGTCTTCTTTCATACATTTGCTCTACCGATTGCCATTGGTGCTTCAATTGGATTATGTATGTTGTTTACAACATTCTGGGTTTTACGTCGAGTAAGTTATCTTTGTAATACATAGCTATTAGGCGATATACCAGTATTGTTAGTAATCTGTGATATTTATGTCATACCGGTTTTGATACCGCCATACCGTCTGGGCACTATGGGCTCCCTGTGGGCTTGATTTAGAAGGTAACCAGACATGTGACAATGTTTGTAGGTAGGTGCTGATGTAGTCAGCTAACCAAACTATGTAAACAAGTTTGTTTGTGGTAATTTGTACCTGAGGTTTGCTGAGCTACCATGGGTATTTGGTTCTTTTGTTGAGGTAAACAGCAGTTACTTTAATACCAATGGCTTTTACATCAATACTGCGATATTTAGTAATACCGTGATACTTTTTATGGAAGGTATACCGTTTGCTATTTTTCAATACCACCCAGCACTAATAGCTATGTAAAATATTGTTGTATGCGACTCACTTGGGTAGTACAAGGGATGTTATTATATTTGTCATATGGGAGCTTGCTGTTGGTACATGAATGTACTCTATCACTTTTAGAAAATATTTGATGTCTTTTTGGAGATAGCAAATGTTGTATTTGTGGGCCAAGCGTCTCACCTCTAGAGTTATACAGCTGTTGTAACTTTAATACCATGAACCTTGCACTAAGCAGTGCACTCTTGACCTTTATATCAAGTTGGTGTGAAACAGTATAGCTATTAACTTCTCTACCTTATAGTTCACTCAACTCACAAAGTCCAAAACAATTGTGCGTACTTCTATGAATACATAGGAGATTACTTTATAGCAGTGGAATCACACAAAATTGTGTGCAGTTGATTCTTCTGTAATGTAGTGATTACGAACTTCTAAATTTCTCTCCACTAGACCATGCATAATGGGACTGTCTTCAGCACATAGTACATCACTTGTTCGTAGCTCTGTTCTCTGTAATGTGTAGTTTAGCATATCTGAAATAGTGTGTATTATTCATGTATTCGTTGGTATAGAATCACCAATTGAAGACAGCTAGATCAGAGGAAGAATCTGCACACAAATCTAATCTTGTGGTGACAGTACTTAAAGTTATCTTCTCTGGATTTTCAACTCCTGAGACAAAACTGTTTGCCCTGTTTTGGTACTACATATTAGTTGTTGTGATTCTGTTGACACACTTCACTGTACTCTTGCAAACGGCAGACTCCGTCGTTGAACATCTAGGCAACTATTTCAGTTGCTCCATTGCTGGCTACAAACCGGAATGTGAAGTTCATAGAAAGAAACTAGAAGATGCATCTCGCTCAACCTACTTCTTAGATTTATGTGCCACAATGCTACTATGCTCTATCACTTTGAGCAACTTAACCTATGTTCTACAATACTATGACATTAAGAAGTTTTTTAGAAGATTTTGCATGTCTAATTCAAAGTAATAAGTAATAATGTACTTTATACATCAGTCAATCAAACATATGTACGATTACAAATTAAACTACATAGTTTTATGAATTCGTTATTACTTTTTATTATATATATATATATTTTTTAATTTTATACCATATCTTCACATATTTAAATATATATACTTGTATATAATTTTGAATTATCTGAGCCATGTCATTACAGTTGTTTTGAATGTGTATAGGTGATTGTGTATTTCTTATCAGCACACTATAGTACATAGTGTGATATTAAATATGTATGATTAGATTGGAGCCCATTTGCAACGTAATAGCTAGGGTGTGGTCACTGGAGTAGTTTAGTGCTGCTGCAATAATATGGATAGTATTGATATAACAAGGTAGTGATATAGCCAATGAGTTATATCAATGTATTCATGATGATGTGAGGGAAGCCAGACATAATAATGGTATTCAGCATTTAATTAAGTTATGTGTTGATGGCTTAGTGGTGGACACATGCCAACCCAAAAGTAAACTGAGGTTTAAGGTTTGTATGAGGTGACAGCCACTAGTCTTATAATTATAGTATATTACTTGTGGTATACATCCATCTTAAATTTTAACTTATATTACAATGAGGATTATGGGCGTCTGGATATGGTGGAATGGAACGGTACTTTGGTAATTTCAATTGGTGTTCACCTCTTTATAAAGACCATTAATTTTACTGTAATGTTTAAATTGCTGCTATCTTGTTGTTTTAGAGTATATCCCATGGGATGGTCTTATTGATCAGTTGTGTGCCACATGCCTGTGATAACTGTAATACAGCAATACCCCCATGCAGAAATAACGTGGCTGTACAAAAATGACATGTCCATGAAACTATGACATAGCTGTATTCCTAATTAATTCTCAGTAACTCTAATTGGCTAGTAATTTAGCCGCCTTTTTTCTCCTCTATACAATTACAGTAGATCTACAGGGAAATAATTAGGAATGCAGTCAGACTGCACAAGTCAATGATAAAGGACCAATAATGATATATAGATTGTTGTAAAGTTTAGTAGCATTCATTTCTTGGCTTCACTAGATATCAGCTCTTTTAGTTGCCAGTTGCTTTTAGTTTTGTGGACACATCCTTTTTTGTATAGCCAAGCTGTTTCGTATGGGATAGCCATTACTGTATTACATCATAAATCAGATATCTTACTCTGGCTTTGCTATAGACATACATGTGGAGCACAATTCATCGATAGGACTGTCTTCTAGGAATACACTCTAAAACAACAATTTAGACATTAAAGTAAAATGGTCTTTGTAAAGAGGTGCTCTTTGTTAGAAGGTGGTCTCTACAAAGAGGTGACCACTAATTGAAATTACCTAAGTACTATTCCATTCCAGTCCACCTTTCCATTCCACTGAATCCAGACGTCCGAGGATTATGTACATGTTTGCCTTGCAAATGTTACAGTTAGTCTCGGCACAAAATTCACCTGAATTGTCGTTATTAAAATTTTTACCATTAACCTACCATCACAGCCATTTCTTGGCCACCACCTTAGATTTCACATCTTTTTTCACCATAGCCTTTCTCAGGGCTGCACTATTTTTTTACAGATTGGCTGTTTTGGATTAGATTTCACTTCTTTTTGTATTTGTATACCCCAAAGCCGGCCTATGGCCGGCTTTAGGACTTTTTAACCTGTCATTTTTTCTTTACTACAGGAAGAAGAAAAGATGAAGCAGGGTGATTTCTCTGTAGCTGACCTCTCTGCAAGGTGATCCTTCTAGCTGATCTCTCTACCGGATGACTTGTTTGTAGCTGAACTCTCTACAGGGTGATTTGTTTGTAGCTGAACTCTCTACAGGGCGATTTGTTTGCAGCTAAATTGCTGAACTCTCTACAATGTAACTTCTTCTAGCTGAACTCTCTACAGGTGGCTTGTTTCTAGCTGAACTCTCTACAGGGTGACTTGTTTGTAGCTGAACTCTCTACAGGGTGATTTGTTTGTAGCTGAACTCTCTACAAGGTAACTTCTTCTAGCTGATCTTTCTACAGGGTGATTTGTTTGTAGCTGAATTCTCTATAGGTGAATTGTTTGCAGCTGAACTCCTTTACATGGTGGTTTCTTTGTAGCTGAACTCTCTATAAAGTGACTTCTTCTAGCTGATCTATCTACAGGACTTGTTTCTAACTGAACTCTCTACAGTGTGATCTGTTCATAGCAGAACTTTTTACTGGGTGATTTGTTTGCAGCTAAACTCTTTGCATGATTGTTTCTTTGTAACTGAACTCTCTACAAGATAACTTCTTCTGGCTGATCTCTCTACAGGGCAATTTGTTTGTAGCTACAGGGTGATTTATTTGAGCTGAACTCTCTACATGACGGCTTCTTTGTAGCTGAACTCTCTATTAGGTACCTTCTTCTAGCTGATCTGACTACAGGGTGACTTGTTTGTAGCTGAATTCCCTACAGAATAACTTACAATGTAATATAACTGAATAAATCATAAATGCAGCTGAATGCTTTATTAGGGTGACTGTTCTATTAGAGTATCTCGATCTCGCATTTGCTGCACGTAGCCTTTCGAATCATAACTCAGTGATTTGTAATCCGATTCTTCTGTACTACTGCAAGGACTTTCTATGATGATTATTCCAGCTACATACTGATTTTCAGCTCGTTGCTCCAAGCGGTTTTCCTGGTAGATACGAAAACTAATAGTTTTTTTATTCATAAAAATCGATCGCATAATTTTGACACAGGTTGGGTTTCGTGTCATATCTCCATGGTCTTTATCCCGATTTCTTTCAAACCACAAAAAGGCACTCCTACGATGGTTACTCCATATACATATCAATGTTCAATTTATTCCTCCAAGGGGTTTACCCTGTAGGCGTGACAGACCTTCGACCTTATTTTACGCAAATAATCGGTAATAACTCCGTGAATGTTCATCGGATTCCTACCAAAGTTGGTACGAAGATCCGCCGTAATGCGCCCTTTAAGTGTGCCAAATTTCAGCCCAATCCGAGCATGCATTCGTGTTTTATGGCGAAATTTGCGAAGTGTGCGAAATAAGAAGATGAAGGAAAGAAAACGAAGAAATTAAAACGAAAGTTTGTTCGCTCGTATCTCGGAAATGGCTGGAGCGATTTTCTTCAAATTTAGTATGTTGACTCCCCTAACTGGGCGGCACGTCTCTAGCAATTTTGGTTCCAATCGGATAAGGGATCACAGAGCTACATAGGTGTGAAAATTGCGTTTTCTTTCTTCCTGTTAATATACTCACGGTGTGGCGCTCCGACTTCTTGGGTCGCGCGACACACTACCGTGTGTCTTGATATCGTGATATGTGACATAAACCTTGGTGATAATGATATAGGGTTTTTCTATATCGTGGCAGCACTAGACTGGAGTGGTTTTATAGTTACATTGTTTTCACATGGACACCCATAAGTGGGTTGAGTAACTAACCCATTTTTCAAACCAGTTATTTCTAGCTGTTCACAAGCAATCATCACGTGATAGTATTCATTGAGTGGTAATTGTCTCTACACACAAACCTCAACTTTATACTTAGCAGACCTGAGGTCAACCTTTGTAGAGTTGAACCCACTTGTATAATACTTCGAGGTTTAGCCTGGAGCCTGGTATGTGCGTGTTATCCTAGGTTGAATGTGGGTTCCACCTGGTATAAAGTGACCAATTAAAAAGTGTGTTATTTGTGACTGTAGCTACTGTACTTGAAATGAGACATACCGATGGCAGAACCAAAGACATCTAACACAAGACGGGGAGACACAGCAAGGGTTAACTGTTGTGAGCCAGTCTTGTACATGCAACTGAACAAGTAGCCAGACTGCCAGACTACTTTTTCTTCTTCCCGTCCCAGTATAATGGGGACATTGGAAACAGTGGAAATTGAAAACTGAAACTGAAAACTGAAACTGAAAAACTGAAACGGAAAAACTGAAACTGAAAAACTAAAATTGGTCAAAACTTCATTATTAACAGGTACCTCTTAACAAAGACCACCTCTATAATAAGACCGCCTCTATAATAAGACTGCCTCTAAAATAAGACCACCTCATTATAGTAGTTATGTCAAGAAATATAGCTAAGGTGTACTCATAATGTAATAAAGTATCAATCAATCAGACAGTACTTAAAAGTTGAAATGACAGCTGCAGGGTTGTACAAAAGGATATACTATCTTATCATGCCAACACCTAAAGTCCATGGTCATGTCACAAATGAAAATGGAGCAATTGCATGCATAATTGAATTTGATAATGGATTTCTCATGAATATTATTGTGCATGATCAGGGCCGCCCAGAGAAATTAAGGGGCCCAGGGCAAAGAGTTAAAGTGGGGCCCTTCACCCAAGTTGTAAGGTGAAGACCAAAAAAAAAAAAAAAAAAAAAAAAAAAAAAAAAAAAAAAAAAAAGGTCACAACCTGCTAGCAATGACAATAACTACCCATCACCAACCATATCTCCTTATCTATAAGCTTGCTACACTGCTCCTCTAAAGAATACTGTGACTGCTCTATTAGAGTATTTAGATCTGACTGCTCTATTAGAGTATATCGATCTTTTAAACAGGTATTCAGGGGGCCCTTCATGTGGCCTCCTGGGGCCCCTTTCAGGCTGGGGCCCGGGGCAAAATGCCCCAGTTGCCCCCCCCCTGTGGGCGGCCCTGTGCATGATTTTTGGAGTTGCATAGTTACAAAATCAACATTAATGATTCTTGACTTTGTGTCTTAATAATTGTTAGGCACACGTAATAAGCATCCTCGAAGATTTAAAAACCTGAGGTGACATCAGTAATTACTGAGGCGCAGGTAATTATTGACAGGTTTTTAAATCCTTGAAGACACCTATCACGAGTGTCTAACTATTACCAAGACACAAAGTCCAAGATCATTAATTTAACTATGCAACTCTTAAATCATGCACAATTCATGAGAAATCCATTATCAAATCCAGTATCAGCAGAGTAATTGTGCATGCAATTACCCCATTTTCATTGTGACATGACCATGGACTTTAGGTCTTGGCATGATAAGATAGTATATCCTTATGTACAACCCTGCAGCTGTCGTTTTAACTTTTAAGTACTGTCTGATTGATTGATACTTTATTACATTATGAGTACACCTAATGGCCTTTTTGTTGGACCTACTTGACATGACTACTACAATGAAGTGGTCTTATTAGAGGCGATCTTATTATACAGGTGGCCTTATTACAGAGGTGGTCTTTATTAAGAGGTACCTGTTAATATGAAGTTTTGACCAATTTTAGTTTTTCAGTTTCAGTTTTCAATTTCCACTGTTTCCAATGTCCCATAATGATGCAAAAAAAGAAAAAGTTGTCTGGATAGCTAGTTCTGTTTAAAGGTGCTTAGCACTTCACTTCCCAATCAGAAAAAATTACTATGAACTTAGCTAGTTGAGAATACAAGTCTACAGACTATTTTTCCAGTATGCTATAGCTATGATAGTTAAAAAATAAGGCAATAAATTAGCTACATACTCAGTTTGCTCTTAGATGATAATATCATTGGTTGAGAGATTGTTCCAGAATTCAGTATGTGGGGGATATCCATCACACTTATGGCTTGGGGATTTAATTTATAAGAATAAGTTAGGACCACATTAACACTGCTACTGTATAAAAGCTTACAATAAAAATGCTGTCAATGCACATGCATTCATCAAGTTGCATACTAGTAATGACACACATGGCTCTATGTCAGATAAACATAACTATATGTGTATGACTTGCAATTGGTCATAACCCTTTTACCAATAACATTTTATCTTGGCAACATAATTGGACCCCTCTGCAGAACTAAACCATAGTGTTTGCTGCACTGTACCAGTATTACATTGCTTGTAGCTGAATTCAGTGACATAGTTTGTTGCTTGCTACTAGTATTAAACCACAGTATAATTATAGTGTCGTGATCTACTTAGAGTTGATCATTTCAATAATGTCGCTGAATTCAGCACTGGGGGAACATCAGCAAAGCAAAGCAAATATCTGACACTTTGACATCTTTAGCAAGTAGACATTAATTTGTTTGGCACTTCTTGATATTTAGGAGAGTTTGTAATACAGTACAATAACAAAGGTCCCTTGTGAACATAGCACTACACACTCAGCAAACACATAATGAATGGCAGCAGAAAGGTTAAACATGCACCTTGCAGCATTTGAATAATCTTTTATGCTTCTTCCACCCTTTAGCTTATTAAGCTGGGGTCAAACATTTTCAACCCACCAAATCAAGTAATGTACCTCTGACAACACCTATAGGGTTACCATACTACACATGTGTGTATAGTCCTTCCGGATGGCCCCCTTAAACCATCTTCATGTAAATCAATCCCCCCTTAAACCATCTTCATGTAAATCAAAGTCCATGGACACTGAGTAGCAGGGTACTAGTAGCTACCAAAGTAGTACAGTAGAATCTCGATTATCCGAGCAGTATAAGTTACTGCTCTATTAAAGTATTTCGTCATTAGGTGAACGTTCTATTAGAGTAAGTGTATATTCTTTGAACAGAACTCTATAAATAAATGGGTTACATTTATCCAAATAAATTCACTTTAATATCTGAACACTTTAAGATAGAACTGGCACACAGGCATTCAGATAATGGAGATCTAGTAAGTGGTCACCCTACCTAATACACCGGAGATTTGGTGCAAATATGTCACATCGTATCTATATATGTAGTGCAAAACTATTTTTGATATTCACACCTGAGAGGTATAATTAAGGTTACGGTATAGTCACGGGCAATCATTCAAAATTTTGAATGCCTATCGATATTTTTTGAGAAGCCCATGAAACCAGTCTAGCAGTGTGAAAAGTTTTAAATGAAGGTGAAGCCCTTCATATTTAATGTTTTTATGTAGCTACAGTGTAGTTTGAGGCAGGTGGAACACTACAATTTGTTGTAGTAACACAAGTAAGCCAGCCCGTACATCGCTCAGCTCCAGCTGTCACTACCTTGTTTTTCCGCCGCCAAATACAGCAAAAGCTGTAGGCTCTATTGGCTTTTCTGGGGCATAGTGATACTGTATATTAAATTTGTTAGGTCCTGTGGAAGCGTTTTTGGCATGTTTCTCCCCAGTGACCGGATACAAGCCTTCAAAGAGCTTGTTTCACCCGAAAAAACTACTAAAAGTTCAATAAAACGTCTATACTACCAGTAACTTAAAAATCGCTTCCACAGGACCTAGATATTATAGTTGTTTAGCCACTCGTGTTGAAATTATTAGGATTCAGTAATCTGTTAGTCTGGTTTTTGGCGGCGCGTTTTTATAAAACATCGCTCTATTGTAGACCACACACCCAAGAACAGTCGTTGTTCTGTAGTAAAAACAAACAAGCACAATTAGTTGTATTGCTAACACAACACAGTTGTTGAAGGTTTTGTAATTTGTTCCGCCCACGCATTTAAAACTATTCCGTAACCTTAAGATATATGAAATGACCATGGGCATGCTACTGGCACTGTGTATTATTCTACAGAAAAATGTATTGTCTATAATTATATTCTGCTCATCTATAGATACCCTAATACAGCAGTCACCTTAAAACAATAAATGTAACATTAAAAATTATACTGTGATAAATTACTGAACCATATTAAATTTTTAATGGATCTAAAATTTTCTGGAGGAGGGGGGTGGCATACTTCACACACCATTATTATAGGTGGCCCAACATTCTTAACTGCCTCAAGCCCACTAAATTCTCAGTGTGCTCTGAATTCTGGACATACTGTGGATATTCAAGAGCATCTCATCAATCATTTGCAGTTTTGTTTCAAGGAGTGGTGAGCTTTATTTGCTTATGCTGGTGAAGAGCCCTATGTAAACCTAGACCCTGCACAACATGCAAGTAGAAGGTATATTTGACTAGGAGTTTGAATTGATCAAATCTGGCAGTAGGGGTCTTGGGGCACACGCTGTAGCCTCTTAGTATTAAGGGTGTTTGAAAATTTCATAGAATAAATGTTTTAGTTGCAGTAGTCAAGTACATACTATACTGAAATTACAACTTATATTATTTTTAGCTATTTTCAGAATGGTTTTCAAAAGTACCAATAAAGAATTACATAATATATAGACACAACTTCAAGGAGCTGATATGGCAGGATGTGTGACAAAATGACGAGATATCAATGCGCACATGTCAAGAAGATGTTTATTTCTAGCTCACATTTTCTCTTTATATAAAATTTTAATAAAATTGTTTCGGATGTTCTATTAAAGCATTTTGACTGTAGCAGCTTCTAATCTTTGTTCTTAAATAAATTTTACCATTAATACACTGTTAAAATGAAGAGTAACCACAACTCTCAAGGAGTTCCCAGTGTAGGGAGGATTTAACACCCCTGGAGAGTAACCATTACTCCAAAGGAGTAACTGGGGAGTAACACATGCTCTGAAGGTGGTGTCACTTACTCTTCAGAGTAATGGTTATTCTCTTCAGAGTGTTGGTTACTCTCCATGAGGTGTTAAATCCTTACTACACTGGGAACTCTCAGAGTGGTGGTTACTCTTTATTTTTAACAGTGTACTTAGAACAAATTTGCCATGCCCTTCTCTTTCTATCTCTTCATTGTTACAGTAACACAATTTATAAGCCCAAGATGCAATTATATCCAGTGTATAGCTTCTACTATCTTCCTAGTTAGTACATAGTGAAATATTTGAAGAGGTTTGTGCTTCTTATTAATCTGCCATTGCCATTTAATCTTCAGATACTCTAGCTGCACGCACAGTCATTATTTTATCACATGCCACCATAAAGTCTAAGGGTGTGAAATTTTCAGTGCAAAAAAAAATTTAGGGGATTGCTACAGTAGATTAATATTTTTTTTGGAAAAATGTGTTGACTAACATACATGATACATGCAAGTTTACTAGCATTGCAAATTTGTGATCTTGCTCAACCTCTTTCTCATGAAATACTTATAATCTATGCAGCTCTTCTGTGCTCCATTTGATCTCTACCTATGTACTGCAATATCTTGATTGTGAATTCTTTGTGCACAAAGTACATACAAAAAGGGGGGAATGCGGTGTAAAGTTGTTACAACAATTCTGTTCTTACAAAAAAATTATCTTAGACATTAATTTGTGTTTCTAAACTTTCAATTATCCTCCACCTAATTGATATTGCTACTCTGACAGTTTAAATGCAGTAAAATATTAAATTGATTACTTTAGAATACAAAAAACCTAAATATATATGCGATAAATCTTTCTTCAGTGTACAGTAAAAAATTTCAACAAAAACTTCTTCACTTCGTAATATTGTAATACATACACTAAATTGCTCAGTGTAACAGAGCACAATAACATTGTAGAGATCAGATCCAGGACATAACCTGCAAGTGTGATATCATTTAACTTCTCCCTATAAATCTCACATTCAGGTTTGTAACCAGCAATGGAACATCTGAAGTATTCATAAAAATAATCTGCTCTTGTACTTGCCTGTTGTAGTACCACAGTGAAGTATGCTGATAGTATGACAACTACTAAAATGTAATACCAGAAAAGGAAGAATAGTTTTGTTTCAGGAGTGGAAGAAAAGCCAGTGCAGAAACTCTTTAATACTGTTAAGAAAGTACTTGACTTGGGTGATGATTTTTCCTCTGATCTGGCTGTATTTAACTGGTGATTCTGTAAAATTAAAGACTTGATGTGTATTATTTTAATGGTCTTCTGTAGCATTTTACTACCACAACAACGTTACTACGTACCGAGTAAACATTTTATTCTATTTGTGCACTATGTCATTAAAATTTTTTTTGACAATAATAAAAAATCATTATCACAAACAATCAAAAACGGCTATATTAAGGCGAAGAGCGGCAACCATGCAAACACAAAACAGCTGAGCACATTAAAGAAAATCCAATATGGCATCGAATCCAGCAAAGCGTGTGACTGTAGGACTTCCCTTGGCGGGTGGAAATGCATGAAGCCAACTTCTTAAGGACAACATCAGCAGTTGGTCCACAGCCACCAGCAGCTGAAAAGACAAGTGGTGAGAAACATCCCATCTCCACATCACGCACCCGCTGGTCATAAGCCCTTCTCTTTTGCTGCTCATTATGGGGATAATAAGTTGACACTGGTTCTGATTGATAAGATGGGGCATAGGGATTGAATACACGTACATCAAAGTAGGCACGTTGATGTAGAATACTCCTAAAACAATGAGCAGCAATATCCAAGCGAGCACCATCATCTGCAACAGCACTACAATAAGATAGGCTCTCACTAGTCAAAGGTTGAAGGCCAGGCTCAATGCAAACATCATGACAAATCTCCTTTAGCAAATGAGCAATAGAATCACAGATTTCATTATGACGGGCAAATAAGAATCTTTCCGAGGACAACTTAAGGCATGCTCAACAATAAAGGAGACACCACACATGTTCTATATGTTATTAAATTGAATATAAATACCATTGGTATGGATGTATGGATATCTAGGCAAAGTTTCCTAACAAGAGCTTCTCCCTTCTACCTCAGCCTTAGTCTATGTAATTATACCACGTAAATGGATTTGGAGCCACAGTCATGAATTTTAAGGAAATAAACCTATTCTATCTCGTACAATGAGCAAATATAGAGATATTTACAAAACTATTATGTTGTATACTGATATAATAATTATTATATCAGCCCCTGGAATTAATCACAGGTACCATAATATTACAGTATATATAATGTAAGGGAGTGGTGAAATGATGTACTTAGACTCTATTTAGGCTGTTTTGGGTGGGTAATAAATCTCATATACTCCACCTTGTTTTCTAATATACTCCACGCTTTCAGGCACAATATAACATATGTTCAAAATCTAGGTTTATCCAATCAGTATGCATTGTTCACGTGCAGTGATTTAACGAGCACTATTATTTTGTCACATGAGGACGCATAGTTGCCATGGTGCTAGTATTATCGCAAGAAAACCAGCCGCTTTTGCCGAGCCTACAGCAATAACAGCCGTGAATGAGGTAAGTAATCTGAGTGTAATGTGAAATAGAGTCTAAAGCAGTTATACGGGCACAATGTGGAGTCTATGAAATTTATAAACCTGAAGGCCCGGGCTGTAGCGCACGAGCGAAGCGAGGGCGCTACAGCCCGGGCCTTCAGGTTTATAAATTTCATAGACTCCACATTGTGCCTGTATAACTATTATTTAGCTTTGCATGTATATATAGTTTCATATGGGTTTACGAGTTGACTTTATTGTGTTGCAAACTAAATTGAGGCTGCATGGATTTTCAAAGACTGGGCTAAAAAACCAACCTAAATTAAAGCTAAAATCATTCAGTTTATAAAATTTTAATGTTTATTTTGTGAAATTAGTCTTAGAGTAATGCTTAAAACATTCAGTAAAAATGTATATTTTGTGAAATTAGTTTTAGAGTATGTAGCTATCATACAGTATGGTAGTTATGTTATATAAGGGATCACAGAGGTTTGGGTCTTTCTGGCCAAAAAATCACTCAAAAACCAGCTTCACAATACATCCTGATGCATTGGCAGTATTGTATGGTTAGGTATAACCAAGCCCAAAATTGCCTTCAGTACAACCCTAAATGCTTCCAATAGACTGTTACAAAATTCTTTTAAAAATTATTCAATGGAATTTTCTACAGACTAACTGCCTACCTGCCTGCCTTCAGGCAAGTGTAAAACAATAATGGTAGGCCTGATTTTTTAACTGTTGGATGTCGCTTCATCCCATGACGTGTCTTTTGACATACCACAGTATGTACAATGCACGTATCATGGACTTACCTTTGCCCAATTGTCCTCCTTTGTGTCCCATTTCTTTCTGCTGACTGCCCAAGGTGTTGATTCGCGGTAGTGCGATGTATGGCTAAACGGAATCGTTCATATTTTCTATGGAAATTGGATTGATTGCAGATATGCATTTGATACTGTTCTTCATTTGTAGTGCTGTGTAACAAGCTGAGCTGAAAGCAAAGCGTAATGACCACTTCACGTTTGAGTCGGTAGTATTGATAATTGACGCATGAGTTTAGATGAAAACAGTAACTCTGGTGCCATCCTTTTCTTTGATGAGGTATGCACAGGCTCACCAGTAGTAATAATGTTACAAAAAAGTAAACTAACAGTATAATTAGGAATTCTAAGTTTGATTAGGGATCATAGAAAAAAGTAGGGAAACAAGGGAGGCCACCAAAATACTATAGTGAACATTTAATCCCTAATTTAGTCATGGATATAGGGATTAAATGTTCACTAGTATATCTGCAGGTGTAAACGACCTCCCTTGCGTCACTACTTTTTTCTGTGATCCCTAACCAAACTTATAATTCCTAATTTTTCCTTATATTTGTATAAATGATAAGATGTACTGTATACACGTTAGCAAAATATTTTAAAGTATTAATTTTGCATATACACACTACAATAAATGCAGATTCAGCAGCTGGCAAGAGGAGGGGCACATCCAGGCTAAAATTAATGCAGATGATTAGTGAAAAGCTTACTAGCTATACTAGGCCTCAGAGATCAAATTATGCTCCAAATTTTTCATCATTATTCTATTCCAAAAAACTCTCATTATACTCATTATTCCCAAAATGTGTCTGGGTTTTGGAAAGTGATCCAAATTGCATATTGGAAGTTTCGGGATATAAAATGAAGAATTCAAGTCAGTATACTTGCCAAGGATAGCAAGCACATGTATGAAATTTACACAAGAGCTACAGCAAAGTAGTTTTACGAGTACTCACAAAGGAGTGGAAGGAGAGGGGGGTGGTGGGGTAGGCAAGAGATACTCATGGAGGCAGACCATGATTGCATGGAGAGAACTTAAACAGCTGTCATGGGCATCTCCAGGAGGGTTTCTAAAGTTTCTGGAAACCAGTCATGTTCAGATTGAGAATTGAGATACTCTAATAGAACAATCAATCACCCTAATAAAGCAGTCACAGTATTTAGAGCAGCAGTGTAGCAAGCTATGTAGCTAGCTATGTAGCTAGCTATGTAGCTAGCTATGTAGCTATAAATAGGGACTTTTTGTACTCTATCAGTGATATTAATCCATAGTTAGTGGAGGGCAGTTATTCTCCGCAGGCAGTTAGCCACCGTTTTTCTTTTGGTCTTCACCAAAAGTCTAGCTACGTATGCTCTTGATCAGAAACCAGTCACTAAAATCCTGGAGTTGCCTATGGCTGTGCATGCACATGAAAGAGGGATTAGCCCCAAATGCTCATGCTGGATCCACCAATGGTGTGTATGCATACTTTTGTGTAACTTACTCGACGTAAAATCCAGAAAGCTGTAAATGACATACTCAATCCAACTGTTGCACCAATGGCAACTGGCAGTTCAAAACTATGAAAGAAAACACTCAGGTTTGCAGGAATGCAGAATTCTGGTGGAAACGTGTTAACTTGGTACTTTGAAGTTCCAACAATAACAGCTCCAGGCAGGGAGCCTAGTATTAGTACAGTGATAACTTCTATTACATGACAAGTTGTAGAATAATCCTGCATAAAATTCTTGGCTTTAATTGGAAAAGCCAGTGCAAACAGTAGGTGTGACAAGTGAAACAACCAAATTCCTATGAAATACAGAATCCCAGCATGTAGGATAAACCCTAAGGAAGATGAAAAAATAGCAGATCATTACACTGTATATACATGTAATCCAGTACGCTATAATTATTTCACAATGTTTAAAATAAATAAATAAACAGGTTCACAATAATACAGTACACCAAGGGCTAGTTGGAAAATGCTAGTTGTGATTGATTTATAGCTGTACATTTCTGTGGTGCAGCTTGCTTTTTCAGTTTGCTAGTTTCATTTATTTACAACTAATCCAAATCCAATTCATGTGATAGTGCGGCCCAAGGATGGAGTTGTTTACAAATCAGATACAAACCTCATGGGTGTGTTATAACTGATTAAGCAGCGTGCGCAGATCAAAGGCGCCCATTTGTAACAGGAAAGGAACAAAAAGGAAAGGCTAATATTGGCTACTGCTGAGCGCCGTGTGCAAGGAACAATTTTATTGTCTTGATGTTCAGTCAATTCATTGATAGCTAGTTTATTCATTGGTAGCATGTTTCCCATGCACCAGTACAAGGTGCCATAATGATGCCAACCACTCCAGCCATCAACTGCTTTATAGATGGGTGTAGGTGAAGTGTCTGATATTAATTGTTCAGTGGTACAGGGCTATAGTCTTGGCTAGCTTAATTTATTGACAAACTAGCGTGTGGTAAACAGATACCAACTCAACCCAGAAGTTGTACCTTCCCATTCATTCAGTGCTGCGTGTTTATTCTTTCCAGAGCGCTTCATCTCCTTGATGTATTAGCCAAATTCATTGCCTTGTATTGTGACTTCCTGGTGATTGATGTCTTTGAACTAATTAGTGGCCAGACTGTATGGCCAAAAGGAGGTACTTAGCTAACTATTATTTACAAACTGATTTATATCTGATTTGTAACCCTGGAAGCAGCCTTTGATCTGCCCACGCACCATACAGTAGGACCGCGATTATCCGAACTTCGATTATCTGAATCCTCGGTTATCCAAACAGTAGTAATTTGTCAACAGGTGTATGTTCTATTAGAGTAATTAAACAGAGTCTGTATATAAATCAACAGGGTTCATTTATCCGAACAAATTCACTTATCTGAACATTTCAGTGATTCAGCTGGCACACAGGTGTTAAGATAATGGAGGTACTACTGTACTACAAATGTATACAATATGCATACCATGCAAAAACACTAAGCCAAGCTGAAAAATGTAGCCTTCAAATACCTGGATGAAAAAGGTTGTAAATCACCAACAAATGGGTGCAATGATGTTAGGCTTTTGAAGGCCGCACCCTTTTTACAACTTGCATGTTTTTGCATGGATTCACTCCTTTCTGTATGTTACCGTATAGCGCAAAATTTTGGCGGTGGAAAACATTGGCGAATTTGGCGAATAATTTTTCCATTCGGCAAAGTTTTACCCTCCAAAGTTTTAGCCTTAATTGTGTCTGGTGCGGCCGCCCCTTCGCATAAAGAGGAACCCGGCTCGAGTCCACTCTATGCGGAGGGGTGACCGCGCCAGTCGCCATGCAGACTAGCTATAGTATAGGTGTTGCGTGAGTTAACGTTAGAATGGCTGGTATTCTGAAATACTTTAAACCTGTGCCGACTCCATCATCGTCTTCTCCGAATCTTCCTGATCCAGATGGGCCGCTCAATAGAAAAATTCCAGCTAAAGCTATTGAATTGGCTAATGCAAAAGTTACAGAGGCGACCAAAGTGCCACGTGGTCGTTCGCCATATTTTTATCTCACACCAGGTCAACGATACGAAGTAGGCAAGCGAGCTGCAGAACATGGCGTAACAGCTACTCTAAGGTATTATGCTGAGAAATATCCGAAACTTCCTCTCAAAGAAACCACAGCAAGACGCTTGAAAGATTTGTACAAGGACACATTGAAACCTAAGGCGAAATCAAAGAAGGCCAAGCCGAAAGATGAGGGCTCCGATGTAGCCTCGGAAAATTCTGATGAAGAGCCCACGAAAGAGACAGAACCAGAAGAGGTAAAAGAATTGCCTCGTAAGAAAACAGGGCGGCCTTTGCTGCTAGGGGCTGATATAGACACCCAAGTACAGGAATACATCAAAGATGTAAGGAGGCGGGGCTTAGCCGTTAATACTTCTGTAGTCATTGGCAGTGCACAAGGTATTTTGTTGTACAAAGATGCAAATCTTCTTGCAGATAATGAAAAAGGAGCTGAAATTGAGTTATCAAAGGACTGGGCAAAATATTTACTGAAGCGGATGGGGTTTGTGAAGAGAAAAGCCTGCAGTAAAGCTAAAGTTGATGTTGAACGGTTCAAAGAAGTGAAAGAGGATTTCCTGTTAGACGTTAAGAACATCGTTGCCATGGATGACATTCCTGCAGAGCTTGTGATTAACTTTGATCAGACTGCTCTTAATTATGTACCAGTTACTCCCTGGACAATGGAAAAGCAAGGAGCAAAAAGAGTTGAGGTAGTGGCTAAGGATGATAAACGGCAGATTACTGCAGTATTTGCTGGGTCAATGTCAGGAGATTTCTTGCCACCTCAATTAATTTATGAAGGTAAAACGACTCGATGTCTGCCTCAATATAAATTTCCTTCCTCGTGGCACATAACCCATTCAGATAACCATTGGTCCAATGAATTCACAATGAAAGAGTATGTTGAGAAGATTTTGGTACCTTATATAAACAGAAAACGAGCTGAACTGAATTTATCATCCAACCAACCTGCATTGCTCATTTTTGATAATTTCAAAGCACAGACCACTTCTTCTATGCTTAAACTGCTTGACAGTTACACAATCAATGTTGCTTTGCTCCCTGCAAATTGCACGGACAGATTACAACCACTTGATTTAAGTGTCAATAAGGCAGCAAAGGATTTCTTGCGCTCCAGGTTCCAAGATTGGTATGCTAAGCAGCTGTGTTCTCAGCTACAGGAAGAGTCAGAAACGCAAGCAGTAGATTTGAAACTATCCACAGTTAAGCCATTAAGTGCTGGATGGATTGAGTCCATGTACAATTACTTCAAGACTAAGCCTGAAATAATAAAGAATGGGTTCAAAGAAGCTGGGATCACTAACTACTTGACGTCTGCAGATTCTGTTGCACCAAACACTGCTTATAGTGCCTAGCATATAATGACATTCTGCTGTAACTTTAATCTGATTAGTTTCAATTTGATTATATACTAATGACAATCAATTGACATGTATAACTAGTGTAGTTTGGTCACAGTGTAAATAGATTAAGACTGAAATTATTTACAATATACTACAACTCAGTATCTAAAGTGTTCTGCCAACATTACGTACGTGGGAATGGGGAAATACGATGCTTGTTAAAGCAGTTGATCAAATGTGCTCTCATTGATTCTTGCTTCAGCTGTAATTTGCTTAAATTTATCCCAAATGCAAGAGCTGTTGCAAAAGCTATGGCAAAAATCCCACAGTCAGTCCCTCCCTTCTGTTTTTGGGACTGCGAGACTGTTATCTTGAGCTTCTCTGACCCTACCTGGAACAGATTAGCAATCACATGTTCTGTTTCCTTGTCACAGTATTGAAATAATGAATCATAAACTCTGACTTCACCAAGCTGACAATTCAATGTTGTGGCAACTATCCAATGGCGTCTGCCTTTACAATGTATGATCTGGACTTTGTTCCTGACTAAACTTTCAGTCATTTGTAACCGTCTGTCTTGGTATAATGTCGACACTAAACCATTCAGTTCCGAAAACTGTTCTTTCAATAGTTGCTGTGCAAAATTAATCTCAATATCACACAACTCTTCTCCCATTATGATTCTTTCTGTGTCAATACACTTAACCCTTTTCCTCAGAGGTGGCGCTTCTTCTGGACCTTCATTATGCTGCTCAGGTACAATTACAACAGGTAATTCGCAAGGTTGCTCTGAGGAAACCACAAGTTCCTGTCCTTGATTTGCAGCTGCAGGCAATGCTTGTTGATTGGTAGGTCGAGTAGGTGCACAAACTTCAAACACTTCCACTGACAGTGTGGACTGGATCAGTTTCTTAGCTTTCTGGCATTCATCGGCGTTAACGGACTTGAAGATTAATTTACAAGGTATTTCTAGACCACCCTGAGGCAAATCCGAGGAGTACCTTCGAACTCCATTAATTATACAAATGAGCAATCCACCTCTCCTAATAAATAACGAGCAAATCGTCGATATTCTTCTTGGCACATGACCTACAATTCGGTCACTTCCTCCTATTGCTTTCTTCACGGCCACAGCATACGGATCGTGACTGTTGCCAGGCTCACGCTCACATCCAAGTTCCTCGCCAATTATTGGATCATTCCATATTAGTTGGTATTCATGGTATCCGCGTATCATAGATTCCACAGAAAATATGAAGTCGAAACCCGCCATGCGGATGCTGCAGGATCAGTTGAGCCAATCACACACTCTATTTACTTCCCACCGTCACGTTACAGTCCCAGCTACATGACCTGTAAGGATATGAATTTAATATAGCTATAGTTATATTCATAGAGGCACAAAGGTTGTGCACAGCTGTTATAGTTTTGATACAGACTAGACCTCGCGGCTCGCGGAGCGAGGGTGTGGCTATACCACACTATAATATGCGTTGGAGTTCAGGTTCTCCGTTCGGTGTAGTGAATGTTACGGAGAATTTGGCCAGGCTCGACTGTTTCGCTAATGTTTTACACTTGGATAGTCAGTGGAGCATTTCGCCAAAGTTTTTTTCGCCAATACCATTTTTTGACGATTCGCCAAAGTTTTACGCCACCAATGTTTTGCGCTATACGGTATACGTATAGTATATTTGAAAGCTGACCCGTTTTAATAAAACACAACACTCATAGAATGCTCTAAACATCTAGATTTGATTATGAAATTATGAACTCAGTAAAATTAATTTTAACCACATGCAGAAATTTTATTTAGTAGAAATGAAGTGAGCTAAACAGTTGCAATTGACAGCAGTGGTTTAGTGGTGAAGGGTTTGGGAATTAGATGTGGAGGTCCATACCTTGTACAACTTTTTCAACAATTTTCATGCACTTTTTTTCAAGTTCTCAATAACTGTTCTATTAGAATAGTTCGACCCCTGATTTAGACCAGGTTGGGTTTCTCCTTGAAACTCTGTAACTGTCACTAGGCATGACAAAATATTGATCCTTTTGATGAAAATAATCATCCATAGCTCTGTGAATGTTAACCAGATTCTTACCAAACTTTGTATGTATACTTCCTTAATACATCCTTACTGTGCACCAAATTTCAAGGTGAATTAGCATTTTATCATGGCTTTTGTGAAGTCTACAAAAAAATATCTCTGTCATCCCGTACAGATTGGTTAGCTACACACAGCTCTGTGTATGCTATCAAGACCTGTGAGGAGGCTTAAAACCTGTGAATACACAGTGGCGGTGGAAGGGAGGAGGTGGTGGGGGAGCTACAGGGGCTAAAGCCCCAACTTTCAAAAAGCAGGGGGCCAATAAATGTGTTTTATGATGTCTTAAATCATATCACGTGATCAACATGGTATATGCTTGTAGTAGTACTACTCACCTTGTACTTGACAATATCCAGTTGGAGATCTAATTGCCTCCAGTAAATTGCGATCAGAGCAAAGAAATTTTGAATAACCAATTAATAATGGTATTATAAGGAATATCACTGCAGGAAGATATGAGAGCAGTTAAAATGTGGCATGGTTGTAAAACTAATAAATAAATAAATAAATAAAACTTCAATATAATCATTATAGCATAGGGTATGCACAGTGGGCACCTACGTACATACACAGGAGTGGATCCAGGGTTGACAAAGGCAGGGTAGTAAGTATATGAAGCATGGGGCCTGTGGGTCACAGCTCCCAGAAGCTAAAGGTACTTAATATATAAATTATGTTTCAGGACTGAAATTTTTATGTAGAGCAGTTTGATGCACAAAATTAATATATATGTAAATAATATACTCGGAGAATTCTTAGGTGCTATACATGTGGTGTCTATTAGAGTATTTGACTGACTACTCTATTAGTGTATCGTGATCCTCGATCTTAAAAGTTTTGCTGTATTTTTGGGATTTGTGTGTGTGTGTGTGTGTGTGGTGTGTGTGTGGTGTGTGTGTGTGCGTGTGTGTGTGTGTGTGTGTGTGTGTGTGTGTGTGTGTGTGTGTGTGTGTGTGTGTGTGTGTGTGTGTGTAGGGGGAGGGCACAGTCCCACTGTGCCTCCCCTTAGATCCATCATTGGTGCATGCATATATTCATGTATAGTCCTGGTTGATTTATACAAGTGTCAATCAGCTTATATATTAAATAACCAAGATGAGACACAGAAAAATTAAGGAAGGTACTGTACATTTTAGATATCATGTTTGTAAACAATCAATACAACAGTCTTTACAAGATAACATCACTCTTTTACACAACAACAAAAAATCTGTGTAGCATTTTTGTAGCAATGATCATGACTATAGTAATTGCTGTAGCCTAGTTTCCAAGACTACGCAATGCACATGTGTTCATGCATCTTACTTGGAAATTACCTATTATGTGTAAGGACATACACACACATATATTATACACATACACAAAGTATATATATATATATATATATATACAAACATGGATTTTTTAAACTTACAAACTGAAACAACCATGACAGTATTATAAACGATGTAAATTTGAGGAAACACAAACCTGTAGAGTGCAAAAATTATGCATTAAAATCACTGATATTATTTTAACATTGTTACCACAAGATGCCATTACATGCTTTTATTTGAAACAAATGATAAAAACATCCTATTAGCACTAAAAAGGTGATGCCACAGAGCAGTACTTATGTAGTGTTTTTGAAAATTGCTAACAATATTAATGATCTACACATATGACATTATGAACAATATTTAAAAACACAATATATTAGCCTTTTACTGAGTGTAAGTATTCACCTGTGCCTGTATATTTACAAGTACTTGCATAAAATGCTTCTGGAAATTTTATCCCCACTGTGCTGTTCAATGTCACTATCGTGCTTGCATTATATGCCGAAAATATTCACAACTATATTTTCACATTCATGCATGAATACTGTATTAATTAAATATAATTTAAGGTATTAACTTCAAGACATTGTAATACTAATGATGCTCTTAAAGTCCTTTTCACATTACAGTCGCAGACCATTTCACATTACAGTCGCAGACCATTTCACACCTGAGCCAGATCGATCATAATGCATATTCAATCCGGTTATACATCAATCCACCTCGAGAGAGGTGAATCGGCAAGACTTATTACACATTAGCTCAATTAACAAGGGGGAGCCGTACAGTCTCCAGATATATATCTTGCCCAAAGCATGGCTATTGTGCCATACTATAGCGATGGCATACCTAGTATTATACTTGGCTTGCAGAAGTGATACGGTGACCATGAGTGAGTGTCGAAAGAATAGTGTACCATTCTGAAATCATTGTGCCCGGTACAGGTTTCCTCATAAGAACTATCCAGCTAGTTTCTTGGCACCCAACGTTTTGTAAGTGATACTAACAACATTCCTTGTTACGAATACTTTCGACTCCAAGGAATATGAAGAAGGTAGCTCTTACAATGACCAATGCCATTTAAATTTTCATTACAAATCAATTAATTAATTAATTCACGTGTTATGAAAGTGAATTGAATTCAGTTGCTGCACACATAGTGTGAAATTAGTCAGGTTCACTATGTCAAAAAAAAACACTTCGTTCAAAGTTTATGGGGATTAGCAAACCTATACATTTTTGGAAAGCTTAGAGTATGAGGAATCTGAAAATCAATTACATTTGCACAGATTCCTGCAAGGTCAGCTTTTTTTAAATTCCAAAGTGACAGCTAATAAAATAAGAAAATTATATCAAGTTTAGTTTGACATAAAATTTAATAAATGAACTCAACAAATTCTCTAGTTGTCTAGTGACATTTTTACACCTCTATTCATTAGAGATGAGACAGTTAATCATGAATAATTGAAAGTTTTTACAAAGGGAATAGAAGAACATCTATTATACTGCAATAATTTCAGGAATAATATATAGTGAACAAATATTCTGGGTATAACTGGTGCAAAGTAGCTGCGTATAACTAGTGCAAAGTATAATTTGACTTCTACTAAAACGTTCAAACTGAAAAAAAAGCTGAAAATTTAGATACTCTAATAAAGCAGTCACTTATATCAAGACACACGATAGTGTGTCGTGCGGCCCAAGAAGCCGGCGCGCCACACCGTGAGTATATTAACAGGAAGAAAGAAAACGCAATTTTCACACCTATGTAGCTCTGTGATCTGTCACGGAAATATCGGTCCGAGTAAATTCGGTCCGGCTGGACCGATTTTGGATACCAAAACTGGTCCGGCCGGACCAAATTTGGTTGACCAAGTTTAATCCAGCCGGACCATTTTTGGCATCCAAAATTGGTCCGGCCTGATTAAAATTGGTCCGGCCCAAACTTGGTTGGCCACATGCACTGGACCCTAGACCACTTGGACCAACTATAGTTTTGGTTAGTCCGCGGGTGTACCAGGCATTGTGTGGACAGGTCTGTGAAACGGCTACTCTAGGAAACACTACCACTCGTGTTACATCTCACTATTAATCTCCCATTACAAGTACATGAAACCTTACAACCACAATCATTACCTATATGTGTCAATTACAGGAGATCATGTGTAGTGCATGCATAAGTCTGCGTGTACTATCAGTGTTACAGGTCGGTCCATGCTAAGTTTTTTTGTGACGGATCACTGCAGCCGACTTAGCCTGGAAACTATATAATGAGTAGTGTAGTTTCGTTTCCCAACTTGATTTAGCTACGGAAAGTGCATATTACAGTAGTACAGAAACTATTCTATGCCGTAGCTATATATGCAGCTGAACACACACTACACAGTCGCAAAATTAATGCTGTTTTAATTTAAAGCAGTGTGAGATGATAAAAGTCCTGCATTCTTCTTCTCCATGTCAGTAGCTAGCTGTCCAAGTGGGAACTAGAGGTTTTCTTCCGGCATCAGTACATCAACTCAAATGCATGGTCAATACTACATGGACTCATGGTGTGCATGCAATGTTGCATGCAAAAACACACATTAGCAGAAATTCTTGAACGCTCTATTAGAGAGTTTTATTATAGTAATTTTGTGGATTTCAGTTAATTGAAAGTAAACCAGTAGCTTACTATACCACGATCCATTAGAAGACTACAAAATGCACCATAAGTGGTAATAAATTCATTGGTGGTATGAATCACGTTAAGAAAATCTTCGGCGATAGGTATTTACCACACATGACCACGAATGTCGCCGAAAGCCATATGAACACGCTTAGCATTTCTAAGGATTTAATTAAGCAGACATACCATAATGAACCACCACTCAAGGATCCACTGAATACTGAAGTTAGATCTACAACTATACTGGAGATGCAAGTTGAATTACGACAAAACTCCCTAATAGAGTAGTCACCGCATTTCTGCTAATGAGGTATCAAGGTATTCTTTTATGACTATATATTCATAGCTAATTTTTGTTTATTGCATCTAATTTATGTATGTATATGTATGTGGTTGGGTGGGTGTACAGGCTTCTAAGCCTCAACCCAAATCACATCATAATCACATCATTCTTCCCAAGTATGTTTTTATATGCTCAATAAACTTCACAAGCATCATCGGCTCTGCAGTGTTTGGTTGAATCTTTCATCCAGCCTGTTAGTGTTGATTATGACAAACAACTATAGCAACATGGCGGAAATCACTGATGGTGGACAATATATAAAATCTATCAGTCATTAAAACATGTCTTATCTTCAACTTCTGCATATAGCTCAGAATTTAATTTGTTAATTCTGACCCTTGGTCAGTTCTTTATTAATCTGGGAATACCCATGCGCACATTGTCATAAACAGCTACACATATCATCTCAGGGACTGATCCAGAGGGGGTGGATGGGGTGGCTAGCCACCCACCATGCATGGCCTTGCAGCCACTCAGATTTGCATTATTTAATAATGCCAAATATTACTGATCATGAACACTCTTTCGTTATATCAATATAAACTAAATCCCTGCATTGCATCAGATTCCAATGCTAGCTGGCTATAACCTTACAGTAGATGGTAGCAGTATAGCTACATGAATTTATCTATGCCGGATCATGGGCAGTATTAACTATCACCAGGCAGAGGACTTCTTGAAGGAAATAATATTATGGGGTCTGCTTTAGGATTGAGTCAATTTTACTTTTATGTCTGCAGCAATTCACCCTAAAATGTGGAATAATGCGACTGCCTCAAACTTTTAAGTTGGCTAAGTAGTGAAAAACATACTGAGAATATTATAGCTGTAACCTTTAAGGTGATGTTTCTTCTTGTGGGGCATGTCATTAGTAGGAGATGATAGTTCACATTTAGTTATTCAATGGAGTAAATCTAAACTATCATCTACATATCACACATGACAGAGGAATGTGCAGTATGTGCACAGGTGTTACAGATGTATTACACTTTGTCTTAACCATACATTACATTAGGCTAGGCAAACTTGATTACTAGTTTCTCATCCACAAAAATCAGTTCAGATTTCCATGTGGGTGGGAGGTCATTTTCATTATTCATTAGTAAAGACAATACTCCAAATCAAGCTGTCTGTTATAAAGGTTAACTAAAACCTTTAAGAACTATTACTTACGTATTAGCTACCACCTTTTCTGAGGTGCAAGTGACATTTGCTGTGCTGTAAAATGATAACCAGCCTTCCTAACATCAAAATACGTATGCACGTGATTGATAACAGCAATAATGAAATTAGAGGTAGTGGGGTAAAAAGGGATGTGGGTGGGGATGAGAAACAATTAATCAAGTTTTCCCGGCCTTATTATGTTCACAAGGGCATGCTACTAGCTATGTGCTTCACTGTACTAGCTATAGATGATAATATTGTCAGCCCTTCCTCCCTGATGTAACTACCAAGGCATTCAATACCCTCATCTTAAAATCTTGGCCAGCCACCTACCTTGGTTTATTTCTGGATCAGTGTCTGCATCTCCTATTGGTATATATATGTGCACAGGTGAAAATTAGTAAAATTTTAAAGCTGGTTAAGTAGTGAAAAGCATACAGGGAATATTATAGCTATAACTTTTAAAGAATGTTTATACCAGCAGGAACATGTGATCAGTAGGAGATGATACTGAGTTCACATTAAGTTATTTAATGGAGCAAACCTAAGCTATCATCTTCTAGTGACTCCTACATAAGATATCACATACAAAAGAGAGGAATGTACGTGTAGTATGTACACATGCAGGTGTTACAGATGTATTGTTTTAACCATTAGTGTTAACTCATGATCAGACATTATATGTGCATAAGAGCACAGTGCACATGCTACTGTGCATGCGCTTCACTGTACAAGCCAAACAATAACAGTGTCAGCTCTTCCTGATGTAAATAATAAGACATTCAGGACTCTCAACTTAAAATCTGGGCTAGGCTGGGTAGCCACCCACCTTCATTTATTTCTGGATCAGTGCCTGGTGATGAATGTTATAGGTGACTGCTCTATTAGAGTATCTCGATCTTAAGCACCTCCAATGCAGCTAGCTGATCCCATGCATGCAATGATCCGTGCCCTTGTTGGATAACCTTTTAAGCACAAATCCATGTAGTGATAACGTCTGCAATGCTCATTATTCGCGTTCGAGATTGATAAATGAGAATAGCTATAGCTAAGTCGGCTGCAGTGTTCCGTCACAAACAACTTATAACTATGCATCATTGGCTGCATGCGTTAGTAGTCCACCCGGACCCATTTTGGTCGACCAATATTGGTCTGAGTGGCCAGAAGTGCATGTGGCCAACTAGGTTTGGGCCGGACCAATTTTGGTCAGGTCGGACCAATTTCGGATGCTAAAAATGGTCCGGGGGGACTAAATTTGGTCGACTGAAAATGGTCCGGCCGGACCGATTTTTGCCCGGGACCAAACTTTTCGTTACAGATCCCTTTTCCGATTGGAACCAAATTTGCTAGAGACGTGCCGCCCAGTTAGGGGAGTCTACATACCAAATTTGAAGAAAATCGCTCCAGCCATTTCCGAGATACGAGCGAACAAAATTTCGTTTTAATTTCTTCGTTTTTTTCTTCTTCATCTTCTTCATTTCGCACACTTCGCAAATTTCGCCATAAAACACGAATTAGTGCTCGGATTGGGCTGAAATTTGGCACATTTAAAGGACTCATTAAGGCGGATCTCCGTACCAACTTTGGTAGGAATCCGATGAACATCCACGGAGTTATGACCGATTATTTGCGTAAAATAAGGTCGAAGGTCTGTCACGCCTACAGGGTAAACCGCTTGGAGGAATCAGTTGAAAATTGATATGTAGATGGAGCAACCATCGTAGGAGTGCCTTTTTGTGGTTTGAAAGGAATCGGGATAAAGACCATGGAGATATGACACAAAATCCAACCTGTGTCAAAATTACGCGATCGATTTTTATGAATAAAAAAACTATTAGTTTTCGTGTCTACCAGGCAAACCGCTTAGAGCAACGAGCTAAAAATCAGTATGTAGCTGGAATAATCATCATAGAAAGATCTTGCAGTAGTACAGAAGAATCGGATTACAAATCACTGAGTTATGATTCGAAAGGCAACTACGTGCAGCAAATGCGAGATCGAGATACTCTAATAGAACAGTCACCCTAATAAAGCATTCAGCTGCATTCATAATTTACTCAGTTATATTACATTGCAAGTTATTCTGTAGGGAATTCAGCTACAAACAAGTCACCCTGTAGTCAGATCAGCTAGAAGAAGATACCTAATAGAGAGTTCAGCTACAAAGAAGCCATCATGTAGAGAGTTCAGCTCAAATAAATCACCCTGTAGAGAATTCAGCTACAAACAAATTGCCCTGTAGAGAGATCAGCTAGAAGAAGTTACCTTGTAGAGAGTTCAGTTACAAAGAAACAATCGTGCAAAGAGTTTAGCTGCAAACAAATCACCCAGTAGAAAGTTCCGCTATGAACAGATCACACTGTAGAGAGAAACAAGTCATCCTGTAGATAGATCAGCTAGAAGAAGTCACTTTGTAGAGAGTTCAGCTACAAAGAAACTACCATGTAGAGAGATCAGCTGCAAACAAATCACCCTGTAGAAAGATCAGCTAGAAGAAGTTACCTTGTAGAGAGTTCAGCTACAAACAAATCACCCTGTAGAGAGATCAGCTAGAAACAAGTCACCTGTAGAGAGTTCAGCTAGAAGAAGTTACATTGTAGAGAGTTCAGCTACAAAGAAACTACCATGTTTATTTATTTATTTATTTATTTATTTATTAACGCTTTATAGTACACACACACACAAGCATGAGCTTAGGTACACACACAGATACAAGAATTGACAATACATATGGTGTACTAAAGGTCTGTAGGCTTGTTCCTACAGCCAAAAGTAGTAATTATAAAATAATAATAAAAGAACACATGATAAATTGTCTAAAACAGTGTGTAGTTAATCGAGAAATGATCAGTAACACACCGACTACAGGGACAGTGGTAGTGCAGTGTATGGGAGTTAAGGGGGTCAAAGTTATGAATGAAATGATTCCAGAAGTGGGACTTGACTCTGTTCCTGATAGTGTCAATAGACAGATTAACATGTATAGAGTTCAGCAGCAAACAAATTGCCCTGTAGAGAATTCAGCTACAAACAAATCACCCTGTAAAAAGATCAGCTAGAAAAAGTTACCTTGTAGAGAGTTCAGCTACAAACAAATCACCCTGTAGAGGGTTCAGCTACAAACAAGTCACCCTGCAGAGAGTTCAGCTAGAAGAAGTTACATTGTAGAGAGTTCAGCTACAAAGAAACTACCATGTACAGAATTCAGCAGCAAACAAATTGCCCTGTAGAGAATTCAGCTACAGACAAATCACCTTGTAGAAAGATCAGCTAGAAGAAGTTACCTTGTAGAGAGTTCAGCTACAAACAAATCACCCTGTAGAGAGTTCAGCTAGAAACAAGTCACCCTGTAGAGAGTTTAGCTAGAAGAAGTTACATTGTAGAGAGTTCAGCTACAAAGAAACTACCATGTAGAGAGTTCAGCTGCAAACAAATTGCCCTGTAGAGAGTTCAGCTAGAAACAAGTCACCCTGTAGAGAGTTCAGCTAGAAGAAGTTACATTGTAGAGAGTTCAGCTACAAAGAAACTACCATGTAGAGAGTTCAGCTGCAAACAAATTGCCCTGTACAGAATTCAGCTACAAACAAATCACCCTGTAGAAAGATCAGCTAGAAGAAGTTACCTTGTAGAGAATTCAGCTACAAACAAATCACCCTGTAGAGAGTTCAGCTAGAAACAAGTTACACTGTAGAGAGATCAGCTAGAAACAAGTCACCCTGTAGAGAGTTCAGCTAGAAGGAGTCACACTGTAGAGAGTTCAGCTAGAAACAAGTCACCCTGTAGAGAGTTCAGCTAGAAGAAGTTACATTGTAGAGAGTTCAGCTACAAAGAAACTACCATGTAGAGAGTTCAGCTGCAAACAAATTGCCCTGTAGAGAGTTTAGCTAGAAACAAGTCACTCTGTAGAGAGTTCAGCTAGAAGAAGTTACATTGTAGAGAGTTCAGCTACAAAGAAACTACCATGTAGAGAGTTCAGCTGCAAACAAATTGCCCTGTACAGAATTCAGCTACAAACAAATCACCCTGTAGAAAGATCAGATAGAAGAAGTTACCTTGTAGAGAATTCAGCTACAAACAAATCACCCTGTAGAGAGTTCAGCTAGAAACAAGTTACACTGTAGAGAGATCAGCTAGAAACAAGTCACCCTGTAGAGAGTTCAGCTAGAAGAAGTCACATTGTAGAGAGTTCAGCTACAAAGAAACTACCATGTAGAGAGTTCAGCTGCAAACAAATCGCCCTGTAGAGAATTCAGCTACAAACAAATCACCCTGTAGAAAGATCAGCTAGAAGAAGTTACCTTGTAGAGACTTCAGCTACAAAGAAACTACCATGTAGAGAGTTCAGCTGCAAACAAATTGTCCTGTAGAGAGTTTAGCTAGAAACAAGTCACTCTGTAGAGAGTTCAGCTAGAAGAAGTTACATTGTAGAGAGTTCAGCTACAAAGAAACTACCATGTAGAGAGTTCAGCTGCAAACAAATTGCCCTGTACAGAATTCAGCTACAAACAAATCACCCTGTAGAAAGATCAGCTAGAAGAAGTTACCTTGTAGAGAATTCAGCTACAAACAAATCACCCTGTAGAGAGTTCAGCTAGAAACAAGTTACACTGTAGAGAGATCAGCTAGAAACAAGTCACCCTGTAGAGAGTTCAGCTAGAAGGAGTCACACTGTAGAGAGTTCAGCTAGAAACAAGTCACCCTGTAGGGAGATCAGCTAGAAACAAGTCACCCTGTAGAGAGTTCAGCTAGAAGAAGTTACATTGTAGAGAGTTCAGCTACAAAGAAACTACCATGTAGAGAGTTCAGCTGCAAACAAATTGCCCTGTAGAGAATTCAGCTACAAACAAATCACCCTGTAGAGAGTTCAGCTAGAAACAAGTTACACTGTAGAGAGATCAGCTAGAAGAAGTCACATTGTAGAGAGTTCAGCTACAAAGAAACTACCATGTATAGAGAGTTCAGCTGCAAACAAATTGCCCTGTAGAGAATTCAGCTACAAACAAATTACCCTGTAGAAAGATCAGCTAGAAGAAGTTACCTTGTAGAGAGTTCAGCTAGAAACAGGTCGCCCTGTAGAGAGATCAGCTAGAAACAAGCCACCCGTAGGGAGTTCAGCTAGAAGAAGTTACATTGTAGAGAGTTCAGCAGTTTAGCTGCAAACAAATCGCCCTGTAGAGAATTCAGCTACAAACAAATCACCCTGTAGAAAGATCAGCTAGAAGAAATTACCTTGTAGAGAGTTCGGCTACAAACAAATCACCCTGTAGAGAGTTCAGCTACAAACAAGTCATCCGGTAGAGAGATCAGCTAGAAGGATCACCTTGCAGAGAGGTCAGCTACAAAGAAATCACCCTGCTTCATCTTTTCTTCTTCCTGTAGTAAAGAAAAAATGACAGGTTAATAAGCTCTAAAGCCAGCCATAGGCCGGCTTTGGGGTATACAAATACAAAAAGAAGTGAAATCTAATCCAAAACAGCCTAGCTGTAAAAAAAGAGTGCGGCCCTGAGAAAGGCTATGGTGAAAAAAGATGTGAAATCCAAGGTGGCGGCCAAGAAATGGCTGTGATGGTAGGTTAATGGTAAAAATTTTAATAACAAGGATTCAGGTGAATTTGGTGCCGCTTGGTCTTGGCACAAAATTCACCTGAATTGTCGTTATTAAAATTTTTACCATTAACCTACCATCACAGCCATTTCTTGGCCGCCACCTTGGATTTCACATCTTTTTTCACCATAGCCTTTCTCAGGGCCGCACTCTTTTTTTACAGCTTGGCTGTTTTGGATTAGATATATATAAGCAGTCAAATTTTGAGCCCGTGTTTTTTGCTAATGTGCTAACGTATGTTTAGCATAATTAGCACTAGATGAATTTTGAAACAATTTTCATTTTAAAATTACAGTAATTGGAATTAGCTCTCCCCTAAAATGGAAGTTTCCTTTTACACATAAACGATTAGCAACAGTTAATTTACTCTGATCACTAAGAGCAATTTTATGCACCAGATAGACATGCACCAACAAGTTAAAATTGATACACAATCTTTGAAAATTATGTTACTTAACTGTTAATCCAATGAAACTTTGCTTTCCAGTGACAGAATGATTGCATATCACACATCTTTAAATAAGCCATTGTCGATGGAGTGATCCTTATCCAGAAGGTGACAAAAATAAACAAGGACATTTGGCACAGTAATAAAATATCTAGCCAACATGTTTTTAATGACAGGCATAGAAGTAACTGCTCCATGCTAAAATGTTAGTGCTATTGCAACAATTTACCTTTCATAGTTGACGTTGTGTGGTACACATGAAGATTTAAACATACAAGTATAGAAGGAAAAATGTTATATGCTAGTCTTGCCAGATTTAATCATTTCATGTATGTAGCTAATTATTAGACAAACAACTATATAACACCACTATTTCAAGTCTTTTGAGGTAACTAATGAGTCTGAATAGTGGCATGGTACATAAATACTTGTATAGCTAATTAGTAAACACTGAACAATGCAGAAATAACAATATGACTGAGCCAGCATTGCATTTGGCATTCTCTAGCTAATCAGTTGTTTCAAGCAGTGTTTTAGCACATGCATACATGATTGTAATACATACAGCTTTTCATGAAGTTGTATACTAGTCTACATTGTGTGTTTTTGTCAGCAGAAAAATTCTGGTCTTGTAAAGAGCATAAAATCTAATTGGCAAAAACTGTATGATTATATGACCAATTCCAGTTCCAGTATTAGTTCTAGTACTTGATGAAATTTCTTTATAGTTCTAGTTCTGGCTCCAGTTTTGAGGTAAGCAAAATTATAGTTCTAGTTCCAGTCTTAAGGAAAGCAAAATTATTGTTCCAGTTCCAGTTCCAGTTCTAGTTCTAGAACTGGAACTGGAATAAAAAGGGCTAGAACTGTAATTATTTTAGTTCCAATACTGAAAACTGGAACAACACTATTACACAGCCACAGTTGAGCCGTATCACACTATATACTGTGAATTGACACCTTGCATTGTCAGCAAAGAGAACTAGAATACAAAGACAAAGTCAAGCCCATGATGCACATGTATTGTATGTCTGAGGTTGGCAAAATCAAGTCCATATGTCAAGTTATACTTGGATGTCAGTCAGCATAAAATTCTGTTAAGTAGAAAAAATTTAAATGCCATAGAACGAGTTTGGGGTTAGTCTGAAGAAATTTTTGAGTTTGGCTGTGCCTAACCAATGCTGCTAAGCTGTCATGAAGGGAAATTGAGATTGGTTTTAGGGTGATACTTTGAACTGGAAAGCTCCTGCATGATCCCTAATATATAGTATTATCGCACTGTATAATGCATTGAAAACGACAACAGTAACAGTGCTGATGATTTTTAGGCTCATATCTTTAAATTAACTGTATTAACTATTAATACATATACGTATATGTATGTAGATGCATAGCTGTGATGTTTTATACGTATAGCTATATTCTACATCACAATGTTAATAATTCACTTTGTTTCATGCAATAACTATCTGCCAAATTAAGTTTCTTAGCACTTTATAGAGGCTATCAATGGATTCTATATGGGTGTGAGAACATAGAAATAGTGTTTGTTGCAAATAAGAGGCTGACATATGGAGATATTTGCACCATATGAACTGATATTTTCAAACTGCTAATTGACTAACATGTAGGTATCTGTATAAATGTAAGCATTGATTTTCACTGATCTCCATGCTCTCAGCTTTCTAATAATAATTATGTAGGCCATAAATTTTGAGCAAAGTTATCTTTGACATAATTAACTGTGTCAATGCATGCCACAAACTGGTGCAAAAGTACTCTTGGATCTAGTCAGGGTGAAATCATAGTTACCAATTGCTAATTTTCAAAGTTACCTTTTAAAGGAGCATGTTTTACGCACATTACAATTTTTCTTTCAAACCTAGTATTAGGTAATCTCCTGAAATTTATGCCTAACATGAGCACACTAGCTAGGATTTTCACAAAAGTGACTGCTACATTAGAAATATGGACTCAACGTTGACTGCTTTATTGGAATATGTGACTGCTCTATTAGAGTAACTCAATCTTTTGTGCTGTTTTTCGGCTTGAACTGTTTCAGTGGAATCCAAACTTATGCTTTGCACCAGTTATACATAGATCTCATCCATTTAATCTCTCAAGTCTGTTTGCTAAAAATCATTCCTGAGTTTTGCAGCATAATATAGAAGCTCTTCTATTCCATTTGTAAAAATTCTAATTATTCATGATTAACTATCACCTCTAATGAATAGGGATGTGAAAAATGTCACTAGAGAATCCGTTGAGTTCATTATGAACTTTTATGTTAAATTGAAATTGATATACCAGGAATTTTACTTTAGTAGCTACCACTTTGAAATTTAAAAATGCTGTCCTTGCAGAAATCTGTGCAAATACAAACATTGATTTTCAGATTCCTGATCCCCTAAATTTTCCAATAATGTATAGGTATGCTAATCCCCATAAAATTCGAACAAAAGTGAACCTAACTAAATGGTTTGATGCACATCCAATACACTTTCAGTCTGACCACAACTGGATCCACATTCAATGCACATTTAATGTGAAAAGACTTTTAGAGTATTTGACGCAAATCTATACATACCTACCAGTTCATAACATTTAACCAAGAGTCTCTTATTATGGACTCTTGATTTAACTAAGCAGCTTTGCTTACACTTTTCACAGCATCACTGTCTTACAGTTTACCTCAACAAAAGACATAGTATACACAGTTGCTGATCTGGAATTCATATGATCACATCTTTTCAGAATTCTTTACTATTATTTACATAGGCAAGTGAAGCTCTGGCAAAGTTTTAGCTTGAAAGAAGTTCTCTTAAGGCCAATAATGATGTGCATGTGAAAAGCAAAAAATGCTTCTAATACGTTTAGCATATAATTATGTTCCAAGTACATAGACAATTCTAAGAGGGTACAGGAGCACTGGTAGCCCAAGTGAAAAAGGTTTTTTTTTAAATTTGGTTTTAAAATGCTACAGTAAAATTGGCATTGTTAGTTTAAAAAATTGCAAAATTCTAGATGATTGCACTGATAGACTCATTATTCCCCCCAACATTCTGCTTTATATATATGAGACTTTATGCAATGGTCTTACAGCAACATTATATTCCACCTCACAGTATGCCGAATTGCCACTAACCATATAAATCCAATATAGCATTTGTTGTAAAGTACAGTAGAACAACTTGTTATATGTGACTGGATTTGTGAAAAGGGGTCTTCCACACACATCAAATTCTTTGAACTTGAAAGTCATAATTTAGTGTTCAACAGACATAAACCTAAAATTTTGTCTATTCATTAAGCTATGTTGCCTGACCAAATTTAAAGTCAATGACTGATGTTACGAGCCACATCAGAGTTGATAAATTGGATGTGTATGGAAGATCCCTTTATGCATCCCGGTTACATATAACAACAACTGGAGTGTGAGCAATATTAGAGTGGTAGGATTTGCTTGTCCCTTTGCACATGCCTCAACTATATAATAATACTATTGCTACACAAAAATACTAACTATAACAAGAAAGATATTTGCACTAGATATTTATCATTGCTAAACTGATATTATAACCATCTCAACATCAGTAATGTACAAAAAAGTTTGAATGATTGTACATAACCATATAAACTTAGGCTAATTTAAATATGCAAGCATGTAGCCACACAGAATTTCTAACAGCAGTTATAAAGATACTAATGTAGGAGTCTGGAAATGCAGCCTCAGCTACTGAGAGATCTCAAAAAATTACTATTTGATGGTTCAAAATTCAACAAATTGCCATTTTTTCATGTACATTATTTGTGATAGTAACACTATAACTCAGTGCTCTGCTCTGCACAAATGAACATGCACTAACAAAAAAAAAACAGTTACTCAATGTTTCTATCAAGTATGTATCTTGTGCACTAAAGTGATATAAATAAAATACAGGAGGTCAATCCATTTCCCATCACAAGAAAACCACAGGCTAGCAGTACAGGCTGATGTATACACATTAATATTTACATGGTCTGTTAGTTTTCTTTCCCAAGGAAATCCCTGAAATAAAAACTCTGTTTACACATGATATTTATATGAATGCTCTATTAGAGTATATTTATCATGTCCTCTTTATAGATCTTTCAAGGAATTAAGTTCCTGCTATAGCATAATTTACTGTGCTGTAAACTTAAATATATTATTTTAAAAGGGTTTCCTGAAATCCCCCGGATATGTTCTAGAAAGGCAGTACTTTGGACCATTATAATTAGGAATACTACACCTGACCCTACTTTAGTCTATACCTACACCTGAAGATATACTAGTGGACATTAAATCCCTACTTCAATTTATACCCATGACTGAAGTAATCGGGAATTAAATGTCCACTAGTATATCTCCAGGAGTAGTCAACCTCCCTTGTTTCACTACTCTTTATTTGTATGATCCCTAATGGAACTTCTTACTTTTTCCTTATACTTGTTTATTCACCTTTTTGAAACATTATTATGACTGGAGAGCCTGTGCATACCACATTAAAAAGAATAGCACCAGGGTTATGCTTTTTCCTGAATGCACACCCCAAATATTGAAGTGGCTGCTATGCTTTGTTTTCAGCTATGTTACACACAGCGTTATAGTGCAACCAGGCATGTACTTCCAAAAAGTTAAATTTCATGTTTCTGGTTATAACTTGAGACATACACCACACATCTTAATTCTGTTTTTTTTGCACATGGTTATACTCATGTATCTGTACATATTTGTACAAAGGTTACCGCAATTATCTCGCAAATGGTATATTTATGGTTTTTGGTTTTTTTGTATCTAGTTTTATATACTTTTGAGTTTTTCAACAATTTTCTAGTAGATGAAAGGTCTCATCAAGCCTGACAGTTCATAGTACCAGATTTGTAAAAAAATGTTTTTAAAGTAAGTCATGGTGATTTTTGTGATTTTCATAGCGTTTCGAAAAAATGTATCTAGTTTCACATACTTCAAAATTTTTACATATACTCATTATTTTCTGAAAGGAGATAGACATGCCTAAAATTTGTAGTAGGGGTTTTGTAAATTTCTTTTTAGTTTTTGTTTTATGACATCGTAAAGTCAGATTACTGATTTTTCTATGAAATTTGTTGAAAACCACACTTTATAAAAGTACGCTCTGAGACACTGCAAATATGTATAACCACAAAAAAACAAAAAAAATATGAAATACTAATGAGCAAAGCAACTCATGAAAGGATAAAAACATTATAGAATGTATCTAGTGGCATATAGAAATAAATGCGTGGGCGAGTAAGTAAAATAAGTTTGGAGGTTTATGCCCAGTTGCACTATACAAATGAAGACACTATGAGAAGGATCTCTGGAATCATTACAGTCACAATGGAAAACTCAGACAGTTTCCATTACAAACTTAGGGAATTCAAAGTCATCACATGGCACTACTACAAATTGACATCTTGCACTGTCAGCAAAGATAAATGGGACATAAAAGAGGACACCACGAAGCATGTATTGTATGTACTGCAGAAGGCACCTGTTGGGCTGAAGCAACATTGAGCAGTTTAAAAAATCAAGCCTGTAGCCTTAGCCATTATTGAGTTACACTTATCTGAAGGCATCATCAGGTATTCAGTGGAAAATATTTAACTTTTGTAGCAACCTATCGGAGGCATTTCAAGTCATACTGAAGGCACGTTTGGACTTGGTTACCTAACCAGTACTGCCAAGGTACCATAAAGGTGTTGTGAGACTGATTTTAGGGTGGTATTTTGGCCAGAAAAGCCCAAACCTTCATGATCCCTAATATACAGTACTATCGTACTGTATGATGATTAAGGTTCCACAGTAACCCAAATCACCATGTTTAGAGGCATATATAGAAACATATGTAGCATGTATGTAATGAATACACACTTACATTGTTTTCCGGTTAAAAACACAAGCAATCAGAGTAATTATTCCACTAATAATACCAATAACTTCAAACAGGATTGTTAAGGCATTAGAAGTGACTGCAGCATCATGAGATGTTTGGGAAAATTCTGAACACACTGGTAGACACATTGAATCACAGAAAACATCAAACTGGTCTGAACAGTTGAGTGGAGGGGCTTTAGCAAAACTCAAGTTACCATCCCCAGAAAAACTCCCACAATCTGGGATTGGGACATCAAAGAAGTTTTCCAGTACTCTCCATTCAATAGCACAATCATTATCACGAACTTGTACACATTCTTCAAAAATGTCTATCATGTAAGTATCATCACCACACAATGAATATGTGGCATTACAGAAAAATGGAACTGTTGAAGAATTACACTGATCATTGTTTAATGCTGTATTTATGGAGAGCATTGATTGTACTAATGACTGTGATTGACTCAAACAGAGTTGATAGAATGTTTCATCCTGTGTAGTTAAAGGTGGAACTTCTGGGCAAACTTCACCAAGTGAAATATTGACCAATGATGATGCTGTGGAAGCCTATGCAAGAAAAAAATTAGTTAATATAAATATACGTACCCTCTGCACAATAATGAATCAAATTTTAACAGAGGAATAAAAAACATAATGTATATGTATATGTAGCACTTTTACACCTCAGATCAAAGGAAAGCCAGTGCACATATACCACATATTGCACTGGCTCAAAATGTTGACGAGATATACGCACTGCTACCAGTGCGTATATCTCGTTTAGGCAATGTGTATATCTCGTTACACACTACCTTAACAAGATATATGCACTGCCACCAGTGTGTATGTAATAGTTACCCATCCAAAAACAGCTTATAACTGTAAAAAAGTGCGCGTCCAAGTAAAGCAGAGTTAGCTGCAACAAAAAGTAATGATATCATACTGCGGCCATGTGCGAGGTGTGCAAGTTGTAAAATTCATATTAGCTAATCAGATAATACAATGTTATTGTTAAAGTGTTAATGAGAACTATGTGCTGCTAGTTTATAAGTGTGTGAGCATCTTCATAAATGCCACACAAATTTAATTCTCAATAAAGCAATGTGTATAGATTCTCTGATAGCAATAAATGTGACCAGGCCTGCGAAAACAAGGCATGTGGGCACAAACTATACCCCATCACTCTACAGGTCATATCTCAGTATTGGAAATGTATATTTCCATTCCATAGCTTGCATCATGATGCCAATCAAATGCTTACTACGAGCTGAAAATTGCAATACCATAGCATTATGGTACAAAATGCTATGAGTGATGAAAGTGTGAAAAAGTAGGCAAAAATCATGTGCCCACATGCCCTATTATCGCAGGCCCGGTCACAAATAGTTTGAGTTTGGCCACCTTTCCTTTGTTCGTAGCATTGCTGTATACAGGAAAGGCGGCCAAACTCAAACTATTTATTGCTATCAGAGAATCTATACACACTGCTTTATTGAGAATTAAATTTGTGTGGCATTTATGAAGATGCTCACACACTTATAAACTAGCAGCACATAGTTCTCATTAACACTTTAACAATAACATTGTATCATCTGATTAGCTAATATGAATTTTACAACTTGCACACCTCGCACATGGCCGCATTATGATATCATTACTTTTTGTCGCAGCTAACTCTGCTTTACTTGGATGCGCACTTTTTTACAGCTATAAGCTGTTTTTGGATGGGATTTCAATACTTTTTGTTAGAATAAGCAATGCACTGTTGATAACAGTAGGTGAGTTTCCATGGTTTTGACAGAAACCCCAGATTACAGTGACAGAATATTAAAATATAACTGTAATTTTAGTGGCCAGGGCTACGCACAATTTTCCCCTGCCCCAGCCCAAAAGGGGCCCCTTGATTGCCTGTTTAAAGAAAGATCGATATACTCTAATAGAGCAGTCAGGATCTAGACCCTTCCTTGCCCCTGGGCCCCTCTTTAACTCTTTTCCCTGGGCCCCCTAATTTCTCTGGGCGGCCCTGTTAGTGGCATGCAACTGCAGTCAACTAACACCCATTTTAACTAGTAAACCCTTAATAACACTTTGCTTTTCATCTTGTACTGCATTAAAACGATCAAGATACTCTATTAGAGCAGTCACAAAATAGCTGTAACACAGCAATCAATAGTTACAACTTCTGCTTAGCATTGGATTGTATAGTTTAAATTACTAGCTACTTTCATACTTCACAATATAAAAATATGGCACTTGTAGAAATGTGATTGTTCTATTAGAGTATCTCGATCTACTTCAAGCATTGACTAATTTAAGCGAAGAAGCTACGCCCCTGCCAAGAGATCTTGTGAAATGAAATGAGAATAGTAAAGAAAAGGCAAGTATGTACAGAGACAATAGAGGGGCGCGTAATTATGTCCTGTTGTAAATAAACGCCTTTAAAATTTATATTAGACCTACTACTAAATAAGCGCACCAGAATAGGCTTGTGAGGCTGTTGTCTCCAAGGTTGTCTCATTACTTGTCTTTTCGTGTTGAAGGGATTTAGTCACAATTGGTGAGTTTAATTATACATGTATTTGTGTTGTAAAACTTAATTGTAAAAAGGCGATTAGCACGTATCATGATAAACATGTATTTGTCACAGTAGAGTCTCTCACGATTATTAGACATTGGACCAGGGTAAAAAATTTACTGCTATATTTAGAGGTTGTAGCGTTTGAATATCTTAGTATCTTAATAAATAATCCTCCATGATCACTAATCACTAATAGTACAGTGAAAGCTGGTCATTATTCAGGCCGTAGGGACAAAATTTTCTGACCTAGCTTTTTAAAGAGGTGGCTGCATTTTGTGCCTTACAAAAGGTAAGAAGCATGCTGTTCTAACTGGCTATAGAGATGGATTTAGTGTGTGACAACGTATGAGACAGTGAGTGCTGGCAGCAAGGGGGCAGCCAATCTGTTAGAGCACCAAAGGCACTGCTTCAGACTTAGGCAGTTGGCTGTCAGCCCAAAGTGTAAAAAGTTTCACTATTGGTCCTTATAAGCTCCTGATGAAGAAAGTGATGAAGTCATTATCCATAGGATATATTTTTCACATAACAGCATTCCAGTGGTTTAGTGGTGACCACAACACTGCCTGAGTTAACTGTGGTGAGATTTGAGACTACCGGAAGCCCTGGAATGCCTTCAACACATGAAATACCAAATATCTAATGCCTGGCTTTCATCCACAGTGGACCTGTCTTGGTGGCCACTTGTACAGAAGGGAAACAGCTGCCACACAGTCTTTCGAGTGAGCAGCTAGTTTCCACACCCCTTAATTATCAATTTGTAAAATCTTGAGCAAAATTGTGTGTGCGAGCAAGTGCGATGTTGTGCATTGGCAGTGCCGTGTATATGATTGCTGCCTAGCAGTGACACATCACGAGTATTGAAGTCACAATGCGTTACTGTATCATCCATCTAAATACAATCTCTAAATGTGTCATTTTGTGTAGAGAGCAATCTTCCACAAGAAGTGACCTGCAGGTTTCAGTGTATATTGTTAACCATTAATATTGTTCACCATTGTGAACTGTATTTACAGTGAAACCTCACTTACGGCCACCTCTTTAATAAGACCACCTCATTATATTGGCCACCTCTAGTAGATCCCAAATATAGCTAAGCAGTACTTTATGATCTCATTCATAAGGCCACCTTGTTATTCAGGCCATATTTTTTGGTTCCACAGCTGGCTATATTAATGAGGTTTCATTGTACTTATGTGAATTTTTATTTTTCGTAACTTTTCTTCAGGTTTACTGATGGGCACTATGAAGCATTGTTGACTGGTCTGTACATAATGTGGTGACTTGAAATGCTAAAACAGTACGTAGCATGTCTTGTATGTACATGTAATGTGTTGTAATGTGTCCACACATCCGCACATCTTAGAAATAAATATAATTGTATTCTCTATGAATAGTCAGTTCCATTGTGCCACTGGGTCATAAGTGGGTTGAGTATGGATCATCCAGGACATTTGGGTCACATTTTGTCCTGGCCAAGTGGATCTCATCCACTGACAGAATATACAGATCAGATCATGTGTATAAATTACGGTGAAACTTGTTTATTGCCACCTTCACTCAATAAGCAGGTAACAGTGTATAAATTCTCAATTAGAATTGGCTTTTCAAGAGAGGTTGTCTTTCTATACTGGTGGCCATTAAAACAGGTTTTTACTGATAGAGTGTACATACTAGAGATGAACAATATCCTCCACTTAGTGTTGTTTGATAGTGATGCAATGGAGACTATGTATTGTTGCATTTAAATACTATGCTATTATATTGCAACTCTAGCACGTATTTATAACAGGAATGTTTGTTAACTGTTTAGACATACTGGAGCCACACCCACTCATCTGGATTCTACAAATGGAGTCATACCAACTTGTCATCATACTTACGTGTTACTCCCATTGTGCTTGGATGAATATACATGCTGTCATGTGAGACTTGCTACCATGGCGGGCCACTGGAAAACATTTCATAGCTGTTATATTACAGTCATTATTGTACAATTCTTACATTATTGTTGTGAAAAGTGTTTGGCATTCATGTGTCCTCTGTATGTTGTAATTACATGTGTAATTTTTCTGTGGGGGTGCTATAAAATGCAATAATGCATGGTGACAATTGGCTAGCTACATGTGCTAATTACTCGCAGCTTGCGTCAAAACCTGGTAACCGCAGTTGTATTCTGTGTCATTCTTTAAGCCGCGTCCTTAGAGGACAAATTACGTCACGGTTGGGGCGACTAAATTCAAATTTAAAAACGAACGATGGTATATTCAGCACCATAGATTATATCTGTGGACTATAATCTATGGTAGCACACTTCTTTGTGGCTTTATGCACTGATTAACTACATAGAGCGCCAGTTCATCAATACCCAGTGACCGCAGTTGTGCTCTGCGTCATTCTTTAAATTCCGAGTAAAATTCTTAGAGACAGCAAATTACGTGGGGGCGACTAAATTCAAATTTCAAACTAGCCATTCTCGAAATCATATGTTTCAATCTAAACAAAACTTTTAGAACAATTTAAAGACACATTGCCCTACATGCTAAGCGAGTATTGCGGAAAACAACAATCTGGGTTTTGTATTTGGCCTCTAGGTCGACTGAGGACGACTGAAACTTCGTTTGGTGCAGAAATTACGACTGTAGGATAATCATGTATGGTGAAATCGATGATGTGAATCTTGAGGCGATTTAGTGAATACTGAAGCGATAGCAGGGCAATCAATGTTTGGAATGCACAAAGGAACGCAAGGCATACACCTGCGGTTACGTCTAACCGCATGCGATAAAAAAAAAAAAACTTCCCCTTTGATGTCGGCAATCTCGATCACGAAACAATTGGCATGGATTTGCTTCACTGCTTGTGTGGTAGTTACTAGTGACACGATGAGTTCAACTCTAGAGTTTCAGAGGGATAGCGTAAGTGGCAGGTGAGTTACAGGACGGGCGAATTTGACAACGTTCGTTCCTGTAAAATCCTCACGTAGTGGTCGTGTCATTATTGTCTGCGGCGCGCGTTTCTGCTTTACTGGCCGCGCGACTCACTACTGTGAGTCTTGATACCATGGCTGCAAGGGATTTTGCTGATATATACACCCAAAGCCCGAGGGCTGCAGGTGTATATGTCAGCAAAATCCCAAGCAGCCATGGTATAAGTGATATATATCACTTGGGGCACACTCACCTTATAGGTGAAAGAACTAACGAGAACTCATCCATTCGTTTCACACAGTAGCATCTGAAGATCAATCGTGGTTTTAATAGCATGGGCTAATAGCCATTAAAATGTTGTCCATACATTAAAACATGATTAATACGTTACTATGCTTCAACACGCAATGTTAGAAAACTTGCGATTGTGGGATGGAGTTTATATTGTTATCATTTTTGTACTAAGTTAAGCCAACTAATTTCGCTATTGGGACAGTAAGTAAGTTATTATATTAAGTTAAGTACTTAAGACTGTAAGCTACCAACTTATTTCAACGTAGCAGTAGTAGCCTTGCTGTTCCGTGGTCTGTTCAAAGGCTGATATGCGGTGGGTAGAAATACGCATCCACAATCGCCCAAACAATTATTTTGTGCCTTCATTATCCTTAGTAACAGCCAACTAGTCTATCTTAGAAAATGTACTAAGCTTAGCAACCACTACAAAAATGAATCCCACAATACAAAGCTCTATGTTGCTCAATATAACGAGTCAAAGCTCATCGATTCTTTGAACTGGTTGGATATCAAAGTCATTGGAAAACCGCTTTCCCCATGATATTTCCTGGATAATATGTGAGTTAAACACCAAGCGGTGCCTTTGAACGCCCACACTAAAGTGGTATATATAGATATACGCACTGCTACCAGTGCGTATATCTTGTTAACTTGAGACATTGCACACCTAATAGGAGTGCACACTATATCCAAAAATCATCAGATTTATTTGATGTTATGCTGTTATCGTCTTAGGAATCAAGCAAGCTGTGATTGTGGGATTCAATTTTAATACATCAACAGTAGTTTGTTTTTTAACCAGGCGCGTGCCACCAGCCAGCCTTCAGCTGGCTGTGGGCGTGCCTGGTTTACTGAAATGTTTGTCTGTAAGCACCCATGTGAACAAAATCATAAATAATGGTAAAAGCAGCTTTTACATAAGAATTAAAAGCGAAATGAAGTCTGTATTAAACTTCTGCACAGGTAAACTTTGCTCTTCTTTTTGGCAGACTGAAATACAGGTATGGCGACTTTCCTCAGACTTTGTAAACTACTTTCCCTTTGAGCTCGAGGTTTTCAGGCATTTAACAACTGAAAAACAATGGTGCATGCTTCGTACACTACCAGGAATAGCCTATCACTTCGAGTTGAAAAGCGGCGTATCCCTTACATACGTGAACGAAAATGAAGAGGAGCTTTGAGGCTTTGTCGAGAGAATTTGTGGGAAAAAAACATGATACTCAAACTATAAAACAGTTTAGAAGATTTTTCAGTTGGTAAAAGCAGTTTATTTAATAAGTGCTTCCTTAGCAGTGCATAGCAACGTAATTGAATGAATTACAAAAATTTCATGAATTATGAAATACGAGAATTAACTAATAATATTATTGCACAACCCAAAACTACCCTATTGTATAATACATACTGTAGTTGGTTAATTCATACAGTAGTAGCATATACTATCTATGCAGATGAGTTAGCTAGCTGCATGGCGCCTGGTTTTTAGAAGTAGCACAACATCAACTTGTTTATTTTGTAAATGTAGTAATTAAAGAAACATATTAAACACTAGTCTCTTAAAATGACTATTTTAGCAAAAGTAAAATCAAAGTACTGTTTGATGTATTAAAATTGAATTCCACAATCACAGCTTGTTTGGCAAAATTCAATCCCACAATCACAGCTTACTTGGTTCCATATATAAAAGAAGGGCATAACAACTAAAGATTTTGCCAATTAGGTAAGTCTGCATGCTTCAGTAGAACATATTAGTTATACCACGGGCACTTGCGCTTTGCCTGTATATATGCACCTGCCCTCGGGCTTGCGGCCCTCAGGTGCGTGCATATATATCAGGCAAAGCACTCGTTTCTGTGGTATAACTATTACATAATTATCAAGTTTGCTGTGTAGTTGTGTATATTATCATTATGTGGTGATTAAGCTGCAAAAATGTATCATTATTATTATTAATATTAGTTTTTTCTCATCCTTGCTATTTTCCTTACCAAATTAATGTTATTTTTGTACCACTGATGGCTGAATGTAGCAATTAAGGAACTTTTGAGCTAACGCGTACCAAGAAAAGTTGCCATGAAAGCTATCTATAATATCATTAGCTATCTAGTCAATAAAAATGAAAACCTTCCCATCCTGCGGTACATTGTTATTGATCATTGCTTTCAAACTAATGAACAAACATTATATCTATAATAACAGTATTGACCGCCTCAGAACTTGCAACATTGACATTTTAGGTAATACCGTATTTGGTTACTAAAGCAACATAAACTTGCCAATAATGTTTGAACATAATAATATAGATATCCCAGAATCATAATGCTAGTGTTATAGGCATACTAACTATATGTATAATTTTGTCATAATACAATCCATGCACAACTAATATTTAGCTGGTTTTTTTTTGGATTTCACCTTTAAATACTCCAAAAGCTAGCTATTATGGCTTCTTTACATGCAGGCACAACGATCAACATAGTTAGTTACAATGGTAATGCACTTAGTGTACTGTAGATTTTTGAACATCTGGTACTTATTTTTGTACAGTAATACTCTTATAGAGTGCACACATTTTTTTCCGAGGACTTCTAATAGGACTCACATAGAACAATCTATTGGTAGATCTATGAAAATATATAAACATTTAGTATTTGAATTTTAGTTCATAAAATAGAAATTAAGTGAGCTAATTGGGGCTGACAACAGTGGAAGGATTTGGGAGGAAATCCCTGGTTTAAACTTTGAGGAACTCTTACTATTTTGTTATGCATTTTTTTGCTGCTCAGTGACTTTCTGTTAGAGTATTTTGACCCCCACAATTGTATATTACCTTGTAACTCTGTAGCTGTCACATATATGGCTTCGTTTATACCACAAAAGGTTTGAGTTGTGATGCCGGGCTAATATATAGACAGACCAATTTTGCAGTGATTCCCTTAAGGGTCATTCCATGTCAAATCAACTAGGAATTTAGGTTCACCTCTCAGATTTTGACGAAACCTGGTGTGTTTGTAATACCTGTGGTGCTTATCACTCATGCAAATTTTTAGCTCCATACATTCCATAGTTTCTGATTTATGACCACAAATATTTTGAATATTTCATGAAAATTTGGTCCATCTCTAGTTATAAAATTGACTGCAACTTTGTTCTGTGTAAATATTTTTAAACACAATTTTCACTGATGGAAGACTGTTGATTGACCTTTCCAGTGATCCCTAAATTATGGGATATCTACTTGATTATGGTTCAAAAGTACTTCAATGAAAACTTTAATCCTTTATATTTTGAAAAATGCTGCTTGAAATTTTTCAAATTCTTTTGTGAATAATGATTGGGTCATAATCTATATTTGATAAAAAGTTTGTGGTGGGACCACAATGGGCTCAAGAGATATAATGAATTATGATGTGGTATGCGGTGGAATTTGCAGACTATTATTGCTGTATTGGAGTGTACACCTCCAATAACCACTCACAATAAGGCTATGCCAAGTTTGTCTTACAGAGTGAAGGTGTCTAGGTACATTGTAACCTGTATTAGTAACCACCTGTATTGAAAGGCCACCTATATGTTGCAGTTAAATTATACTTCTTTATTGTATAGCACAAAAGCATCAACCCTTTCTAGCAAATCCAAAAGTAGTCCATATTAGACAGGTTGACTATAAATTATAGATCTGACCAACATGTGTCCCTAAACATCATATAAATGTTGTACCATCTCTTCACAAGTACCTTCTTTATTAAGTTGAATCCCACTGTAGTGGATTTAGCCATATTTAAGTTCCGTATGTGGCTGCATAGATACATACAACAGAACTCCTCAGAAAGGATACCTGAATACCTTGATAACCAGGACACCTGTTTATACACTGCATGTACTCCCACTCTAGCGGTGCACATACATTTAGACCAAAATACTTCTATGGCTTCTGTAATATGAGCACTTTATTATGGTCCTAACAATGGAGGGGTTTTACCATATACGTACATGCATTAATTGTACCTCAATGTGTGAAATTAATTACTACATTACTTTACATTCACGACCACTTTGAAGATCAAGTCATAAATTCATACACATACTCACGTAGGAAGTAAACATGTTGACCACATATTTAACATTTACCTGTACTGATCTTCATAACGTGAACACAAAATACTTTGAAAAACCATTAATTTTAGTAATTACAGTACTATAAATCACGCATTGAGGTGCAAGCAAGTGTTAATAATATAAAAACTCTTGGTGCAAGTAATGCATCTACTATATACAGTGTAACTCTTCTATTCTCTGGACCATTGATAAAGTGTTCATTTTTGAGAAACCACAGACTTGCCTTGGGTCCAAAATGTACGTACAATTATAAAGTGAGATCATGAGGCTATCAAGGTACCCAGATATCCTTTTTGAGGAGGTCTGTTGTACCTATGTAGCCATGTACGTAACTTGAATAGTGTAGAGTGGGGATATGTATATAAGTGCACTACGGTAAGATTTTACTTAATAAATAAGGTATAACAGAAGAGATGGTACAACATTAATGTGTTTATGGACACATGATGATCTCATTTATAGTCAACCTGTCTAATAAGGACCATTTTTGGATTTGCTAGAAAAGATTGATGCTTTGGTGCTATACATTAAGATCCAATTAAAGTATAAATTAAATTAGCTGCAGCTTATAGATGGTCTTTCAATACAGGTGGTCTCTAATACAGGTTTCAATGTACTTAGACACCTTCACTCTGTAAGACAAACTTGGCATGGCCTTGTTATGAGTGGTTATTGGAGGTGTACACTCCAATACAGCAATAATAGCCTGCAAATTCCTCCACACACCACAACATAATTCATTATATCTCTTGAGCCCATTATGGTCCCACCACAAAAAGTTTATCAAACATAGACTATGACCCAATCATTATTCACAAAAGAATTTGAAAAGTTTCAAGCAGCATTTTTCAAAATATAAAGGATTAAAGTTTTCAATGAAGGACTTTTGAACCATAATTAAGTAGATATCCCATAATTTAGGGATCACTGGAAAGGTCAATCAACAGTCTTCCATCAGTGAAAACTGTGTTTAAAAATATTTACACAGTACAAAGTTGTAGTTGATTTTGTAACCAGAGATGGACCAAATTTTCATGAAATATTCAAAATATTTGTGGTCATAAATCAGAAACTATGGAATGTATGGAGCTAAAAATTAGCATGAGTGATAAGCACCACAGGTACTATAAACACACCAAGTTTCGTCAAAATCCGAGAGGTGACCCTAAATTCCTTGTTGATTTGACATGGAAAGACTCTTAAGTGATTTATCCTGCAGGTGTAACAAAAATGTTTTCTTTTACTCAAATAATCATCCAAAACTTTGCAAATTGTATCAGATTCTCAACAGATTTGGTATGTTGGGATCACTGCTCCATTAGAGTTGTGCTATAGAGCTTGTCAATATTTGTTTTTGTGATGTGCATTATAACAGGAAAACGGTTATGATATAAGCCAAGAAAGCTGGCATACCACCATGAGGGTATATTAACAGGAAAAAGAAAAAAGTATTTTCATGCATGTACAGCCCCATGGTCCCTTTTTGAAAGTACACAATTTTTGTATTATAGATGACCTCTTTGGCACAACAAATACCATAATTACCAGAGAAGTATGCCATGAAACGTCTATGTTTTTTCCATGAAATGTTAAATCGCCCCTATGAAATGTACCATGAAAGTCAGTTCATGGTATAGCATGGGTTGTTTCATGGGCCATGAAATGCGTCTCCAGATCAGATTTTCATGGTAAATTCATGGCATTGCAGAGATTTCATGGGTGCAGTACCCATGAAACGTTAAAATTCATGGGATAAACCATAGGTATTTTCATTGGTATTTCATGGTTATTTTCATGGCAATTTCATGCACTGTATCTGGTAGTGATAAAACCACCTCACGAATTTGAAATATAAGCCCTAATTCAAAGCTAGATTTCATTAATTTCTTTGTTTTTGGGAGAGGACTAATTTCTATTCATCATAAAGCACATGCATAACTCGATTTTTGTGAAATTTAGCATACTTTAAGGATGTATTTATTCCCACTTTTTATAATAAAATGCTTCAGCTAAATGCATACATTTTTTGCTGAACAATTGCTCATGTGCCGAAAGTAATTATAAAAATGCAAATTTATTTGTGAAATATGAAAAGTGAAGTAAAGCCATTGAGGATAACAATGAGCGTAAATCCTGTGGCTATGATAGTTAAGTTTGCAAAGTATATAACTTGTTAACCATGTTGTTTATTGCGATATTGTTCCTTGTGAAATCCATACAACAACCCAGAAGTGTTATCCAATGAAATATGTTTGGTAGCTAGTTGCCTACTTGCATGATGAGCAATAGTGAATATACTTTGATGTATTACCTATTTACATCACAATAACAGTTTGTATACAACTGTATACTATACCAGCATCATCATGGTATCCATAATTTCAATATTAACAATAAGAAATGAAATGAAAAAATGTCAAGTCATACGATATGCACCACAACAATTCATCTAAAACTCCACTTTCCCTTTTACTATTAGAATGTTATTAAATACAAAGCATTTCTCTACCATATATCAGTACTTGGTTGATTAGGTGGAGGCATGCAGATACAAACATCACAATTGCACATCCAAGATATAACAGTATAACATGCATTTGAAAAATGAAGGGATGCTGTACAATCATGTAACAGTACTAAAAAGTAATAGCTAGCTAGATACCATGCAGTCTATTACACTATACCATGGTGCTATACCGAAAAGCAATATTTTAGGCAAAGTATTGTCATCACACTGACCACATACTTTCAGTCAAAATAATTTTATTGCTAATAACTAACCTCCAAAAATAATTTTATTGTTAATAACTAACTTCCAAAAATAATTTCATTGTTAATAACTAACTTCCATGCAAAAATAATTTTATTGTTAATAACTAACTTCCAAAAATAATAACACATATAGCTAGCTACTTAAATTTATATACATAAGTGTGATATCACTTGCTGGGTATGCATACAGGTACATCATTAAGTACTATCTATATAAGGAGATCAGGTACCTGCATGATGTAAATAAAAATTATTGTGCTTGAGCTGGCTTTCGTTTGCCTACTAATTCCAGACTTTATCTATAGCTACTAAACAAATGTTAATGCATTATGCTTACCGAACAATCTTTGAAATTTACTTCAATATCTAAGTTAATTGCAAATGAAGAAATACCATTGAAAGTTGGAGGGTCGGCATAATACAAGATGGTTGGTATCTGCAGTAAAAGTATCATCAGTAATATTGAACATATCAAGATGACAACTTGATGGACTTTCAGCAAGGCAATGGGATTGACATGTTCTGTTTTAGTGGATGATATCGTTCTAATGAGACCAAATGTAAATCTCCTTGCAAAAATATGTACTGGTGACGGAACAGAGCCTGTAGACTCCTGTGGTTCACTCAATGACTCATTCCAGCCTAATTCAATCCCTGCACTCCCCATTTTATGTCTGTAGCAACAAGCATGCAATAATTAAACGTATAACAGCTAGATAACACACAATTGGCACTTGACTGAGTATAATGAAAAAGTGCTAAACACTTCTCTTATGCACACAGTTACAGTAGCTACATAGGCATCTGTTAAATTAACTACTTAGCTAAAATTAATCTTGATTATATACGTAGCTAGTTAATTTTTAGATAGCTAGCTACGCTTATAGTCTAGCTGAGGCCAGGCAAGCTTCAAATTGATTTAATACTTTGTTTCTCCTAGGAGTTGAGGTAAAAGTGATTCTGGTGGGGATTAGAAACAATCACAAATCATAAATCAACTTTGCCCAGGCTGACTAATGGCTTCACTGAGCAAGGAACAAACACTACGCCGGCAGTCAGTGCGCTCGAACTCACCAGACAATGACGGAAAGAGCAAGCTATAGCTGAGCCTCGTACTGAGATCGCTGAATCACAGGACCATTCGACTACTATATTTGGCCCATGAAATTAGGACTGAAGCCATTAATGCCACCATAGATAATATATGGCGCGTATATTATCTATGATGCCACACCCTATCAATGTAAAGCGCTGTGCGCTTATGACCTATATGTAACAGCGAGCTAAACAGCGTAGACGTCAGTGGCGTAGCTACCATTGAGGCAACCGAGGCAGCTGCCTCGGTAAAAAAATCTCAACAACAGGCCGAGCAGACCTGAGTATAGGCACTCCTGATTTTCTACTCAAACATTTATACTATACGGTACCGTGATAATTCCAAGAAACCTCGACCAATACTAGTTAGATTCAATCGAGCTGTTGACTCTTCACTTTTGTTATCTAAGGCCAGTGCATTGCCTAAAGACATAAGAGTTAAGCCTGACATGTCCAAGGAAGAAAGACTTGTAGAGTCTGCTTATGTCCAAGGAAGAAAGACTTGTAGAGTCACTCCTTCTTAAAGTAAGACGGCAACAAATTGACAAGGGAATTGAACGCAAACATATCAAAATGCATAACAACAAGATCTACATACGAAATAAGTTACATGGTCAAGTTATCGATTCAGGCTCTGCTTTCTGTGTACACCCTCCAGTGCCTAACTGGTAAAGTAGATAATAACAACAACATTTCCCTACTTAGGTGGCCTCCCCAAAGTTGGCTCCGAGCGTGGCGCTTGGCCGGAATCTGGGTGGCCTGCGGATCATGGGGTTGCCTTTTTTCAGCCCTTCTAGGTATTTGTCCCGTTTCACTTCAGGATATTTAGTTCAAAGATTTTCGCTTAGGCTCCTAGGCTATGGGTAAACACCTCGAACAGGCTCTGCCTTCTGTGTACACCCTCCAGTGCCTAACTGGTAAAGTAGATAATAACAATAACAGTATTTGTCCCGTCTCGGTCTCAACAAGATAGAGATGAAATAGAAATAGATGCTACCCACAACAAAGTTACTGCTGACCATGACTCTCCCACTCAAATGGATTCATCATCAAACTGACTACCTAACAGACAAGCTCATGATTCTACAAATTACACACATGATCACACTATCAGTTTCAATGAATCAGATACTAGAAGTGGCAGCAGTAATCTCAAAGTTCTCCTATGGAACGCACGTAGTTTAAATAAACAAATTAATGCTTTTCAATCGTATGTGTACTCTCAATCTTTTGACATAATTGGAGTAACTGAAACTTGGCTCTCAACTAACATTTTTACTAATGAAATATTTCCCTCTTGCTACACTGTTTTAAGAAAAGATCGAGATAGTAGAGGTGGTGGTGTATTATTAGCTTTCAAATCTTTCCTCACAGTAACGCAGTTGTCCTCTCCAAATGATTTAGAAATAGTCTCTGCTGAGATAGACCCAAATTTGCTCATGTGTCTGATATATCGTCCACCTAACTGTTCTGATCAATATAATACCTCACTCATGGCATACCTCAATTCATTCGATAGTATCCAAAACATTGTATTAGCTATTGGGAGATTTAAATTTTCCTGACATAGACTGGAGTATCTACAGTGGTAGTTCCCCCACAGCTGATGATTTCGCAGAAGTAGTATTTGGACTCAATTTGATTCAATGCATAACTGGTCCCACGCATCGCGCTGGGAACACCCTAGACATAGCCTTGTCTAATATTAGTGGCCTTCAACATATTGAAACCTGCACAAATCTACCACCCAACCTCTCATCTGACCATTATTTGATAAAACTTCTCATTAACCATGTCCTCAGCAAACCTACAAAAATACGTATACAAAGATTAGATTACAATAAAGTTAACTGGGAGGACATGAACCAATTCTTTACAGAATATGACTTTACCTTAGCATTGAATTCTAAAAATGTCGAGTTTATCTGGCTATACCTGAAAACTGCCATAAATAGTGCTTTAAATCTATATGTTCCTAAGATCTCTATCAAAGAATCAAATCATCCCAAGTGGTTTAACCCTACAATCCGTCACAAAATCAAGTGCCTCCGCACTGCTAAGAGACAACTTGTGAGACATCCTACAGAAAGGAAAAGACTTAAAGTGGAGGATCTACAAAGGGAATTACAACAGATGATAACTGAAGCAAAGCATGATTATGAAACAAATCTAGCTTTAAATTATGCTCACAGTAATAGTAACAAAATTTTTAAATATATATCAAGTATCAAAGGGCGAGAAAGCTTTCCTACTAAAATGTACCACATAAATGAATCAGCATCCACTGACCTGGAAAAAGCTCAACTATTTAACAATTATTTCCACTCAGTTTTTTCTACATCTACAGGTTCAACATCATCTGTATCTGACTTACAATCAAGCAGTGTCACTCCTCATGTTCAAGATATTCTGTTTTCTGATTCTGACGTCCTTGACTTACTTATATCTCTTGACGAAACCAAAGCTTGTGGCATTGACAGCTTTAGCCCAAAAATCTTCAAACACTGTGCAGCGCCACTACTTCATATAATTTGCCATCTTTTTCACACGAGTATATCATGCAGTTTTATTCCTCTTGACTGGCGCACTCATTGTGTGGTTCCTGTATACAAATCTGGGGACAAAAGTTCTGTGAGCAACTACAGACCCATCTCACTGTTATGTATTTTATCGAAGGTTCTAGAAAGAATTGTGTATAATAACATAATTAATCGTGTCAGAGAACAATCCACCAAACACCAGTTTGGTTTCCTTCCTAGAAGATCTACGTTACAGCAGCTACTAGTATTTGCAGAAAAAGTCTTTGAACCTAACAAATGTGAAGTGGATGTAGTATACATGGATTTCAAGAAAGCTTTTGACTCTGTCTCTCACCACCACTTACTTGGCAAATTACAAACCTTTGGAATAACTGGTAAAGCAAGACAGTGGTTTGAAGCATATCTACACAATCGCTATCAATGTGTCAAGATAGGAGATTCACTGTCAGAATTATGTTATGTTCATTCAGGGGTGCCCCAAGGAAGTGTCTTAGGACCTTTGTTATTCGTCATTTTCATTAACAACCTACCCGAATTCATTCAATTTGCAACTCCTTTTATATACGCTGATGACACCAAACTTCTATATGCAATTAGATCTCGTGTAGATACCGCAAAGTTACAAACTGATATCAACAGAGCTTCTAATTGGAGCACCCTGACTGACTTACCTTTCAACGAATCCAAATTTATTCATTTACGTTTCTTCTCGACTACAACAGTCCCCCCTACATACACCATCAATGGAAATCCTATTAAATGCCTAGCACAGCATAAAGATCTTGGAGTAACATTCACATCTGACTTCAGCTGGTCAGCACACCATAACAACGTACGAAAGCTTACCAAACCTTAGGACTTATCAGAAGAACATTCCAGGTTAACAGTGCTGAGGCAAAGAAACGTCTATACCTAGCACTAGTCAGATCACAACTATTATATTGTTCACAACTATTGAGGCCTCAACTAATAAGAGACATTACTGCACTAGAACGCATTCAATGAAGAGCCACTAAATATATTCTTAACGATTATACATCCTCATACAAACTCAGACTGGAACAATTGCATCTCCTGCCTCTCATTTATCACTACGAACTCCAAGATATACTGTTTCTAATAAAATCATTAAAGTCACCCACTGATAATGATTTTAACATCTACAACTACATTACTTTTGCAAGAGGCAACACCAGATCTGGGATTAACCAAAAACTGAATCATCCAAGGACATCATCAGTAACACAACATCATTTTTACTTTAACAGGATAGCCAGACTATACAATTACTTACCAGTCATTGATCTTTCACTATCTACCAGCACAATTAAATATCGTTTAACTACCTACTTATGGTCGCATTTTACTAATAACTTCAACCCTGAGAGAGCCTGTACATTTCACCTTTTGTGCCCTTGCCACCGCTGCTCTAGAGCGCCAATTTCTACCACTTTTAACAAACTCTAGCTATCTATTGTAATTATAAGTAACTAACAGTTGTAATTATTAGTTATTGCACTGTATTGTATGTATGCTTCTTTGGCAGTGGGTATCTATTACCCACTGACCTTTAATGCAGTCCTGAACTGCATTAAAAAGTATTAAAATAAATACTGTAATTGAAGTAGCTGAAAGTGGTCCAGCACTGTGTCACCGTAGGCGTAGGCTCTGGCCCTGCTTAGTACTATAGCCGTAGATTCTATACATTGTAAAAGATCGAGATACTCTAATAGAACAGTCACCGTAATATACTCTATAGAGCATTCAGCACAGATTAGCGACCGTACTCATTATATTGCTTGGTCTGAATCATTTACATTTATTATTGAATTACTTTTCAAAAATTCCAATGAAAAATAGCCTCCACATGTCAATTCAAAGCATATATTTTTAAACTTTTCCTCGAAGGAGCATGCCCCCAGAGTCCCTAGCTTAACATGCTTAGCACATGCAGTTGAGCATCACATGAAAGAGATAATCTCTGACTTAAATATCACATCAGATCAATAACAAGTATAATGTGCATGACTATGACCTTCCTTGCAGTCCATGGATGGCCTGACTACTCAAACTATCTCTGGAGTAATTCAGTTTTTGTGCCAGTTGAATGCAATTAAACTGGTTGAAGCATGGTATACTGTAGCATTAACTAAACTGGAGCATTACTTATGACATGTAGAAAAATGCTCTGAGTCTTCTGAAACTGTTTCTTCCATCCAACCAGAGAGTCAACTTGTAAATGTTGTACCACCCATACTTGAAAGTATTTGTGAATCATTTGAGTCAGAAGCAGGCCCTTTCAATTAGGTCAATGCATAAACTTTGCCTCGGTAAAAATTTATTCCTGACTACGCCACTGGACGTCTCAACGCCAAACACTCGAGCTAATTCATGCGAGGAGTTGATTTTAATCTTAATAAAGTATGCCATATTCACAAACTGGTGACAAAACATCTGTCAAAAAGTACACTGTAAATTCAAATGGGTACAAACGATCCAAATTTTTGGGTTGTTTTACTTGCAATTCAAATGACCAATTTTTTTGGTAGTAATGACCCAAGGGTGTATTGGTTTATTTTAACTTTGTAAGATACAGTCATATTACCCAGATGCTCTATAGTCTCCTCAACCTCTAGCCAGGTGTTTGAAATAACCTTGCCATCATGGTCATTTTAACCATCTGTGGTAAAATTAACCCATGTCACAACAGATTTGTTTATTTGTTTGTTTGTTTACATTAATTAACAAGTCAGTCATCATTAGTAATAACATACATTAATCTATCTATGATACATACTCACAATAATTGCTTACATATACTGCATTTTAATACTTTAAACATACCTGGTCTTATAGAGTTTTCAAATTGTATTTAAAACCTATGTTCTCCATGTTCACTTTTGATTGTGGGATGTAACACAACTGTTATAATGGCCAGTGTACTGTAAATTTAACCATGTAGCTGGTCATCTAAACTTTACCATAGTAGACTTGACAATTCACACTCAAATCATCAAAATAATTATGTTATTTCAACATCCTAAGTGAACAGTTGTATTGACCTTCCCTGGTTATTTTGACTGATTTAGTTCAAATACCTACTCTGGTTACAACCACTTTTAGATGGTCATTTTAACCAAAACTTCTGCAGTTTAAATTAACCCATGGAGGTCAAATCGATCCATTTGAATTTGCTGTGTGTAGTTACCGACCCATTTCCTTAATTGTTATGCAGTATGTTTCAAAAGAGATTGATTGATTGATTGATTGATTGATTGATTGATTGATTGATTGATTGATTGATTGATTGATTGATTGATTGATTGATCTGTTTAACTCTAACCAAATACTCGGCCATTGGCCATTCCTCCATACCTGCATATATGTTAAGATGATTGGTACTGTGGCTAAGTGCATGTATTACCCCTTGTCAATTTGGTTTCCAGAGTAACTCGTATACACATCAACCCTATAACAACTAGCTACTTTTATATCCGCCCCACCCAGTAACTTCCAAGGATGAAGTGGACGTTGTTCACATAGACTTTTGAAAGGCTTTTGACAGTGTGCCGCACAATGCACTATTGGTGAAACTCTGGAACATTGGGGTCATGCGCACTAGCACACTTTGGAAGTGGTTTAAATCATACCTATACAATAGGGTACAATGTGTTTCTATCAACAACTGTTTGTCTAATTACTTACCCGTATTGTCATGTGTAGCTACCACAGGAAAGTATACTTGGCCCCTTACTCTTTCTAATTTAGCTACATTAATGACCTTCCCTCTGCTATTCATTCATTCAATACGCCTATTTTTGCTGATGATACAAAGTGCTTTTAAGTCTGAGCTGCATGGACATTCAAAGATTTCAAGAAGATTTGTCATCAGTATCTCATTGGAGTAGTAACAATAACCTTGCCTTCAGTGTTCCAAAATAGTTATGTTATCACAACAAATTTAATTCATTGTATACTATCAATGGAAATGTCATTCCTTGTTCTGATAGTTATAAAGATCTTGGTATATATTTCTCTGTAGTTTATCATGGAGATTACACTATCAAACATTACTTCTAAAGCTTATAAATCTTTTGGATTACTTCGCAGCATATTTAAAGACAGTTATTGTTTGGAGTTAGGAAAAATCTATATGTTTCGATGATTAGATTGTTCTTGCTTGTGGAAGCTCTATCTGATATTGAGCTATTAGAAAGAGTGCAAAGGAGGACAACCAAATATTATATTCTTAACAACTACACCAGTAACTACAAAGAAAGGCTTTTGAGACTGAAACTTCTTCCACTCATGATTTAGCTGACATCATGTCTTTAGTAAAATTTCCATCTGAAAAGTTCAACATATTAAACCCTGTAGAATTTATCTCTGGACCCACAAGATCAGCAGGATACAATCTCAAGGAATCTAAAAACAGTGTAATTCATTCCTACTTCTACCATATACCCAGATTGTGGAACAGTTTACCATTATTTGACCTATCCCAAACCCTCCAAACTATCAAATTCAAACTCAGAAATTATTTTTGGAATCATTTTGTTGACCGAGGACTCATTTACCTAGTTGATTTTATCACATAATTTCAATAATAATGATAATGACCTCCAAATTTTCTTAGCAACAGTAAAGCAAATAATAAAATTGTTCTAACAAACAGCTATACATAAAATCATTTTTACATGAAGTGATATGCTGTGGGGACATACCTGTGACCCCTCCACACAGTGAGGACTGCCAGAACAGATCATAGATAAATTTATCACTTGACACTTGCAATCATTGTAGTCCTTTGCATGACAAAATGTCTAGCTAGCTATAAAATGTCTGGTGACATTTTGTCAGCTGACAAATGTCTGGCTGACAAAATGTCTACCTGCAATCGTTGCAGTCCTTTGGAATCACTTTTTATCAAACTTCAATTCAGATAACAAATTTAGCTACTCCTTCTTGTGTCCTTGCGTCAACTGTAACAAGCACCCAAGAACTCCTAATTTTGACTTTCTTTAATAGCAATAACCAATGTAATTTTCAATTGTACTTAGCTAATTAAGTAATTACTTTATTACTTGTAACTCCTGGCCACTGGTACAGGATACCAGTGGACCATCAGTGCTGCTCCTGCAACACTGTAAAGCTTTTGAATAAATAAATAAATAAATAAATATGTCCCTGTCTAGATCAACCCATCCCCCTCCTGCAGAAAAACCCTAATTAATTCCACCCGCATCAGTTTCCATGTTACCTCATCAAACTTCATTATGGCTGCAACTAATAACATGTACAAAGGCTATCCTTACAACAAGGCATGCTCAAATAAAGTTGGTATAAGCTCTAAAAAGTCTATTACTAATTGAACACGCATGGATAGTTTGTAATTGTATGTTTGATATGTATTATCAGGGGCGGATACAGGGGGGTCAAAGGGGGCTCTTGACCACCCTCCAAAAATTTTTAGTATACCAAGATCGAGATACTCTAATAGAGCAGTCACTCTAATAAAGCAGTCACAGTATTAGAACAGTGTGTAGTGAGCTATTTAAGGATTTTTATGTGCTTTATCAGCTGCGTGGTTGGTGAGGTGGGCAGCTATTGTCAGCTGGCTGAGACCCTTTTTTTTTTTTTTTTTTGGTCTCACCTTATGAAACCAGAGACAATGTAGTGCCTCAGTTCATTTTTGACCCCCCCCTTTCTATAAGTCTGGATCCGCCCCTGATTATAACACATAATGTTATTATTCTATAGTAAACTAACCAGTGTACACTAAAAGTCGAGATTCTTTACTACTTGGCCAGATCTTTATACAACGAAAAGTGGACTAAATCAATGCACAGGAAAAATAGATTCCTTGATGCTTATCTGTCACTATCTTCTATACATTTGATGCAGATATATATATAGGTGATCATTATTATTACTGAAGTACTCATGTTCAAAGTCACAGAACTGACGAAGTAAGCTACAGGGCACTTCAAGGATTGTACCGGGGGGTCCGCCACTTTCTCGAAGGGCGTACGAGATTTCGAAATCACAGTGATTTCTCTGAAATCAATGATTTCATTAGTGATTTCTCTGAAATCAATTATTTCATTAGTGATTTCATGATTTCAATTGTGATTTCGTGATTTCAATTTTGATTTCGTGATTTCCGTGATTTCACCATTGTTGACTCTCATGAAGCTAGAACAGGTCCAGAAGCTTCGACATCAGTAAACTGGATGGTAAAAGTTATATCTTCACTAGAGTCTAGTTCGTAAGCAAAGATGCTGGGGCCAAAGCCGTCTGGCTGAGATGATTCCAGGCACCAGTAGCGGTGATGGTTTGTGGTGTGGTTGTACGGTAGTGCTGATGATTAACAGGCAAGCTAACAGTGTAAAGAGGCTGTCTAAAAATGAATAGAAGCCGTCCCAGAACTTCGTGCATAAGCTATATTCTAACAAGGGTAAAAAAATAATAGGCGTGGATCAAGGAATGCCGCACTGGCCTAGTTATAGCTAGCCGCCGGCATTTGTGACGAGGCAATCCACGACTTATCTGCAGCCTATCAATACCATTATCCTCTTAGCCACACAATGTTCAACTAGACATCACTACCCTTACCACTTCATCCAGGTACTTAGCTACATGAACCGGCATTCCTTCTTTCCAAGAGCTGTCATCGACTGGAATAATTTGCCAACTTCAGTGATTGAGTCAGAAAGCATGCATTATCAAAAAGCTACTACATACTTGTGCTGTAAAGTAAAAATGGTATAGGCAATGTTAGGCATTGTCGAGTATCGTCTTTACCGGTAGATATAATAAAGCAGTACTGTTGTTATCTTGTGTATTTTTTCCTTGGAGTATTACTCACGTCCCCTTGGCACATCGGCATTCCCACCAATAATAATAATAAAAGTAGCTGATGGTGATACATGTGATTAATTAAGTATATTGGAATTGGTTACTATTACATGGTTGCGTGTCATCAGTGGGTCCACATAATTTCAGTTACACTTTTATCACTGAGTTATGATGAATTTAAAACAGTATCTTTGGTAGGAGATAGACTTGGACTCAATCAGTAATGATTAGGTAATGAAAAGGGTGTAAAATTATTTACAAAAATAGATAACAAACAAGTACACAGAAAAGTTAAGCACAAAAGAATACAAAGACTAGCAAATTAAAACTACCACACTAATTACAATAAACTAAACTACTTACAAGCTACACCTACTTAACTACATTATAAAACCTAAGCAAAATCTATAATGTCCTCCGAGCAAAGAGCATAGTGTCTGAGGACCATTTTGGCATTGTATTTCCATAAAGTCACTGATTAGGTAATTGTTCTCCGTAAAATTTGTGTGCTATACACTGTTAGCTCCAATGCATCCTGCATTATCAGTTCTTCAGATAATATAATGCAAACCAGTATGATGCATTGCCAGCAATGAACATACCTGCAAAATTTAGCAGAACTTATAAACCTTATCTGATCAATATGTGATGTATTTAATCTGCATGAAGCTGACTTAGCTATATGTAGAAAGATAGCTACTTGTATGTATTACCTACCAGTTTTATAATACACAATAGATTAAATCACACCTGAAAGTTGACATAAACAATATCTCTGCTAACATCAGTAACGTGCACATCCCTTCCTTCACAATGGTATTGAAAACTGGAATGGCTCTCTGTTAACAACCCTGATCTCATTTCATATTGACTAACAACCACAGTGGCAGGAAACACCTAAGTACACAGTCAACTGATCTGGATACATCCATGGTCTTCATTGTGTATGCCAGGATTGTTTTATATGAAATGTTTGCTTGCGAGTTATGTAAAGATGTTTAGTGGGTCAGCTGAACAAGCAGAATCATATTATGTGAGCTAATCGTTGAAAAGTTACACCTAGTAGCTAGTTACTAACCAGTACTGACATACATATTTTCTAGACAAGCTGCATAATTATTTGTCCTGAAGCTAATGCTGGGAACTACTTTCTTTGCAAAAGTGTGCTTATAGTTTGCAGCCCTTCTACATGGTTTACCCGTTTCATCATTAACCCATGCAGTCACTATGATGTACCGTCACTTGTGGCTGCGAGTAGAGCCTAAATTGCTAGTTAAAACTGAATAAGATTCCGAGATGGATTCTCAGATCACTCGTGTGGCTCCAGCATAGATTTTAGAGGCGCTTACGCGCCTCAAATCTATGGCTCCAGTGATGGAAGCTTTTGACCATTAGTGGACTCAGCTTGGGCTGTAAAATTCTAGAGATTGGCAGCCGAACCAGTGCCAGATCAAGTGATTCGGGCCTTAAATCACTTCTGTTATGTTCCAATTAATAATATCGCGTAATTCAATGCGTCCGTAATTTACGGAAATGTACAGAGTTTTACGATTTTCGTTTTCAAAAAGTGTGATTTCTGATTTCTTTTGAGTGTGTGATTTCATGATTTCAAATGTGATTTCTGACGAAGCGTACGAGATTTCAAGAGTGTCGGACCCCTCGGATTGTACTAGTCTGGCGCCGCCCGCCCCTTCGCATAAAGTAAGGGTCTGGTGAAATACTGATACTAAATCATTTCTAGCGCCCAGATTCGGCGCTAGCCAATTAGTGCATGCCAATGACGTTCACACAGAAATCGCCTTGGCAACACAATGCTTTTGTTCGAATTGAAGTGCAATTATCTTACGTAACAAGCATTACGTGCGCTGTCTAATTAAATTCCTTTTGAAATGATTAGGTATTTGTATTTCACCAGACCCTTACTTTTTGCGAAGGGGCGGGCGGCGCCAGACTAGGATTGTACATGTATGCTACTTTGCATTCTAAGTCAGCAACGCACCTATATAATATGTAACTACATTGAGTATGATGATAAACTACTACCCCATCTATATTTAATTCCATGTGAATTATACAGCCTCCTTGGCTACTGTAAGACAACTAGCTGTTACATACGTATACAGTCGTACACTATTTGAAGGTGAACTATAATAGCTATATAGCCACTTTTCACTAGGGACCCGCCGATTATGCTGGCATAATAATGAGCATAATAGGTGCCTGAAAGCATTGAGCATAATGCTAGCATAATAGGCAGAAAACTTGTGCAATGCTATAAATTCTTGCTTATCAAAATACATATCCGACAAACAGATCGATATACTCTAATAGAACAGTCAGTAACTCTAATAAAATTATCAGGTAGCTGACTGTTCTATTAGAGTATATCGATCTTTTCTGTGACATGCATTTTGACAAGCAAGGATTTACAGTCTGTGCTTCAACCACTTACTGCTTTTTCATAAAGTGCAAAGTTATTAGAAAAATATGGGAACTGAGGTAAAAATATTGAGCATAATTTGAGCATAATAGGTAAATATTGAGCATTAATTTAAGCATAATAGGTAAATTTTTGAGCAGTGCAGCATAGCATAATAGGTAAAATAATGAGCATAATCGGCGGGTCCCTACTTTTCACTATAAATTTTAGTGCCAGTCTGCATGGCACACATGTACATAATAGTCTTTTAGTGGCCAGAAGGTGAGAACAACCTAACCCAAGACCAAACTGCATACAAAATGGATAACAGCACCAAATGTTTCTGAAGATTTGTTGAAGCATTGTGACTAATTTCAGTCTCAGAAGGGGTGCCATTCCCTCATTTCTAATTGGTTTAAACCTGAAAACTTCCCGAGGGCTTGTCCTCAGAATGGCATCCGTTTATTTGTACTTTCATTCCCAAAGCTTTCCACCTCCACTACTCTCTGGCCTTCCTAAAAAGTATAGGGTCAGAAAGGCAGTCCTTCTCTTAAGCCGCTTATGCATGCAGTATGATTTTTGTGATTCATTTCCCTTGTGATTTGCAAATCAGTACGCATGCTAAATCTGATCCCTTATAATGTTTGCCTTTAATTGATTGATAGGTACATACCGCAGGGGCAGAGAACAGTACTCAAAAGTGGGGGAGGGGGCAAATCATGTGGGTTGGCTGTAAGTTACAAAGTGTTTTAAAAATCATTAACTGTACCTTAGTGTGTTTTGCACTCAGCATGCCAAGGGGTCTGAGATTTGGATGCTTTGAGATTGAATCTGAGAGCATTTTCAGTGGAACATGTGTAGTTGAATAGGATACTCCTATGCAATGACTATCATTGAGACACAGTACAATTAGATACATCAGTAAATGAAGACATTTCAGAGACTCATGCTGTTGATTTTATACATATAGATATAAGTGTTAGTGAAGACAATTAATTGCATATAGCAGGGCAAACTTATAATGATTCTGCTGAATGTTCTATTAGAGTAGTTAGGTGACTGCTCTATTAGAGTATTTCGATCTCGTGCACTCCCAGCATTGATCCATACTGTGTTTTTTCATGCTTGCATAACCTTTAGCACAAATCCCAGTAAATAAAGGCAAAGTAAGTTAGCTAATGACTAAAATAGTTGCTTTACTTAGGCAACTAGGCTTTGGAGAAAATGAGGTGGCACTGCCCCTCCACTTGTAAAAGTGGGGGGGGGGGAGGCAGTTGCCCCTCTGCCCCCCCCCCCCCCTATTTCTCCGCCCCTGACATACCTTAAATCAGGAAAAATTCGTCGTCAAAAATTTTTCGTCGCTGGCTGTATCGACGAAAATTAACTATTAGCTATGTACGGATAATTCGCGCATACAAATATTAACGTATTGACATCCTGGGACACAGATTTGTCCGCGTCATTCAATGACGTGTCATCTGCCGTACAGCCTAGTGTTGCTTTAGCTAGTCTTAATACATCGTCTTGTTTAGTGGATACTTTGGATACTGGCAAGGTTTTGGCTCCTGTGGTTGCTTGTACTGAGTCAGCTGCTTCTGTCAGCAATGTTTCAATTAACACTTCACCAGTGCCAGTCAACAAGTCCTAAGTTAGTGCTCCACCATCTTTAGTCAGCAAATCCTCAATTGTTATTTCACCACCTACAGTTAGCAAGTCCTCAGTTAGTACTTCACCATCTATAGTCAGCAAGTCCTCAGTTAATACTTCACCATCTACAGTCAGCAAGTCCTCAGTTAATACTTCACCATCTACAGTCAGCAAGTCCTCAGTTAGTACTTCACCATCTACAGTCAGCAAGTCCTCAGTTAATACTTCACCATCTACAGTCAGCAAGTCCTCAGTTAGTACTTCACCATCTACCATCAGCAAGTCCTCAGTTATTACTTCACCATCTACTGTCAGCAAGTCCTCAGTTAATACTTCACCATCTACAGTTAGTCCTCAGTTAATACTTCACCATTTACAGTCAGCAAGTCCTCAGTTAGTACTTCACCATCTACCATCAGCAAGTCCTCAGTTATTACTTCACCATCTACTGTCAGCAAGTCCTCAGTTAATACTTCACCATCTACAGTCAGCAAGTCCTCAGTTATTACTTCACCATCTTCAGTTAGTGAGTCATCAGTTGATAATTTAGTCAGCAAATCCTCAGTTAATACTTCATCATCTCCAGTTACTACAGCCGTTGCAGCTGATGATCCAGATCTTTTGTTATCTCCCCTTGAAGCCAGCCCCAGTCACACCCCGTCACCTGATTCAGATCTAAATGACTGTCCTTTGTGCAATAAGCATTTCTCCTCCTGTTCACATCTCTGGCAGCACATTAATTCTGTTCATATTTCAAAGTCTACCTTTCCACCTGCTGACTTTTTTGATTCTTGTAATCGTTTGATTTGCTCACAATCTTCCTGCCGTTGGGCTTCTCACTTACGTTTTCGTAATTCTGGATGCAGGCATCTTCTGAGTACAGGAAAACATTGTGGTGCACCACTTGTAAATGCTAATACTGTGTCAAGCATTCCCTTATCTCAGTTGTCCATCCCATGTGCCTCCACTCCCCCTATCATTGATGAACCTTCCTCCACTTTATCTGATCCATTACAAATTGGTTTAAACTCTGTTGCATGTGGCTCTTTTCAAGGTCCTGCAGCTATGGAATCTGAGGTACTTACCTTTATGATGGACCATGTTATGGTTTGTCCTGTTAATACTATTGCCCATGTTTCTCGTAGTGTCTGCCCTCTTTTAGCCAGGGTCTTAAGTGTTGAACTACGTAAAGCTTGCTCATCTGTTTGGGCTTTTGTTCGCTTGACTATGTTTGCAAAAGCTGTTCTATGCATTCCAGCTACTAATAGTCAACGTCGCCGCTTTGTCATGTCTTCTGTTTTACTCGACCGTTTACATATTTGAAATCAGTCTGGGGGCATTCATAGCCTTTGCAATTCTTTGCTAGATGATCTCAAAGTTTCTAAGCCTCGTGGAGGGGTTTCTCATGGTTTGTATTGTAAGGCTCGTGCTTTGTTATGGGCTAGGGAGGGAAGATATAGTAATGCTCTTCAGGCCCTTTCATCTCAGGGTGTTGCTAGTCATGATGATGATTCTGCATACGAGGATTTACTCCATCATCACCCTTCGCCATGTCCAGATGTAAGTGTGTTGCCTTCTAAGCCTGCATTAACAGTTGATGACTCAATGGTTTTGTCTTGCTTGCGAGCATTTCCAAAGGGCACCAGCCCTGGAGCTTCCAAACTCCGTGCTCAACATTTGTTGGATGTGATTGCTGGGTCCACTGCTCCTGCCGCTCATGATTGTCTTCTTTCTCTAACCTGTCTGATGAACCATTTGCTTTCTGGAAAAGCTCCTTCTTGTCTTTCTCCTTGGTTGTGTGGGTCTCCTTTGACTGCTTTGCTAAAGAAAGGTGGAGGGGTCCGCCCAATTGCTGTGGGTGAAGTAATTAGGCACCTAGCAAGTCGATTATGGTGTCTTGCTGTTCGTCCTTCTCTCCCTGGTGTTTTTATCCCCTACGGTCAAGTGGGGGTTGGAATTCCTGGGGGGTTAGAGACTGCTATCCAGTATCCACATTACTCGTCATTACATTTACCAACATGCTTCTGACTCTTCCTTAGCTTTGTTAAAAATAGACATGAAGAACACTTTCAATGAATGTAGTCATACTGCTTTTTTCGAACGAGCTCGAGTTGCTGAAGATTTTCCAGAGATTTCTGCTTGGGTTAGGTGGTGCTACTCACAACCTGCTGAGCTTCATTTTGGTTCTAGGCGTATCATGGCCTCATCTGGTGTACAACAAGGTGATCCTTTGGGCCCTTTGCTTTTTTCTTTAGTTTTGTTGCAGTTTATTGTTTTTGTCAAGCTTCATGATTTAGTCAACTTACATCTGTGGTATTTAAATGATGGGACATTTATTGGTTCGAAATCTTCCTTACTGAAGCTTTTAGATTCTTTCTCAATTCATGGTCCCCGATTTGGTCTTCATTTAAATCTGTCCAAGTGCGAACTATTCTGGCCTTCTGGAGACTCTTTCCCTGAATTTCCCACCAGTATCAACCAAGCCGGTGAAGGTTTGGAGCTTTTGGGATCTCCTATTTGGGGAACTGACAACTTTTTCGATCAGTTCTTGTCCTCTCATTTAGCCAAGGTTATAGCTGCTCAAGACAGCATTGCAATTTTAGAAGACCCTCAAGTCGAGCTTCATTTACTACGCAGCTGCCTTGGAAGCTGCAAGATCATTCATCTTTTGCGTACAGTGCCATTCTGTATGCTGTGCTCCTTTTTAGAACAGTTTGATTCTAATCTTAAAACTTGCTTAAGTCGCATAATACATCTTCCTAATGATTCTTGGTGCCAAGCCACTTTACCATTTCACTTGGGGGGTCTGGGCTTGCGGTCATCCTTTTCTTCTGCTGCTGCGGCCTTTTTGGGTTCATGTAATAGTGTTCGTCTCTTGGCTTCTCATCTTCTATCCCAGGACTTTCATGATCTAGTGTTTCCAAATGAAGAACATGCTGTTACTACCTTTGAAAGGTTTACATCTGATATCTTTATTCCCTCTGCTACCCAGCAGGACTTACAGGCTCTGTTAGATCAAAATCAGTATGACCAACTATTTGCTTCTTTCAACATCTGAAGCCGTGCTCGACTTACTGCTCTCTCTCAATCATCTGGTACTAGCAGTGGATGGCTCAAAGCTATTCCTCAAGTCTCCCTTGCTCTGGCTATTCCTGGTCCTGAGTTTGTTGTTGGCCTTCGTTTGTGGCTCGGAATTCCTCTATTTCCACTTTCCCCATTATGTGTGTGTCTTGCTTCCATTGACCAATTTGGTGACCATCTTCTGGAATGTTCCCATGGTCCTATGAGAATTCGTCGCCATGATGCCTAGTTGACATTGTTTGTCATGCTTTGTCCCAGAGTCACTCAGGAGTTTTGAAGGAACAACGTGTTTCTTATGAAGATAATTCTCGCCCAGGTGACGTGTACCACCCTGATTTTCAGCATGGTAGTCCAGCTTATTTTGATGTGTCTGTTCGTAGCACTACCCAGCCTTCTCACATTTCTTTTTCTTCTTCTTGTGCTGCTGGGGTAGCTGCTGCAGCTGGTGAGTTAGCCAAGGACCAGAGCCATCAAGATGCTGTAGAGGAGGCGGGGTGTGACTTTGTCCCACTTGTTGTAGAAACTTTTGGTGTTTGGTCACCATTTGCGCTTCAAACCCTTCGTACCATCGCTGAACGCACCACAGCCAGAAGTGGTGCGTCAACCAAACAGGCTCGTAAACATTTGTTACAACAACTTTCAGTTTCTTTATGGATGAACAATGCCCGTATGATTTTACGGTACTGGGCTTTGCAGTGTGAGGACTCTGATTTTCCTTTCCCCAAACCGCTGTTGTAATTAATTGTGTTTGTAGTTTAGTTGTAGAGTAATTTGTATTGTAGCTGTATTTTGTGCCTTTTCCCTTTATGTAACACTCACTCCTTTCAAAAAAATATATACATATATATTAACGTATAGCTAGTTCTTCCGACAAAAAATTTTCGTCGATTATGCTAGCGACAAAAATATGTAGCGTCTAAATTTTAATAGACGAAAATTTTTACGCCGAACTTTTCTGATTTACGGTATGTGCAGTTCAGTGTACTGGTTAAATTTACTTTGGATTAAAGAATGATGATCTGCAGCTATTATAATTATACTGTAGTGTGAGGACTCTGAACGGTACTGGGCTTTGCAGTGTGAGGACTCTGATTTTCCTTTCCCCAAACCCCTGTTGTAATTAATTGTGTTTGTAATTAATTGTGTTTGTAGTTTAGTTGTAGAGTAATTTGTATTGTAACTGTATTATACTGTAGTCATTTTTAATAAAGTATACTTTGCTTCCGCCCACACATATAATTGGTTCTATGGGCAACCAAAGAATTTGTGTACCAAAAATTCAATGATAAGGGAATGATTAACTTCTATATTTGTACCACTTGTGTGTATATCCATTAACTAATACCGTAGATTCCCTAAAAATTCGGCAGAAATAAATTAATTCCGTTCGTGTCTGGCCGAACAATTAGGGAAAAAATGTACCAACCTGGTGTTATTGTCGAATTTTTAGGGATCTATCCCTATTACAGTCTGCACGCTTCATGGCTATGTTATTTGCGATCTGATTTCTGGATTTCTTTCTACAGGGACCAACAGGAATGCCTTGTGCCGGCGGAACTGGCGCAACACTCACTTCGCTGCAGCACTAACTTATATACTGTGATTGCCTACATTATCCAGGAGAGATGATCAATGTCATTACTACATCGCTTTTGTATACAGTCACTCAACACTAATAATAATAGAAACCACAATCAATACTATTAAACTAGCTATCTCGTGATAATTAATTAAATCTCGCTAGCCCCCAGTTGCTGCATGAAGTGTTCCATGACTTAACAGAACGTTATATCTGAGGATGTATCATGTTTGTGGGCTCCAGGAGAGATGTTATTCTGTGAACAGAAACGAAGATCGTTTTGTGGTAGCCGTGATGTCACACGATGATATAGTTCCTCCCGTGAACCATTTCACACTTGGTGCTTCATCCAGCATCGAGGTAGCATATTATGTGAGGTCACTGGGAATCCTCAGTAGACTACTAAAGAAACCTTCGTCAACTAGTACTCCAAGTGCAGACTGAAAATTAGCGCGCTTGTAATAGAAACTTTCTTTCCGCTTGCCGAAATTTAGAGCACATTGCGTTCAAAGCACGGGGAGTGCCGAATATTTAGAGATGCCGAAATTTTAGGGAACCTACGGTAATAATAAGAATGATGATTTTATCCACTCTGTAAAAAAGGTTGTACTATAGCCTCGTGCATGATGGTATCTAGCCGATTTGATATATCATTTACCCTCTAGGTATTCGGCATAAGCCGTTCTTCCTTACCAGAGCAACTAAGTACATATACAACACACAGAGCAAAACACAAACAAATTATACAAAAACAAACAAAACAAAAAATTACATATAATAATACACAACACAGGACACGTAGTTACAAATTTAACACTCAATTACTTAGCTAAGTAGGTCTATATAGATTTAGCATAATTACAGGTTTTTGCAATTGAATTCGTCCCCTTTGCAATTGAATTCGTCCCGTTTGTACTAGTAATAGCATGGGTAGCAGTGAAATTTGGGATAAATACCACGAGTGTTGTATTGGAAATTTACCATTTCCACTACAACAAGAGTGGTATTTATCCCAAATTTCACTGCTATACCCATGCTATTCCCATACTCGCTGCATATACGCATGCTGTGCATTAGCGTTGCTATGTACGCAATTTGTCACTATGTACTAAACACGCGTCAACACTAATTGGCGCTACATTGTTAACATAAATTCTAGCCAATGAAATTGCAATTACAACTTTTTCACTGCTACCAGTGAAATACGGGATAAATTTCACTGCTACTATTGGGGCTTTTGTATGGGTAGTGAAACAGGTATGGTATTAGCAATTGAATTCGTCGGTATTGCAATTGGATTCGTCCCGTTTGCAATTGAATTCGTCGGTTTTGCAATTGAATTCGTCGGTTTTGCAGTTGAATTAGTCGGTTTTGCAATAGAATTCGTCGCGTTTGCATTACAATTCGTCATAAACAAAACGGCTCCAAGAAACCAACCCGTTCATTAAGAGATGAACTATTTATGCTTTGGAGAGTTACACTTGAGACACTAGAAAGTAATTGAAGCTTGTAGTACGCGAAGTTGATAGCTGTCTGACAAGTTAATTAGCTTGCTCGCGAGTGACCACACCCATCGCGAATGGCGTAGTAGAGTTTGGAATATTGTTGGAGAGGCTGTAGAGGAAGAATTATTGCCTTATAAAGAGTTGTTTACTACTTTTGTACTTGAACAAGTTCTTGTAGCAGCTGCTACATCATGTTTTCTTGTTTGCTCCAGCTGCCATTCTTGTTATGGACGAATTTAACTGCAAAAGCGACGAATTCTATTGCAAAAGCGACGAATTCGTACTAGTAATAGCATGGGTAGCAGTGAAATTTGGGATAAATATCACGAGTGTTGTATTGGAAATGGGGATAAATTTCACGAGGCGAAGCCGAGTGAAATTTACCATTTCCAATACAACAAGAGTGGTATTTATCCCAAATTTCACTGCTACCCATGCTATTCCCAGTTAATACCATACTCGCTGCATATACGCATGCTGTGCATTAGCGTTGCCATGTACGCAATTTGTCACTATGTACTAAGCACGCGTCGACACTAATTGGCGCTACATTGTTAACATAAATTCTAGCCAATGAAATTGCAATTACAACTTTTTCACTGCTGTCAGTGAAATACGGGATAAATTTCACTGCTACTATTGAGACTTTTGTATGGGCAGTGAAACAGGTATGGTATTAAATTGCAAACGGGACGAATTCAATTGCAAAAGCGACGAATTCAATTGTAAACGGGACGAATTCAATTGCAAAAGCGACGAACTCAATTGCAAACGGGACGAATTCAATCGCAAAGTCGCCGAATTCAATTGCAAAAACCTGTAACAAGATGGGACAAGTCAATTTACTAGGAAATGATGCTGTTGAATAGATTAAATTCCAATAAGCAGAGGCACTACAGCGAAAATATTTCCTAGTTCTGGAGAGCTTAGAATTACAAGTATTTGCAAAATAATCACCACAGCGTGTGTTGTATGAGTGCTGACGACCAAAGACAATTGGAGGATCTAATTGTAAAGTCTCTTTTTGTTTGTAGTAGCGAAACATAGCAGCAATAGATTGTAATTGTATGATGTCAGGTACAGATAGCCAGTGCCTCTCTACGATGTAGAGATACGTGATCAAATTTACATAAAGATTTAGTTATACGGACAGTACGATTTTGCAATCGCTGTAAACGTGAAATTTGATCCTTCCTCAAAGGAGGACCCCACACTGGTAATGCATAACTTATTTTCGAAAAGATTAGTGATTCTGTGAGTAATTTAAGGATGGAAAATGTCAAAGAGTTCTGATATAAGTGAAGATATGCAACTCGTTTACATAATATCATTAATTTGATGGTCCCAACATAACTGCTTATCAAAAATGATTCCTAAATTAATATTTTTGGTGGTCAACTTCTTTTAGCTGATTGTCATTAACAATAATGGAGGGGCATGACACATTTTGAGATGATTTAGGTGTAAACCACATTACACTGGATTTATTGATGTTACGTTTCAGACGACTAGCAGATATCCAATCAGAAACCAATGCAAGGTCATGGGATAACTGCATCTTCACAGAGTCAAAGTCAGAACCAGAGCAGGTAAGTGTGGTGTCATCTGCAAATTGTAATAGTTTACCAAACTTGACAATAGAAGGCATGTCATAAATATAAATAAGGAACAAAAGTGGTCCTAGAGCACTGCCTTGAGGGATCCCACCCTTTACAGTTGTCCAAGAAGAAGTACCACCATTAAGTTTCACTCATTGGAGACGATTGGAAAGATAGTTTGTGAACCATGCAAGTTCACTCCCAGACACACCCAGCTCACTAAGGCGATTCGGTAAAATGGTGTGATCCAAAGAATCAAACGCTTTGCGGAGATCCAAAAAGGCTGTGCACACAATTTTTCTGCAGTCCAGAGCACTTACAATAGTATCAACAGCATAAATGAGGATTTGTTCTGTAGATTTGCCTTGACAATATGGGGGCTCAAAAGTTCATTGGATTCAAAGTACCGATTCAGTTGGTTTGCAACAATCTTTTCTAGGGCCTGATGACTGCATGGAACAACAGAGATTGGCTGATAATTTGAAGGATCATGTTGAGGTCCGCTTTTATGCACAGGCGTGACATTACATTGCTTCCATTCCAGGGGAATACACCCAATTTGTAGAGAGGTATTGTAAAGTTTAGTCAATGGTTCTGCAATATAGCTGACAAGAAAGTGCTGAATAAAAGCTGTGAATGCTATCCCATTAGCTAGGGACCTGTAAGCCTGTGAATACAGGCAGTCAGAAACATGTGAAGAAACTGAAAAAATCCCCAGGTGACTTTATCTCCAGCAAAAATTATGCAGTCTAAAACGATAAGGGAATTTTCTCGCGCCGATTAGCTAGCTACATCCGAGCGGTCATAGCTACGTAGGCTCGGTGGGGTCTAATCGACGGAACGGAATCAGGGGCTAAACCACGGAAACACAGAACGGAACAAGTTTTAAAATGAAGCTCTTGTAGCTTACCATTGCTGAATGTGCCCTTGCAATTTATTAGCGGCATCTATGGTGATCAAAGCAGTGGATCCATCGAAATAACAAAGGATCGATTGTGGGTTCAGTTGTCATTAGTAACGAAATATTAATTGTGGGATTGCTTTCTTAGTAATGGTTTACCTCCTGATGTCAAGCAAGGAGCTTCCAATCCAGCGGCGTAGCCAAGGGGGGGAGGCATTTGCCCCCCCGTCACTAAGTGATGTTTTTTAAAACTTCCGTCACAAGCTTTCCAGTAACCGGCTGACACGCATCCCAAATTACTGTTTGTGCGCTACTACACGAGTGCACACAACATTCAACTCGTTTGTGAATGGTGATAATAATACGTGACCGGATTTCATATAACAAGGCTTCCACACACACAAAATCAAACTTACGATTTTACCAGAAATGGATTGCTGGTCTAATACACTATCATATTTCACACTGTACTTCCTTCAGCACTGGCAAGTCTGGTTTCTGTAGCAGCTTTCTTCCGACCCTGTCAAAGCCACGAGTGTGAGATTGGCACCATTAAATGGCCATGGCTTTGTGATAATGGTGTGTAGTGAGCTGGGACTTCACAGAGAGCTCGCCAATAGTGTTCTCAGTCAATTTGGAGTAATTTGAGGGCCATGGAGAGCCCAAACTTGGCCTCTGGATTCCAATCGTCTTCTTACTCTATTTTATACCCGTATATTAAGACCACCCCCACCCTCCCACCCTTATTACTACCATCTGTGATATTATACACCCACTCAGTGATAGCTAGTGAACAGATGAACAATTGGTGCAAATTTTGTTTGCACAGCTGTAGGCACTGGGAAGTTATTACACAATGATTCCTTATAAAATCGCCATATCTCCTAACAAAGCTTTGTGCGTCGAAGCCTTGTTTTGTCAAATCCAGTCACATACGATGATTTCTTTCGCGTTACAAGCAATTAATAAAACGATGCACTAAAAATAAGGTATGCTCGAATCCCCAGGGGTTCCCCGTGTAGACACTATGCCTTCACAGAACGAAAATATTAGACACAATTCTATATTTAGCCTACACTACTCACGTGATAGTGCATTTTTTGAATCTAGACAGATGACCCGCTCAAAGTGACTTCGCAAGAGTCGAGTAATAAAGTGTTAAATGGACCAACTTTATTTTCCCGAGCCGAGTTAATCACACTGGATCTTCGTACAGTGTAGTGGCATGCCAGTTTAATTTTTTTCACTTTGTCAGTCAGTCAGATGATCTGTCACAAGCTTACAAATTCTGCTAACAGGAAAGGTATAGAGTTGGGATTTCGTGCCAATACCGACATGGCGTTTGAATTTCGCCGGCTGAAGTCAGTGAGCTCGTCATACTGTGCCAGTGTGCTAGGACTGCAGTACAGACTGTGGCTGACGTAAGTAACTGTGACACATTGTATTTGTACTAAAATATTCACAATATAGTTCTACTGGATTGTGGACGAATTTGTTGGAGTACAGTTGTGGCACGTGCGATGATGCTCGACGAAAATATTTCCATTGATAAGTGGTAACTGGTAACAATCAGTAATGAAGTAGTTAGTCTGGCGCCGCCCGCCCCTTTGCATAGAGTAAGGGTCTGGTATGCTTAGTATAGTGGAGTTGTACCGGATTACCAAAAACTGGTGCAACCAATCAGAACGCTCCACGTTTAATCAGCACATTTTTGTTTATGATACGTCAGAAGAAGGAATCAAATGTCCTAACAGTGCTGAAAGAAACAAAAGGAGTTAGCTAATAAAGAAGAAAGTGTTGTTTCGGGAAGGGCTTTTCGCCTTGTTTGATACGCGAAAAACCCGGGTTACGCTCTGATTTCCTAGGTAGGGAGACATGTCTATTCTATAAAAGTAGACCAATCCACTTTCGCCTGTGTAAAGGCGAAGGAAGTTCAATATCACTGCCACAATTTTGAGTGAGGCACTTCCGTTAAGACCATTTTCGTTACGTCACTATATTCAAATTAAATTCCTCCAGAACAACTCGGTGATACTAAGCAAACCAAACCCTTACTCCATGCGAAGGGGCGGGCGCCGCCAGATTATGAAGTAGTTATGTAGCTAGTTACATAAGCTGTAATAATACAACACCGTATGTTGGCTAGCCCATCATTGGGTCATTAGCCTTTTGTGCAATTATGAACAATGTCGAGTGTTTTGTGGGGGGTGCCTGCCTCCCCCCACCACCGTCTGGATAGCTACGCCCCTGGTCACGTGCATGGTTCTTAAAGGTTGCAGAACGGATGTTGGCGACTGAAGCCTTAGCAGCAGATAGTCAAAGACATTGGAAGAAATATCTCCGTCACCGAGTCAGCGTTAAATGCTTAGCTAGCTACTGTTATCTTCGTCCAACACTGGTGAGTTTCTTATATTCAAATAGTATTACGTGGTCTGTGTATAGCTACGTACCGCTAGTACTAGTTGGCACAGTGGTGCCAGATACTTACACTGATCGATGGCGTCCGCCACATGATCTGTTGGACGAATAGCATTGGCTATAATACGCATAGTGGAGAATAACTTTAGATTTTCCAAGTGGTATTCCTGTTTCTGGTCCTTGCTGAATTAAAAATTGGATAAGGGTTCGGCCAGCTCGATTTACATGCTGTTGCAGGTTGACATGGTCAACTGATTTTAATTTTAGCTCAGTAATAGAAAGTATTGTGCATCCATAAAACGCTGGGCAGGCAATAAAAAGGTAAGTGCAACGTTATTGCCACCTTTGATTTCACAACTTTTCACCCAGGCTTTTGAAGGCCAGCCCTTTTATACAGCTTGGGTGGTTGTAGCTAATTTACAGTGTGATTTGTCACATACTTTGGATTGCAAGCTATACCTATATACACAGCTTCAATCTACAAATATCATATCAGTTCATCATTGCAACATCACTGTGTACAATTTTTTTGAATTACCAAACAGGCATATCATGTCTAGAGAACCAGCATGAACAAAATTCATGCACATGGCGATAATCAAAGGTACATAGCTATATCAGTTTAAGTTTGTTACAAATGATTCCATGCAGGGAATTTGATTCAATGATTCTGATAAAGAGATTGTTGCAATCATGGATTGAACAATTAAATTAAGGAAAATGACTGAATTTATACAGATTTATGTATACATTGTAGTGTACAATAACTAGAGCAAACTTGTTTTTGGAGCAATGGTGTATAATTAATTTTCATTGTTATTTCATCAAAATAATTCACAATGCAACTAGCAAATGCATGCAACTGACTTACTTGTAATTCTTCTGAACAGTAAGAGGCATTTAGCTATAGCATTCACATTGCATTAAATAGAATATTCACGTACAACGGCATAAATCAGAGGAAGCCAAAAACTGATGCAGGAGGGGACCAGAAACAGGATTACTACTTGGAATGGCCTTAGTAACGGTTGACACTAGCTAATTATATGGTATAACGGGTAATTTGAAGCACGTCAAAGGTCAGGCAAACTTGGGTTAATTGTTTCTTAACCCAGCCTGCATTCCTTTTTACCCCACCATCTCTAATTTCATTATTGCTGTTATCAATCACATGCACACGTATTTTGATGCTATGAAGACTGGCTATCATTTCACAGCGCAGCAAATGTCACTTGCAAGGAACAGTGATAAAACGTAAGTACTAGGTCTTAAAAGGCTTTAGCTAACTTCAGACAGCTTGATTTGGAGTAGTTTCTTTACTAATGAAAAATGACCTCCCACCCACATGGAAATCCAAATTTCTGTGGATGAGAAACAAGTAATCAATTTTGCCTGGCCTAAAGGCTAAAGTAGCTATAGTTATGTATATATGTTGACTGGTAATAGTTAACTATTTTAGTATTAGCTATCCCATACATGCAGCTATTGCTTGCTAGCTAGCTATATTTTTTGTGTGTATCTGAGCTTATGTATCCCAAATGGAGGTCTGCACCATATTCAGTAATAAATCAAAAGTCAGTCAAATTTGAGTCAATTGATTTGCCACCTATAGCCAATAAATTCATTTAGACAGAGTTGTAGACTGTGTTGCTACTAGAAGTGTTCCTAACATCCTCTGTTCTCATGTGTCTTACTCTGATGGTATATAGCATGGGGTTAAACATATGCATGCATGCAGCTAGCTAGCTATGTAAATACAGCATATGAAATTGCCAAATACTCATGAAAATTCCTATGATTATCACCACGAATTTTAACTTTTCATGGATACTACACCCATGAAATCTCGACAGTGCCATGAAAAATGCCATGAAATTCTGGTGTGTATAGATATCCATGGTGTACATGAAATGACTTTCATGGTACATTCCATGGGAGCAATTTAACTTTTCATGGCAAAGTCATAGGCATTTCATGGCATACGTCTCTGGTATAATATCATATCATCTCTTAGTTGACAACTATGCAGTGAAGATAGCTATACATGTATATCTGTAATGTTCAGAGTATAAGGAGCATCTTGTAAGCTGACAAGTGTTGCTCTTTGCTGGATCTTTTCAATACATTAGGATATATTTAATTGTATAGTCTCTAAAAATAATAGTATTGCCATACTTAATCACTTGTTTTTATTTTGCCAAAGTCAATTGTAATATTGTTTTTGTAAACTATGTTTAGAAGTAGCTACTATCGGTTTCATGGTCTTACATGTAATTGTAGAAAGGAAATGATCATTCTTAAAATTAAACAACCATATAGGAGATAACCTTATTCTCAGGAATTTATGTAGCATATACATGGTTGTAACATTCAGACTGACAACAAGCTATATAGCTGCTGTAGGGCTAGAGTTTTAATTTAATTGGCAAACTTCATGCATTTAATTTTTCCCACACATTTAGAGGCAATACAACATTATGCCAAGCTAACGGATCCTTTTCAGCGATAGCTATTATAAGATGTTGTGGTGTAAAGGAGGTGACAGCAGGAGGAAGAGTGGCTGTTATGGTTATTATTATAAGCAATTCACTTTGAAAACAGATGTGCTATGGTAGCACCTAAAAGTGTAACATTTTGATTGCTTCAGTTGAGAAATGCTGGTCACTGTAAAGTGCTAATAATAATAATAATAAATAGCACATACATCTACTACTGTAGCACTTCTACTTGCAAATAGAAGTTGAAACTTTAAACCACCAATAACTAAGTCATTTGCAGCACTCTGTTAAAACAGAAGTGTTATACAATAGTGCTTAGATGTGTTATTTCTCAACTGAAGCAATAAAACTTGACACTTTTAGGTGCTACAATCTGTCTCCAAAGTGAATTGCTTACTCATATATAGCAACCATTCTTCCTGTTGACCATTGGTGTTAAAATGTTTCAATGTAGCTATAGTTATGGTCTGAAACTGTACACAAAACCGGTCTACGTGATTGAATCCATGGCTTCCAGTATCGTAAGGTTGCCTTGTAATGTGATCAAGCTATCATGTAGCCTATACAAGTCAAGTCATGCTTGAGCTGGTACTATGTAAAATTACACATCCCACTTTTTTATATTAGGGTGTTACCAATTCTTTAGCTAATCTGTTAGTAACTCCTCCTGTAGGGTGAATGCTTAGGCGTGTATAACTCCATTGGTAGTTGGAAAATTGATAGTATTCTTAGGCATGCTGATTTCTGCATGAGCGCCAGTTTCACATCTGCTTGTGCAAATATATATGTATGGCTTTAGCTGCTGGTTGAGGTTTTCTTCTTACTTGGGCATTTACCTTGAGATTCAGTTGAGAATTATGCAATTAATTTTGGCAAATTGATTTGGTGATACTCAACTTAGATCCGGTAGTATCTTAAATATTTGTTGATAGCTAACATGTACAAGTCAAGTAGCCAGCAAATAGTCCTGTAAAGGCTGTAAGGAAGTGTTGAATTACAAGAATCCATTAAAATGTCTGGCCATCATTCAGTTTTGTATATAAAGAACCCATGAATAGCACTTCCTTTAAATTTCCTCGTTCCAGTACATGTAGAAGCCAGCTTGCTGATGGATTACAATTGACTTTCATAGGTTTGTGTCACATTTTTCCATGCCACTGGGGGTTACTTGATAATGACTGTCATGCTACAACCGGTCAGTGAAAAGAGGTCTACCCATAATATAGTTCACCAGAATTGTTGTGGCTACTAGCTGTGAGCCAGTGGTCTCTCTATAGTATAGCAATGATTTGTTATTAACTAGCTGTTCTCAATTGTAATTATCATAGCTATGTTGTAGTGAAGATATCTATGGAGGCATGTGATGTGGGATATAGTGGTCAAGGGGACCATTTGTGGCACTGCAAAATGATATAAGGACAGGAGATTATAGTAAAATGGAGCATTGCACTTCACACCTACACTATGTAGTCTTTCTCAAAGTTTGTATTTACTGATACACTAGTTGGCTATAGCAAATACTGGAGGCTATTTATATCTATCACATTTGGCTAATAGGTAGTTGCAATATAATATTATGTTTTGCTTATTTTACAGCACACTCACACCTTCTATTATTGCCCTACACGGCATCAGTGGTCATTGTGTAAATACTGTGCACCTCTTATACAATTATACATCCTGATCCAGTAATGCATATTACTTTTATTACTATAGCTAATAGCAATGGAAATGAAAGAGATTAAGAGCGATGTAGGTAGGAGCACTGATATGCTTTATGTTGCCGACTACCTAGACAATGACAAAACATTGACAAATCCATCACCTAACATGTGTGAAGAATTAGCATCAGAACTGGCAACTAACACCACTCAACAAAAGAAAGGGATGGCTGGACTACTCAAGAGCTTATCAGTGGATAGCCCTCTTATCTCACGCGTCTTGCTCATTTTGTTGATTATTCTAGTTATAATAATCTTACAGATACCCACTATTCTTTATTACACTGATCTCCCAGCTGATTCAGATTCTCTACTTGATGGCATTGACTTTGAGACTTGCAGCGTAAGTTGAAGAAAATGTAATGTGTGTGTATTTTCACTGTGGTTAATTAAACATACATAGTAACTTATCTATATTGACAGCTGTGGTACTCAAAGTAATGCTCTACATAGTCTCCCACCCTGTACAATGGCTATGCCTATTGCTGTAATTATGCAAAATAATTCAAACATGGCCAGCTGTATCCTCTTGCACAAGTTTTCCATAAACTATAATGTCCATTTGGTTCCACATGAGGTACTTTGAGATAATAAGTCACTCTCTAGAGTTTGTATGGATACGTATCCATGAAATCGACTAGGAGAAAACATCCCAACTGCCTGTCAGACTCCTGTAAGCATTCGAGCATTAATCGGATGGTTGCGAGTTTGAGGCATGCCCAGTCCAGTCATGAATTTTTTTCTCCTTTCTCCACCTTTTCAAACATACTTTACATAACAACTTTAAACAGGCTGTTGGACTGGGTGTCCTACAGACCTTCAGCATTTGTGTGCTGTAAAGCATTAATAATAGTAAACAAGTACTGTTGGTAGTACATGCAGTATAAGGTCAGGTATGGAGTAGTGTGACATATACAGATCAGAAGTACAGTGCAGTGTCTACTTGTAAGTTTATGTGGAAAGAATACTCGAATTACGTAGATGCAAAACATCACAAATTAGCTGTTGTCATACACCCAAAATAAAACTGTGTCTTTACACAGAAACTACTTCTAGCCTAATAACCTCTGTGTTCAATGTGTACAATTATTTTCTGTCTTGCTGCTGTGACAAATACACTGCCACATGTTTAAGACCATTGGCCACAGCTAGCAGTATAAACTTGCATAATTGAATGGCCTACATTTAAAATTTTACAATGTCTGAGCATAAATATTTTTTTCTCAGTGGAAAGTTTGACATTCCAAACTCCTATGCAATTTTTCCCAACAACGCAGTTACTTCTCACATCAATAAATCTGTCAATATTATGGATGTTTATATGAAGGCTTTATTATAATATGGCTACTTGACTAGTGTGACTGCTCCATTAAAGTACCTTGATCTTTTCAACACAAAACTAGTAAGAGACCTCATCTTCTCTTTCTAGATCCTCTTTCTAAAGAATGGACTTTAATTGAATTAGTTCATGCAGCATATCTACTGATGTAGAACTGTGAAATTCAGGAGCCAAACACACCAACAACATAAATAACAACATGCAATACTGTAAACATAAGGTCTGAGTTCAAACCTATGATCGTTCTCATTGTATTGGAAGTAGTGCTGAAACAATTATTCGGTTATTTGACTACTCAGTTGGCATGGCACTATTTGGTTCATTAAGACACTATTCGAATATTCTTTAGCACTTTGTGCACTGTGATCAGATGGATAAAGCCAGTCTTGAAACTTTAGATTCTGAAAAAGTGGCATAAAGATTCTGGTTTAGAAGAAATTGGAATAGCTCTCAGGCTTTACCTTGCTCCCTAGCAAAGGTTTCAGTACTTATTGAACAGAAATTTATGCTTAAAGAATCATCTAATATTCGGTCATTTTGTTCACAACTATTCGAATAGTAAAAATTGCTATTCGTTTCAGCACTAATTGGAAGTGGCCTGTATATAACACTTGTTTCTATTGCTACACATATGTAATATATGTATGTATGTAATAGTTATACCACGGGCACAGGTATTTGCCTGACATATACACACGTGCCCAAGGGCAAGTGCGTATATACAGACAAAGCACAAGTGCCCGTGGTATAAATAATATGTTCTACTTTAGCATGCAGACTTACCTAATTGGCAAAATCTCTAGTTGTTATACCACTAGTGTTAATTATGTTTCTTTAATTACTACATTTACACAAGTACAAAACAAACTACAGTTGGTGTATTAAAATTGAATCCTACAGTCACAGCTTGCTTGATTCCCTATATATATATATAAGAGAAGAGAGATATAACAGTATAACATCAAAGAAATCTAATGATTTCTGGATATAGCGTGCACTCCTATTAGGTGTGCAATGTCTCTTGTTTGTTAATGAGATATACGCACTGCCTTAACGAGATATACGCACTAGTAGATGCACTGCCTTAACGAGATATACACACTACCTTAACGAGATATACACACTGCTCCCAATGTGTATATCTTGTTAACATTTTGAGTCAGTGCATGCAATATGTGATATATGTGCATTGATCTGAGGTGTGAAAGTGGTACATGTATAATTATAACTATTATTAAAGACTTGACATAATGTAATTATATCATTCAAAATTCTGCAGGTTAAAAATGTGGAAGTATTTCAGTCTGCTACACCCAGTGTATCATTACTTGAAATCTGCATTACACTTGGACGTTGTAATGATTGTATCAACAATACTTCACCAGTATTTCATCTCTTATTACAGGCAGTATTACAGCCAGTATATGACCTCAGCCTTTTCACAGCAAACAGGCAATGTAGTGAAGCTGTTGTCTCCCTCTTCTGTAATGCCATTAATGATGATATGGTTAACATCAGTCTGGATACAGAATGTATACAAGTTAGAGACAGTAGCTGTGCCTCTGAGTGGAGATTAATAGAGACATTCTTTAACCAGTCATTGTTAAACTGTAGTAGCTTGAATAATGCTGAAAGCATTTCATTTTCAAGAGCTCCAATTTTACCATGTCCTGATGGTTATGGAGTGCTGTGTGGGTCCATCTGTCAACCATTATGTGCTGAAGTTTCCTCATTTACTGAAGCAGCTACTACTGTTTACAGAGTGCTGAATATCATATTCCATAGCATTGCTATCATCAGTGGAATTACCACTTTATTTGCCTGTATTTATCATAGAAAGAAAATGTAAGTTGTATATCTGCTAAGTTATAGTTATATATAGTAAGAACAAGGATCATTTCAGCAATAGTGCAGACAGATTATGGTTTCTTTACAACTAAGACTGCAATGTAGAGTTTGTTTAATGGAGTTTGGCATATTCAAATAAGTGCTGTTGCTGAAATGTATGCAATATACGTATATGATATCATAAATGATGATGAAAGTTTGAAGTGGCTAAAGTTTGGCAAATTTGACAAATTAAGGAAATCGCCAAAACTTTATTCATTAATCAGCTATTCAGTTAATTGTTCTATATTAGCTGCATGGCAATGTTTATGTTGGCCAACCTGCTTTGCAAGCTGGTTTGCCTAACATGCCAAACTTTTGTCGTATACAGTACATAATTTATTATATTACTGTTGTGTATAATATGATGCAAAAATTTCTTTGCTGTAGCACATATATATGTATATAAAATTTCTAGCTACTTCATCACAACCAATTTTAGTTGTGTGTGAGGTGTTAGTGTGAGTGTTTGTGCGTGTGTGTGTGTGCATGTGTGAGTATGTGTGAGTGTGTATGTGCGTGTGTGTGTGTGTGTGCATGTGTATGTGTGTACATGTGTATTTGTGTGTGTGTTGTACCTGGGGAAGCAAATGCCCAACTGTCCTTGTCTCATTTAGTGGTGTTGGGGTTGTTGCGGAACTTCAGATTCTGCGACTTCTCTCAATGAGACCCTGGACAGTCCTCCTACCCTGCCCATGAGAATTTACCTGCACAAGGCTCAAGTGTGCAGGCATCCCAGTGCTGGTTCACTGGGCAGCAATAGTTGTGGCTGGCTTTGTGTGTGTGTGCGTGTGCATGTTGTGTGTGCGTGTGCGCATGTGTGTGTGTGTGTGTGTGTGCATGTGTGTGTGTGTATGTGCGTGTGTGTGTGTGTAACAGGACAGAACAGGTGTAATTGATTATAATTATGACAGATTATTAGCATGGATTACATACTGATATTGCAGGTTCATCCATCCGTTAATATTTGTGGTCTACTACACAATTATATTCCTGATTATTTGTAAGTTTCATTTTGTGGACAACTGTATTGTGGATCTACATGGGGTATTAGGTATAGTTACTGCAAAATAACTGATGAGTATTATACAATGAATGTTAAGGGATGACAAAGCTTGTATGCTTATTGAGGTTAAATCTTTAGCAGCTACATGTACAGTGTACATAACGTAATCAGATTTAAGTAACAAAGCACAAGGTCCACAGTTTGCAGTGCAAGTAATAATTTCACTCTTATATGCAATTAAAAGGAATGTATTAGTACGCTTTATAATGGTACAGGGAATTTTTCCTATCCAATTCTTCATCTTGACAAATTCATACCTTCTGTTTTACCAATTTCTTATTCTACGTGCGTTTACTAGTAGGATGTTGACAAGCAGGAATTAATTAAGGACACATATTTTATAAAGAGAGAGAGAGATGTAATAGTTACTTAGCAACTCTAGATAAACCACTAAATACTTCTACCAGACTTGGCTATATCACACCAAAGATCAATCTATTTACCAGTGTATTGGTTTTATAGTTTGGTTATCCATTAATTTATGAAGTGCTTTAGCTAATCTCTTAATCACATTCATATAAATTCTAATGTAATCAGCACATACCAATAAAACTAGCTAATAATATATACACTGAGTGTACTGTGATCATACACTTGTGATTCATAGCTTTAAAAAAGCAGTGAGTTAAAATATATTATCCTTTTTTTCTAGCATGTTTTGTGGCATCTCCCTATGTGTTTGGAACAGATAGTTTACTGTGCTCTCATCCTAGCCTAGTTGTGGCAAGTGCTGACCCAACAGCATTTTGTAAAATTCAAGGTAGCTACTTGTATGAACTAATTTACATAATTAATGTACTTTTGTTGCAGGAGTTGTCATACATGGTGGGGGTCTCATTTTTATTGGATTTTGGTTGTGCCATATCAGTCACTTATTTTTCGGTGTAGCATACCCATTCAAATCACAGCAATTGATGCAATCTGCAAATTTTAAGATAATTTCCCACATAACTGAAGTGTTCATTGTAATAGTATGTGCATCTGTACTAAGCATCATTGTGCTGAGTACTTCAGGATATACATTTACAGGATTTCCACCAACTTGCAATGTTTCAGATCCTGATTTACTATTTTACACATTCACACTACCAAATGCCCTTGCATCAACATTTGGTATATGTATATTATTGACATCTTTGTGGATCCTGCATAAGGTATGTTTCCAATCCATATGTGTGTGTGTGTGTGTGTGTGTGTGTGTGTGTGTGTGTGTGTGTGTGTGTGTGTGTGTGTGTGTGTGTGCGCGCATTTTTATGAATTGCATGCATGCAGAAATATATACAGTGAAACCTGACAGTGTGTACTATGGACACCTTGGGACTGACCGCAAAAGTGTCTTGATTATCAGGGCGTCCTGATTTTCCAGGTCAGTTTACATGCTAATTGAATAATATGAGACTACTACCAAGTGTCCAGATTATGCAGGTGTCCTCATTGTCAAGTGTCCTGGTTAATAGAATCCACTGTGCTGGGTCATGCATGGACTAAGATACAGACCTATGAAAAACATTGAAGCAAGAATATACTGTAGATGTTTGAAGCTTCATTAAATTTTAGATACCCTGAGAACTAGAATCATGCAATCAGCTATATAGCTAGTAGACAAAGGCAGTGTCAGAATCACTGCACACAAGGATCCACTGTACAACCATTATAAGTTGTACTTGAACTCATCAGTTGGTTGCTTGGTTAGCCAACCAGTTAATTAGTAATTCATTTCTATCAACCAAAAATATAATTTTAGGAACTCGTTAATAACATTTTGAATTGCTGTGTATAGTACACATTTAAACTTGAAACCAATCCTGGTTGGTTGTCAACCTTTGAGCATCATAATGCAATACTTACTTGTAGTAAGCTTCTGCACTAATGCAGTTATAAATTAGCTACCGTAAATCAGGAAAATTTCGACGTAGAAAATTTTCGTCTATAAAAATTTAAATATTATCGTTGCTTGCATAATTGACGAAAAATTTTTGATGGAATAACTAGTTATGTGTTAATATTTGTATGCGCAAATTATCCATATAGTAGTTAAAAATAATTCGTCATTTTAATTTTCGTTGATACAGCCAGCGACTAAAATTTTTTGATGACGAATTTTTCCTGATTTACGGTAATGTGTAGTTTTTACTACATAAGTAATATTTTATGAAGTGAAAGTAAGGACAGCTAGCCCTATACTTGCCAATCAACCCTCAGATCACTGTTCATTTGATTTGTAGTTATGTCTGTACCATGACAGCATGTGTCAGTTCTGAATAGCTATGTACAGTGGAATTATCTGAACCCCTTGGGACCAGGGATGGTCTATAAGTCTGAAAAGTCTGTATCTCTGTAGCTGTGTATAAATAACCTTAAAATAACATAAAGAAAATTTTTTTAAATATCAGTATTATCAACTACCCTAACGGAACAGTCACTACTCTAATAATGCAGTCATTTCCGTAATTTGGGTAACCGAGAATCCGGATAAGTGGGGTCCATATAATGGAGGTTCCACTGTATATAAAAGGAAATTTTGGTGTGTGTATAATGATGTTAGTTACTCTATATCTATTGTTTCATAGAATCATAATAAAGGTCAAATGAGAAGGAAATCTTCTGTGCTATGTGCAAAATATTCCACTCCAGAAGCTAAACTGATGATTCTATCCTTGTTTTATGTTGTCACAAATCTTCTAATATTAACAGCCTTAGTGGTCACTTTACGTAGCATTAACACTGCAGTTGAAAATGTTACAAGAGTTGCCGTGTGTTCTACTGGTGGAGACCGACCTGAGTGTGATGAATATTCAGAAAGACTCAATGACCATTTGCTCCCTGTTCTTATATTTGATTTACTATCCACATGTTTCATTGCTCTGATTAACGTTTTCAATTTGCTTTTTGTATTGCAGTACAGAGACATCAAAAAGCTTACAAATAGAGTCAGCAAGGTATTTAGCTCAACATGAAGAATTGTACAACTAAAACTGTAGATGTAGTCTATTACCTTTCATGGTGCATTATGTGTGTACATGTGATGTATATATTGCCATCATGTTACTGTATTGTATGTTATTGACAATGTATATATACACATATACAGGGGTGGAGGAAGTAGTTGATATGAGGGGGGGCTGGGCTGACCCAGACTTATGGAAGTGAGGTACTACATTGTCTCTGGTTTAGTGAGGTGAGACCAAAAAAAAAAAGGTCACAACCAGCTGACAATAGCTGCCCACCTCACCAGCTATGCATTTATAGCTGATAAACTACATAAAAATCCTTACATAGCTCGCTACACACTGCTCTAATACTGTGACTGCTTTATTAGAGTGACTGCTCTATTAGAGTATCTCGATCTTTATCGCGGTTTTCAGCCCCACTGACTCCAAGAAGGATAATTTCGGCGTGATATCATTCTGAGGGGTGCTAAGCCCCCTCTCAGCAGACCGAGGGGGGATTCAGCCCCCCTTTCCGCCACCTATGCACATATACACAAGCAATTTACCGTAATTTGCTTTTTTTCGTTGTAAAATAATTTTCGTATGCAAAATTTGTACGAACATTTCTTGCACGAAAATTTTTATATAATATCGAACTACTCTAATAGAGCAGTCATTCTTGTAAATCATACGAAAATATTTTTACACGAAAATTTTAATCATGAAAAATTTTTGCACGAAAATAAAGCGAATTACGGTACACTACATGCTATGCACACATACTTCCAAAGTGCTTGTTAGTTTTTGAGCCATTTTGAATTCAGCTCTAAAAATTTGTACAAATTGCATTTCATTAATCATACAGTATTGACAGTACATATTAGGGGAATTTTTAGGAAGGTTTGCTGAACCAGGAAACCCCTTCTGAAATTTTAACTTGTAGGCTTGCAGTAGGAACACCATACAAACTATCATAGTTTGGCAGCACCAACACACAGAACAAATGGTACAGGGCAGGGCCGCAGTACATAGCTACAATGTAATAGGAAACGTACAGCAATTCCTCAAAAGTGGATTAAGGGAGAAAATGGGTAATCTTTATCGAGATTTTTAACATACTCTAATAGAGCAATTAAAACTACTCTAATAGAACGTTCAAAACAGAACATAATAAAATGGGTATTATAATAATAGTACAAGTGTAACTTAAAATTTAAAGAATAATGCAATTAAATTTTTTATTTCAAATGGAGAATTTTGATGTTGGATGACTATTTTCAATGCCTTATTAGCCATAAACCATATAATAATAATTTTAGGACTTTAAGAGACAGAACCAAGCTTACAAATAATTGTAAATTTTGGATAGAGGCGTAGTCTGTACATCCAAATCATACACATAATAAAGTAGTTATAGCCATTAAAAATCATACATTATAGTGTCTGCCCAGCAGATTCTTAAATTGATTGATTTGGGGAATTGGAGTCAATTACTGATCGGGGTAAAGAAATACTTTATAGTATCCATAAAATCATAAATCTAGAAGCATTTTAATGTACTGTGCATAATGTCATCAGCTGGGGCTGTCCCCCCAGACCCCTGCACCTATAATTAACTCACTACAAAATCTGGAAGCCACTTTGGAGAAATCCTGGATACGCCTATGTATATATACCTTGTTCCTTGGTAATGGTAAAACAGAATTACTATGCAACCTGGTATATAAAATGATTCATGTAAGGAAGAGTCATAGAATACTTCTTTAAGCTGATCTAGTGTTATCAAATACATTGATTCATTTCTGATGAGCTATGAACAGGCAATGCTGGCTTACTTTCAACATAGTAGGTGTTTGAAGCATTAAGCACAATTTTAACATATGGTAATAGGCAGAATAACTTTTCCTTAGTACAGATCCTAGTTTAATTGTGAAAATCTGTCTCAGAGAAAAAGTTGACGCTCTAATAGCATGGTCAGTACTCTAACAGAGCAGTAACTACAGTACCTATTAACAGGACTGTTCTATTAGTGTACATGTACATTATAAGAAGGCCAATGCAAATTATTGATAATGTTTCCATTATAGTACTATTTATAAAAATTGCTCACAAGGTTAAAGTCGATATCATCCATTCAGAAGTACTAATTTTTGGCGTAATGTATTTCGCGGACTGGACTCACGCACTGAACTAAAAACAGCTTTTAAACAATAATCCAGGCATTATCCATCTCTTGCAACACTGGAGACACCACTATCAAGCTACAACTGCTGATACTGCTCTTCTTACAAGTAAACAAACTAGCGGTGCACTAATTAATTAGAATACACTTACGATACACGAGTACTAGCAGTGATAATGCGTGGTAGAGACTATTGTTGTAGCATAGATGTTTTTCCTTTATTGCTTTAGCACTAGTGCTAGGGTTGTAGAGATGAGCCAGTAATAATTCTTAGCAGGGTAGCTACAGGTGGCACCTGAGTACTAGTGCTAAGTACTGGAGCAACAAAAGAAAAACATCTAAGCTACAACAATAGTCTCTATCACACTTTATCACTGCTAGTACTCGTGTATCGTAAGTGTATTCTAATAAATTAGTGCACACGCTAGTTTGTTAACTTGTAAGGAAGAGCAGTAACAGCAGTTGTAACTCGATAGTGGTGTCTCCAGTGTTGCAAGAGATGGATAATGCCTGGATTTGTTTCCAGCTCAGTACATGAGTCCAGTCCGCAAAATACATTAGGCCCTAATTTTTTACTATTAGCTAGAAAAGATATATATGTGGATGTGTGGATATAGTTATGAGTATCATAGGTTAAATTTTCTCTATATCAAGAAACAACAGAGTGTTACATATTTTCAGTGATTAGCTAAGATCAGTGAATGCCATAAAAAATTAATAGTGAAAACTTTATCTCTCGAATTTTTGCTGTATAGCTACACTGCATGTAAAACATTAGTTAGAAACATGTATTCTTTATGTAAGACTTCCCATTTTTTCACATACATACTTTGAAACGATACATACTGATAGTTATATAAGTACACTTTAAATCTCTTGACAGATTCATTGACTAGTTTAAGACAATACAATGTATAATACATCACTAATATGCATGCATTATGGAGCTACTCTAAGTGCGTACAGTTTTCATTGCTTCTATATTTCAGTGAGAAGTAAGATACGTCTATATAGTTGTTTCATAATATACACATCTTTCATTATTGTATATGTAGAGGAGGATGAAATCATTGTCAGTTTGTTCCACAGTTGTATCAGTTCTCTAATAAAAAAAGACAGACATGTAATTACAAATAGTAGTTCAATAACTGTGCGTATGTACGTATTAGTTATATGTTGGCACGAGTGCATATATATCAGGCAAAGCATGAGTGCCCATGGTATATAACCAACGTGTGCCACATGAATTAATCACCTACACATGTTGGAAACTGCTGGCACATTTCACATGTGTATTTAAATTTGATAGTGATCATCTGGAAATTATGTAAGAATAACAAGATGTTACTGTACTAAGGAGTTGAACATAAGCATGATACAAGCATATAAAAGCTCAATCATGAGTTAATACAGTGAGCAAACAAGCACAGCTAGGACTTCTTTTTTAAGTGTAGTTAAATACTCACTATGATGACTAAATTATCTCTATGAAGAAATTATAGTCATACGAATACCCAAAAAGCTCAGTTTAGTAATTGTGCGTTATGTAAAATCGAATCAGGTGTCTAACATTGTCTTATCTAAACAAAACAAGCCTGTTGACTTTCTATACAACAATAGCTCCATTTCAGCCTAAGGACTTTCTTTAAATACTAATTTACAATAGTGCCGAAAACTTAACCCCACAACTGATCTGACTATATAATATTATAGCAGAGAGATAGCAGAGGACATCCAAGAAATCTTATAAATGAGTTTACATAATATACACACACCTAACTGTGATTTAATGAAATATAGATCCTGTTATAATCTATCATAATTATGTGAATTCTATTAAAAATACTCAGGAAAAATGTGTGCTTTATTAGAGTACTACGAAAAAATCAATAAAAGTCAGAAATAGGCTACATACCAAGCACATGTAAGAGTTACCTGATTGAAATACTCTAATAAAGTAGTCAGCAATAGTACAACTTGTTGTCACATCTCTGGCTAAATAAGCAAACTAGTTTGTACATGTCAGTAAACTATCAAGGTAAAAGCATTCAGTAACCAGCCATACATGCATGTACCTTCAAGATCTCTTAGTTAGGCTTGCGCCAATTATTCTGGAGGCTAGAAAAAGCATGCACTATGCTAGCATAGTAGGACAATTTTCAAGATTTTTAATTGAATGCGCAATGTGCATACCAAAAATACAGCAAAACATAAACACACTACACCTTAGTACTGCATTTCAAGAATATGTGCAACGTTGGCTGATTATTCATACTTCAATATAATTCAATTGTAATACTTTAATTGAGCAGTCACTTACCTAATACAGCAGTCAGGAAAGGTTGATATGCTGATATACTCTAATAAAACAGCCATAATTGGCTCAGACCTACCCTTAGTACTATGCTTGAAATGATGTTGACATACCTACTAATTCAGACCCATTGACAGTTGTCTTTTAAATGAAATAAGTCATTATAGTAAATAGGAAATACCCATTACACCACTTATAAACAATTGCCAATTGTATTGCCATATCAGGATTACACACTGATAATTTTGGCATGGCAATGCAAGAGTATGTAATTGGCAATTGTATGAAGCCAGCTGTTGTGTAATGATAACTATACATGTATGTAGGCAGGTATATAGTGCCATATATAGTGCCATTGGTAGACAATGGTACTACTAATCCTTGGTGGGGTGTTTCACGTATAGAGAATCAAGACACACATTGTGTGTCGTGCAGTCAAGCACAGCCAGTGCAGGCACACGACAGGCAAGTGTTAATTTTACAGAAACCAAGAAAATGTCATTTTGGCACATCTGTAGCTTGATAGTACTTAAACAGAAATTATCCAATTTTGCTGTGGAAACTTCCTCAGGGTGGAGCACCTTCTATTCCAAATTTGAGTTAGACCCACCTGGCCATTACTAAGATAAATATTATTATGTGCTTCAAAGTTCTTCATTTCTTTTCGCACCATGTATATAAAATTGCCATAACTCTTATGTACTTTAGTCAAATTTAGAGGGAAGCAGAAGCGTCATAAAGCACAGTTTGAAAAGAATCAAGATAAAGACCATCAAGTTATAATAAAAATGCCAACCACATACATCAGGAGTGCAATCTAGTTTTGTAAATATAAAGTGATTTATTGTTAAAAGAATGAGCTAAAAATTGAAACATAAACAGATTAATCATCTTAGGAAGGCATTTCAGTGGAAAAGACCAATCTGGCTTTAAAAGCTTTGAGTTATAATGTGATACAGCAGGACCTGAACTTATTATATATATATGCATGGTTGGGCAGAAACATGCATGGCAACAGCATATTAGTTTACAATGGTACGTATATCCTTCTATGGAATATGCTGGGACCCCCGCCATGTAAGAGACATCCAGCAACTAGAAAAAGCTCACTGCAGAGCTACAGGATGGGTGTTTAATGATTATGGGAGATATAATAGGGTGTTTAGGTTGGAATGCTCTTCAAAAAGTACACTATAACACGACTACAAACATTATTCAAAATCCTGCATCATGCTATGCACTTGACATCCTACATTACTATCTCCCCTCAACAAGAAATACTTATACATTATATTATACCATGTTCATCTACTTTAGCATATCAGCAGAGTTTTTATTCAAGAGCGATAAATGAATGGAATCAATTACCAATTGAAATGGATCATTTTGACGTGTTCACAACTAACTTACAAACACTCCTATACACACATCAATTAACACACTAGTAGCTACCTAATATATCTGTGATTCTTGTACTTCTTGGGCATATTAGCTGAGTTACCTACCCAGTTTCAATAAATAAGTGCTCAATCAAAATACTCTAATAGTGCATTCACCCTATTAGAGCATTCAGCTACGCATTCTATTACAGTGCTTAGCTACAGTACAAGTCGTATGTCCATGATGGTGTATTGAACATACTGCATATAGTCAAAAGCACCTGTTGGCTGAAGCAATGGCTTGTGGTGAAAAATCAAGCTGGTAGCCTAAACAGTTACTGAATTACACTTGTCTAAAAACATTAGTTAGTTCTTTACAGTGTCCAGCACTGAATAGTTTAGCTAAATAGTTTTGCACCGATAACCAAATTAGCAATAACCGATATTAAGCAACATAATTAGCCGATACAGAGTTCAGCTACAGACAAATCACCCTGTAAAGAGGTCAGCCTCAAGTAGGTCACCTGTAGAGAGCTCAACTCAAACAGGTTACTCTGTACAGAGTTCAGTTACATACAACTCCCCCTGTAGAAAGTTCAGCTACATTACAAGTCTCCCTGTAGAGAGTTCAACTACATTATAAGTCACCCAGCAGAGAATTCAGCTACATTACAGCAGAGAGTTCAGTTACATTACAAGTCTCTCTGTAGAGAGTTCAGCTACATTAGTGGAAAGTTCAGCTATGTACCAAGTCTTCCTGTAGAGAGTTCAGCTACATTTCAAGTCACCCAGTAGAGAGTTCATATGGCTGTCTTGATATAGTATATATATTGTAAAAACTTCTCAATACAAGTTCTCGCAAGATAGAAACTCTCACAGCATGCTGTGTCAAACATGCCATTGTGAAATCTGCATCAATTACATAATATAACTTGTGCAATCAAGTGCACATTCTGCTGTAGTTAGGCATTATAGCAGTAGAGCTGCCTTTTCTGAGCTTAGTGTAATTTCTGTAGTGCAATATTGACAATAATACATAGGAACATGAACACTGTTAAGAATCAACTAGCTAACAAAATTTATTGCTTTGCATTTGCTTATAAGCTTGCTTCAAGTATGAAACCATCTTATAATATAGCATGAAAATTGAAATGGTCTCATCACACAGCAGGAACATAGGTCCATACCTCCTTGTTGTTAGTTCTAGTAAACTTCCCCTGAACGTTGTAGTATTGCAGTATAAATCACACACATTAATGGCACTATATATCCCTAGGTGCACTGCACCTGCTACAAAACGCACAGCAGTTCTTAAACACAACACTGGAGGCAGTTTCCTGGCAACAACACACAAGCTAACTTCAATCCATAAATATATTTACAGACAAATGGTGTTATGCACATATGGTAAGCAGTGGGACACAGCTATTAAGTACTTCCATGTTCAATGCTAGCATCTGCAGTAATGATATACTTTAATAGAGCAGTCAAGTGTGTTAAGGGATGGATCATATGATATGAATAAACCTGTAGTGCTGACCTGGTATTCAGAGTACTGTAAGTTATAGTAAAGCAACAGTACAAGTACAACTATGCAAGGCTGAGCAAATAATCAAATTCTAATGAGTTCCCAGAATATTAGATTTATGTTGAAAAAATGTTTGATCTATTGCCAGCTGTAACTACCATATGGCACATCACTGTAATAAAACATGTGTAGAATATTTCAGTATACTACAACTAGCGCCTATCCTAAAATATACATGCCAGTAGAGAGGTACCATTTCTTAGTAACTAGTTCCTTCATGTAGATTTAAACCTAGTACAATGTTTCTTGCTGACATAATTTTGAACATATAATGGCATGCAACATCACAGAAAATGGTTGACATACTCTAACAGCACAATCAGTAATTCAATAGGGCAATCTGACAGCTATTAGCATGACTAAATTATTAGAATATAGCCAAATCAATAATTTTTTAGAGGCAACTATACTTTATAACAAGCCAAAAAATTTATCAATTGAAAATAATAATAAGCTAGTATCTAGCTGACAGATGGTTATTAGAATATAATGTGATGTGCATGCATGTGGATGCACATGAAAAGGGGATTGTGCCAAATCTTGACAGTGATATGTAACAGTGGTTTGTATCAGTTGTTTCATCTTTGTTGTGTTGAAATTACTTTGTGGTTTTTTGTTATGCAAACATAAACAACATAAGTGTGCAGTAATCACATTGAAGTCTGGTGGTTACTTAGTATCATATTAAGGTTGTTATAAAGCACAGTGGTATATACTATATGGCTTGATGGTCACTTTACACCAATTATTGGTAAATGGATATATCACTATAATCCTTAACTGGATGATACTAAATAGATATAGCTAACAGAGTTAATGATAGCAACATGATAAAGTGGAGCCACAAACCAGTACCACACTGTGCTAGGTGTATCAAAATAAATAGGCAAAAATATAGATGGAATAAACTGGTCTTGTTGTTTATTTAAAGTCAGCTAACCAATGGTCACATTAAATATTTGTGTGATTTACGTACAACTCTTCACTTTCCAAGGTATCCACTGTAGTAGCAGCCAAATTTCCTTCTAACCTTTTTGTTGAACAAATAAGGAAAGCCAACAGTCAGGGTGGTGAGAAGGAGAGGGGTAGAGTTGGAAAAGGATTGTATTTAAAATGGGAAAGGATGACATTGGGGATGAATTAAGTCCTACAAAGCAACAAGACATAAAACTAGCCAAACTGAGAGGGATTTTAAATTACAAGTCTTTATCCAACTCCACATATCTATACAGCCTAATCCAGCTATCTCCAGACTCATAGATTGTTTCTATATCTCACTTAATGGCCTGTAAAGAGCAATTCACACAACTCTGATTGATTTTGATAGCACAGTTAGATAGTGTATTCATGTACTGTGCAAGAAAATCAAATCACCATCTCTGGTGAACAATACCATTTTCCCCCAGAACTGTCTCACAAAGAAAATTGATATACATGCTGTATGTCATTTTTTCCAGACTGACACAAAAGGCTGAAACCTTTACAAAGTGTTGAGGAGAGACTCCTAGGCCTATATTGTGTTATTCATGAGGTATTTTATGCAGCCATTTCTTGTACTTATTTTCCTCTTTGTCCATGGCATGATGGCTCACCCTTATCAACCAACAAGTCACGCTGTTCACACTAGGAGGCACGTGTTGAATGCTGTGCATGTGCAAATTCCAGTTAACACTCACTAACATTTCTAATTAATGCCTGCATAACTAATAGCTCCAACATTAACTTGTGCATGTAAACCTCATATGAACATAAGTTTTTCACATTATTAACAACTGCTCAAATTTGTGCAAGCAAGCAAGTAGACCAAACTGCAATATCTATCTAAACAAGGCTTTTCCCTGACCACAATTCTACACTAAAATCATTGTGTGGTTTCGAAACTCAATGCATACCACAAAAGTGGTACATATGTTAACTATTGCATTAGCTCTATGAATTCAATCAGCCTCAGGAAATCTTAACCAAGCATAAACATGTTGCATCAGCTTGGTGCATAGCATACCAAACACTAAAATATTTCTTAGTTAAGTCTTATTACTGACGTTATTAATTTTGTTAGAGATTATATTTTTTGCTTTTCTTTCTCTCTTTTTTGCCATTTTCTTTTCCCATTCTGTGTATCCCTCACAGTTTGAGTGTTTCTCAACCTCAGAGTATACGAAACTTGTATGTGTATATAAGCTTGTGCAATTTGTGCAAACCTCCTCCTTACACATATTTGTCCACTAGTGAATGATTAGGGTAAGTGACCTGTATGTATTATTGTCAATCTCTGTTCCAATTAATGGCTGTAATAAAATCTGGTGTTTTACGGACAACTAAAAAGTAAATTGTCTCATGTTTATACTTTATGTGCTGTTTTGTTGCTGTAAATCATCCCTATCGGTTGTGTGAAGTTATAAATGGTCAATGTAAAGTGTTGCTGCATATCATGTGCAATGTAAGTACTACAACACTGAGGCTACTGTATGTCACGTGGAAGCAACTCAGCTCTACCAAGTTTAGAATTCCCAAAATAGCTCATATAGTCCAATGAGTATATGAAACAAGCTATGGGTGCTGTTAGAAATGGATGCAGTGTGAAAGGGAAGATGAGGAAAACAAAATACCCAGAACAACACTGCAAGATAGAATTATGGGGAGAGTTGTTTACATAACTGAGCATGACCCATCACCATAAAAGAAGAATCTCACCTGACAGGTTAGTTCCTGATATTAGCAACGGAAAACCCAGCAAAGAAAATAAATTTCAATTGATGGCTGGTTTAGGAGATTTTTGGAGTGACAACCTCAGCTTCATCTCTGAAAAGGTGATTGTACTGCTAGATGGAATGAAAGATAGAGAAGCAGGGGAAAATTATTTCAGTCGATAAAAGGGCATTCTATAGAAGAGAGCGATTTGATGCAGTCAAATCTTTATGTGGATGAATCTGGAATACCACTTGATCATTGGTCCCTGTATACTTTAACAAAAAGGTCAAAACAATGTAAGATAGTGTTCATCAGGGAATAAAGCACAAGCAATTATGGTTAGGTGTGTTAATGCTTTAGGGCAAACAATTCCTCCTTTAGGCCACACAAAGTCAATTATATGTTTCTGGTCCCCGTGCGGGTCATTTTTAAACCAGTCGCGCACCCAGCCGGCTGTGCGCGCGCCTGTTTACTGAATTTGTTTTTTGTAAAAATGTGTGTCTGTACCTAGGCGACTCTTCTTAAGCGGTTTTCCCTTTCAGTTTTATAGATATTTACCACCTTTAAAAACAACGGTGAAGGCCTCATAAGCTTCCAGAGATAGCGTCTCCTTCGAGGAAAGAGGGGGGCGTTGCCCTCTCTCTTACGCGAACAAAAATGCAGGGCATCCTCGAGGCTTTCTCTAAGAGGTTTGTGTAAAATAATACAATAGAAAGGCTATAAAACAGTTAAGAAGATAGCTCTGTACGTTATTTGTGGTTCAAAGCGTTTTTTTTTTCTGGTTAGGCTTTCCAAGATGCTTCCTTAGCATGACGCGATCAATCGATTGTAAATGGGCGTGTTTGCTGCTATATCCTCAGTTTATTTTTTCATAGAGTTTATCAGCTTGTATCTTCTTTTGTGATTCCTGAAATTTAAACTTTTTACATCAACATTACAGTGCAGTTGGTAGCTATGTATGCATTAATCATTTGTAAAAAAAAAAAAAAAAAAAAGCCTGGTCACCTGGTCAATTTTTGCATCTGAGCTGGACCAGAAACATATAATTAACTTTGTGTGGCCTTATCATCTTTGATATGAAAATTTTAATTTACAGTGGACTGAGAATGAGGTGTTAGGAACAAAGTATGGTTTGTTGAGTGACAGTGGATGGATGAACATGTACATGTACATGGGACTCTTCAAGGAATAGTTATTAAAGAAAATTTTCTGTCATTTTAGCTCAAGTTAACCAATACTCCTACTCTTTGATGTTCACCGTTCCTACTACAATCTAGACACAATTAAACCTGAATGGTGTAATTGCAACCACTGGACACAGCAGTAATGGGCCAATAAAAATACATCAACAGGACATTAGCGATGAATACCTTCAAAAGAAGGACATGGAGAATGTATGGAGTGGCAAAAATTATGTACGTGCTGACAATAAATGGCAATCGACAATGCTTGCTTCAAATGCTTATAACTGACAAAATATTCAAGGTATGAATTTGACTTTTTTTGCAGGACAACTTGAACTACTATGGCACAAACAGACGAGGACTGGAAGTTCATAGCTCTTACAACATACACAATCCTTGAGCAAAAATTTATGTCGACAATTGGTGTCTTATACTATACACTACACATCAGGAGCCTAACATGTTGGGGTAAATTGCATGACACACATATAAAAATTATTGACAGGCAAAGTATGTAGCTGTATCATTTTCTGGAAACATAATACTAAAACCTAGCAATCAGTAACCTAGCCTATAAAAAATCACTGAGATTATGATGCTTACACTATTAACCAGTTTGTTGTGCACTACAAGGGATACTTGGATGTAATACTGTATAGCAGGTTATTATAGTGTCTGAAGTTCACAAAAAATAAAATAACAGCAGTTGAAAATTTGGCAATAGAAGGCCATCACTACAATTAGAATGTTGCTTTAAAATTGAAACATGGAAACACCTGCAGCAAGGAAGAACAAAGTGAATTCACATGCATGGCATTGTACAATCAACCGTTGCACCATTTTAGTTTGCTGTCTTTTGTATCCCAAGTCATATCCATAATTTAAATTACCTGTGTGGGCTAGGAGAGAGCTTTAAGAGAGCTTTAAGAGAGAGCAGGACTATTGCTAGAATGCAAGCTTGCTGGCTTAGTATAATCATTTTTGGTTTGAGCATAGATTTTTAAGTCACGTGCATCTGGCTATTATCTTAACCACATCAAATCACATTACCAGACACAGCTTTGGCTGGGGAAACATATCTTTCCAGAGTGCTTAGTGATGAAACTTTTAACAGCATGTGACCTTAGCAAAATCACATGATAACATTGTTGTCATAGTGCCAAAATCCTTGTGAATTAAAATTTTGCGAATAACTTCGAACACTAAAATTAACGTCTTGCTATAAAATCTGCACAATACAATATAAAAAAACACCAGTATGGCATAGCCTCTCTTTATTTGCTAAATGTATACACTAATCCTTTTCTGGCCTACCATCTAAAAATTATCTATGTGGACTAAGACACACTAGTATGGCAATTTTTGGTCAAACAGTGAACCAGAAACTACAACTGCAATGTTACTTTAATAAACAGTAATCAGCATTGACTTCTGGTAGCAGTATTACACAATCAATAAACAGAATTTGTTTACCTCTAATTCTATGTTGTCAGCTTTGAAAGACTTATGCATCCATTCAGCCAGTAGGTATAAAGGGAGGCAAACAACCAAAGACACTATAATCAGATATTGCATTCCTTGCACATCTAGAATAATTCCTGATACAAAATTGATAAAATATCCCATCAGAAATAAAATGGTGTGGAGCATATAGGCAATTTCCAAATTATCAGGTAGCATGTGTCCAATGTAGCCTAAATGAAAGATAAAAACCTTGAACATTGTGAACGCAAAATTGCTATAGTGACAGCTTAAGCATAGTTATACCACGCATGTATGAATATATTTTATGTGTTCATATTTGTAAATCATTACATATGTGTGCATGAGTATGCACTTATGTGTGTATACTATTTATGGACGAAAGTACATGCTTGTACATATAGTTTGTGTGTCAAGATGTTACATAACCTAGCTACCACACATATGTATAATAAATCACAGCAAAAGGATTGGAATATAAAACGGCCAGCTATAAATGCATCTGGAGCAACTGCTGAGCTCAGCAGACAAAAGTACCCCCTGGAGGTATTAGCTAGTATCATTCTTCCCTAACTTAAAAAAAAATTTAATAATAAGTTAATGTTAAACAGTGCCTGATAAGTAATATTAAGAACACAGCAACAAGAATAGAAGGTACTGCAGCAACTGCATAGCCTATGTATTCATGGGTGGAAGCTAGATTTTGTCATGCCCAGTCACACGTTACATACACAGTGACTACATAATTATATACAAACAATTCTAAAATACACACTACTCATAATTATGTATTTTTGAAAACATAACACTTTGCACATATTACTGAATTGAAGGATTTACATATTAGTAGACATAGCTCCCCGGCATTGAGAGCCTATAAAGTATGCAACTAAACATTTAAGTTTTAAAACCATGTACAAAATTAATTTGAAAGGTTCACATTAGCACTCTGTTTCCTTAGGCATAGCTACTGGGTAATGCAACTGCTATTGGAATGACCCCCAGGATAAAATCACTTATTAAAACTTTGCTAAGAGTTCACATGTGCTGTAGCATTGACAATTAGAACCGCAAGGAGTTGGAAATTTAATTTTAAAAGCATATTATACAACACATCTGTATGTGCACATTGGTTGTTTTCAAAAACACAGCTATCATACACATATATACTGATGCACAGCTTCATGATACTTCATAGATCCTTGGCTAACTCTGGATCAGTTTTAATAACCACCAAACATTTATTTGAGCATTAAAATATTTTCACCAAGCATATGATTGACACAACCCATAAACATGTATTTTTTCAAATCACAAGCTCTAATTAATCCACTCCAACACTTTAGTTAGTGTGTGGTACAAGTGCCCTATGCAAATAGCCTTAAACTACTCTCTCATGTCAGCTAGCAGTACAAGCACATGGAGATGTTTCTAAATAAACGGGTCCATAAAATGTTTAAAAATAATTACCAAGGATCTATTAAGTAAACAGCATACATATACGTACAATTACATAATCTTCTCAAAATGCAAAATAGTTCATTAACTAGTGAACTACTTCATGGTTAGCTATGAAATAATGAAAGCTATGTGTCGAAGTGCACAGTTAAAAACTTTCTGTACATTAATTAACAATTGGAAAGCACAACTGCATACATATCGTAGCTAATGTTTAGAGTTTTATAGCACAAACACTTTCCACGCTTGGTTTTTAAAACAAAGCAAACAAGCTTCTTCATGATGAATTCATCTCTCTTTGTGATGTGAAGTCTAACAATACATTTCTTATAGATTGCTGTAAAAATTGTGATATAAAAAAGGAAAGCAAAAAGTTTTAAGCACCTAGAAATGAAACACACAAATATTTTAAATATGATTATTAACACCCCATAAAAAAACAAAAGCTTTTCATTTACTACAGTAGTGGCAAAGATTATTGTCATCTTCAAACGATGTAAACTTCACAGAAGCAATGCTGGATGCGCATGAAATTTTATGTCACAACACACACTTAGCTCAATGATAACTAAGTGTGTATATACGTACACGCACAAACTGTACATGCTGGTACAGTAAGTGAATGTATGTCTTGATATTTGACCATTCCTGCAAGTCAGTCTAGCACAGATTCTACATTTTATGCACAGCAGATATTTGGTTATCCAAACCAGGTTAGCACACTAGTGCAGCACTGAAACAATTGACCTTTTCTCACTGTTTTAACCCTGTATACTTCAAAACTATTTTCACTAAACAATTGCATTGATAAAGGTTTGGAAGGCCAAACATCTGCTATGCATGGTCATACGTTCTGCCGCTGACAACCACAACTGTTTACACATTTTACAGCATTTTCTGATCAAAGCCTCAGCATAGCTGTTCCTATGCCATGTATACTGAGTTGATGAAAAGTGTCACCGTATGACAGTCCTAAATAAACAAGCATCCAATGCTACATACATGCATGCATATACATGTGATGTGGTGGATTTAGAAGTTTCAAACAAGGTAGGAATTAGAATTTGTAATTGGTATTAAATGACAAAATTATAAACTTGGTGTCTGTTAATAGAATTAGCAACAAAATAAAAGAACCTAAAGACCTAAAAACTTTCTCTAAATTCACCACTGATGTACATATATACACATGTAATTGCGGTAAAGATATTGAACACACATATATACAGAGATTATATGGGCTAGTACACTTCTGGGTATAATTGGTAGTGTACATAAAATAATATAACAATTACCCTGCATGGTAAAGTTTATTTATCCAAGCCAATTGGTAGAAGGTGCTAAGGTAAACGTTATGATTATCTTTGTAATGTCTGATAATCACTATACGTTGTAAGTACAAATTTCTGAGAGACATAATTTTTCAGACCAAATAGCATTTGAGGACCACTCATATCAAAGTATTAAGTAGCATACTAATAGAAATGAATGTTTAAGGTGGCACTAAACCGATTAAGGGCAGTCACACAAAGCTAATTGGACAGCATGTTAGTGGTTATGCATGAACAACTACAGATAACCATAGATGACACAATGGACTAACAGAACAAGCTCTATCAGACCATCAAGCTAACTACAGCACATGCTTAGAATATATTAGCTTGTCACAACTTGGGTTAATTCACTGCTGAACAGCACCAGCTGCCATTGCGTGATTACTGTCATGCCACATGGTATCCTTTCTTGTTAAACAACTTTGAAATTACTGTATGTACCACAGTCCATCAAAATTTGGTATGGGCATTGGGTAAGCATTACTCTGCAATAGTACGCTTCAAGTTCTTGTGATTCAGCTATGATGGAGTAGTTAGCCAATGTTGCAGTCCACAGGTGTGCATTTTCACTACTATCCAGGATGTTATCAGTAAAAAGCATTGTTCCACAAGGTGAGAAATGGTTGGAACCAAAGTGGCTTAGCACTAGGTTGTTCATTGGCCAAGTTATTTAAAAAATTGGCTTGAAGCTTTAGACTTATATAGAAGGCATGTTAATTCATGAAACTTTGTATGCTGCTATACTAAAACACAACAGGCAATCAGAACAGGTTTTATGCGTAAATTAAGTTTTACACTAGCAAGGTTTGGGCCACCCTAAAATAGTTCATTAAGCATGTTGGTTGCAACAAATTTGTTTTTGTAGCTGGACTTAATCAGTTCAGCTCCACCTTGAAGAAAGATATAGTCACCATGAAATCTAAAATAATTGCATCCCTCACAAATTTGTACACAGCATTTACATAAACCTGAACGATGATAATGTTTCCAGCTTAAAGTACATAAATATACTGTTGCACATTATACACATATGGATTATTCCTTGTCTAAAACCACCATGTGGTCATCTACTTTTAGTTAGCTGTAACTGCCAGTGTGAAAATTTAAAGTTGTAAAATTTTATGTTGAAAAATAATGATATAATTTGCATCATACCACAGTTCACTGCATTTCTACAGTGTGCGTACTTTTACACTAATGGGGCACAAAATGTGCTGAGTGTAATAAAGAAATTGCTTTGAAGTGCAAAAAGTAGCTATATAGCTCTAAATCCTTTCATGGACAGAAGTTTGCTATATAGCATCTTAATATAAATAATTTAAAGAAACACAGTAATTAGAATCTGGATCTACAAAAATCCCATGTGTTAGTGCAAACCTAATTTTACAGAACACAACAAATGCAATGGGTGAAATGTTTATGGACAATGGGAAAAAGATCTGTAGCTCCTTGGTGCTAATAGCAAAAAATTGGAAGCATCATGTTCCCCAAAGCTAGAAGGGTTTGTTTTGTGTCAGTGCTCACAAGGATATGGAAGATACAAGCATTAGTCTGCCTCATGTTGGACCTGAAGTTCTTCTCTCATACTTTCGCTTTTTCCCTGGTTGCAGTAAAGACCTGGAAGGAAAACCTTACCCAGCAATGGATTCGTCTGTTCATGGAGAACATGATGACATAAATTGCATCTGGCTACAAAGTCACATTCATAAGTTATGACCATTCAATACAACGCCTGCAATATATTTTCTGTATTGCCACTGTACAAACAGATCATTCTGTTGTTACCAAATGTAGCACTGTAACTTAGAACGTTCCTGGCTTCTAGATCTGAAACTTTGGTAGACCCTTTCTTAGACTATCTCGATAAAGGAAACATGATAGGATTCCAAAAATGTGCTAACATGTAGGATTCTTGCAGATCCGGTCACATTTAGCACAGCAATACACTACCATAGATCAAGATAATTATTATCTTGTGCATGTACAAGTCATTTGCACATTTGTACATCATAATATGTGACTGGATTTGCGAAAAGGTACCTTTTTCACACACAAAATTTGACCCATTTTGTGAACTTTAAGGCTTCATAACTTTTTGATCATGGCATATAATTGCTTGAAATGTTCAATGAATGTAGCTACAGTATCTGGTTACGTATTGATACTGAGACCAAGATAATCAGAATAAGGAGTCAAGTGTTACATCATTTTGCTTGCTGGTATGTCAAATGTGTGGAAAAGGTACCTTTTCACAAATCCGGTCACATATATACTGCATAATATATTATATATATATATATATATATATATATTAGTACAAAGAATACATACACATACACTAAATACTTATTGTGAAAATTATTTCAGATTTTGTCATTAACATAAAAGTAACTTTTTTCTAAGCCATGCACATTGCGTCCAGTAACTACTGTATAGCATATTCATCATTCAAGTATGAAAAGGTAAACTCAGACAGTTTTAGCTCTAAAAATCATTGTAATGTACAAGTGCAAAATCTCTCATGCATGAAATGTTGATGATTTTTAGACCCATGCAGAAAACACATATTCCACATAAATTAGATATGTAGATGGGAATTCCCAATATACATAACAATGTAAACTGCAAACATAAAGTACACTGAGCATGCATCTATCAAATATTGTTTAATCAACTTACTTGGTGCTAAGGTAATCCACTGGCCAGCAACAATACCCCAAACAGCAATAAATGTAAACACAAACACATAGCTGGGTTGTCTCTCCCAAATGACCAAGAATATTGCCAATGACAACGTGATCAGTGTGGTGAAGATAGCCACCACATACCTGGGAAAATATGCCAGGTAGATTTTACCAGTGAGGAAGGAAGATATGGCAGTAAACAGAGCATAAACCATTGTGGTATATCCAACCATATGAACACCAAAGCAAGCAGAGACATACTCCTAAAGTAAGAATGAAGACAATTTATTAGTTCAAGGATCATGCTTTGAATCTAACATATCAATCATACAGTATTAGAACTGTGTAATATGGATGAGCAAAGTTTGGGCATGGCCCATGATAAAATATCACCCAAAAACTTGATTTCTCCTCACAATGACATGACAGTATTTGTTGGGTACTATCAAATTCAAAATACCTTCAGTTCAATCCAAAACGTTGTTATAGAATCATATCTTTTCAATGGAATTTTTACTGTCTACCTGCCTGCCTGCCTTGCCTGCCTGCCTGCCTGCCTGCCTTGCCTGCCTGCCTACCTTGCCTGCCTACCTTGCCTGCCTGCCTTGCCTGCCTTCAGACAAGCATAGCTCGATAACGGCTAAGGCTATGGGCTTGATTTTTCACTGTTCGATGTCGCTTCATCCCGAGATGTGCCTTTTGGCATCAGTAGCACAGTACATACAATGCACATATGACATATCATGGACTTACCTTTGTCCTCCTTTGTGTCCCATTTCTTTTTGCTGACAGCCCAAGGTGTAAATTGGCGGTAGCGCGATGCATGGCTTCCCTACAGTACGTTTGTAAACAGGAATTGTCCGTATTTTCCATGGTGATTGGATTGATAGCAGAGACAATTCTAACACTGTTCTTCATTTGTAATGCTGTGTAACAGGCTGAAAATAGCTGAAAGCGAAGCGTCATGGCGGTTGCACTTTTTGAGGCAGTAATTGATAGTTGGAGGCACACAAATAGGCTTGCGTCGATTATGACAGCATAATTTTTGGCATAATAGGGGATGAAAAGCATAAAGCATAATGCTGGCATAATGGAACATAATTAGGAGCCACAATAAGTATAACTTCTGCTATAACAGTCACAGAGTCAAGGGCTAACCTGTTTTGGATGGTGAAATGAATCCTGATAACGAGTAGAAAAATGTGCTACTACAAGTTTACACTCCTCGACGAAATGAATATTTTCATTGTTGGTTTGAGTTTTATCAGTCATGTGCCAACTAGCACCAAGGCATGGCAAAGCAGTTTAGCTGAGCTACAATCATTGAACTTGGTATTATATAACAAGTCTCATTGTTTGATTTTGAATAAAATGTGATATGATGATTATGATTATTGGAAGCTCGATTGGAAAACAATATCCACCCCAAAAACACCTTCGCTGTAAAAAAGGCGTGCCCAAGAAACTACAAGTACCTGGAACCCAATGTAAAAAAACAAAAAGAAAACAGCTCAGCTGAAGTGAAAAGTAACTGGTAACTTAAAGAGCTGATATCTGAAGCGGCCAAGAATACAATTACTAAAGTTTAATCCATGCAAGAAAAGAACACCTTGGCTATAAAACAGGTGTGTACATGAAAGTAACTGGCAACTGAAATGGCTGATATCTGAAGCGGCCAAGAATGAATGGTCATATACAACTAATTCAAAAATTTAACACTGAACCTTTATAATTCAGCTGTGTTCTATATTAACTCTTGCTGCATCATAAAGTAATTTCTTTTAACTCTAATTGGCTGGTAATTTAGCCGCCTTTTTTAATAGTCAGTATAATAGAGCAAAAAAAGGCGGCCAAATTACCAGCCAATTAGAGTTAAAAGAAATTACTTTACGATGCAGCAAGAGTGAATATAGAACACAGCTGAATTATAAAGGTTCAGTGTTAAATTTTTGAATTAGTTGTATATGACCATTCATTCTTGGCCGCTTCAGATATCAGCCATTTCAGTTGCCAGTTACTTTCATGTACACACCTGTTTTATAGCCAAGGTGTTCTTGCATGGATTAAACTTTAGTAATTGTATTCTTGGCCGCTTCAGATATCAGCTCTTTAAGTTACCAGTTACTTTTCACTTCAGCTGAGCTGTTTTCTTTTTGTTTTTTTTACATTGGGTTCCAGGTACTTGTAGTTTCTTGGGCGCGCCTTTTTACAGCGAAGGTATTTTTGGGGTGGATATCACTCATTTTTGTCAGTGATAGACTCTACATTTGGTTTAAAAGGTAATTTTTTTTGGAAATGAGCAATTAACATTGATGCAGAATATTATCTTGGAGAGTCAGTAAAATCCATACATAATAATGATTGTTTCATAACACCGTAAATTCGGAAGTATGAATTTACGGTGTAGTATGACTGTTCTATTAGAGTAAATCTATCTTTACTGCCTGCATGTGACGAATATATCTCATATCTGTGCATGTTAAATGCTTCAGACACCTAATTAAACTTGCAAGTGACTAATTAGTTTACAGTTGCTACACAGCTATAAATACATTTGTAATTGTTATCACCATAATCATTTATCATGTTATAACCATTTTTTATTATTTTGGTCACAACTTCAGGATTAGAGCAGCAGAGAAAGGAATAGAGGACTCAACCATCAAGACTTGTATATGGGAGATGGAACAGTATTGCGATGGACAATGCCGGTACTAACCCCTCAAGGGTGTTGCAGTACAGTATAGATGCAAGACCAGAGCCTCGATTGTCACCTTTTGACTGTGGTCACAACTTCAGGATTGGAGCAGCAGAGAAAGGAATGGAGGACTCAATCATCAAGACTCGGGGAGATGGAATAGTATTGCCAAGGATAATGCCAGCACTAACCCCTCAAGGTTGCCACAGTGCAGTATCGATACAACCACTCCAACCAGTGCATAAGACCAGAGCCTCGATCATCACCTTTTGACTGAAATTTTTATACTTGATGAAGCAATTAAAACACAAAAGGTTGTAGTACTTATACTTTCCTGAGGGAGCATGCCCCCAGAGTTCCAGACTCCCTTGCCTGTTCAGCAGAATAATAGGATTGAGCCTTACTACCACTTTCACCTTTATTCTTGGCCCGGATGTACATATCGGCAACATAATACAGTAGCTGTAGATAATGCCCCTAGGCAGAGCTATAGGGGTGGGAATTTTTCTCTACTATCACACTATCACAGTAGTTCTTCTCGCAGTTCTTTGCCTGGCCATCATCAACTGCTGTCAAAACATTAGTGTCGTCCCCCAGACCCTTCCTCAAGCATGCTTATCACACAAAAATAACTTAGTTTAGCAGTGCACAAACAATTATTGACAGCATATGTACACTTACCGCATTGTTGAACCATGTATACCACCAGAATCCACCGGATTGACAACTAACATGTGATCTATTTAGGGGAAATCTCGTGGAAAGTCCCTAATTACCTTAAGCAGACACTCGTGATACGTGGTTTTAAATTGAATGGTTTAAGAATGTAACTAGATGGTGAGGCGTACTTTAATCGGCTCGACTTTAATGAGAAACTCGAGCCCCTCGTGAGAAACTACATCGCTTGAGCAACGCTTGAAGAAGTAAGAGTCAAGAATACTGATCGAGGTACTCTATGATATATGCCAGTCTTGAATGCTAACGAAACGAGGAGTGAAGTTTGTGTAACGTGTCACATCGCCACACACTGATTCACCGTGTTTGTGCGATAGGGTTTATGGACCTGTCCACCAGATGCTGAAAGGAAATTCATTCCACCACATGTTGAAAGGAAATTCATTCCAACTTGTGAAGTTATTGATATACTCATTGTCGGGGTCCACGGGGACATCGATGATCATTTACCAGTCAGCTGTAAGTAATGTCACAACAGAAGGAAAGGAACCATTTCCATACCCCGGCTATGGCATACTGATTTTCCTGGTCAGTTTATGTACACTCAACCACAGATCGAAATGTAGAACTTTGGTTGCAGGTGGAAAATAAACACCTTTTTACTCAGTTACAAGAGATTCACCCAGCTGGGATAAAATGTTGAAGTGAATGTCATTAGTACTAACTTGTTCATCAGGTATTGGACAATTCCAAGTGTCCAGATTATGCAGTTGTCCTCATGTTCAAGTTTACACATTTAGGCATGTTCCACAATGTCCTATAATCTATTACTATATCAGTGTGGAATAATGCTTATATAATATTTTTCATATTCCAGGCTTTAGGTGTATTGTATTTAACACCTGCTTGTTGGTTTTTGCAGGCCATCTGGTCATACTGGTTTATCCACTAGCAGTTGAATGTGATCATGGTACATATGTAATTTGAGACCATGCAAGAACAAAGATACAGGTGTCATGAATTTCAGGTCAGTTAACGTTCAGAGGAATTGTATTATTGCAATTGTTGTTTTTGTAGTTATCAATTATCAGTGACCAGTTTGTGATAGCGTACTTTTGTTTGACCAATGACCTAATGTTCTGGTTTACGTGCTTACCCAACAGTTATGTTACTCACTTAACCTGCATATGGGATATATATTTTTAGTTCATTTTGATTATCCATCCTTTATTGGTACAGCCTGGCATATTGATTTTTTGCACATTCTCTTTTTAATTCAGTGCCTGCTGGATTGTTTCGTCAGATATCGAAACAGGTGTCTTTGGTGTTGCAACCGATGTTCCAGGTCAGTTTGCATGTGTGTTTAATTTAAGGTTGACTTCAGTGCCTGCTTATTCTTTTACAGGTCTCGGTATCGAGTGTCATGAATTTCAGGTCAGTTGACGTACAGAAGAATTGTATTACTGCAATTGTTGTTTTTGTAGTTATCAATTATCACTGTATACTAGTGATGTGAATTTGCAGGTCAGTCTACTCAGATGTATCGGGTATAGTGTTGATGGGTTCAAACAAATATCCAGTGTAGACTGTAGTGGCATCAAGGGTGTTAACTTCTAGGTCAGTTTACATGTTGTGATGTTAGTGATTTTTTCCTATAGTACCCAGATGTTAAGTGTATTGTATTTAATGCCTACCTGTTATGTTTTTAAATTATGGTATATCAGTGTAGACAGTGCAACAGTAAGCCTTCTGTGTTGTAGTAACTATTTGTTTCATAATCATGCTGTTGTCCTGGAATGGCACAATTTTTGGGCAACCAGTGTGAAGTCCAGTGGTACAAACATTGTATTATGACCAAGTTGTGATAGCGTACTTTAGTTTGACTAATGTCCTAATGTTCAGGTTTGACATGCTTACCCAACAGTTATGTTATTCATTCACTTAGCCTGGGATATAATTTTTGTTCATTTTGATTATCCATGCTATTATTGATACAGCCCGGCATATTGATTTTTTGTACATTCTCTTTTAATTCAGTGCCTGCTGGATTGTGTCATCAGATATCGAAACAAGTGTTTTTTGTGTTGCGACCAATGTTCCAGGTCAGTTGCATGAGTGTTTAATGTAAGGTTAACTTCAGAGCCTGCTTATTCTTTTACAGGTCTCAGTATCGTCATGCTGACATACAAAAAATCATCACTATTGTTGGAACTATTTTTAGTCAAGTCTTGATTTGATGTTGATTAACGTTGTTACACATTGTTGTATGTTTACCATATGGCAAGAAATTTTCATGGCCATCATGAAATTTGAATATTGTGTAAGTTGTGTGGAACAACCCCAACTCATACATGGTCACTGGCAAACCACGAACCACATTCGAGCCACAACACCACCAACCACATTCGAGCAATCCATTACAAAATTTTGTTGCACCATTTGTGTGTGCATAATACTTAATTAAAGCCACAACACAAGCTACATGGTAAACACTACATAGAGGTGGTAACCCCTAAAGGCTTGTTACCTTTTGTATTCACCTTATCAGCCTTTGTGGTTAATCTATTAAAAATTACATGTAAATAGAGAATTGAAGAGTATGCTTAAAGCACCTTCGCTAGTGATTTTGTTCTTCACACCATAAGACAACTGGCGATTTATAAACGCTCGCATGGGGTGTGGCACTAAATGGAATTTAAAAAATTTCTGCTTAAAACGCCATCCCTAGGGAACTTACGGTTCAGCACGTTGTCACAACTTGTTTATCAGGCATTAGAGTTTGTGTCCACGTCATGCCTTTAAAAGTTATTGTAGGGATTAGAGGTTTGATTGAAGAAAATACGCGTATAGGCAAACCAGGATTGGATAATGTCAGTGCTAGATGGACTATACAAACACGACTATGTTGACTGGTATAATGTGACAGTAGTTGTAACATAAGGTAGAGAAATAAAGTGAAATACGCCTATTTTTTATTTTGCAATGGTTACTTTTTTATTTTAGCGAGGTCGCAAGAAAACTATGATGATGACGACTCCTAAAGATTTTTTTATCACGTAACGCAATACAAATCTATTGAGAGATGTTGCATAATCTAGGACTAATATTGCAAAACCGGCCCTACACGTAAATAACTCACAGTAGTGGCCGCGCGTCTTTTGATTGGGCGTGCGCTTTGTAGTTTCTTGGCCGCGCGACTCACTACCGTGAGTCTTGATAAAAGAAGCTCTAAGGTTAGTGTTGAGTGAACTTGAGTCAGATAGCTAGTGAATGTCTGGACATTGAAAATAGTGCATGAGGTCTGGAGTGAGACTGAGGTTAATATCAAACTAGGAAAGTATTTCAAGAAGATCGAGATTCTCTAATAGAACTGTCAAACACTCTAATAGAACAGTCATCACACAATGAGAACCATTAAGTGTTTATCCCCAGGAGGCTAATACTATGTTCTATGCAAATGCAAGTTACATATTATACTGAGCAATTGATGTCCTTTGAATACCAATCAGGAGATCAATCAGAAATGATGCATAATATTATATTTGCATACAAAACTACAAAGATATTAGACAATAAATTAATGTCTATAGCTTCTGAGGGACTATAGATATGCCCCCAGATCCCCTGCTCTAATATGCCTATGAACTCTGGAGCACATCCAATTTCAAGGTATTGCTATTATTTATATGTTGCAGTTCAAGTGACACTTCTCCATTTACATTGTGTCATATGAAGAACTTCTTTGCACAAAGAAAAAACACACAAATTAAAAGCATAATGCATTTCTGAAAAGCATAAAAACAAGCATAATAGGCAGAAAATTGGGGAAATTCCAAAAAGCATAATAGGCAAATTTTGGAGCATAATAGACTCAAGCCTACATACGAATCGTCGTATTTTCGTGGTGACTGGATTGTTGCAGAGGCACTTCTTCTACTGTTTTTCGTCTAGCACTGTGTAACGGGCTGAACATACGTAGCTAAAAGCGAAGCTGCACTTTCGAAGCAGTATTTGATAGCTGGGGAGCACGCCATTCAGATGAAAACATTAATTCTAGATCTGGTGCCATCCTTTCTTTTGATGTGGTATGCATGGGTTCACCAGTCATAATAATGTTACAAAAAAATAAACAAACAAGTTTAAGAAACTATTAGGAATTTTAAGTTCGATTTGGGATCATAGAATAAAAGTAGGGAAACAAGGGAGGTCGCCTACACCTGCAGATATAATAGTGAACATTTAATCCCTTATTCAGTCTTGGTTTTGGGGTATAGACTGAAATAGGGATTAAATGTTCACTAGTATATCTGCAGGTGTAGGTGACCTCCCTTGTTTCCCTACTTTTTTCTATGATCCCTAATCGAACTTAAATAAAATTCCTAACTTTTCTTAAACTTGTTTACTTACAGATATCTTCTAGCTCAAAGCATACTACACACTGACTGCAAATGACCTGTTGTTCATTGAGACCACACCCCTACATGTACTTTGTTAATTTTGAACCCCTTTTGTGTTTATATCTGTATTAACAAGCAGACCTACCAACCCTATATTCTTGAGATTTTGCCCATGAAACAAGTAATCAAGTTGAAGTGGCCTTAATGAAAAAAAATTTAACTTTGTGTAAAATAGTCTATCTTATTTTGTTTACTCAAGATGAGTTCAAATATCTTTTGCAGTAGACCAACAAAAATGTACATTTATTTACATGACATTAAAGCAATAGTATGTAATCAATCTTTCTTCACTGATTTTGTCTTTGCATGTAGTGACGAAAGGTGACATAAAGAAAAAGGTACTCAACACTATTCATAATAAACATGATGGTGCAAGTTTCAGCTCTATACAACATTGCATTTGTAAGTTACAACCAATTTAATAAGCATCTGTAATTTATTTTGCATACACAAATATTATTGATCTTTCTTTTGTTGATATTACAGGTTTTTGCAATTGAATTCAGTGACTTTGCAATTGAATTCAGTGACTTTGTAATTGAATTCATTCGTTTGCAATTGAGTTCATCGCTTTTTGCAATTGAATTTGTCCCGTTTGCAATTGAATTTGTCGGTTTAGCAACTGAATTCATCCCATTTGCAATTGAATTCGTCGGTTTTGCAATAGAATTCATCGCTTTTGCAGTTAAATTCGTCCGTAACAAGAATGGCAGCTGGAGAAAACATGAAAACATGATGTAGCAGCTGCTACAAGATCTTGTTCAAGTACAACAGTAGTAAACAACTCTTTATAAGGCAATAATTCTTCCTCTACAGGCTATCTAGCAACATTCCAAACTCTACTGCGCCATTCGCGATGGGTGTGAACACTTGCAAGCAAGCTAATTAACTTGTCAGACAGCTATCAACTTCGTGCACTACCAGCTCCAATTACCTTCTAATGTCTCAAGTGTAACTCTCCATGGCGTGAATAATTCATCTCTTAATGAACGGTTGGTTTCATGGAGCCGTTTTGTTTATGACGAATCGTAATGCAAACGCGACGAATTCTATTGCAAAACTGACGAATTCAACTGCAAAACTGATGAATTCAATTGCAAAACCGACGAATTCAATTGCAAACGGGACGAATTCTATTGCAAAACTGATGAATTAAATTGCAAACGGGACGAATTCAATCGCAAAGGTGACGAATTCAATTGCAAAAACCTGTATGTAGGGTTGTAATTCCAAAATTTATTGGCATTGGAGAGACTGAAACTTTACTAGAGCGTGCACTTGGCTAAGTAGTTTATAAAGAATTCGAAAAATGCATCATTATGTCAGTTTTTTGCAGATTGATTATTGAGTCATAAATTGGGAATTTTAAGCTAGAGTAGAGATAATAGCACCCCAATAAAAAGTTATGAAACAAGCTGGATTGGAGTAATATACGTGTATGGTCCAATTACAATAAGAAGCGAATACCCCTACTGCATGATTCCCACAGCCCAGCAGAGATATTCATTTCTTACTGTTTTACAGTAATGTACTAGCTACTCCAATCCAGCTTTACGCAGTGGGATACTAGAAATTCCTACTACATACATACGTAATGCACTTAATAGACAGAATGCATATGCACATAATTAAGATACATACCTTAGGAAAGCTTCCAATAGTAAAAGCTTCAACCATTGAACTACTTATGGAAAGTGGAAAGCAGAACAAAATATATCCTCTCTTCCTAACAATATTTAGTAGTTCCATGCCACTGTTTTGAAGCTCTAGCAACAATTTTGTGCAAACAGAGTTTAATTGGTGTTCTTTTGTATTCTCTCCTTTTATGTGATCCAAAAAGAGTATAACAATAGTAAATGCAATCAAAGCACAGAGTAGCAGTACCCCACGTAATATCATCAAATATTTATTGTAAGGATCAATGTGGTCAGTATTTTGTTCTAAGTTACAACTTTCATTCCCAACAGCCACAGACTGTTCATCCAAGCCAGATGGTAGTAGTATTGATGAAGACATTACATTTCCTAACAGCATGCCACCAGCATAGCTAGTCATTACAATACCATTGGCAAAACTCATCATCTTCTCAGGACTTACATTGTACTCATTGGCATAGTTGATAGCTAATTTGTTCACATAAGTGATGCCACTAATCCAATACATTGAAGCTGCTAAACCATAGAATACTGCAGCTGGAATAAGTATGAAATACGACATGTAGAACTGACCAGCAACAAAAAGAACATAAGAGAAGTTGGCAACAACTAGGATCCTCATCATTCCAAATGAACGAACCAGTGCTGGTGACATACATGTAGCTGTAAATCCAACAAATGAAAACACAGCCAGTGACACAAAACCAAGAGTCTTCCCAGCAAGTGTAGTAAGCAGATTAGAGGAAGAATACACTGCTGCAAATGAGAAAGTTACTGAGAAACCAAACAAAACAAAGTTCTTGTAGTAATAACGGAATTTGTTGTTGTGAGTGACTGGATTCTTATATTCATCCATAACTTTGTTTATTTCAAAATGATCCATACTCTTAACAGCTTCGTCAGTTGATAATACATTATAATCTCCTTCCATTTCTGTAAAGAAAACACACAATAATAATTATGTAGACCAGAATTATAGCTTACAAATACATAATGTGTAGGTATATAGTGTGAAGAATGTTTAATGTAGTATTCTTCTCCCAGGAAAGCCTTTTCTTTTTTTTCATTTCAACAACTCATCAAGTTACAGGTGTCTTGATAAACATATATTGCTGAGAAGTGATCTTTGGTGTTCTTAATTCAGGTGGGCACTCATAGCCAGACAATGGCTGGTTGTGGGCACACGTCTGGTTTACTGAAATTGTTTTCGTAAAAGTGTGTGTGTGTGTGCGTGCGTGCGTGCGTGCGTGCGTGAGTGCGTGCGTGCGTGAGTGCGTGCGTGCGTGCGTGCGTGCGTGCGTGCGTGCGTGTGTGTGTGTTTCTATCTACCTATGTGTCTATCTATGTTTGTCTGTATGCACCCACGTGAGCAAAATTGTTAATGGTAAAAGCAGCTTGCACGTAAAAAGTAAAAGAGAAAACGAAGTCTGTACTATACTTCCGAACAGGTAAACTTTGTGGTTTCTTACTGGTAGTCTGAAATACAGGTATGATGACTTCTCTCAGGCTTTGTGAATTACCTTCCCTTTGGGTTCTACAGGCAATTAACAATTGAAAAAACAATGATGCACGCCTCGTAGAGTATCAGGAATAGTCTATCCCTTGGAGTTGGAAGCCCTAAGTATGCAAATGAAAATGAAGAGCAGCTTTAGAATTAGTCGGAAAAATATGATAGTTTAACTATAAAACTTTAGAAGATACTTCTGTGTATAATGTTGTTAAAAGTGGTTTTTGTAACAAGCACTTCCTTAGCAATGCATAGCAATATAATTGAAGAATTATGAAAATTTCATGAATTACAAAGTCCAAAATTACAATAACTTAATTAATTGATGCATTATTGCAAAACCAAAAACCTATTAGCTAAAATAATAACATAGCAAATACATAGTTAATTAATTACAGATGTGAGTTAGCTAGCTAGGATAACTGCATGGTGGCTAGTGGTAGAAGTAGCACAACATCAACTTGTATATATATATATAAACACTTTCACACCTCAGATCAAAGGAACTGCCTAAATGTAGCAGGGCTACAACTAGGCTGTTTTGACAGCTAGACTATTTTGACATATAAGGAAGATCAGGGGTGAATGTGGTAATTACAACTATTATGCGATACTTTGCAGTTGTATTTAAAGCCTTAAATCAATCAGTTTAAAGCCTTTGAAGTTACTTCATGTAAAGCCTTAAATCAATCAGTTTAAAGCCTTTGAAGTTACTTCATGTATTTGAGAGTACTTTTGATGTACTTGAAAGTGCTTTTTTGATGTGGTTTGGTATAGTTTCAAAAGTTTCAACTATAGCACTAGCACTTACTATGTAATGTTTTCAAAATGTTTAAGAAACCTATATCACCAAGAGATAGTTTTATTGTGGGATTCAGTTTGTCTCAATTGAGAGCCACAGTAGACTCAATTGTAAACCACATGAAACCCACAATATAAAGTGCATCTTGCCTATATAGGTTTTATATGCATTTTAGTAGTTTGTAAAAGAAAGAAACACTTAACAACACAAATAGGCATTCCTTTGATCTGTCCGTTTCTTTCTTTGATCTACCCATGCAAAGTGTATTATTTCTACATGCAAAGTATTATTTACCCATGCAAAGTGTATTATTATCTACCCATGTTAAGTGTATTATTTCTTTAATCTACCCATGCAAAGTGTTACATATTAGCTGTAACATGGGGCATTCGGGCGAAGCCCTCATGCCCGTGTTACCACTATTACATATACACCAGCATGTATATATACGCATTGGAATATACATATGCGTGTGTCTAGTGTGTATTAATTAGAGTGTGTCACGTTGTAGTCCACCGAGAGGGTTAAGATACAACATTTGGCAACGAGAATGGTACACGGCAGCATCCGTGAGTTTGACCCCCGGAAAGAATCAGTGGAAGATTTCTATTAACATTTAGAGTTTTACTGTGTGGCGAATAACATAAGACCAGGCGATGGCGACAATTGGAAGAGGGTTTTTTTTCTTATGTTGTTGGGACAAATGACCTTCACAAAACTCAAGGTATTGGCGAGTCCTATGCCAGTGGGTGAGTTGACAATGGATGGTATCCTGCAACGTCTCACCAGACATTTCCACCCCAAGACTATTGAAATAGCGGAATGATTCAAGTTTATTAAACGCAGTCAACGTGACAATGAATTTGCTACAGACTTTATCACTGAGTTACATGCTCTAGCCAATCCTGCAATTTTGGAGCCTATCTTGAGACAGCAATCAGAGACCAGTTCATGTGTGGACTCAGGACTCCAAGTGTCAGCAAGAGTTGCTATGTCAGGCAGAGTTGATGGCCGACTCAGCATTACAGCGAGCCAGAGCAACCATGCAGAGAACAGTATAAACATTCTATATCCATGTATGCACAATTCTAGCTAATACATCCTCCCACACTGACCAACTAACAGACCTTATAATTGCATCGAGTTGTGTTACTAGCCAAATTAATGCCATACATGTTTCATAGCATCAACATACCTGACATAGCTATGAACAATACCAATGTGTGACTTAATCCTGGATTGTGCCATCGCATCCTGATATGTACATGTAATAGCTACGCAAGTAGCTAGTGACAGCATTGTTAATGGTGTAGCTAGCATAATACAAATACTTCTAAGTAACTTACCAAACTTGGCACTGACTGGAGAGCTTGCACAGTATAGTAAAACCATGCAGCACCTGGCTATAGCATTCCTAAATATACATGCAGTAGCTAGCTAGCAAAAAGGTTACAATAGCTGTAGATAGCACCGTAAACTCTCGCAGCACATTAGCACATACCACTCGGGGCATATAGTCATATGGCATTAGTAGGCAAAAGTTTACTCCGCAGCAGTGCGTAGACTAGTGGCTACGTCGTATAGACTTACGTACATGCGTTGTAGAGAATCTATGGTTATGTGACGCACCTCTGTTTCACTTCGTTGTCAACCTGGCCCGGCTTGGCTGGCTAGTCTTTAATACGACCCCGGGAACACAGTAGCTACCTGTAAGTAAGTTCAATTCAGTATGCCTCGGGAAAGCCGATTTCAGGGGGCTGTAGCCAAGGAATGAAGCGCAGAAAGGCTGATGCAACACCTACAACTGTTACTGAGAAGTTTCAGACTTGCTAGGCCTGGCATACCGGTTTAGCTGGAATGATCAGATATTCCGGCAGTAGCTCCGGACATTGCCGCGGTTTACTGAGACTAACTGAAAGTCGGTGTAAAAAAATTCTTAGTCACCACTGGATCACCAATACCAGTTCCTTAAGAACTCTACCCAGTCTGAGTGTAGAAAGCCGAGGACTTCGTGATTTGTTTGAGCTAGATAGCTCAGTACAGAACTGGCCGGAAAACAGAACATACAGAACAAAGAATAGAAGAGAGAAGCCGGCACGGTGAAAGGAGCCTACTAAGGGGAGGTGGGGGTAGATGGATACCCCTGACTCAGCAATTACGAGGACGGTCAGCAAAGTAATGCAGGGTGCCGAGTCCGGCGAGGGGCACGTCCGACACTCTGAACTGATCTCGCCGGTACGCTTCGTCACTGAAATCATAGCCGACTTAAAAAATGGAGGCAGACCACGATTGGAGTCAAGACACGAGATTACAGGGCTGTGCTGGCTCGTTAGTGACTGATAAGCAGCAAAATCAACCGGCAGAAAAAAACTTCTGGCCAACATTTTCAGGTTGTCCACCAATAAAACCACTGATTCTTGCCATGCCAGGTCCTTCACAAGGCCTGAAACCGCCATTCGAGCACTCCATACCACCCAGAAAATACGTCTGTTAAAACCAGCCTCGAGTAGTTTGAGTAGTACTGAGGTCAAAACTAGCAGTGTGATAGTGTAGCTGTCCACTGGTGGTGTTAGTTTGATTTTGTCTGATGTGCGATTTGGATCCATTTTATAAAATCTGGTCACAAATGCTGAGTGCTACGGTGTACCCATTCCCTGACCCCTATACAATAAATACGTACACATTATTGGGTTATAATCTTGATATTAAACTCCATACATATCTTGGTGTAGGAATTGATAATACCATGTCATGGTCATCACATAGCTATACAAACAATAAGTAATAGATCAACCAAACTGTTGAATTTGATTAAACGAAATCTTAACAACTATCCACCCGATACATAAAGAACAGTATTTGACATTATTATTATTATTATTATTAAATACAGAGAAAAAAACATTATGCCTGTGAGTCCTGCTCGTTACAATAAACAATTACATTAAGAATAAAAAAGTTAGCTTTCTATCATAATTTTGAAATTGTCAGAAAAGACTCAGAATTAGACGACACTACATAATTGGGCAAATTATTCCATGAGTTGATGGTCCTTACTGAAAAGAATTTGCTGCGAGCGTTCTTTTGAGCATGAGGTTTGAAAAGTTTAAAGTTATGTCCCCTCGTGACACTTAACAAATTCTGGTGAAAGAATAATCCAGGTTGTAGAATGACATTCCCTTGTAAGATATTATATACCATTATCATGTCAGCACGATGCCTTTGATAAGACAATGTAGGAAGCTTGAGGGTAACCAGACGTTCATCATACTCTAAACTGGACAAATCCTGAACACATTTAGTGACTCTTCTTTGCACTCTCTCCATGCTATCACAATCTCCAATATAATTAGGTCCCCATACAACATTAGCATATTCAAGGTGAGGTCTTACCAGAGCCTTGTAGAGTATTGGAAGGGTCTTTCTATTTAGAGTGTTAAATGATTTTTTGATTAATCCCAATACGTGATTAGCTATATTTATAGCAGAGGTTGCTTGGCTAAGGAACTTTAAGCTAGAATCCACTATTATTCCTAGGTCTTTATGTTCAGGCACTACCTGTAGGGGTTGTCCATCCATATAATATGTATGACACGGGTTAGTGTTACCCAGATGCATAACAAACATCTTTACAACATTGAAATTCAGCAACCACTTCTGGAATAAAGATAAAAAATAAACTTAGTTGTTGTGTAACAGTCAACATTGAAAGTGTAAATGTAAAGGTTGAATCTGGCAAGTTCTAGAACTTTCTTCAGAATTGTGTATAAATAGATAGTGTAGCATGTACATTTCCCTGGTGTTATTGTACTCCTGGTGTGCTGTTGTTATTTTGCTGTTGCTGCTGTATTTTTTTACTGCTGTTGATTAAAGAGATTCTTAATCAGATAGACTGTGTATAGTTTCTCTGGAAATAGATTTGGGCTCAGTATCGTGGTCTTTACACCAATTTCTTGGTAGCAGAGGATGGTTCAAGGTTAAAAACTGATGACTATGGAGACTAATAGTGAGATACTAGAGTTGGAGAAAGGTTTAGAACAGCAGCAAGGTAATGAACAGCTTGAAGATAGCATATTAGAGTTAAGACAAGAAAAAGCTAAAGTAAAAAGACACTATTTACTAAGGCAAGACGTAGAACACTAGTTTTGATACAAGAAAAAGATGTGACTGTAGAAGTTATTAAGGATGCTTGTGAAGATTTAGATGAGGCTTTGGCGAATGTTATGGACACAATGACTAGGTTAGCAGATGCTTTTAGAGAAAACAGAGATCGTAAAAATGATGATAAGCTCAGCCAAGAAATAGAAAAGGTTGAGTTAGAGTATAGTAATGCACAAGATCGTGTGCAAGACACCTTGGATGAACTGAATAAAGTAGCTAACCTCAACAAGTTTGTCAGGAGATTAGAAGAAGATAGTTTCAAACAGTCAGAGACAATAGCTGATTATAAGACTACAGCCTCAAGGGAGGTATCAAAGTCAGAGGATTTAATAGCACACCAGCAGTCTGAACATGTAAAAGATAATATAAAACACCAACCACGAGTTGTAAGAGAAGGCCGCATAGTAAAAAGTAAGATTCCCACTGTGTCACTTCACTCGGCAGTGGATCATCAGATTACAGTACCAGAAAGAGGGGCATATTATCCATTGGATGAAGGGACAAGCCAGAATATTGCTGATTCTGCACTGATTGGACAAGACCTGTGGAAACAGCTCAAGAGGGTTAGTATTCCTGTTTTCTCCGGTGATAAAAGAACATATTCAAATTGGAAAGCTACCTTTTTGGCCTGTGTGGATCAGGCACCAGCCACCCCAGAATACAAACTCCTTCAATTACAACAGTGTTTGGCTGGAGAAGCTTTAAAGACAACATTGAAAGTTTGGGACACAGTGCTGCAGCATACCAAGCAGCAAAAGAACGATTAGAGCGAAAGTTTGGGGTCAGAGAAGACAAATAGCCATATACTTGGAGGAAATTGACAGTTTTAAGCCGGTTCGACCTGGAAATTACAAAGATATTGAAAAGTTTGCAGACCTATTGGATGTTGCTATTGTAAATTTGAAGGAAACACATTATCCTGAAGAGTTAAAGGATGGTATGTTGTATATCAAATTACAAAAGAAATTACCAACTCAAATGCTGGCTGCTTACCATCGTTGGGTGTTTGAAAACTACAAGATTGAAAATGTTGAGGTGTTGCGTGAATGGATAGTTCAGGAGGCAGAATTCCAGATGAGGGCTATAGAAACAGTCCAAGGTTTGTCTACTGGAAGGCACGGTAAGCCAGAGACTAGATCTCATGGTTTTAGAGAACCTCATCAGACCTTTTTTGGGAGGTCAAATGCCAAGCTGGAGTCTGGTGAATCCCGGGGCCAGAGGTCATGTAGAGTTTGTAATAAACAACATGGAACGTGGACATGTGATGAGTTCAAACAGCTGAATATCCAGAAAAGGTGGGAATGTGCAAAAAGATTAAGACTATGTTTCCGTTGTCTGGGCGAGGGTCACCTGGGCCAATACTGTACGCGTGCCAGAGTTCGTGGCTTGAATGGTTGCAAAGAGCTTCACCACCGACTGTTACATAGAAATCTAGTTACCTTACCTGATAACGTTGAGGAATCACAGAGAATAGCAACAAACAAAAGATCAACAGTTAAGGTTGATCAGCCACTTACTACTGAGGCATCAAAGTGTACCCAAGACGAGAGGGTCCCAGTGACAAGAGTGGATTCCCCCAGGGAGGGGGACCAAGTGACATCAACTCAAAATACCACCATGGTTTCTGGAATCTCGAGTAATATTGCCTTAAGGACAATACCTGTATTTGTGAGGAATGGGCATAGAAAGTTGATAGTTAATGCTCTCTTGGATGATGCTAGTACTAAGACTTACCTGAATACGGATGTAGCATCAGAGTTGGGATTGAAGGGTAAGCTTCAGAGAATAAATGTAAATGTATTGAATAGCCAGGTTGAAACTTTTGTGACTTCACCAGTTGAGCTTTTGATAGAAAGTTTAGATGGAAACGCTACTTTGAAAGTGACTGCACTTATAACAGGTAGAGTTACCGGGAACATGAAAGTTATTGATTGGGTCGAGTGTGCAGGAAGATGGCCACATTTAAGAAATATAGAGTTTCAAAAAGTAGGACCTCGACCGATAGTTGATGTGTTAATAGGGTTGGATTGTTCTGATTTACATTTTTCTTTCAGGGATGTACGTGGTGAACCAGGTCAGCCTGTGGCTAGACTTACACCACTTGGGTGGACTTGCATTGGACCTGTCTATGATGAAGGACAGGCTTGTATGACTAATTTTGCTAGAACTTACTTTACCACAGGGGACACTGATGTCAGTAAGATTGAAGCTGTATTACAGAAATTTTGGGAAGTCGACAGTTGTAGTGGAGAAGTGAGTTTCTTATCTCCTCAAGATAAACTGGTGTTAGAAAAGACAAAAAAATCAATTCAATTTGTTGATAGTCATTATAGAATCTCCATACCATGGAAGGGAGATTCAGTGTATCTACCTGACAACTATTCTGTGGCGGTGAATCGTTTGAAGAACCTTGAGAAATGACTGGCAAAGAATCCTGAGGTGGCCAGGTCCTACCAAGAGACCATTAAACAACATTTGGAGAAGGATTACATCAGGCAAGTTAATCCTTCGGAGAAGTCCCACAAACAGTGCTACTTACCACGCTTTGCGATAGTTAAGAAGTCAAGGTTGACAACTAAAAAAACCCGCATTGTATTTGATGCTTCTGCTCAATGTGATGGAGTGTCTTTGAATGATGCTATACACCAAGGGCCAAAGTTACAGCAGGAATTATATCAAGTTCTGCTACATTTTAGAAAGCTCCCAGTAGCTTTGATATGTGAAATAGCTGAAATGTATTTACAGATCAAGCTTTATCCACAGGATCGGCCTAGTCACAGGTTCCTTTGGAGAAATTTAAGTTTGGAGGAAGACATAAAGGAGTATGAGTTTGATCGGTTAGTATTTGGTTTAAATTGTTCTCCGTTTTTGGCACAATTGGTGACACAACATCATGCTAAGATTTATCAAGAAAGATACCCTATGGCTTCTGAAATTATATTAAAGTCAACCTATATGGATGATAGTATGACTTCAGTTGTGAGTGAAGATCAGGGAGTCCAACTTTATCAAGAGCTATCCGACCTTTGGGCAGGGGCAGGAATGCATACCCATAAATGGCTATCAAATTCTGATGTGGTTCTTAGTCAGTTTCCAGTAAAGGATAGAATTTATGAGATTGACCTAAACAGTGACCACTTACCTTCAGTCAAGACACTTGGAGTAATGTGGCTAGCTACGGAGGATGTGTTTATGTTTAATTCAAAAATGATGGAACAAAGGTTTGAGTTAACAAAGAGAAATTTTTTGAAGAAAATTGCAACCTTGTTCGACCCATTGGGCTTTTTGTCCCCTTTTGTAATACGAGCAAAAATGTTAATGCAAGAAGTGTGGGTACAAAGTGTAGATTGGGATGAAGAGTTACCACTGGATACATCTACACAAGTGACGACATGGTTCAGAGAATTATCAAGTTTAGCAAGTGTAAGAATTCCAAGGTGTTTACAGTTGAGGAAGGAGGTGAGCTCAATTGCAGTGCATGTGTTTGAGGATGCTTCACTGGAGGCTTATGGTGCAGTAGTGTATGTAAGAGTCAAATATCAGGATGGAAGTTTATCAGTACGTTTAGTTTCATCCAAGACCAAGGTGGCTCCACTTCAGTCAGTGAGTGTACCACGTTTAGAGCTCATGGGAGCTGTGTTAGGGAGCAGGTTAGCGACATCAATTTCAGATGCTTTAGATATGGAGAAACAATCCTATACTTTCTGGACTGATAGTGCAAATGTTCTATGGTGGATTAGGGGATACAGTAGAACATTTAAGTCATTTGTTGCAAACAGAGTGGGAGAAATACACTCATCCTCTTCTCCTGATCAGTGGCGATATGTTCCAACAAAGTTAAACCCAGCAGATTATTTGACACGTGGAGTTAAACTTATGGAGTTAGTAGAGTTGAGGATGTGGTGGGAAGGTCCAGAAAATTTAAAAGAAGATGAATCCCAATGGCCAAGGAATGTTATTGACTAGAGACCTGCATCAGCTGTAGAAGAAGTTAAACAGAAATATACAGTGAAAGAACCATCAGAAGAAAAATCAGCCTTTATGACTACCACAACAAAGATAATTTGGCGATTACAACCAGAACGTTTCTCCAGCTGGAATAAATTAACTAGATTACAAGCCTGGGTTATGAGATTTACAACAAATTGTCGTTCTCACCAGCATGAAAGATTGTTAGACAAAGGGATAAATTTGGAGGAAATAAGGGATGCAGAAAAACTAATTTTGAAGACAACACAGAAAGAATGTTTTAAAGAAGAGTATACAGCCATAGTCGAAAGAAAGAAATTACCTAAAAATAGTAAATTACTCAGTTTATGTCCACGACTGGATGATGGGGTGATGAGATCAGAGGGCCGACTCAAGTATGGTGAATTCCTTCCATATGATGTATAAGGTATCCTATTATCCTGCCCAGGAAAAGTTGGATAACCAAACTTATTGTGAAGCATCACCATGAGCTGGGGAACCATAGTGTGGTACTAACCAGATATTGTCCACTTTATCATCCAAATATTGGATTGTGGCTGCCAGGGAAGCAATCATTGAGTGGGAGAGAGAGTGTGCCATGTGTAAGAGGAAGAAAGCAAAGAGGACAGAGCAAATAATGGCACCTTTACCATTGAATAGGCTGACAACATCCTTGAGAGCTTTTGCAAGAGTGGGAGTAGATTTTGCTGGGCCATTTATCACGGTACAGGGTCGAGGAAAGCGAAGACAGAAACGCTACTTATGTCTTTTCACGTGTCTCGCATGCAGAGCTGTTCACTTGGAAATTGCTTATGGCTTGGATGTTGATTCTTTTCTAACTGCTTTCAGCTGAATGATTAATAAGAGAGGACTACCAGAGGAAATAATATCAGATAACGGCACTAACTTTGTGGCAGCAGATAAAGAACTCAAGAAGATGACATGCCAAATAGTAAACGATTCGAAGTTCACTTCTACAATGATTAAAAGAAAGATAAAGTGGTCTTTTAATCCTCCCCAAGCCCCACACTTTGGAGGAGTCTTCGAAACAATGATTAAAGCAGTAAATAGGGCAATCACGGCTATTCTAAGTAACTCAGACATTACTGATGAGGAATTGATGACGGCTTTTACTGAAGCGGAGGCCTTGATTAATTGCAGACCTTTGACTTATCAATCTGCTAATCCACATGACGATGTACCCCTTACACCGAATCATTTGTTACATGGTCAAATGGGGGAAACTTTCGCTCCTGAAAGTACAAAAGAGGTAGCTTACCATCCACTGAGACGATGGAGAAGAATACAAGAACTTAGTAGACATTTTTGGCAACGATGGTTTCATGAATGGATACCAGGTCTGAGTCCGCGGAAGAAGTGGTTCGAGTTGCGGAACAATTTGAAAGTGGGTGATGTAGTTTTAATGATGACAACTGATAGTCCACGAGCTCACTGGCCTTTGGCAAGAGTTCTTGAAGTATATTTAGGCCAAGATGGGAATGTTCGCTCAGTTAAAGTTCAAGTAGCAGATAAGACCTTTGTTAGACCAATAGTTAAGCTTTGTCCACTAGAACTGGAATCAGCTAAATAAGAATATTTTGTACGGACAATTGAGAGAGATAATATACCTTCACCATGTGGCATAATGCACACACTGATTAGATAGAAACCTGCAACACACACTGTTTACTGTGTATGCATAATTGGGTTGTAATTTACACATGTATTAACACACTATTTTATGGTTATCTTGTAATAGGTAAACACAGTTGTTTTTGTAATATACCCACTAGCACTTTTGTAAACATGTATACTCGTATGTATTCTTGTTGTAGTATAAATAGAGTTGCGTTGTACCCTGCATTCATTGCCGTTGTTATATTGCTATAAAGACTTTTAACTAGAATATATTCCGTGACACTACATGGTGTCAGAAGCTGAGAGACGTGGTCAAATGGCATACCCAGCAGCTATTCTGCAGACTCCTGCCTCATTCACGTTTAACTCACCTGATGAGTGGCCGAAGTGGAAGAGACGCTTCGAACAGTACCGAGTAGCTTCAGGTCTCGACAAAGAGGAGGACGAACGCCAAGTGAGCACTCTGCTTTACTGTCTTGGGGAAGAAGCCGACGATGTGCTGACCTCAACGAACATTACCCAAGAAAGTCGGAAGAAATTTGCAGACGTCATACAGAAATTTGACGAATTCTTTAAAGTCCGGAAGAATGTGATCTTTGAAAGAGCCCGGTTCAACCAACGCTCTCAAGAAGAATCAGAAACTGCAGAACAGTTCATTACTTCCTTGTGCAGCCTAGCAGCAGACTGTGAATTTGGCGTGCTCAAAGAACAGCTGATCCGTGACCGAATTGTCGTGGGCATCCGAGATTCCTCACTCTCAGCAAAGCTGCAGATGGACTCAGAGCTTACCCTTGAAAAGGCAAAACGATTGGTTCGGCAACAAGAAGCTGTGAGAGGACAACAGGCGATCCTGAGCAAACCAGATGGAGAAACTTCCGTCCAAGCTTTCACGTCACGGAAGCCACTCAAGCGACCCGCAAATAGCCGAAGCCTTCACCACCAAACACCCAGGCCGCAGCCAGTCAACCGTGGTCAAAAGTGCTCCTACTGTGGAAAAGGGCCTCACCCTAAGCAGTCCTGCCCAGCCAGGGACGTGATCTGTCACAAATGCAAGAAGAAGGGTCACTACAGCTCAGTTTGTCGCAGCAAAGCAGTTGCTACACTTTCCGAAGAATCACCAGTGGACAATGGTTTTCTAGACACTATCCATGAAACAAAGGGCACTTCATGGACTGCTCCTATCAAAATAAATGGCCAGGAGATAGTGTTTAAGCTTGATACTGGAGCCGAGGCTACTGCAGTGTCGATGAAGACATTCAAAACCCTCAAAAGCATTCAGCTACAGCAGTCAGCTAAAGTTTTGTGTGGACCAAACAACCAACCACTGAAAGTATTGGGCCAAGCATCTGTCCAACTCACCTACAATGGGAGATCCTGCAACCAGTCTATCTATGTGATAAAGGACTTGAAAAACAATTTACTTGGACTACCAGCAATCACAGCCTTACAACTCCTCATTAAGGTTGATAGCATACAGCCCGGGAATGTTCAGCAGAGCTTTCCTAAACTATTTCAAGGTCTGGGTACCCTCAAAGGAGACTACCAGATCCAATTGAAGCCAGATGCTAAGCCTTATGCTCTCTACACTGCACGAAATGTTCCAATACCACTCCGTGGGAAAGTCAAACAGGAGTTGGAACGCATGGAGAAGTTAGGGGTTATATCCAAAATGGACAAACCAACCCTTTGGTGTGCTGGAATGGTGGTGGTTCCCAAGAAATCTGGTGATGTCAGAATTTGTGTTGACTTGAAACCACTCAATGAAAGTGTGCTCAGAGAAACACATCCACTACCTGGAGTAGATGAGACACTGGCACAGCTAACAGGAGCTACTGTGATGAGCAAACTAGATGCCAACAGTGGATTCTGGCAGATACCACTGGCTAAGGAGTCCCGTGAGTTGACCACATTTATTACGCCATTCGGGCGATACTGTTTTAATAAATTACCATTTGGTATTTCAAGTGCTCCAGAACATTTTCAGAAAAGAATGAACACCATCCTTGATGGTCTAGTAGGTGTCCTGTGCTTGATGGACGACATTCTCATCTTTGGGAAAGACCAGAAGGAACATGATGTTAGACTGACAACAGCCTTGGAAAGAATCCAAGCAGCTGGTGTGACACTCAACAAGGACAAGTGTGAGTTCAATAAAACCTCATTAACTTTCCTAGGTCACACTATTGATGGAAAAGGAATCTCTCCTGATCCTCAGAAAACAGCAGCAATCAACAAGATGGCTTCACCCAAGTCTACCTCTGAGCTAAGACGTTTCATGGGGATGGTCAATCAACTGGGAAAATTTTCTCCCCGAATTGCTGAGCTTTCAAAGCCAATGAGAGAACTACTCAGCAGCAAACGAGCCTGGAACTGGGGGCCAGCTCAAGAAGAATCATTTGTCAAGGTGAAAGCTGAACTAACAGCACACACAGTTTTGGCGTTGTATGACCCACAGGCAGATACAAAAATTTCTGCTGATGCCTCTTCTCATGGACTTGGTGCTGTACTGCTACAAAATCAAAAGAAAGAATGGCGACCAGTTGCCTATGCTTCTAGATCTATGTCAGAGACAGAAACTAGATATGCTCAGATTGAGAAAGAAGCTCTTGCTATCACATGGGCATGTGAGAAATTCTCTACCTACATCCTTGGAAAACATATCAGTATCGAGACTGATCACAAACCTCTAGTTCCACTATTGGGAAACAAGCATCTTGACAACCTCCCACCAAGAGTGTTGAGATTCCGTTTGAGACTGATGCGATTCAGCTACTCAATTCAACATGTTCCAGGGAAACTTCTGTATACTGCTGACACACTCTCCAGAGCTCCACTGAGAGAAGAGTATGATACTCAAACCTTACAGAGATAATCTGAGGTAGAGTCATTCATTAACACCATTACTTCCCAATTGCCAGCTAGCCAACAGCGACTTCAAGTGTACCAGAAGGCTCAAGCAGCAGATCCAGTTTGCTCCAGAGTTATCACTTACTGCAAGTCAGGATGGCCGAAAAGCTGCAATGATCCTGAAGTAAAGCCCTACTGGACTGTCAAAGGCAACCTTACCCTTCATGATGAGCTATTACTATATGGAGGAAGAATAGTGGTTCCAAAGCAGTTACAAAAAGAAACCGTTCAGAAGATACACACTGGTCATCAAGGAATTGTGCGATGTCGCCTTAGAGCAGTTTCTTCAGTTTGGTGGCCAGGTATTTCAAAACAACTAGAACACTTTGTACAACAATGTCCTGAATGTGTTAAGTTGACTCCCAACCCCAGGGAACCGTTGATGCCTACTCCTTTACCAAAACATCCTTGGGAAAAAGTAGCAACCGATTTGTTTCAGCTGAATAACTCAACCTACCTTTTAGTTGTGGACTACTTCTCAAGGTACCCTGAAGTGATAAAGCTCAATTCTACCACATCTAAAGCTGTGATCTCTAGTCTGAAAGCAATCTTTTCTCGCTATGGTGTTCCCTCAGTGCTAATAAGTGATAATGGGCCACAATTTGATTCCAGTGATATGAAAGAGTTTGCCAACACTTATGCTTTCCAACATATCACAAGCAGCCCTCGCTATCCACAGAGCAATGGTCTGGCAGAAAGAACAGTGAAGACAATGAAAGATTTGCTAAAACATACTGCTGATCCATATATGGCATTGCTTAGCTACCGATCTACACCACTGCCATGGTGCAATTACAGTCCTGCAGAGCTGTTGATGGGAAGAAAAGTCAAGACTGACATACCCCAGACAGCCAGCCAATTAACTCCACAATGGCACTTCATACCTGACTTTCAACAAAAAAACAGGGACTTTAAAGACAAACAGAAAAGGAACTATGACCGCCAACATCATGTGAGACCAGCTGACACATTACCTGACAATTCATCAGTGTGGGTGAGAACTGGTAACAATCAAACAACAGGAAGAGTTGTGTCCAATGCTGGCACTCCAAGATCTTATGTTGTATCTACCCCTTCTGGACAAGTGCGTAGAAACAGACAGCACCTTAACCGGAGACTGAACACAGCAAATGATAATGCCCAAGACATTCCTGATGATTCCATTACATCAACATCGCCTCATACTACAGAGCCTCCAAGAAACAGAATCATGACTAGAACTCAAACAGGTACTGACATTAGACCTCCTAACAGATTGACATATGACTAAGCTCAGGAGGGAGATGTGGCATAATGCACACACTGATTAGATAGAAACCTGCAACACACACTGTTTACTGTGTATGCATAATTGGGTTGTAATTTACACATGTATTAACACACTATTTTATGGTTATCTTGTAATAGGTAAACACAGTTGTTTTTGTAATATACCCACTAGCACTTTTGTAAACATGTATACTCGTATGTATTCTTGTTGTAGTATAAATAGAGTTGCGTTGTACCCTGCATTCATTGCCGTTGTTATATTGCTATAAAGACTTTTAACTAGAATATATTCCGTGACACTACACACCAAAAGATTACTTAAAGAGATCGATTTACTGCTGATATTACACTAACTCCTATATCATCATGTAGAACATGAGGAGGGGGAAATGGAATAAAGATAAAAAATAAACTTAGTTGTTGTGAAACAGTCAACATTGAAAGTGTAGATGTAAAGGTTGAATCTGGCAAGTTCTAGAACTTTCTTCAGAATTGTCACAATGTGTATAAATAGATAGTGTAGCATGTACATTTCCCTGGTGTTATTGTACTCCTGGTGTGCTGTTGTTATTTTGCTGTTGCTGCTGTATTTTTTACTGCTGTTGATTAAAGAGATTCTTAATCAGATAGACTGTGTATAGTTTCTCTGGAAATAGATTTGGGCTCAGTATCGTGGTCTTTACACCAACTTCATCGACCACTCTTTTGGTAAAAAGAGATCTTGTTCCAATTGAAAGTTACTCTGCTGGTTTACAATTGGGCAAAGCAGCTTGATATCTTCCCAGCATAGTATCATCCCAAGTGTTGCATTTTGCTGATGATATTTGACATTAGTTAGACCCATTATGGAATATGCTGCCCCAGTCTGGGATCCACATTTATAATATTGAAATTTATAAGTTAGAAAACGTACCACAAAGAAGAGCTGCATGCATGATGGATGAATACTTTAGAACTACCAGTGTTACATCATTTATCCCCTGTTATAATATACCCACAGTACAACAGTGTCATCAATCAAGGTTAACATTATTCTACAAAATAATTAACCAATCTCCATCCCTTCACATTACCAGAGAACCCAATTTCACACAAGATAACACTATTTGAATCATTTCATCCTGCCACAAACCATCCATCACTTATAAGTAGAACAATATAATTTACCAATGAATATTATAGAATCAAGAGACCTACCGGATTCTAGGTCTCATCTGTAAATCATTTGAGTGTAAGGACTCTGATGTCATGGTAAAACTATATAATACACTTGTTCGCCCAATTGTTGAATATAACAATGTCATATGGGGACCTTCTTACACACTTGACAATCAAAAACTTGAAAGAATGCAGCGTAAAGCAACCAGAATGATTCCGTCTATCAACCATTTATCATACTACGACAGATTAAGACATCTAAACATACCATCTTTACAACACCGTAGACGAGGGGTGATTTGATATATTTGTACCAAATTCTCAAAGGCAGTTATGATATAGAAAATCATTTATTTACCCCATCTACTTCTACTGTAACAAGAGGTCACACAAGGAAATTATTCAAACATCACACTAATTCATATACAAGATATAATTTTTATAGTAACAGAGTAATCAATGACTGGAATTCATTACCCCAATCTATTGTTGATTCTCCCTCTGTCAATGATTTTAAAACACTGCTGGACAGACACTACAGTAATTGCTTATTTGATTTTGTATAGTAATTAGAATAGCTAAGTACATAATAATTATTAATTTTGTTTATGGATGTACAGGCATAAGCCTTTATCCTTAAAATACAAATACAAGAGACGTGGATGAATTTACTTACTTACTTAATCTAGTGTAGTTATTAGTTAGCTATATATATATATATATATATATATATAGCAAATTGTATGTATGTGATTGTACCATTTGGAGCTTTCACCCTGGGCAACCAGCTGAGCTGACTGCTCAGTTAAATCTTCTAGAATTGCAAGCTAGAGTATATTAGTGTTGAGTTTTATACATAGAGTCTAACAGTAATAATAATTGCAGTAGTCAGTTCCTCTTCTTGTTGCTGCTGCTTTAATTTGCATGTACTTGTGATTTGTCAAGTGATTCATCAAAGGCTTCAATCAACTACTACACAAGCTCTGTGAACAAATTATGGGTCCAGACTTCCTGGGATATTAATTACAGTGTGGAGAGATGATTGGTTGTATAAACTCTGGTATTACTCCTGAAGTACTCCTGATGACTGTGTTCTCAGATGATAAGTGGGTAATTGGCAAGTTAACTGGACTACCTGGAAGTTCCAGATCTGAAACACTTCACTACTCCTGGCTAAAGGACTCTAGAGGTTGGTAGCTAGATGGAACAGAAGTACTGGCAAATGATGTGCTAATGAACAGGCTCAAAATTGAGTTTCGGAAGAAGACGCTGATTGTCGCTGAAGGCATTTTCTTCAACTGTCCTGGCAATACGTAAATAGGGGTGCATGAATGCAGTGGGTAATCATGCTTTGAGTAATTAAAAAGTACAATGAAGGCAAAGAAAAAGGCACACAAAACTCAGTCACATAATAAAACATAGAAATAAAAACCCTATAACATGAAAAGAGCCCGGTAGGTCATTCTTACTTACTTACTTACTTCCAAAAAACACCCTGGGTCAATTCCTGATTGAGCTGTTTTTTTTTTCTGCGCTTTATGTACCCAGTTTTGCATGTGCAACTTTTACTCTGCCTTGTACATACTTTTTCATTTCTCAGTAGCTACTGTATGCATGACAACTCACTGTATTTTATTTATTTTATTATTCAATGCAGCAAGCATTAACAGTCTGTGCATGGGCAACAGCGTTGAAACCGGGTCACTACTGCTGACCCGGATGACGCACTGATCCGGATAGCAGTCCGGATTTGACCCGGATTAATTAAAGCCGAGGCGTGCGATAAGAGCTATGTTTCGTGTAGTCTCAAGCGAGCGAGACTACGTTTTGAGCGTTCGATTCGTGTTGAGTAAACAAGTAGTTATGTGATACTAAGCCGATAAGTTTATAATTTAAAATCAGTCAGTGAGTTTTGGATGCACGTAGCTACTGTGAATTTACAGACGGCAATTGGGTGTGGCTTCGTGCATACCTAGTATAACAATTTCCCGATATATTGAAGTGGGTGTGGCTCACAAAAGTACTTATCCTGCTGCAAGACTAGGCTATATAGATCTACAACTCGTACAATAATCGATTAGTGGGCATGGCTCCACATAAGCTTGCAGTTAGCAACGGACACAGTTTCATGCTACAGACTGTACTTACTAACTAATGGGCGTGGCTGAACGTATGTTTGTAACGCGATAAGTGGGCGTGGCTCACGAAAGAGCTACGCGACTAGCGTTTATAAGTTTCCATGTCGTCAAACGAACAATTTCTTTTCTCACGTGATCCAATCCTGGTCTGACCCGGAGAAAATGTGACCCGGATGACCCGACCTGGTTTCAACGCTGATGGGCGAGCTTCCCACAGCCTTACAATTTACATAAGTAATTACAACTATCTAGCTAACTACTTAGCTGCAACTTTATCAACAACTAGGGGTCACAATTACAAGTTATTTAAACCTCAAGCAACATCAAGAGGGAGATCTACATTTTTCACTGTACGCGAGCCCTCACCCACACTTAATTTTTTTTTTTTTTTTTCCCGGGCTGGATGGACTGCCCTTGCCTACCACTACCACCCCCAGGACAAAGAAAGCACGTGCTGGGCAACTGAATAAAAAGGACCAGATTACTGAAAGTTTAAAAGTCCCTGTGCTCATCAATGCGGCCCATCTCAGGAGAGGCATCAGAGGAGCGATGCGAGATGGACCTACTTCCACGTATGCACATTGTACCTGACCCACACTTAATGATTTTAAAAAATTTCTCGACAGTGCCTGGTCTACTTTATTGTATGATTATTAATTAGTTAATTATTATTGTATGTAAGTTTTTGCTATGTAGTTGCAAATTTGTACAGATCAGGCTTTACAGGCTCCTTGAGCCTTCTTTACCTGTAACACAAATACTAATACTAAAGTTGTGGGGAGTAGATCGGGATTGGAAATTTGAACATGGGCATAGAAAATGTAGACTGCATACATGTTATTGAATTATCAAGATCAAAATTGATGAGAAAGTGGTTAAACATGACAGATTTCACCTGTCTTTTAATGGTGACCATTGATTGACTGTGTGCATCCTATTCAACAAACTTTTACTCACATCTGCACTTGTACAGTTTACACAATAGGAGGTAGCTAATGTATATCAGTTATATCATATATGCATAAGATTGGGTAGGACAACATTTCAATACACCTCACCTAGCTATACAGCTGTAGGTTGCCTGGGTTACAAAGGCATATGGAATATTTAATCATACATTTGCATGAATGTTAATGCTTGCTGTTGTTAAATGAACTGAAGTTTTACAAATGAATACAACTTGTGTAGTAGAGTTCTCCTTTTAGTTATATAGCTAGTGGAATTATAATTTATCTTAAAACATCCTTCAAGTTTATCTCACAGCATTTCAATTAGCTTTTTGCTGGGGTGTTACATATACGTACAACATAGCTATTTATCTACAAGTATACACATGGGTAGCTAATAGAAATTCACAAAATATACTGCAAATCAAAAAAAAAAAAGTGTAATTACATGGAGGAAATTACAAAACATTAATTACCCAGTAATCAACCATGCATGCAAGCTGTTTGTGAAATCAACTGGAGAAGACTGTGTCAAACTATAACTAGAAGGCTAAACTAATTATCCTTTAAAAATTTGCTAGTTGGAGTTCAGGTATACATGCAACACTGATGCTGAGTGCCATATGGGGTATCTAAATAACAAACACTCCCTATGAAATCGTCTACACATTCCTTATAATCAGTATTGAATGGTAGGCTCAAATGGAAATCAGAGCAGTATCTCAGGTGGGAGACATGGTCATGTTTTCACAAGCCAGACTAACGTAATACAAGCAGCTTGATTGTGAAGACAGCACAAACAGCTAACCAATCAAGTGCCAAGGGTCCCACACAGGAACAGCAATCTATCAAGCTATACTCAAAACATGAAGTTATTATGTGTTGCCTTCAGTTGTAAAAAAGTGATTTCATAAAAATTAGCTAATAATACCATAAGGAGTGGACACTAGGGAGGTTTACAATAACGTCCATTTGTGAAGTTTTCTTCTTTTCCCTTTCCACTTCCCAAATCCCAATTCCAAAATACCCTATTGTTCTACAACCTTACACCCCTATCTTTTCCAAGTCAATGAGCATTTTATTTAGTATAAAAACAAGCAGACAGACAAACAGACAACTTAATTGCAGAACAATCAAAGTGGTCTTAAGTAAAATTCAATTAAGTTATGTATCATACTATCATGTTAAAAAGTAAATGCATATACCACAAGCATGCATGAACATGCACTACATTGGAATTTTTGGTGACCGAGTCAGTGACCACAAACTACATCTTAGAATGTTCATGCTTAGGTAACATCCACATAGGTAAAACTATTCTAAAATTATGTGAATCACTAGCAACACTATATTTAGTGCTACAATTTATTAATAGTATGGTACATGGAGGTATACGGTGGTGACTCTAGACCTGACCTACGGGGGGGAAGTAGGGAACAGCATGACTATTGTTGTATGGCTGTAATATAAAGAAGAATTTCAGGGAGATCTGAGGGTGCAACCCCCCCCCCCCCCCCCCCCCCCCAGGATTTTTGCAATTTGAAGGCTTGAAAACAGCCTAAAACTTATGCTAAAAACATTAAAATAACAATGCTAATCTATACTGAATCTTTTCCCCAAGATTTCTTAAAGGTTATTTTCAGCAGGGGGAAGGGGGGCATGGCCTCCCCCCCGATCTCCTGTAGAATCGCCTATGGAGGTATGCATATAGATTATATTATAGATTGTTATTATTATGTGTATAAGTACAGTCCATACTTTTAAGACAATGTATTTAATAACTGGAGTGGAAATACTGCAGCAATTAAGCTTCAGTGGGTAAAGTATCAACACCTTGATCTGTTCATGAGTGTAAAATTTTCACTATGTTCAACACTTAGTTACAGTTTGGCATTATGGCTAGAAGTGTCAATTTGACCAAAACCTGATCTTTATACTCATGCATTGAGTTTGCAGGATTTCACAAAGGGTACTAGCAGAACAAACTTATACTTGATGGGCTAAGAAAGGTGGTAAATAGTTGATACAATTGATACAATGTGCAAAGCACATCATGCAAAACATGCTCTATATCTAGAGTGGTAATGTCCCATAGGAAAATAAATGCTCTAATAGAATGGTCATGTAGCAGAAATAACGCAGTTAATTAATACTTTGAGATCTAACATAATGGATGCACATTTGTATGAATATCATCTCCTCTATTGCGGATAAGAGAATGCACTACAATCCCATATTATTATAATGGTTGTCCTTTTTGTTAGGTTGGGTAAAACATATACCAGCAAAAGGCTTGAGACTGCTTCCCAGATTATAACAACAACACATAGACAAATCAAAGGACAAAATTAGGGGGGCAGGCTCTAGTTTACCTGTCTCTTAAAAGTTTGCAGTGTTGCTTGTTGTACAATAGGCATCTTGAACAGTGTTCAACAGGCGAACATTATAGCATAATAATTATGTCCTCAGACACTAATAGGCAAAAGCACAAGAAAGGAGAGCTGGAGTCTCTGTACTTTATTTCAAAGCCTGAAAGAGTCTTACACTTCAGGTACTCTAATAGAACAGTCATATACTCAGTCATCTATAGCTTTCACTGAGATTGAATTTGGTAGCATGCTGAGCCTTCTTGTTCACTATAATACCTCTACATGCCTTTTGCATGTTCCAGTGCCTAAATTGTGAAACTACATAAAAGCACTAAGAACAGTAATACAGAGTGAGCTTGTTGTGTATGCCTTGCAACCCATTAAAATAGCATCCAATTCATTAACTATATTTCACTCAAATATCTAAATAATTAATCTAATTGTAAATTATAATTATCTCTATCTTTATTCCCTGCATGGGTGTATCAGTTGTGCTGTCTTCTAATAAACAAATGAAATCCATTAGAGGTGCACTAACACATGCAGTTTGAACTGATTAGTGTATATTCTGTTGAAAAACACTGTATATAGCATGAATCGGAGGAAGCAGAATTGTACTAAAAACAATTCTGTACCCACCTATAGGTAGTTACCTGTGGTGGAGTCAGGAGTATATCCCCTACCTTATCCTTGACTGTGTAATTATTATAGAAAATGTTGGCGTAGAATCTTCCCAGTATGTGCATGTTAATTGTGTATAAGTGCTGTATATATGGTCTATACTTAGTAATGAAGTTGAAATGTACATCTTAGGCCCTAAAATGATTACCACGACAACAACAAAAATTTAAAAGAGAATATATAATATAAATGTACTGGTAGCAATGCATGTGTAAGTATATGTCACAAATATGTACCTAATTTATTATAATACAACAAAATAATCAGTTAATTATAAACAATAATTATATTAAGCAAGCAATACTATTATTCACATAACTTCGTTTATAGTATTTAATTTGTACTTCCTTAAGCTTGCTCTAAATGATCTCTTTATCCTCTTAATATCCTTATATTGTAGTACATACAGTAAATTGATGCCGTTAACCAGTGCAACAAACATGGTGGATATCAGATCAAATACTATTGAAGGGATCATTGTCTGATGCAGTTCTTTTCTGTATTTATCACATTCCATTCTGTAGCCACCAGCAGAACACAAGGCAAACTTTGTTGCTTTATCAGCAGCAGTGTTGATGATGTATATGTAGATCACAAGATGTATCAACAGTAAAATCACTGTGATGCTGTAGTATGAAAAAAGTATTATCAGTTTAGCCTGTGGAGTGGAGTATTTGATGATATCTTTAATTGAAGGTTGCTTCTTAGCAATATCACATGTTGTTCTTGGCCCAAAGTTATTCTGGAAACAGCACACAATCAATATAATATGCTACACAATATGGGTGTGGATAGTTTAACATGTTAGCATCCAAGCTTTGGAGGGGAAAATCATCTAAATGTTGTGAACTAACCTGTCTAAAGCTTTGAAGCTCCAAACTATAGTAACTATAAGCTGTCCAGCTTTTATCTATTGTTAGCCACGTATGTATGCAGTGCTCACTATAGCTGCATAAAAGCAATCACATAAATTGTAAGTACGTAAATAGCTAGTGAGATACAGATTTAAAGGTGTACACTATAGTGGTGATAATTTTAGCTAGTCTAGCCAAAAACAGTTATAATCTAATTGTGTACAAAGCAATCCATTGAAATGTTTTGTATGATTTATCATCCAACTTACATATAACATAGCTATGCACACTTGGCATATTTTTAAGCAAGGTATATTTACAGTACCTTATGTAAGATCCATAGAGATGTTAAGAGCATGCACAGTACAGCTGTTGATCCAATGGATATCGGCAATATCAAGATATAAAACAATACAGCAGTATTTGAAATATTGCAAACTGGTGGAATTCCAGAATAGCTATAGCCAGAAGTGCTCACAAGCACTATACTTGGAGCCATCCCACATGTCACTACAATGGCCACTTCTATTATGTGAGCATTCCTCTTGAACTTTACAGAATTCATCAGAATTTGTGCTTTGTGTGGTTGTAGCAGACTGTGTAACAAGTGTGATAGATGGAATATTAAGAATCCAAAGATGACAAGAGCTCCTGCATGCACCACTAATCCTAAAATAAACTGTAACTTATACACTTGCAGTATACATATATTGTACATACCTTGGAGTTTACAAAATGTTGTTGGTTTGGAATTAGCAACGATAAGGCTGGGGTGAGAACAGAATAAACTGTTTGGTCCAAAGATGTACGGTATTAGAAAAAACAATGCTGCAGCATGGAATATGTTGCAATAAATAATTGTCTTGACAAAGGTTTTTGCTATATATTGACAATCATCTATATAGCTAACTAGCTTCAGTAAATTTTCAGAAAACGTTACTACTCTATATCATCTAGTAAACTCACCCACCCCACTCTACAGTTATTAGTGCAAAGTTTTTGAATACATCTCAAAAACGTAATCAGTTTGACTCTAGTTTCCATTCGTGTTATTGTTTTAGCTTTCCACTATCCCTTCCCCTTCTATATTATTAGCACAAAAGTTGTGGTAAGTAAAATTTAATAAAATTCAGAATGGGCTCATGTGGTAGAAATACATGCATTCTTGCTATGTATATACACGGCTGCAAGGGATTTTGCATGCTGATTATACACCTGCAGCCTTCGGGCCTGTGACCCTTGAGTTTGGGTGTATATATCAGCAAATCTCAAACAGTACGTAATATATTATCAAGCACTCATCTAATAGATACCACATGTACAACTACAAAGTACTCACCCCGTTAGTTTTATGCAAGTGTGGGCTAATAGTCCTCAGAACCTTATTCATATGTCATTATGTGCTTTAATACACAATGGTAGAAATTACAATTAGTTAGAATTTTTTTTTTTTGCTCTTTTGTAGTACCACCAACTTTGCTAATGGGACAGTAAAGTAAGTTACTATTAAGTAAAGTAAAGTACTTAAAACTATTAGTTACTAACAAAATGAATATACAATTGAGATACTCTGAGACAAAAAATATCCTGCGCAGGAACACTTTGTGGCAGATATTTAGTGATGTTTATTACTGACTGTTATTATACCCACCATAATACATTTTGTAGTGTACAACCTTCACTACTTTGCTTTATATATATATATTCACTACTTTACTAAATAACTGTTTGGAGATGCGTGGATGTATATTTCTATGCATCGGGTGTTGGCCATTGAGCATACCACAGAATAAGATTGATATCCATCGAAGAGTATAAGCCTTGCATTTGATGAAAGAAGCACGACCCAATGTTACCCAAGAAGTCTTAGATCTTTTTCCACTTTCTAAATCTATACAGCACTAATTGCCCAATGATGTAATGCATGTGGTATAGTAGTATATGTATATGCTCTGTATGTAAGTATAGCAAGAGCTTTAGTAAAACGCATGATCCATTATTGTAAGACATCCTAATTGGTATTCACCTTATACAGTATGTAATTAAACTACAGACTTTAGCTTATAGAGAATTAGCTCTTGCTATGTGACTATGTCAGCATACAAAGCATGGCTGTACAAAGAACAGAGATTGTAATGGATCAATTGTGATCCAGAAAATGAATAAATTTCCCTTTGTGCTGTTGATTGAAAACTAGCTAGCTACGTGGAGACAACTCCCTGAACTTTACTTGCATAATTGAACTCCAATGACCACAAAATTATACGAACTGATAAACTGTACATGAACACACACATGAAATTACAACTTACAGATAATTTGGAAAGTTATTGTGTTGTAAACGACAAATATCAATGGAAAGTGAAACCTATAATATAAGGATATACATTACTAATGACACAATTGTATTGCACTTCAACCATTGTGAATTCTTCAGGCAATTCGCTAATGTATATTATCTAAGAATGTCTTATAGCTAAACAGTGTAGGACTGTATACAATAGTTGCACATACAGTAGTCCCTCAGTTATCCGACCCTTGTTTATTTATCTGCTTGCTTATCCAAAATTGGAAATGACTGCTCTATTAGAGTATTTCAGCGGAACTGTATGGACTCCATATTCACATATCTGAACTCTTTTCCCATTGCCTGAGATACATTGAGGTTCGGATAACTGAGAGTCCACTGTACAACTGTTATATATATATATATATACATAGATGCTTGAACATTCCTTATTACGACTTACATTTTCTTTCTGTGAATAAAACATGCAACTAAAGTTATTATTCCAGTGATGACAGACATGCTATGAAATATGATGCTAAATATTTTATTATCAGTAGTGGCTGCATCATTAAATAAAGATGCCTCAGAACATAATGGTTGACAAATGGAACCACAAAATACTCCATAATCATCAGGACATTGCAGTGTAGGGGCTCGTGATAAAGTAACATTGTCAATATCATTGAAACTGTAGCAATCTATAAGTGCAATATTGAGAAAGCTTTCCACCATCCTCCACTCAGCAGCACATTCATTATCCCTAGCCATTATATAGTCCATGGTCAAGACAGGTTCTGTATCATCATCATTGTACAATGCGGTGGCATTACAGAATAAGGACAATATGGCTTTACTGCACTGATTATTTCCTGTGATAGAGCACAAGCCATCCACTAGCTTCAAAAGATGAATCTGTGGTGGTACATTTTCACTGCAATTGCAAGGGAGTCTTTCGTTGCAAATCTTAGCTGGATTATTGAATGATATATGAAACTCATTAGTACTGTCAATCTGTAAGAGGTACAAGTATGACTAGTTCTTTGTGTTGTGGAAATAATATTATCTAATCAAAAACAGCCAAGCTGTAAAAAAAGGTGCGGCCCCCAAAAAGGCCATGGTGAAAAAAGATGTAAAATCCAAGGTGGCGGCCAAGAAATGGCTGTGATGGTAGGTTAATGGTAAAAATTTTAATAACGACAATTCAGGTGAATTTGATGCCAAGACCAAGTGGCACAAAATTCACCTGAATTGTCGTTATTAAAATTTTTACCATTAACCTACCATCACAGCCATTTCTTGGCCGCCACCTTGGATTTCACATCTTTTTTCACCATGGCCTTTTTGGGGGCCGCACCTTTTTTTACAGCTTGGCTGTTTTTGATTAGATATCACTTCTTTTTGTATTTGTATACTGCAAAGCCAGCCTATGGCTGGCTTTGGGGCTTTTTTAACCCATGTGTTTTTTTATTTACCACAGGAAGAAGAAAAGAACTTATAGAAGATTTTTAATACTTCAATTATTTTTGATTTTATTAGTAATTATACAAATTATATACATATATTTATTACATGCCCATTATTCCCCACAGTATATTTTTTAGCAGCTTATCTCTCTACTGGGTGACTTAAAATATAGCTGAACTATATACAGGATGGATTCTTTGTAGCTGAACTCTCTAAAAGATAAATTCTTCTAGCTGATTTCTCTAAAGGGTGATTTGTTTCTAGCTGAACTCTCTACAGGTAATTTGTTTGCAGCTAAACTTTCTACATCCATGGTGGTTTCTTTGTAGCTGAACTCTCTACATGATGGTTTCTTTGTAGCTGAACTCTCTACAAGGTGACTTCTTCTAGCTGAACTCTCTACAGGTGATTTGTTTGTAGCTGAACTCTCTACAGGTGATTTGTTTGCAGCTAAACTCTCTACATGGTGCTTTCTTTGTAGCTGAACTCTCTACATAATGGTTTCTTTGTAGCTGAACTCTCTACATGATGGTTTCTTTGTAGCTGAACTCTCTACAGGTGATTTGTTTGTAGCTAAACTCTCTACATGGTGCTTTCTTTATAGCTGAACTCTCTACATAACGGTTTCTTTGTAGCTGAACTCTCTACAAGGTGACCTCTTCTAGCTGATTTCTCTACAGGGTGATTTGTTTCTAGCTGAACTCTCTACAGGTTATTTGTTTGCAGCTAAACTCTCTACATCCATGGTGGTTTCTTTGTAACTGAACTCTCTACAAGGTGACTTATTCTAGCTGAACTCTCTACAGGGTGACTTCTTCTAGCTGAACTCTCTACAGGGTGATTTCTTTGTAGCTGAACTCTCCACCTGATGGTTTCTTTGTAGCTGAACTCTCTACAAGGTGACCTCTTCTAGCTGAACTCTCTACAGGGTGATTTGTTTCTAGCTGAACTCTCTACAGGTGATTTGTTTGCAGCTAAACTCTCTACATGGTGCTTTCTTTGTAGCTAAACTCTCTATATGACGGTTTCTCTGTAGCTGAACTCTCTACAAGGTGACTTCTTCTAGCTGAACTCTCTACAGGTGATTTGTTTGTAGCTAAACTCTCTACATGGTGCTTTCTTTGTAGCTGAACTCTCTACATGATGGTTTCTTTGTAGCTGAACTCTCTACAAGGTGACCTCTTCTAGCTGATTTCTCTACAGGGTGATTTGTTTCTAGCTGAACTCTCTACAGGTTATTTGTTTGCAGCTAAACTCTCTACATGGTGCTTTCTTTGTAGCTAAACTCTCTATATGACGGTTTCTTTGTAGCTGAACTCTCTACAAGGTGACTTCTTCTAGCTGAACTCTCTACAGGTGATTTGTTTGTAGCTAAACTCTCTACATGGTGCTTTCTTTGTAGCTGAACTCTCTACATGATGGTTTCTTTGTAGCTGAACTCTCTACAAGGTGACCTCTTCTAGCTGATTTCTCTACAGGGTGATTTGTTTCTAGCTGAACTCTCTACAGGTTATTTGTTTGCAGCTAAACTCTCTACATCCATGGTGGTTTCTTTGTAACTGAACTCTCTACATGATGGTTTCTTTGTAGCTGAGCTCTCTACAAGGTGACTTCTTCTAGCTGAACTCTCTACAGGGTGATTTCTTTGTAGCTGAACTCTCCACGTGATGGTTTCTTTGTAGCTGAACTCTCTACAAGGTGACTTCTTTTAGCTGATCCCTCTACAGGGTGATTTGTTTGCAGCTGAACTCTTTAGGTGGTGATTTCTTTGTAGCTGAACTCTCTACAAGGTGACCTCTTCTAACTGATCTCTCTACAGGGTGATTTGTTTCTAGCTGAACTCTCTACAGGTGATTTGTTTGCAGCTAAACTCTCTACATGGTGCTTTCTTTGTAGCTGAACTCTCTACATGATGGTTTCTTTGTAGCTGAACTCTCTACAAGGTGACTTCTTCTATCTGAACTCTCTACAGGGTGATTTCTTTGTAGCTGAACTCTTTAGGTGGTGATTTCTTTGTAGCTGAACTCTCTCAAAGGTGACCTCTTCTAGCTGATCTCTCTACAGCGTGATTTGTTTCTAGCTGAACTCTCTACAGGTGATTTGTTTGCAGCTGAACTCTCTACATGATGGTTTCTTTGTAGCTGAACTCTCTACAAGGTAACTTCTTCTAGCTGATCCCTCTACAGGACGATTTGCTTGTTGTTGAATTCTCTACACGGTAATTTGTTTGAGGCTGAACTCTCTACATGGCAGTTTCTTTGTACGTAGCTGAACTCTCTACAAGGTGACTTTTTCTAGCTGAACTCTATACAGAGTAATTTGTTTGCAGCTGCTCATGAACTCTCTACATGATGGTTTCTTTGTAGCTGAACTCTCTATAAGGTGACCTCTTCTATAGCTGAACTCTTTACATGGTGTCTAGTTTCTACCTGATCTCTCTACAGGGTGATTTGTTTGCAGCTGAAATCTCTACAGGGTGATTTGCTTGTAGCTGAACTTCTTACATTGTGTCTAGTTTCTAGCTGATCTCCACGGTGTGATTTGTTTGTAGCTGATCTCTCTACAAGTTGATTTGTGTGTAGCTGATCTCTCTGCAGGTTGATTTGTTTGTAACTGATCTCTCTGCAGGGCAATTTGTTTGTAGCTGAACTCTCTATAATGTGATTTGATCTCTCTGCAGGTTGATTTGTTTGTAGCTGAACTCTCTAAAGGGTAATTTGCTTGTAGCTGAACTCCTTACATTGTGTCTATTTCCTAGATGATCTCTCTACAGGGTGATTTGTTTGTAGTTGATCTCTCTGCACATTGATTTGTTTGTAGCGGAACTCTCTACAAGGTGATTTGTTTCTAGCTGATCTCTCTACAAGTTGATTTGTGTGTAGCTGATCTCTCTAAAAGTTGATTTGTTTGTTGCTGATCACTCTAAAGATTGATTTGTTTGTAGCTGAACTCTCTGCAAAGTGTTTTGTTTGTAGCTGATCTCTCTACAGGATAATTTGTTTCTAGCTGAACTCTCTGCACAGTGATTTGTGTGTAGCTGAATTCTCTAGAGAGTGATTTAATTGTAGGTGAACTCTCTACAGGGTGCATGACTTGTTTATAGCTGAACTCTCTTCAGTGTGACTTGTAATGTTCTGAATCTCTACAGTGATATAATTGTAGCTTAATTCTCCACAGGGTGACTTGCTTCTTGCTTAACTGTCTATAAGATTAACTGTTTGCAGCTGAAGTCCCTACAGAATAACTTGTAATGTAATAGAATTCTATAATGGAGTAAATAAATTAGCTGAATGCTCTATTAGGGTGACTGTTCTATTAGAGTATCTCGATCTCGCATTTGCTACACAGAGTTGGCTTTCGAATCATAACTCAGTGGTTTGTAATCCAATTCTTCTATACTACTGCAAGGAGTTTCTATGAAGATTATTCCAGCTATACACCGATTTTCAGCTCATTGCTCTTAGCGGTTTGCCTAGTAGGCGTAAAAACTAATACTTTTTTATTACTAAAAATCGATCGCGTAATTGTGACACAGGTTGGGTTTTGTGTCATATCTCCGTGGTCTTAATCTCGATTCCTTTCAAACTACCAAAAGGCACTCCTACGATGGTTACTCCATCTACATAGCAATTTTCAGCTCATTCCATGAAGCGGTTTACCCTGTAGGCGTGACAACAAATCGATCTTGTTTTACGCGAATAATCGGTCATAACTCCTGAATCATTCATCGGATTTGCACCACATTTGATGCTAGGATGCGCCTTTGGACTCCCTTTCTGTGTGCCAAATTGTAAGGCGATCGGAGCGCGCGTTTGCGTTTTATAGCAATTTTTGCAAGTGTGCGAAAAGACGAAGAAGAAGAAGAAAAAAACGAAGAAAAAAAAAACGAAACTTTGGCCGCTCATGTCTCGGAAATGGCTTGAGTGATTTCCTTCAAACTTGGAATGTAGACTCCTCTAGCTGGCGGGCAACTCTGCAGCAAATTTGGTTTCAATCGGATAAGCTATCACCGAGATACAAAAGTGTGAAAATGACGTTTTCTTTCTTCCTGTCAATATACTCACGGTGTGGCGCGCCGGCTTCTTGGGCCGCACGACACACTATCGTGTGTCTTGATGTACATTACTATCAATATTAAAAATGCACACTTTACTGCTTGCATTTACTGTTTTTGTATGTATGCAAAAAAAAACCAGTAAATGCAAGCAGTAAAGTGTGCATTTTTAACATTATTGCAGCCATTTCTTGGCCACTGAGCACCTTTGATTTGGCAACTGTTTGAAGTCCTCACAGCTTGACAGTATGCATTCATATACTAGATTAGATTAGATTAGATTATCAATTTTTGTCAAAGACATGGGTACACAAAAGGCACAGCCTACAAACGTGCTCCCCATAAAGAACATACAAGTACAAAAAACAAACACATAACAGTAACACAAAAACAAAACACAAAACAATAACATTAGAATACACGGATTAAAAAACAAAACAGTTACAAGATTATGCAAAAAGAAAACGACGAAGTGCAGTCCGGAACGCAACTGGATTAGTCAATTTTAGAATACGATGGGGAATGGTGTTCCATAGGAAGGGAGAGTTGATGAAAAAGGAAAAACGCCGGGAGTTAATAGTGGAGGATGGAATAAATAACGACATTGGATGAGATCTAGTGACGGTGGTAGAAAATTGAAAATACTTAGAAAATGGGATAGCAACTCTATTATGTAAAATATCATGAGTCAGACTGGTCGAAAAGTAAGATCTTCTGGTATGAAGAGTTGGCCAATGAAGTTCCTGTAGGCAAGAGTCTGAAGACCTAGACCAGTTATGGTTAATAGTATCCCATCTACTACCGCACACCCAACGGGCAGCACGACGTTGGATCGCTTCTAAATTAGTCACATCCTTCTTAGTATGTAAGCACCAAACTGGGGAAGCATACTCCAGAATAGGTCTCACTACAGCCCGGTATGCAGTTGCTTTGACTGATGCAGAACATGAAAACAGAGTATGGCGCAAGTAATTCAGAGACCGTGATGCTTTGGCTACTAGATGTTTCATGTGATCACCCCATTTGAGTTGAGAGTTAATGAATATACCCAGGTATCTCACTACTGACTTCAGTGAAATCTGCTGACCATCCAGAAAATAAGCACACAAGGGAGGAACACGTTTATAAGAAATACAAATACTATCACATTTCAAGGGATTCAGCTTCAATAGCCATTTCTTGCACCATTCAAAAATTGCAGTTAAGTCATCTTGGAGAAGTTTGCAATCATTAGAAGACACAATTTCCTTGTAAAGTGCAATATCATCAGCAAAGAGCTTGATGATACTGTGTTGGGAAACCTTACACAGCTCATCAACATACAGTAGGAACAAAAGTGGGCCTAAAACATCCTTGGGGCACCCCAGATCTGACAGGCAGCCATTCAGAAAAGCTACCGTTCACCACAACCCTCTGATATCGTTTAGTCAAGAATGAATTTAGCCATGACAACAGATTTCCATGAATTCCCAGACTCTCAAGTCGAAGCAACAGTCGCTGATGTGGAACAGAGTCAAAGGCCTTAGCAAGGTCAAGGAGGAGGCAGTGAACAGAGTTACGTCGTTCAAGGCAAGCTGACCAGTCATCAAAAGCGGAGACAAGGAGGGTAACGGTGGAATGTTTGTTGCGAAAACCGTGTTGGGATTCACTAATAAGTTTGTGAGACTCCAGAGCATAGGTTAGTTGACGATGAATGATTCTTTCCATCACTTTCACAACAATAGAAGTGAGACTTATAGGACGATAGTTAGAAGAAAGGTGTTTGTCGCCTTTTTTATAAACAGGGACTATGTTAGCAGTAATCCAGTCTCTAGGTAATGATCCTGAGTCTAGAGACAGTTGGAAAATTCTAGACAAAGGTGAACAAATAAAGTCAGCACCAACTTTAAGCAGGTAGGCTGGGATACTATCTGGACCACAAGCCTTATCCTGTTGCAAATTGACAAGTTCCTCATGAACATTCTCAGTAGTAAACTTAATATTATCTATCAGTTTGGGGTGAAAATGAGTAGTGTGTACCCTCCTCATGTAGATTAAAAAGTTCTTACAGAATTTTAAATTTGTATATAAGACAACCTTGTTTTGGTTTGTGTCATTATATTTCATGGTCATACGTAGTTATATCTTCAATTAGGAATTTATCACTGTGACAATTATTCAACCTTACTATACAGCTATATAAAACACTGATTATATTACTTCAAATTATTTTGTGCCGTCATTTACATACTAAACATACATACAAAGAATTCTTTGTACAACATTAGATTGAGAAGCCATAGTGACAAACTTTTACTCTTAACACAAGTTTACATTTAATCATTAGCTTCCATCTATACCTGATGCAGTTATTGCAGTACAGTCTAGGCAAAGAATCCTCACCAAACATTATAGCGTATGTGTAGTACATTTAACAATCAAGTGGACTAATACACATCAGATGATCATTAGTTGTATATGATTTACTTTAAAAGATACAAATCATACATGTAACACGTACAATGGTATACGTACGTATAGCACATTTGTAGTACCTACAGGCTACAGCTACAAATTTTCTCATAGCATAATACAATATCATGGTATTATTGCAGAAATAACAGGTGTGCACAGCTAGAAATTTACTGAGTGGCTGCTACTGCACATGTCATTAAAATGCAGCTTGTATTTACAAATATTCAACAACTTACAGAACAAGTCTCCAGATTAACACTGTCAAGTAGGGACAATTCTGTTGATGGTATTTTAGTGTAATAAAGTATAGTTGGAATCTGCAGTATCACAACAACTATAAATATCAACAACGCAAACAAAGTTGATCTTCGAATTTTTTTAGATGAAGCTTGGCAAAACGTATCTGTTTGCTTTTTTGATAGTCCAGAGGAACTAACTTCCACTGAAGATACTTCCTTTTCCTGGTGATTTCCACTCTGCTCATTGCTGAGTTTGGACATCTCCATTGTACTGTATGATACCTAGTCACAGTATGAAGAAGTACACTTTGATAGACATTCACATAAACAGTGCACACAGTAGTTTGAGATATTGTATACATGTATCAGGTATGAAAATGAAACATCACAGCTGTGCGATGTTTTGATAATTTATGCACACCGTGATGATGTGATATTTTCTGCTTAAATAATGTTGTACTGTCATACAAGATATGACTACTTCTGTTGTTGTAAGCAGATATACACAACTATGTACAGTATACCTAGTTCATACCTGGATTACATACGTCTGTGTGTAAGGAGACTGGATTATCAAAAATTTGATATGTAGATTATCAATTTCTGATCTACATAATATATGTGTGAATATATGCCTACTTTCTGTTGCACAGTGCATATACTCATAATACTGCAGCAGTTATGAACTGCTGTATGTAGTGATGTGCAGAAGCAGCAGAAGCAGCAGCTATAACCTAGCAATTTGATTTGTGTAACAACATACGTACACTATGATGGGGACCCACGTACTTTACATACCATTTTCAAACTAGGGAAAATGTAACTTTACTATGCAGTGAATATATATACCTTTATCTGCATTCAACACAGTTTTAATGTCAATATTTTGACTTCGTATATTACAGGCTTCAACCTTTCTCATATGTTGATAGACTCTATAGATTTGTTCTCTAGATACATGTATACATACGTACTGTATGCACAAACAGTGAAAAGAATTGTAAGAGTCTCTTGATATTATTCTCATACAAGTCAAGATAGGTTCATTGTATTTGGATAAGTATCACATAAACAATAAACAATTCCATGAATGCAGTTGTTGTCATATGGCCTTGTTCTTTGTCAATGACACTTATTTTTCACTTTCACATACTGTGTCTGTGTATATAACAGATGTTGTTTATGAATAATCTACATTGTATTCAGTAAAGTTTCATATACAGTAGTTTGGTACAATGGAGAGATCATCAAATGGTAATGAAAAGTGTGAAGATGATTGTAAGAGTGTTAAGAACAATAGTTCTTCTGGTCTAGTAGAGAAATCTTCAAAGGAGAAGACAAAGACTTCTAGCTGCAGTTCATTGCAGACCATTCAAAAACCAATTTTACGTGTGTTTCTAATGTGCATGATAGGAGCAGTGCTGCAAATTCCAACTATACTTTATTATACTGAATCACCTTCAACATTACAGTGTTGACTTAGAAAGTTGCTCCGTAAGTTATGTGTGAATATGTCAACCATTTGGTAATTCTTGTAAACTGTATTCCTTAAGAGGGCAGGCAACTATGCTCTATGGCTTCCATAAAAATATGAAGCTTTAAGGCAAACGTAGACACTATTACCCAAATGATCAATAGTAAGACATTGAACTTTAAACTGTTCAACTTGGTACAAATCTCAGTAAGAATCTCCAAAACATGTACAATTTGTGGTGCTATTAGCTACAAACACAGTTATTTAATGCTATCATAATTGTTTCTTCTTGTACACCAAAACTCTCTAAATATTCTTGCAGTAGCTAAGTCTTTTTGTTATCTATATATGGAAGCTATTTTCAGCTACAGATATATAACATCATAAGGTACTACTACAGCTTTAGAAAACTGCATCAGAGCTAGAAGAAAACTACGTATTTTCTAGGAAGCTTAGTGATTCATATAGATCTTACTTCCATGCTTTTGTTGCAAATATACTCACATAAAATAGAATGTAAATCAAGCAGGCATTAGTGATCACCTTCATTTTGCATGTGAAGTAGTAATAAGCCCCTTAACAAACAAAAAAAAACTGCATCTTAAACATTAAGTTTGTAATTTTGTAATTCTCAAACATCCGTACATGTACATGTACATATATTACATGCACAACTTGTTCCTGTTGTACTTTCTTCTGTATGTGCAAATTGTATGTCCTCTACACAAAAACATGAAAGTCACAAAATTCTGGGTACAACTCAGGCAACCCAGTGGTAGCCCTATGTCAATAATGAAACAATGAATGTTTTCACTGTCGACTTTGGGTTATATTAACTCCATCATTATTGGATTGCCTACAGAAACTGGGTTAAATTATTTACAGAGTATAGCTGTATAATGTATAACATATAGGTGTATATAGCTACGCAGTAAATATGGTTATGTAGTGGAGTATACATGTTATATCATTATTTTCACAGATTAAAACTCTAGCAGTTTTTCAGTCTTTATCCGACAAACCACTCATTGAAATCTGCAATGAAAGATTACATTGTAAATTCAGTGGGCGGGTTCCAACAGAACAGCATTACTTCTTACAATATGTGGATAGTTAGTCTTCTATCACAAGAAATGTTCAATGCAGTGCTAGCATATTACCCTTATTTTGTGATATCATCACATCATACAATAACAGTGACACTCTACCATCTTTAGCTACGCACTGTATTGATGTTAAGGATAATAAATGTACTACAGAATGGAGAATCATGGAGGGATTTCTTGACACCTCACTATTAGATTGTGCTAGTTTTAATGACAGTAAAGGTATTTCATTATCAAGAGCTCCCCTGTTAGGCTGTTCTGATAACTTTGGAGTGTTCTGTGGCTCCCTATGTCAACCTTTATGTGCTGAGATTTCCTTATTTAGTAATGCAGCAACTACTGCTTATAAAATATTGGCTATGATATGTTGTTGCATATGTATCATTGGAGGAGTGATCACCTTGGTTGCTTGCTACTTCCATAAAAGCACAATGTAAGTGTAAACTGTATGCAATTTGTATTGTACAAAAGCACCTAAAAGCATCCACTCTCAATTATTTTGATGAAGATGAGCTTTTAGCATATCCTTCACTGCATAGCAGTTATACCCTGAATTGATGTACTTATATAATGGTGTGATGTGTGTTACTAACATACCTTACATGTTTAGACACACGTAGGTTTCATTTTCCACTGATATATGTAGTATACAGTGTTTCAGATCATTGGTAAGTTATTTGTGGTGCTGCACATGTAGCTATTATGATACAAACACACCCGCACATATTCATACTATACTTGTAGCTTTGTGCAATGTATTTATAAGACTACTGTAATACATCAGTACTGCATGAGCGCACATTCCAGATACACTGCATGTTCTTGCTGGAGATTATATCTAATCAAAAACAGCCAAGCTGTAAAAAAAGGTGCGGCCCACAAAAAGGCCATGGTGAAAAAAGATGTGAAATCCAAGGTGGCGGCCAAGAAATGGCTGTAATGGTAGGTTAATGGTAAAAATTTTAATAGCGACAATTCAGGTGAATTTGATGCCAAGACCAAGTGGCACAAAATTCACCTGAATTGTCGTTATTAAAATTTTTACCATTAACCTACCATCACAGCCATTTCTTGGCCGCCACCTTGGATTTCACATCTTTTTTCACCATGGCCTCTTTGGGGGCCGCACCTTTTTTTACAGCTTGGCTGTTTTTGATTAGATATCACTTCTTTTTGTATTTGTATACTGCAAATCCAGCCTATGGCTGGCTTTGGGGCTTTTTTAACCCATGTGTTTTTTTATTTACCACAGGAAGAAGAAAAGAACTTGTAGAAGATTTTTAATACTTCGATTACTTTTGATTTTATTAGTAATTATATAAATTATATACATATATTTATTACATGCATATTATTCCCCACAGGATATTTTTTAGCAGCTGATCTCTCTACTGGGTGACTTAAAATATAGCTGAACTATATACAGGATGGTTTCTTTGTAGCTGAACTCTCTACAAGATAAATTCTTCTAGCTGATTTCTCTACAGGGTGATTTGTTTCTAGCTGAACTCTCTACAGGTGATTTGTTTGCAGCTAAACTTTCTACATCCATGGTGGTTTCTTTGTAGCTGAACTCTCTACATGATGGTTTCTTTGTAGCTGAACTCTCTACAAGGTGACTTCTTCTAGCTGAACTCCCTACAGGGTGATTTGTTTGTAGCTGAACTCTCCACATGATGGTTTCTTTGTAGCTGAACTCTCTACAAGGTGACCTCTTCTAGCTGATCTCTCTACAGGGTGATTTGTTTCTAGCTGAACTCTCTACAGGTGATTTGTTTGCAGCTAAACTCTCTACATGGTGCTTTCTTTGTAGCTGAACTATCTACATGATGGTTTCTTTGTAGCTGAACTCTCTACAAAGTGACTTCTTCTAGCTGAACTCTCTACAGGTGATTTGTTTGCAGCTAAACTCTCTACATCCATGGTGGTTTCTTTGTAACTGAACTCTCTACATGATGGTTTCTTTGTAGCTGAACTCTCTACAAGGTGACTTCTTCTAGCTGAACTCTCTACAGGGTGATTTCTTTGTAGCTGAACTCTCTACATGATGGTTTCTTAGTAGCTGAACTCTCTACAAGGTAACTTCTTCTAGCTGATCCCTCTACAGGGTGATTTGTTTGTTGTTGAATTCTCTACACGGTAATTTGTTTGAGGCTAAACTCTCTACATGGCGGTTTCTTTGTAGCTGAACTCTCTACAAGGTGACTTTTTCTGGCTGAACTCTATACAGAGTGATTTGTTTGCAGCTGAACTCTCTACATGATGGTTTTTTTGTAGCTGAACTCTCTACAAGGTGACTTCTTCTAGCTGAACTCTCTACAGGGTGATTTCTTTGTAGCTGAACTCTTTAGGTGGTGATTTCTTTGTAGCTGAACTCTCTACAAGGTGACCTCTTCTAGCTGAACTCTCTACAGGTGATTTGTTTGCAGCTAAACTCTCTACATGGTGCTTTCTTTGTAGCTGAACTCTCTACATGATGGTTTCTTTTGTAGCTGAACTCTCTACAAGGTAACTTCTTCTAGCTGATCCCTCTACAGGGCGATTTGTTTGTTGTTGAATTCTCTACACGGTAATTTGTTAGAGGCTGAACTCTCTACATGGCAGTTTCTTTGTAGCTGAAATCTCTACAAGGTGACTTTTTCTAGCTGAACTCTATACAGAGTAATTTGTTTGCAGCTGCTCATGAACTCTCTACATGATGGTTTCTTTGTAGCTGAACTCTCTATAAGGTGACCTCTTCTATAGCTGAACTCTTTACATGGTGTCTAGTTTCTAGCTGATCTCTCTATAGGGTGATTTGTTTGCAGCTGAAATCTCTACAGGGTGATTTGCTTGTAGCTGAACTCCTTACATTGTGTCTAGTTTCTAGCTGATCTCCACAGTGTGATTTGCTTGTAGCTGATCTCTCTACAAGTTGATTTGTGTGTAGCTGATCTCTCTGCAGGTTGATTTGTTTGTAACTGATCTCTCTACAGGGCAATTTGTTTGTAGCTGAACTCTCTATAAGGTGATTTGATCTCTCTGCAGGTTGATTTGTTTGTAGCTGAACTCTCTAAAGGGTGATTTGCTTGTAGCTGAATTCCTTACATTGTGTCTAGTCTCTAGCTGATCTCTCTACAGGGTGATTTGTTTGTAGCTGATCTCTCTGCAGGTTGATTTATTTGTAGCTGAAGTCTCTACAGGGTGATTTGTTTCTAGCTGATCTCTCTACAAGTTGATTTGTGTGTAGCTGATCTCTCTGCAAGTTGATTTGTTTGTAGTCGATCTCTCTACAGAGTAATCTGTTTGTAGCTGAACTGTCTATAAGGTGATTTGTTTGTAGCTGATCTCTCTGCAGGTTGATTTGTTTTAGCTGAACTCTCTACAGGGTGATTTGTTTGTAGCTGATCTCTCTGCAGGTTGATTTGTTTGTAGCTGAAGTCTCTACAGGGTGATTTGTTTCTAGTTGATCTCTCTACAGGGTGATTTTTTGTAGCTGACCTCTCTTCAGGGTGATTTGTTTCTAGCTGATCGCTCTACAGGTTGATTTGTTTGTAGCTGAAATCTCAACAGGGTGTATTGCTTGTAGCTGAACTCCTTACATTGTGTCTAGTTCCTAGATGATCTCTCTACAGGGTGATTTGTTTGTAGTTGATCTCTCTGCACATTGATTTGTTTGTCGCTGAACTCTCTACAGGGTGATTTGTTTCTAGCTGATCTCTCTACAAGTTGATTTGTGTGTAGCTGATCTCTCTGCAAGTTGATTTGTTTGTAGTCGATCTCTCTACAGGGTAATTTGTTTGTAGCTGAACTATCTATAAGGTGATATGTTTGTAGCTGATTTCTCTGCAGGTTGATTTGTTTTAGCTGAACTCTCTACAGGGTGATTTGTTTCTAGCTTATCTCTCTACAGGTTGATTTGTGTGTAACTGATCTCTCTACAAGCTGATTTGTTTGTAGTTGATCTCTCTGCAGGTTGATTTGTTTCTAGCTGATCTCTCTACAAGTTGATTTGTTTGTTGCTGATCACTCTAAAGATTGATTTGTTTGTAGCTGAATTCTCTGCAAAGTGTTTTGTTTGCAGCTGATCTCTCTACAGGATAATTTGTTTGTAGCTGAACTCTCTGCACAGTGATTTGTGTGTAGCTGAATTCTCTAGAGAGTGATTTAATTGTAGGTGAACTCGGTACAGGGTGCATGACTTGTTTATAGCTGAACTCTCTACAAGTTGATTTGTTTGTTGCTGATCACTCTAAAGATTGATTTGTTTGTAGCTGAACTCTCTGCAAAGTGTTTTGTTTGTAGCTGATCTCTCTACAGGATAATTTGTTTCTAGCTGAACTCTCTGCACAGTGATTTGTGTGTAGCTGAATTCTCTAGAGAGTGATTTAATTGTAGGTGAACTCTCTACAGGGTGCATGACTTGTTTATAGCTGAACTCTCTTCAGTGTGACTTGTAATGTTCTGAATCTCTACAGTGATATAATTGTAGCTTAATTCTCCACAGGGTGACTTGCTTCTTGCTGAACTGTCTATAAGATTAACTGTTTGCAGCTGAAGTCCCTACAGAATAACTTGTAATGTAATAGAATTCTATAATGGAGTAAATAAATTAGCTGAATGCTCTATTAGGGTGACTGTTCTATTAGAGTATCTCGATCTCGCATTTGCAACACAGAGTTGGCTTTCGAATCATAACTCAGTGGTTTGTAATCCAATTCTTCTATACTACTGCAAGGAGTTTCTATGAAGATTATTCCAGCTATACACCGATTTTCAGCTCATTGCTCTTAGCGGTTTGCCTAGTAGGCGTAAAAACTAATACTTTTTTATTACTAAAAATCGATCGCGTAATTGTGACACAGGTTGGGTTTTGTGTCATATCTCCGTGGTCTTAATCTCGATTCCTTTCAAACCACCAAAAGGCACTCCTACGATGGTTACTCCATCTTCATAACAATTTTCAGCTCATTCCATAAAGCGGTTTACCCTGTAGGCGTGACAACAAATCGATCTTGTTTTACGCGAATAATCGGTCATAACGCCTGAACTATTCATCGGATTTGCACCACATTTGATGCTAGGATGCGCCTTTGGACTCCCTTTCTGTGTGCCAAATTTCAAGGCGATCGGAGCACGCGTTTGCGTTTTATAGCAATTTTTGCAAGTGTGCGAAAAGACGAAGAAGAAGAAGAAAAAAAAAACGAAGAAAAAAAACGAAACTTTGGCCGCTCATATCTCGGAAACGGCTTGCGTGATTTCCTTCAAATTTGGAATGTAGACTCCCCTAGCTGGCGGGAAACTCTGCAGCAAATTTGGTTTCAATCGGATAAGCTATCACCGAGATACAAATGTGTGAAAATGACGTTTTCTTTCTTCCTGTCAATATACTCACGGTGTGGCGCGCCGGCTTCTTGGGCCGCACGACACACTATCGTGTGTCTTGATATCATATAAAGAAACGTTAGCAATACATCTTCACATTATAAAAAAGTGACAAATTGTAGTATATTCAAGTTGAGCTTATAATCTTGAAAAGCCAACTAAAAAAGAAAAGTGAATTTTTTCTCAAGTGAATAATAACATTTCAACCAACCAGATGATTAGGGCATAAAATGCACTATCGATTATGGCTCTCTCCCGAACTTGTAATGGAGCCATACTGCACTTGTCTGATGTTGACTCCTTTACTGTCACCACTACTCTATAGGAAATGTAAGGTGAAAATTTTGATTGTCCATAAATATTGTGTCAGGCATTAAGCAAAGATTGTGAAATATTTTTAGCGTGGTCAAGCAGTACTACAAATGAGCCAAAATTCAAGAACGTGTGTGATTGCATCAATGAGTTATTAAATGTTTCACCTCAATGCACACATACTATTATATTATGACACTAATAGTTGCAGTAACTGTATGATTTTTGCTCCATTTGCATATAGCATTGTTTCTGCTGATACCATACATGTTTGGGCCGGATGACCTACTTTGCTCCCATCCTAACCTAATTGTGACTTATTCCAAACCAACCATGTAGGTATGCACGTTTGTATGTTATAAGTAACTAATAAGATTGATATCTAGGACTGGTTGTACACTGTGGAGCATTTTTTGTCATTGGTTTTGTAATATTCCATCTTTCACATCTTCTACACACTTTGATTAGACCATTCAGGGCACAGATTCTACTGAAATCTGTGTGGTTTACAAGAATTGCTCACATAACTGAAGTACTTATCATAGTGATATGTGGAAGTTTACGAAGTATTGTATTATTCAGTATCTCAAGCTATGGGTATTCTGGGTTTCCACCACTGTGCTACAGCAAAAATCCTGCTGTATTGTTTTATACATTGATACTACCAGTATCCATTGGGTCCACCATTATACTGTGTTTGCTTTTCCAGGATCTTGCTATAACAATGCTGTTACATAAGGTAACATTATTAACAACAACAATTGTATAGTAGTATGTGTTGCACATATTGTAGCACTACTATGTAGTTCAGCTGCATGCATATACATTTTGTGTAAGTACCGTATGTAGCTAATACCATCACATCTCAAATCTAGATTCATAATTAATTAGCATAGTTAATTAGTGCTTTAGCTCACAATAAATCATTTACTACTAGGATATTGTGAAGTACATGTATATGTGTACCGGTGTAAAACTTTTAGCAGAAGCTGTTGATCAAGTCTGCATGGTAGTGCTACATATTAGGCATCACACTTGTCACCTGGGATTTGTCTGATATTGGGCTTGCAGCCACTTAGCTTGATTTAGTCTTTCATCAGGCCTGTTTAGTGCACACATGCATCTATTATATAATCTGTATGTATGTTCTGGTATAGAGAATATTCAGTTGCCAAAAAAGAAATGTGATGGAGTAAGATAGCGAATCCCTATCAAAGACATCATCAAGTATTCAACTCCAGAAGTTAAGCTGATAATTCTTTTCTCATACTACAGTGTCACGATGATCTTACTGCTGATCTGGATAGTTGTCAACTTGCGCAGCATCAATACTGCTGTGGAGAATGTAACAAACTTCACTTTGTGTTCTGCTGATGAATACAGACAACAGTTGCATCAGAATATGACTCCATCAGTGATATTTGATTTGATCTCGACCACGTTTGTTGCACTAATCAACTTCATTAATTTACTGTATGTCCTGAAATATCAAGATTTCAACAGGATAAAGGAAACTTTAAGAAATACTATTTACAAATCAAACACTGCAAACGAAGTCATGTGAAAGTGTCAACTTGACTGTATGTATGTTATTCTTTATGTCTGTACAATAAACAAAAACTTATCCATTGTTTAACGTTAATGATGGATACATGTTTTGAAAATGTTTTCACTAATAATTGTTAGCAATGTCAGGGGCGGATCCAGGGGGTTCAAAGGGTTCCATGGAACCCCCCTTTTGAAAGAGCCTCTGAGATACTCTAATAGAGCAGTCAAGATTGGGATATTTTAATAGAGCAGTCACAGTATTCTTAAGGGGAGCAGTGTAGCAGGTTATGTGTAGAGTTATAAATAAGGAAATATAGTTGGTGAAAGTATCTATGGTGAGGGGCAGCTATTGTCAGCTGGTGATGAATTTTTGGTCTTCGACTTACAGCTAAGCTGAAGTTGCAATTCCAGAGTGGAACCCCCCTTTTAAAAAGTCTAGATCCGCCCCTGTTGGTCCAAATCAAGGCCTGGTGGCTATGAGCATGGTACATGCATGAGAGGCTTAGGAGATCTGGTTGATCTTGTGGTCTCAAGTATTGATTCAAGGCTAGCAGTCGAAGACTTGGCAAGCCTTATAATTCAACTCACTGCTGGAATTAGTCCACTGTATTGTTAATGAATCCATGTACTTTATTGATGTTCACGGAATATAGCCTCCTTGTGGCGCACAGCCCAGCCGGTCTGCCAGAATGTTTGCTCCTTACACACTGCACAAAATTGACGTGTATGACGCTCTCACTGCCCTCGACCCAAACAAGGCCCAAAGAATTGATCATATTAGTCCTAAGGTATGGAAAATAAGTGCACCAGCCTTATACTATCCTCTCTATCACCTATTTACTAATTGCATAGCTAGTAGTACTCTTCCCACTGAATGGCAGACTCATACTATCACACTTATTTTCAAATCTGGTGATCATTCAGCAGTAAAAAATTACAGACCTATTTCTTTGCTGTGCATCGTGTCCAAAGTCCTAGAGAGGCTAGTGTATAACAAAACCTTGCCATTTTGTTACAGCAATCCACAGTATTTCAGTTTGGGTTCTTACCAAATAGATCTGCTATACAAAAACTTTTGTCAGTAGCAAATACAGTCCAGGAAGCCTTAACTGCAAACAAAAGTGTTGATGTAATTTACCTTGATTTCAAGAAGGCTTTCGACTCAGTTTCACACAACAAGCTACTATCAAAACTGTGGTCTCTTGGAATCAGGGGTAACCTCTGGAACTGGTTCAAGGCCTATCTTGGATCGAGGAAACAGCGTGTGCGTATTAATGACACTCAATCGAGTATGATGCCCGTTCTCTCGGGAGTTCCTCAGGAAAGCATACTCAAGCCGCTTCTGTTTGCAGCTTTTATCAATGATCTACCACCGTATGTCACACTAGCCTTATTATTTTTATTCTCAGATTAGTTTAATAACTATCAAAAATGCTCTCAGATTCAAACAATAATTATGTGACTGGGCCTGCAGAAACAGGGCATGAGGGTACATAAAATTTACATTCTTTATAAAACTTTCGTGGCTTATAACTTTTAATGCCTTTGTACTATGTCCATGACATTTTCAGCCCTATTTACACATTGTAATAGCTATATCATACAAGTCACAGAATTCAAATACTCTAATATCCAATACTAAGATATGATCTGTTGTGTGATGGTAAATAGTTGCCCTGTTTTCGCAGGCCTGGTCACATATGGAGTCTAATTTTAAACCTTTTCTCGGTATCTAATTATAGAGTCTTAGAATGTAACTGTTTTTCATTCATCAAGCTGCCATACCAACCAAAGCTATGAGAAAGAATAGCTTGTGTACCATGGAGTCCTATTCTTCCCTCCTTGTGGAATGCATGAGCACTACAATTTCTTCCCACCCAGATTTCCTGTGCCCCACAAAACAGTATCACCTAGATCTGCCTATGTTCAATTGCACTTGACAATATTCAGCTAAAATATCCTTCCTATAGGAACACTGAGTGTAGAGGGGTGGAAAGTAGGGTTGGACAATATTTCAATATTATCGTCTGAATGCATGTGCAATACTGAGTACCGCAACTATTTTGAAAATACCGCAATACCGTTTGTGCTATATTATTGCATTTTCTGCATAATTGCTAAGTGAAAAACCATAATGACTATGCTAAAGAAGCCCTAATTATTATTATTATTATTATTACTTATTAACACTTTGTGGTGACTACAGGACTGATACAGACACTAGAGAATTGGACCTGAAGGGTCTGACAGCAACTTGTGCTACAATTACATGTCAGTATATATCTTATTTGGATATTGTAGGCCCATAACAATGCACTAAATAATCTTCTGATTGATAACATAATTTGTTTCTCTTACCAGACATGGCAATAATTGCAATTATCACACAGTCACCTTGTTGCAATAATTGCAAGTAGAAATTACCAGTACCGTCCAACCCTAGTGGGAAGTGGCTTGCCTTTCCTTTTTGCGCACACATTGGGTGGTAAAGAGTTGGTGTACTTGGTGAGTGAGCTGTTATTAGGACTAAAGTATGGAGTCCAGCTTATGAAGATCATAGGTCAAATTTAGCACTTGGATTCATGCATCATCAGCTATTCCAATGAATGTGTCAGTAGTATTACAAAACAGGAATTTTGATTTTTCACACTTGAAAATGAGGACTCATGTGCATGAAGGGTAAAAGCTTGCACAACAGGAGTCTGACTTTAATTTTAAGCTTTGTTGAAGTCCCAGGACAGGCAGTGACTTGATCCACAGACAATTTACATTCTATAGGAAAGTGCATGGCCAAAGAAGTAGCTACACAACCAGAGATGTGAGCTGTGTCAGGGGTGAGGTTTCTGAAGTCCCCAGAAACTGGATCAAGTATATATTCAGGCAATTAAATTGATTTGCTAATAGGGCAGTAAACTACCCTAATAGAACAATCATTCACATTTTGTATTTTTTTAGTTTACCTTTACTAATACAGTAAAAATGGTCCAAAATCATATCTCAAAATCATACCCAAAAATTTTCTGTCCTCAAACCCCCAAAATGGCATCCATTTCTATACCATGCTTCTTCAAACTTCACATAGTTTTACCTCTTGACTCTTTAACTTGCTCCTGATGTTGTGCCAACAGCAAAAGGAGAGCTATACTAATCAATTCCATACATTCAAAATATCAGCTTTATAATTTTTTGGTGAAAATTTTTTACCAGATTCAATCTCAGAATACATAATTCCTGAGGGAGCATGCCTAAGACCCCATTAGATTTTAGTGTGCATGCAGCAGAAACTTTGGAAACATTTCACCGCAATTCCTTGTGTGTCATCATAATTATAGCTGTATACTGTGCATATATATATAGATGTTAATCCCTTTTCATATTATATACGTAGCACTGCACATATTCAAATACACCTATAACTGTATGCATAAAACTATGATTATACATACAGTATGCATAGCTAGCCAAACTGCAAGTGACCCTTCTCAATTAACTCCAACTATGCATAGACTCTGTACACTGCGATATATATAGCCCATGTAAGATCCACCTGCATTGTACTTTCAGGGGTGGATCCAGACTTTTCAAAAGGGGGGTTCCACTGTGGAATTGTAACTCTTCAGTCTTCAGCCAAGCTGTAAGTCGAAGACCGGAAAAAAAAGGTCATTACCTGCTGACAATAGCTCCCCCTCACCCTCACCAACAATATTTTTTTGATTTGATCTGATTATAACTTTACAGTACTGCATACAGGTATAGAATAACAGATGTACGATCAGTGAAATCTTTAGGGTACAGTACTGATGGTCCGCTAGCTCAGGGCTACTGGCCATTAAAAAAAATTTACTTACCGTACTACACTACTTATAAAAATTACATTACTTGTGCTTAAAGAGTTACATTAAAGGGGGGTTGGGTGTGTTGAAATATACATGGGCATAAAAAATGAAATGTACAAGGGTCGTCATGTCTAAAGTTTGATAAAAATGCAACCATAAAAACTTGTGTATTATTGTCTTGTTAGTTTTAATAGATAAAGATAAATCAATAGGGGGTAGGGAATTCCACAATCGAGGGATTCTATTGAAGAAAAAATGTCTACCAGCATTATTATTGTTTATCATTTTGCCACTTGAGGAGGACCTGGTATTTCCATCAACAAAATATCTCCTTATTTATAACTACATATGTAGCTTGCTACACTGCTCCTCTGAACAATACTGTGACTGCTCTGTTAGAGTATCTCGATCTTGACTGCTCTATTAGAGTATCTCGAGTAAGAGGCTCTTCCAAAAAGGGGGTTCCATAGAACCCTTTGAACCCCCCCCCCCCCCCCCCCCCTTGATTCGACTATGATTAAGCACATTTCTAACATAATAGGCAGAATAACTAGAGATCCTAGTTTGATTGTGAAAACCTGTCACAGATCAAAAAGTTGGCATACTCTATAACATGGTCAGTACTATAATAGAGCAGTATAATACCTATCAACATGATGTTTTATTAGTGTACATGTATATTATAAAAAGGCCGATGTAAATTATTGATAATGTCTCCATTATAGTAATATTTTTTAAAAGTTGTTCACAAGGTTAAAGTTGATATCATCCATTCAGAAATACAACTCATTTAGCTACTATTAGCTAGAAAAGAAACGTTATACAATTATGAGCATTATAGATTGTATTTTCTCTATATCAAGAAACAACAGAGTATGCATGGTCATTTCTATAGGGCTTTGAGTGAAACATATTATGTCTAGGCTTGGCTTTACATCTTCCAGCACTTAGGAAGCTGCTAATACGTAGCTTGCTATATATTTTCAGTGATAAAGACCAGTGAATTCCATAAAAAAAGTGAAAATGTATATGTTGAAATTTTCACCATATGTGACCGGGACTGCGATAATAGGGCATGTGGGCACATGATTTTTGCCTACTTTTTCACACTTTAATCACCCATAACGTTTTGTACCATTATGCTATGGCATTGCAATTTTCAGCTCTTAGTAAGCATTTACTTGGCATCATGATGCAAGTTACAGAATACAAGAATACTATTCCAGTACTGAGATATGACCTGTAGAGTGATGGGGTGTAGTTTGTGCCCACATGCCCTGTTTTCGCAGGCCCAGTCACATATAGCTACACAGATGGAAAACATTTGTTAATGTAGATAGAAACATGCATCCTTTATGTAAGACTTCCCATGTTTTCACATACATACTTTGAACCTATACATACTGATAGTTATATTAGTACACTTTAAATCTCTTGACAGATTCATTGGCTAGTTTATCATGAACCACAGTAGTGGTTCATAATAGAGATCGCCTATGTTTTTTTCCAAAATCCTAATAGAACACTCAACTAAACACCACCTTAGAAGCCTTTTCCAACCACAAAAGAATCCTTAGAAGTTAATTTGGAAGTTTAGGTCCACTAGCAAAGATGAAGTCAAAAGGACTTGATAAAAGTACTTTTTTAAAGAACTGAAATTTGCCACTTTGAGCCATTTTGTTCATCTTCTTATTATTATTTATTGTTATTTTCCCACAGGGTTAGAGCAAAATGTGAGTACTTTTTGGGGATAAAACCTATATAACTTTCCTTCCTATGTCTTTCTTCCCGTCCATGACCTATTTTTAAATGCATATTACAATGATAACACCCATTCTCAAGCAAATTTGCTTCTTGTAGGTTCACTTTGCCATTGCTTCTGACTTAGTCTCTGCAAGGGTAACCAACGTGTTAATTGTGTTAATAAGTATCCAATCTATTCATGTTAACACATCCATTTGGAAACCCTATATCAACAACATTGTTGCTCTGGTAATATAACCACAGTATATTAAGTTCATACCAGAGCAACCATGTTGTTGTGTACCACTGCGTACTAGATATACTGTGATCACATAACTGCACAAGTATGCATGCGTATATGATAAATCTGAAGCCATACTATTGCTGACCACAGCATGCTGTACACTGCCTATTGTGCAGTTATGTGATCACAGTATGTCATATAGTACAAAGTACATTCAATAGTAAAGAAACAATACACTGACTCTGATAATATTAACTGACTACTTAACAGCTACTGTACATGACTGACTTTGATATACATGTTTAGTACTGTGTAATATCAAGCACCACCAGCACATCTTATCAGGGCCGCCCAGAGAAATTAAGGTGTCATAGATAGTTAACTGTTACTGTACTTTAGCTATTATAAGTAACGCTATATTTAGTATGATGTAATGCTGTGCTATAATTGGAGTATGTAGTGTGTTATTAGATCGAGTGTGCGTGTTGTGGTATCCTTCCTTTCCCGATTAATCGTGTACAACAAGGAACCTGGTCTTCTTCTAAACGTCCCGATATCGACATCTGGTGCTGTATCCCAGGATCTGTTGCCTTATTCCAGGATTTCGCTTGTCCTTCGACATTTTTTAACCACTCACCTAGACGTCGTGGTACCGTGGCAAACCTAACGGTACCACTGAAGGCAAGCGATACCTTGTTGCGAACACTTGTTGTTGCTCTCATTTACCTTAGGTCAGGATGGAGGACATTCAACGGCACCGCGGTTCACGAAAAGGCTACCGCTCACACCTCACGAGATTGTTCGCTAATTCTGATGAACTGCTGAACACGGTCACTACCGACCTTACCGAAGAGACAAGGATTAAAACCTCTACAGCTCTGGAGTCGTTAATTCATCAATTTAATCGTAAGGAAAAGTTACTCACTGATTTAGACGCCAAGATCCTCTCACTCATTGAAAACGAGGATGAATTAGAGACGGAAGTTCTTGAAACCGAAGAGGTTCAGTGTAAAATAACAGAGACAGTTGGAAACATTAAGTCATTCATCAAAACATATTTGCAGAACAGCATTCAGCAGCCTACTCACTCAGAGCAGCCTAGATCAAAACTACTGGATTCACAACCAACACTAGCTACAAACTCAGAAGCCACTGGCGACACAGAAAGTAACTTGTCCATGACCCTGGAGACTGGTGCTTCACTACCTGCCCCTGTCCGCGACAGTAGTTCCACTGATAAGGAAGCAGCGGTAACATTGCACACCCTACAAGACAAGTCTATTGCCTCTGACACTGGTGCTACCCGACAAGACAGGTCTATTGCTCCTGGCAAGGGTGCTACTAACAGTGAAGGTGGAATAGCTATACGCCTACCAAAGCTTACAATCTCTTTGTTTGGAGGTGATCCATTAGACTGGCAGCCCTTTTGGGATAGTTATGAAGCAGCAATTCACAATAATTCACAGCTAACTGGTGCACAGAAGCTAACTTACCTACGTGCCCAATTACGTGGTGATGCTGCCCAAGTTATTGCTGGACTTCCGCTTACCTCTTCTAGCTACCAGCACTCTGTTGAAGTTTTACAGAAACGTTTTGGTCAAAATCACCTACTGGTTAGTTCACACATCCAGGCGTTAATTGACCTTTCAACTCCAACAGACACCTTAGAGGGCTTAAGACGGTTTCATGACCTGATTGAAAGCCACATCCGTAGCTTGGCTTCCCTAGGAAAGAAAACTGACTCTTACAGTGCAATGCTTGTCCCCTTCCTGCTAAGAAAGCTACCAGTCAACACCATCAGAAACATAGCTAGAGCTCGTGAAAACAGTGATTGGACTATAGAGGAACTTCAAGCAGCCCTACTTAAGGAAATCAGAATATTTGAAACCAGTCTCCATAGTGTCATACCCCGAAGATCGAAGAGTTCTGAAGGTGCCTCAACTCTTCCAACAGCTGCCTTTCATGCAAATGTTAAGGGCACATCAACTAACCACAGTCAACGCCCTAGTTGCAGCTACTGCAAGAACACTACACACAATTCCAGCAACTGTGATACAATTAAGACGCAACAAGCAAGAGTAGATTTCATCAAACAAAATAACCTATGTTTCAATTGTCTGGGCCATCACAGGGTGTCTAGGTGCACTTCAAAGACACGTTGCCGGCTATGCAGAAGGAAACATCATACCAGCCTCTGCACCAATAACACGGATGATTCAGCTAGTAGAGCATCCAACCAGACAGCACCACGTGGAACTCTTCAAAGTCCGGCCACCACCAATCCTACTAGTAATCCACCAACTATGAATCCGTCGGCTAACAACTCCAATCCAGCTCAAAATACACCGCCAGTAGCATCCTTGACAATATCAACAACTGCAACTCTACAATCTATACAGTTGACAAAGGAGCCTATCTGTTTGCTGAAGACAGCAGTTGCTACAGTCGCCCATGAAGGCACTCAAGTGGACGCAAACATTCTATTCGATGAAGGCTCCCAACGTTCCTTCGCAACACAAATATTAATCGACAAGCTACGATTGCAGCCTCATCAGACAGAATTAATACAACTCTCTACATTTGGATCTCCTAACCCACAAGTAAAGAAACTGAATGTCGCAAGTCTTCAAGTGATCACTAAATCAGGTACACCTATCTCCATAACTGTTTTAATTGTTCCCTCCATAGCCACACCCTTGGAGAACACAGTAGAAACATCCTGTTTGACTGATCTACCTCACCTCAAGGGACTTCAGTTAGCACATCCAGTAACCAGATCTGACAGCTTTGAAATTTCATTGTTAATTGGTGCTAACCACTATTGGGACTTCGTGGGTGACCACACTGTTCGTGGCAATGGGCCTACTGCAATCAGTTCTAAACTTGGATACCTCTTGTCAGGTCCACTTTCAATTACAAACCCACAGCAACCAAGGAACATCACCAATCTAATGTGTATGATAACCAATAGCAGACAAGAAGAGGAGGAACTGCAACACATGTGGTCTGTTGAATCTATTGGTATTTCTCAATCAACCCCACTTGATCCCAACGAACAATTTTTTCAGAATTATTCTTCAACCGCTATTTCCCGGTGTGCTGACGGCTCATACATGGCAAGGCTCCCATGGAAAGAACAACATCCTCCGCTACCAACTAATTTCAACATATCTCAGAAGAGAACCACCTCATTAGTGCGACGACTAGCCCAAACACCACATATGCTATCAACGTATGATGCTATCATTTCTGACCAGTTAAAACGTGGATTCATTGAAAGAGTACAGGCATCTAATACATCCACTGGCGTCCACTACATTCCACACCATGCTGTGCGAAAGGATTCGGTGACTACGCCTATTCGTACTGTGTTTGATTGCAGCTGCAGTGAGTCTAGATCCTCCGCAAGTCTCAATGATTGTCTTGAACCAGGTCCTACGCTACTAAATGATCTGTGCTCAATCATCCTCCGATTTCGTCTACACAATTACGGATTTGCTACAGACATCGAGAAGGCCTTTCTCCAAATCAAACTACATCATAATGATCGAGATTACACAAGATTCTTGTGGCTCTCCGACACAAGTAATCCCAACAGTGAACTCATAACATACCGCTTTCAAGCAGTATTATTTGGGGCAACCTCCTCCCCATTCATCCTGAATGCAGTTCTACGTCATCATTTGCAACAGTATCAAACAACTGTAGCAGATGACATCACTCAAAACCTTTATGTTGATAACATCATTTCAGGTTGTTCATCAGCAGAGACTGCTACACAGTACTACCAACAAGCTCGACAAATCATGAAAGAGGCAAAATTCAACTTACGCAGTTGGGCATCCAACAGTTCTGTATTGAACACTCTTGCTGCACAGGATGCTACCGCAGACCCTAATACAACTGTTAACATCCTTGGCATTCAGTGGTCAACTCATGATGATCAACTACACCTTACTCCTAGCAAACTTGCCAACATCAATAACTTAGTCACCAAGCGTGAAGTCTTACAGCAGTCCTGCAAAGTTTTTGATCCCATAGGGCTTGCTACTCCTGTTACAATTAGAGCTAAAATGCTCATTCAAAGGCTCTGGAAGGAGAGTGTGGACTGGGATGAACCATTGAGTGATATCCTATGTCAAGAATGGTCCTCAATTTTTACAGATTTAGTCTCTGTTAGTGAGCTAGCAATTCCACGCCAGTACTACAGCTGTGAATCTAAAATGACCAATGCTGAACTACATCTGTTTTGTGATGCTAACATCAAGGCCTATGGCACCATCGCCTTTTTTCGTCAGAAGGATGAAACCACCTTTGTGATGGCAAGAGGAAGAGTGGCTCCTTTGAAACCTCTTACAGTACCACAACTTGAACTACTAGGAGCACTCACAGCAACACGACTTAGTGATTATCTTCAAACTTCCTTCACACGACACAAATTCAAGTCACATTTTTGGACTGACAGTCAAATAGTGCTGTACTGGATACAGGGACATAAAAAGCTGAAGCCATTTGTACAACACCGTGTTAGTGAAATCCAACTAATTACACAGAAGTATGACGCCACTTGGCACTACTGTCCGACAGCTGATAACCCTGCTGACATGATCACTAGAGGGTCCAGTACCAGTCAACTTTCATCTTCTTTACTCTGGAACAAAGGCCCACCATGGTTAACTAATGACAGCAATTAGCCACAATGGACCCCTTCCTCAACCTTCCACTTACATGTGGCAGCCATCACCTGTGAGGAATTTATACCTGCAGCTCCACAACCATTGTCATCATCCCCAACCATCAGTCTTCACAACATCATCGATCCCAACAATTACAGCAGCTTGGGAAAATTGCTAAGAGTCTCAGCCTATGTTTACAGGTTCATTACAGCCATCAGGAAACACAATGACTGCCAGTGTGAGCAACTTACAGCTACAGAAATTGACCTTGCCAGAATACAGTGGATAAAGAACAGCCAGTATCAGATTTATGCAACTGAGATATCCAACCTTAATTCCCCTAACTCCAGTAACAAACAGTCTACACTAGTACGTCAACTACGATTGTTCATCGACAGTAATGCCCTACTTCGATGCGGTGGGAGAATCCATAACGCTCCGTTGACACAACTAGCCAAATTTCCATATCTATTACCTCCAAAACATCCGTTTACAGCTTTAGTAGTGTATGCTGCACATGTTAAACTCTACCACTCGGGAGTTGGAACTACAGTAACAGCCCTGCGCCAGTCCTATTGGATACCAAGAGCCAGACAGTACGTGAGATCACTTCTCCGTCGATGCGTAATATGCAGAAAATATTCAGGCAAACCATACACAGCCCCAGACCCAGCTCCTTTACCAAAGGCAAGATTGCAGAATGTACAGCCGTTCTCAGTGACTGGGGTGGACTTCACCGGAGCTCTCTATGTGTACAACCGAGGCGAGGAAATCAAGGTATATGTATGCTTATTCACATGTGCTACCAGTAGGGCAGTACATCTGGAGGTAGTTGCTGATTTGTCGACAGAGACATTTATCCTGGCCTTTCGTCGTTTTACTGGACGCAGGTCAACACCTCATCTGATGATATCCGATAATGCCACCACCTTCCAGGCAGCAGCTGAAGAGTTAAAGGCCCTATATTTGTCTCAGGAAATAAGAACAGTGCTAAGCCATGAAGGAGTGACCTGGAAATTCATCCCGAAAAAGGAAAGGCCCCATGGTTTGGGGGATTTTGGGAGCGCCTGATAGGCCTCACAAAATCCGCAATCAAGAAAGTGCTTGGAAGAGCCCACATTTCTCTAGAGGTTCTGCAAACAATTGTGGTAGAAGTGGAGGCCCTGATGAATGATCGGCCTTTGACATACGTGTCTGATGACCCAAAGGATCCTGAACCATTAACACCCTCCCACTTGTTATCTGGAAGGAGAATCACAAGCTTACCACATGAACAGAGAACTATGGATGAGGTTAGTGATCCAAGTTACAACGAACACGATCGTCTCTCCAAAGATGCAAAGACTCAAGGCTTGCTGTTACAACACTTTACAACGAGGTGGAGGAATGAATATTTAACTTCCCTCCGGGAATTTCATCGCACGTCTGGAAGCAATGAATGCAAAATTGCTGTGGGGGATGTTGTGCTTGTGCACGATGATGGGCCTCGCGTCAAATGGAGATTGGCTGTTGTCGAGGAATTGACATATGGAGGTGATGGTTTGGTGAGAGCCGCAAACATTAGGACCAGTACAGGTCAAACAAATAGACCTATTGTCAGGCTGGTCCCACTTGAAGTATCTGCTCAAGGCAAGGACACTGTCTGTAGTAAGGACAACAAACCGGATTGTGAGGTCGAGAAGACAAGTTCAACGAGTAATAGTCAAGTGGATATCCCCGAAGAAGTTATTGAAACGCGTCCTACAAGGAGCTCAGCTAGTAAGGCTCGAGAAAGATTAACACAGTGGGCTAACATTCTTTCAGGGGCCCCGGAGGATGTCATAGATAGTTAACTGTTACTGTACTTTAGCTATTATAAGTAACGCTATATTTAGTATGATGTAATGCTGTGCTATAATTGGAGTATGTAGTGTGTTATTAGATCGAGTGTGCGTGTTGTGGTATCCTTCCTTTCCCGATTAATCGTGTACAACAAGGAACCTGGTCTTCTTCTAAACGTCCCGATATCGACATAAGGGGCCCAGGGCAAAGAGTTAAAGTGGGGCCCTTGACCCAAGTTGTAAGGTGAAGACCAAAAAAAAAAAAAAAAAAGGTCACAACCTGCTGGCAATGACAATAACTACCCATCACCAACCATATCTCCTTATCTATAAGATTGCTACACTGCTCCTCTGAAGAATACTGTGACTGCTCTATTAGAGTATTTAGATCTGACTGCTCTATTAGAGTATATCGATCTTTTAAACAGGTATTCATGGGGCCTCCTGGGGCCCCTTTCAGGCTGGGGCCCGGGGAAAAATGCCCCAATTGCCCCCCCCCCCCCCCCCCCCTGTGGGCGGCCCTGCATCTTATTATCATGTTAGCTATTCATAAATGGATTTATAAAAAGTAAACAAACTAATGTAAAAGTAATTTTAAAAATTAAAACATGGGAATAGATCTCGCTGAAAAAAGTAAAGAAATAAGAGTCAAACAAGCCAGCATGCTAAACACACAGAGATCTCTATTTGGACTCAAATAAACATTTATACATACAGAAGCATTCTCAGTACTTATCTGCCCCTGATTTATGGAGAAACTACTGTTTTTACCTTAGTTTCTACAATATCCATTGAGTCCAAATAGAGATTTCTGTGTTTAACATGCTGGCTTGTTTGACTCTTGTTTCTTTACTTTTTTCAGCGATCTCTATTCCCATGTTTTAATTTTTAAAATTACTTTTAGACTAGTTGCAATAAGACAATACAAAGTATAATACATTACTACTATGCATCCATTATGGAGCTACTATAAGTGCGTACAGATTTCATTGTTTCTATACTTCAGTGAGAAGTAAGATACGTCTATATAGTTGTTTCATAATATACACATCTTTCATTATTGTATATGTAGAGGAGGATGAAATCATTCTCAGTTTGTTTCACAGTTGTATCAGCTCTCTAATAAAATAAGACAGACATGTAATTACAATTAATAGTTCAATAACTGTGCGTATGTATGTAATAGTATTATACTGGCATGAGTGTGTATATGTGACCCAGTCTGGGAAAACCGGACTTATCGCCAATTTTTAATGATCGAGAAACGCCGGTTTTAAGTATTTAGTTTGCTGTAGCTTGCCAATGGTGGAGTTAAACATAAGCATAATGATACAAGCATATAAAAGCTCAATTGTGAGTTTATACAGTGAGCAAACAAACACAGCTAGGATTTCTTTTTTAGTGTAGTTAAATACTCACTATGATAATAATGACTAAATTATCTCTATGAATAAATTGAAGGGGTCAGTGGGAAAAGGGGACATGTGCCAATTTAGATTTTTTATTTCTTATAACTTTGAATGGCTTGTTTTAGCCATGTGAATAATGTTGTCACTAAGTAAACAACAAGTTCATGGCAGTCTCAAAATATTTTTTAGCAAATATTACAATAATTCAATTATGTCCCAAAATTCTGTTTAATGCCCACCACATGGTTGCCTAAATTTTCAAATGGCACTTGTCCCTTTTTGCCGCTGACCTCTTCAATTATAGTCACGCGAATACCCTACAAGCTCAGTCTAGTAATTGTGCGTTATGTAACATCGAATCAGGTGTCTAGTATTGTCTTATCTCTTATCAAAACAAAACAAGCCTGTTGACTTTCTATATAACAATAGCTCCATTTCAGCTAAAGGACTTTCTTTAAATACTTTTGCAATAGTGCCAAAAACTTAATCCCACAACTGATCTCAAAAAGTGTGACTATATAATATTATAGCAGAGAGAGATAGCAGAGGACATCCAAGAAATCTAACAATGAGTTTACATGATATACACATTCCTAGCTGTGATTTAATGAGATATAGGTCCTGTTATAATCTATCATATGTGCATTCTAATGCTCAGAAAAAATGTGTGCTTTGTTAGAGTACAACAAAAAGATCAGAAATAGGCTACATACCGTAAGAGTTACCTGATTGAAATACTCTAATAAAGTAGTCAGCAATAGTACGATTTGTTGTCACATCTCTGGCTATATAAGCAAACTAGTTTGTACATGTCAGTAAACTATCTAGGTAAAAGCATTCAGTAACCAGCCATACATGCATGTACTAAGTGCGTTTCAAGATCTCTTAGTTAGGTTTGCACCAATTATGCTGACATAATTTCGAACATAACAGCCTTGTACTAGCGTAGTCATGATGGTACTACTAATCCTTGCTGGGGTGTTTCACGTGTAGACAATCAAAACACACATTGCGTGTCGTGCAGTCAAGTACAGCCAGAGCGGGTGCACAACCAGTACTGCGCACGACAGACAAGTGTGTATTTTACAGGAACCAAGAAAATGTCATTTTGGTGCATCTGTGGCTTGATAGTTCTTAAACAGAAATTATCCAATTTTGCTGTGGAAACTTCCTCAGGGTGGGGCACCTAATTTGAGCTAAACCCACCTAGCCATTACTGAGATATGTGCTTCAAAGTTCTTTATTTCTTTTCGCACCACGTGTATAAAATTGCCATAACTCACATGTGCTTCAGTCAATTTACTTCAAATTTAGAGGGCAGCAGGAGCGTCATAAAGTAAAGTTTGAAAAGAATCAAGATAAAGACCATTAAGTTATAATAAAAATGCCAACCATATGCATCAGGAGTGCAATCTAGTTTTGTAAATTTATTGTAAAAGGGATGAGCTAAAAATTGAAACGTAAGCAGATTAATCATCTTAGGAAGGCGTTTCAGTGGAATAGACCAATCTGGCTTTAAAACTTTTGAGTTATAATGTGATACAGCAGGACCTGAACTTATTATATGGTTGAGCAGAAACATGGCAACAGCATATTAATTTACAATGGTAAGTATATCCTTCTATGGAATATGCTGGGACCCACGCCATGTAAGAGACATCCAGCAACTAGAAAAAGCTCAATGCAGAGCTACAAGATGGGTGCTTAATGATTATGAGAGATATAATTCTGTTACATTTTTGTTAGGGTGTTTAGGCTGGAATACTCTTCAATCCTACAGTGTCCAGCATGTGTTGTACCAATAACCAAATTAGCTGATTATTCCGATAACCGATATTAAGCAACATACAGAGTTCAGCTACAGACAAATCACCCTGTAAAGAGATCAGCCTCAAGCAGGTCACCCTGTAGAGAGTTCAACACAAACAGGTTACCCTGTACAGAGTTCAGCTACATACAACTCCCTCTGTAGAAAGTTCAGCTACATTACAAGTCTCCCTGTAGAGAGCTCAACTACATTATAAGTCACCCAGCACAGAGTTCATTTACATTACAAGTCACCCAGTAGAGAGTTCAGCTACATTACAAGTCTCCTTGTAGAGAGTTCAGCTACATTATACGTCACCCAGTGGAAAGAAAGTTCAGCTACGTAACAAGTCTTGCTGTAGAGAGTTCAGCTACATTTCAAGTCACCCAGTAGAGAGTTCATACAGTAGGCTGTTTTTGGTACAGTATATATATATTGTAAAAACCTCTCAATACAAGCTCTTGCAAGATAGAAACTCTCACAGAATGCTGTGTCAAACATGCCATTGTGAAATTCGCATCGATTACATAATGTAACTTGTGCAATCAAGTGCACATTCTACTGTTGTTAGGTATTATAGCAGTAGAGCTACTTTTCTGTGCTTAGTGTAAGGTTTGTGCATTCTGTAGTGCAATATTGACGATAATACATAGGAACACGAACACTGTTAAGAATCAACTAGCTACCAAAACGTATCGCTTTGCATTTACTTATAAACTTGCTTCAAGTAATATTTTGAAACCGTCTTATAATATAGCACAAAATTTGAAATGGTCTCTTCACACAGCAGGAACATAGGTCCATACTTCCTTTTTGTTAGTTCTAGTAATCTTCCCCTGAACTCTGTAGTATTGCAGTATAAACCATACACATTAATGGCACTATATATCCCTAGGAGCACTGCACCTGCTATAAAACACACAGCAGTGCTTAAACACAACACTGGAGGCAGTTTCCTGACAACAACACACAAGCTAACTTCAATCCATAAATATATTTACAGACAAATGGTGTTATGCACATATGGTAAGCAGTGGGACACAGCTATTAAGTACTTCCATGTTCAATGCTAGCATCTGCAGTGATGATATACTTTAATAGAGCAGTCAAGTGTGTTAAGGGATGGATCATATGATATGAATAAACCTGTAGTGCTGACCTGGTATTCAGAGTACTGTAAGTTATAGTAAAGCAACAGTACAAGTACAACTATACAAGGCTGAGCAAATAATCAAATTCTAATGAGTTCCTAGAATATCAGATGCAATAGATTTGTGTTGAAAAATGTTTGACCCATTGCCAACTGCAACTGCCATATGGCACATCATTGTAATAAAACATGTGTTGAATACGATTTCAATATACCACAACTAGCGCCTATGCTAAAATATACATGCCTGCAGAGAGGTACTGTTTCGTTAGTTCCTTCATGTAAATTGACAGGAAGAAAGAAAACAGCTTTTTCACATGTGCATAGCTCCATGGCCCCTTCTCCAAAGCACACCATTTTTGCATTATAACTGTCCGCCAGGTAGGGTACGTACGCCACACAGCAAATTTGATTAAATTCGCAACAGCCATTTGCGAGATATGGGCGTTCAAAGTTTCATTTTAATTTCTTCATTTTTTCCTTCTTATGCCGTAGACCACTACAGGGGCTTCGATTTCTTTTCGCACACTTTGCAAAAATTGCTATAAAATGCAAACGCGTAGCTTGATTGCCTCAATCTTTGGCACAAATGAAGAGCGTGTAACGGTGGATTAACATACCAAGTTTTCTGTGAATCTGAGGAATATCCAAGGAGTTATGAGCATTTATTCACGTAAAAAAAGATCAAACTTCTGTCATGGCTACAGGGTAATCTGAGTAAAGGAATAACTTGAAAATTGGTGTGTAGATAGGCTGATCATCGTAGCAGTGCCTTTTGATAGTTTGAATATCAATAGAGTTACAGCGACAAAGTTATAAAGCAAAAACCAAACAAGTGTAAAATCACAGGATCGAGATACTCTAATAGAGCAGTCACCACGGGGTTAAAAAAGTGTACAAAAAATGTCGGAAAAAAACTTTACCGGAGTTCGAACCAGGGACCTCCATACCTAACACCTGCATTCTTAACCACTGAACCACTGCTGCCTTGGCTGATCACCTCACTTAATTTCTGCTTTATAAATGAAATTTCTAGTTGAAATCTGCTTATAATCAAATGTTTGTAATTTTCATAGATCTACCAATAGAAGTACTAGATTGTTCTAGAACATTCTATGTATATTCTATTAGAAGTCCTCAAAAAAATGTGCACTCTATTAGAGTACAGTGGAACCCCTCTAAGATGGACACCATTGGGGAAATGAAATATGTCCTTTATATGGAAGTGTCCTTATTTAAGGGGTTTTCTAAAATTTTAAAATAATCAGTTTTAATGCACGAGACTAGACCAAGTGGTGGAGCAAGATGGGTTATGGTACCATGTGAACCAGATACAGTATGATCAGTTTAATAGCAACAGAAGTGATATTATTGAGCATGGGTTACCTATGGTGTGTGGCCTCTACTACACTATCCAGACAATTAGGCACCACAAAAATTTTATACATGCTCCCATAAAGACTTGTCCAGTTTACTCCGTATTTGATTAGTTATCAAGATGGTTGGCTATACAGATTATGTAGTTTATCCTGCAGTGCAGTTTATGCAGTTTATTCTTAAAGTGCACTAGCTACTATTTTCAGAAGACCTGGGTAAGAACATTGTGATTAACAGACCTTCAGTGCTGGTCACTGTAAAGTGTTAATAATAATAACAGCAGTACTTGTATAGCTATGCATTGATATGGCTTCTCGTAACTTTGGCGCTTTGTAGAATAGGCAATACAGAAACAGTGCTTTCTGCATTAAATGATGTAGTTCGATTGATTGTTGTAACTGGCAATGAACCTTTCTTACTTGTGTTCGCAATTAGCGAGGTGTTGTACCAGGGGCGGAGGAAGTAGTTGATATGAGGGGGGCTAGGCTGACCCAGACTTAAGCAAGTGAGGTACTACATTGTCTCTGGTTTGGTAAGGTGAAACCAAAAAAGAAAGAAAAAAAAAAAAAAAAAAAAAAAGGGTCACAACCATTTGACAATAGCTGCCCACCTCACCAGCTATGCATTTATAGCTGATAAACTACATAAAAATCCTTACATAGCTCGCTACACACTGCTCTAATACTATGACTGCTCTATTAGAGTATCTCGATCTTTATCGCGGTTTTCAGCCCCACTCCAAGAAGGATAATTTCGGTGTGATATCATTCTGAGGGGGGATAAGCCCCCCCCTTTCCGCCGCCTATGTATTGTACTGTAGTTGTTAGGCACAATTTGTGAATTTGCACAGTTTATAAATTGCGCAGCGCATTATACGTTGGTGGCCCAAAACACACAAGGCAAACCGAGCTCGGAGAAGGGCACTATTTTAACTGAATGGCTGGATGAAAAGTTAGGCGGAATTCCAGAAGTTTACTCTATAAACCCGACATTAAACCACTCAGTTTCTGTGTGGGACTGAACTGTAAGGCCATACCTATTTGATCTTAAGTTGTGCGGGCCCGACCGACTGCATTTTTCTTCAAATGAAATAATTTTGAAAATCACGTGTGCTGATCACGTGTTCTTAATTAAAGACAACACCCTCGTGATATAGTCCAAAAGGGATCATTGAAGATCGTCCAATGCTCTAAAATTGTAGAATACGATGGGAGAGCTCTTTTGGAGATTTATGTTTAAATGTGATGCTACTAGAAGAATATGAAACCTAGATTTTTAACTGAGTACGTACTATTATAGCTACATTCATTATTTGCATTTTGTATGCTTGTGTTTAAAATTTTTATCATTTTCATTTTCAAACCGACCTACCTACCCAAATTTAAAATAATTTTTCCCGCGCAACATAAGATCAAATAGGTATAGCCTAAAGAAAGTAATAAGTTTAGACATGATGTGTGCACTCTACTGAAAATGGTGCATATAAGCTACTATACTGAGGAAGTAGCTAACTGAAAAGGAATGAAAGTATAGCCACCACAATCACTTTAATGAATTCAGTTGTGTCATCTCTTCTATACTGGTATGGGGCCTCCTTTGATTCAATTCCATGTGACTCATCTTCAACAGCGGTTATGGCAAATCAGGTTGTTCGTTTCAAAACCAGGTTAGTGTTTGGTGTTGCTCACACAAATATACTGTCACATTTTGGAATATTATACTCATTACACTCATTTACAGTGGTTAAAGTTTCTTGTTCCTTAACTTATTGTTTGTACTGTGTTCCATCATCATACCATTCCACCAGGGAAATTTCACTTTTCCTTTCAATTCTGTTTGGTAGCCAGATAAATTATCACACTAGAACTACAGTACATTTTGCTAATCCTACAGTATCTGATGTCATTTGGCCGTTACGCAAAACTTTTCAATAGAAAGCCACTCATCTGTGGAATTCCTTGCTGGCTGACATTAAAAAGCTTACTGATTTTCGGAGCTGTGTTAAAGGCCATTAACATAATTAAGCATTGCTATTATATTATAATTATGGTGTAGTGTTATATGTGTATCCATGCAGATTACTATCAGGGCTTCCAATCCTGTATCAGGGCTTCCAATCCTGCATATCAAAAAGTTTGCGGAGATTTGGCCCAGCTGCACCGATTTGTTCACTATAAGTTGCATAGTTTCTACTGTACTGACACTTTGTACTCACATATCTTTTCACTCAAAAGACGAATTTCAGATTCGCAAGTACCATGAGAAAGAGCAACTCTTGGCGAACAGGATGGTACCAAATGAAGCTCAGTACACTGTAACATATATTAGGATACATGCATGCACATATGTAACATGTGTCATATATTATTGTATTTGAAGTCTTTCGTGTAGCAACTATCACATGGTCTCAGAATGGATAAGCTCACTCCTCCAGATCCATTAGACTTAGACAGCAGCAACGTTTCTGATGTGTGGAGAAAGTGGAGACAACGTTTCGAACTTTTTCACTGGCAAGTGACCTCAGCTCGAAAGGCAAAGGAATCCAAGCAGCGACACTGTTACACGTGGTTGGGCCGGACGCACTAGAAGTCTACAACACGTTCTCATGGGAAGATGCAGATGACAAAAGTAAAGTAGCGAAAATCCTGGAGAAGTTCGAAGCATATTGTGTGCCACGGAAAATACCACGTGGGAAAGACACGTGTTCAATACTCGCAACCAACGCACGGCGAAACCATTGACCAGTATGTCACAGACCTAAAGACCAAAGCTCAAACATGTGAGTTCAAAGACCTGAAGGACAGCTTAATAAGAGACAGAATAGTGTGTGGCATACACTGTGACAAAACACGCAGTCAGTAGGCTCCTCAGAGAACCCGATCTAACACTACAGAAGGCTATTGACATATGCAGGGCAAATGAAACAACATCGTCCCAAATGAAGTCATTCACCAATGATCAAACCAATGACCTACCAGCCATCCATGGAATACGCTCACAGAACAAACAAGTTCAGAAGCTGTACTGTGACCGTTGTGGCAATTGGCACACCAAGCAACAAGTCTGTCCTGCACTTGGAGCTGAATGTCGAAAATGTGGGCGAAGAAACCACTTTGCCAAAGTGTGTCACACAAGAGCAACCCAATCGCAACCACTATTCCACTACAGTATCCAAAAAGAGGCACCAGACAATGATGACTTGTTCATTGGGACACTTGGACAAACTCACAAAGTAAAGGACTGGTCAGTCACTATCCTAATGAACCACCAGAGGACCACCTTCAAGATTGACACTGGCGCTCAATGCAATGTGATACCTCAGTGGCAATACCACCAAATGTGCAAAGATCCACTGCAACCATCTTCAGCCAGCCTGGTAGTATTTGGCGGTCATAAGTTACGCACCTGTGGTAGAGCCAAAATACCGTGCCAACAGAAAGACGTCCATTACCTTATTGAATTTGAAGTCATAGACCACGGCGTTACAAACATTCTAGGACTTGTTACATGCATTGAAATGAACCTTGTACAATGCATAGACACAGTTTCCAAAGATCATGTAACCCTGTTTGAACAATACTATGATGTGTTTGAGGGCCTGGGCTGTATTACAGATGTACGCTACCACATAAGAACTGATCCAACCAAAACACCCGTAATCCATCCACCCCATCGTGTACCCATTACTCTCCGTCCAAAGATCCAGGCAGAGCTTGCACGCATGGAAAGCCTTGATGTAATAGAAAAGGTCACTGGGCCTATTAGCTGGGTGAACAGCATGGTGACAATCACCAAACCTAATGGCTCTATACATATCTGCATTGACCCCCGTAATCTGAATGAAGCTATTCAACGGGAGCACTATCCCATTCAAACCATTGAAGAAGTAACAACACGGATGCCAGAGGCAACTTACTTCTCAGTTCTGGACGCCAGCTCAGGATACTGACAAATCAGCCTCGACCAAGAAAGCACCAAACTCTGCACATTATATTCAACAGCCCGTTTGGTCACTACATGTTCAAACACCTTCTGTTTGGCTTATCATCTGCGCAAGACATCTATCAAAAAGTGATGACAGAAATGTTTGAAGACATTGAAGGTGTAGAAGTTGTAGTTGATGACATTTTGGTATGGGGAACAAATGAGGCCGAACATGATTCTAGACTAATTAAAGTCCTTGACAGAGCTCGCCTACAAAACCTGAAATTGAACAAAACTAAGTGCCAATTTAAGAAATAAGAAATCGCTTACCTGGGACATGTCCTGACTAAAGACGGATTGAAATCAGATCCCAAGAAAACACACGCAATTAGTGAAATGACACCTTCAATGAGTAGAGAGGCTCTACAACATTTCCTCGGCATGCTCACGTATCTTGCCAAATTCATTCCCAACCTCTCCCAGACTGCAGCACCTCTCAGAGCATTGCTAGAAAGGATGCAGAATGGCAGTGGCACCAAGAACATCTGCAAGTTTTTCAACATTAAAACATTTAGCCAGCAGTGCTCCTGTCCTTGCTTACTTCAATCCCAGCCAGCCAGTCAAACTCTCAGTCGGTGCCAGTTCCAAGGGTCTGGGTACCGTCCTTCTCCAAAACAACCATCCTATAGCATATGCTTCAAGAGCCCTTACAGACACTCAACAACGATACGCTCAGATTGAGAAAGAAATGCTCACTGTAGTATTCGGATGTACAAAATTCCACGACTACATTTATGGCATGCCTAATGTTGAGGTAGAAAGTGACCACAAACCTCTTGAAGCAATTCTAAAGAATCCTCTCCACCAAGCGCCACTAAGACTGCAGAAAATGATAATGACCGCACAAAAATACTCACTCAATGTCACCTACCGGCCAGGCAAAGAACTTGTTTTAGCTGATACACTATCAAGAGCATATCTACCAGAGTGTGAAGAATCAATAGAAGAGGAATTTGACATCAACATTTTACAAACTCTGCCAATTTCCAATACAAAGTTACACCAACTGAAAGAAGAAACCAAAAAAGACCCACATCTACAAAAACTAGCATCAGTGATCGCCACAGGTTGGCCAGAGACAAAGCTAGAGGTACCAGAAAAATGCTTACCTTACTGGAACTATCATGACGAATTATCAGTCTGCAATGACATCATATTCAAAGGTGAAAAGGTTATAATTCCCAACAGCATGCAGCAAGAAATGCTACGCAATATTCACAGCTCACACTTAGGAGTGGAAAAATGCAAAAGAAGAGCCAGAGATGTAATGTTTTGGCCTGGGATGATTGCCCAAATTCAAGACACCGTTGCAAACTGCCATATCTGCAGCACTCACCAACGAAGCAATACAAAGGAACCAATGATAGCACATGAATCCCAACCAGGCCATGGTCTCAAGTTGGTGCAGACCTGTTTGAAATTAACAACCAGAAGTATCTAGTCATGGTTGATTATTACTCAAGCTTTATTGAATCAACTTGCTCCAAAATGGCACCGCTAGCAAGCAAATTGTTACACATTGCAAATCGCAGTTCTCCAGACATGGAGTTCCAGACAAACTGATAACAGACAATGGTTCTCAATTTTCTAGTACAATGTTCAAACAGTTTTCACGAGAATATGGATTTGAGCACCAAACAGCAAGTCCACATTACCCACAGTCCAATGGCATGGCAGAGAAAGCAGTCCAAACAGCAAAAAACCTGATTAAGAAAGCCATTCTAGACAATCAGGACCCATACTTAGCTCTACTTGAATATCAAAATACCCCCATCTCAGACACATTAGGATCACCCGCACAAAGGCTCATGGGCCGAAGGACAAAGACCCTGCTTCCAACCACAACCAAACTATTGCAACCAAAACTCATCAACCCACAGGCTGTACATAAGGAACTCAGACAAAGGAAAACACGGCAAAAGTATTACTATATATGACCGCCACATGGCAACTCTAAGACCATTAGCGGTGGGAGACAGAGTGATGATGAGAGCAAAAGGGAAATGGGAACCAGCAACAGTTATTGCCATCAGCCAAGATGGGCCTCACTCATACATAGTTAATACTCCAGGAGGACAAAGTTACCGACGAAACCGACGGCATTTAAAACCAACACCTTGTAGCCTGAATGCAAAACGGCACTACCAAGCTGATCACAGCTGGCTACACGAATACTCTGCTTGTGATTTTCACAATAAAGAACACAATCATCTGCAATACATTTCCAATGGGCATTTTGATGATTTTAATAGATTCGTTCATATCTCATGACATGTTTGGATTATCCCGGATCCGCAGCTAGATCCTTTTAGCTTATTCTTGAGCGGTTCCAACAAGCCATAGTGAGCACTTATAGCATAAACTATCACTCATCAAAACAATGGCAAAGTTGGAGATTAAATATGTACGTGATTCTGATTAAGATTATTTGCTTTGATTTGGCATGGACTCCATCTGGCTAGGTCTGACTAGTAATGCACAGCAAGGCTTTAACTATAAATCACTCCTTAGAATTAACACAGAGCTTTAAAACGATTTTATTAAAGAAGCTCTGTATGCGTACTTAATTGTCCATTATAAAGAGGCTGTCGGGGTGTCCATTAAGAGGGGTTCCACTGTATTACAATAATATTATCAAATATTGAATTAAATCATGCAATGAAATACATTTATAAGTCTGTCTTCAATAATCATCATTGTATCTGCATAGAAAAGAAGAAATGTTAGTAAAAACAAACCTCAAACTCAGCCATAGGCTGGTTTTGGGGCCTTATAAAGTACAAAAAGAAGTGAAATCCACACAAAAACAGCCAAGCTGTGAAAAAAAATGGTGCAGCCTTAAAAAGCCTGGGTGAAAAAAGTTGTGAAATCAAAAGCAGCGGCCAAGAAATGGCTGCAATGATGTTAATGCTAAACAATTTTAATAATGGCTATGTGCATTGTTAAAATTTATTAGCATTAACATCATTGCAGCCATTTCTTGGCCGCCACCTTTGATTTCACAACTTTTTTCACCCAGGCTTTTTAAGGCCACACCATTTTTTCACAGCTTGGCTGCTTTTGTGTGGATGTATATTAACAAGCCAAACATTTTATCAATTGAAAACCTAATAAGCTAGTATCTAGCTGACAGTTGGTTGTTTGAATGTAATGCATGTGGATGCACATGAAAAGGGGATTGTGCCAAATCTTGACAGTGATTTGTAACAGTGGATTGTATCAGTTGTTTCATCTTTGTTGTGTTGAAATTACTTTGTGGTTTTTTGTTATGCAAACAACATAAGTCTACAGCAATCACATTGAGGTGTCTTAGTATCATGTAGTTAAGGTTGTTCACTATAATCCTTAACTGGATGATACTAATAGATATAGCTAACAGAGTTAATGATAGCAACATGATAAAGTGGAGCCACAAAACAATACCACACTGTGCTAGATGTATCAAAATAAATAGGCAAAAAATATAGATGGATTAAACTGGTCTTGTTGTTCATTTCAAAGTCAGCTAACCAATGGTCGCATAAAATTTTTTGTGTTTTATGTACAACTCTTCATTTTCCAAGGTATCCACTGTAGTAGCAGCCAAATTTCCTTCTAACTTTTTTGTTGAACAAAATTAGGAAAGTCAACAGTCAGGGTGGTGAGAAGGAGAGGGGCAGAGTTGGAAAAGGATTGTATTTAAAATGAGAAAGGGTGACATTGGGGATGAATTAAGTAAAGTTATGAGTTCAGTACAAAACAAGACACAAAACTAACCAAACTGAGAGGAATTTTAAATTACAAGTCATTATCCAACTCCACAGATCTATACAGCCTAATCCAGCCATCTCCAGACTCAAAAATTGTTTCTATAGCTCACTTAATGGCCTGTAAAGAGCAATCCACACAACTCTGATTGATTTTGATAGCACGATTAGATAGTGTATTCAAGTACTGTGCAAGAAAATCAAATCACTATCTCAGGTGAACAATACCATTTTCCCCAGAACTGTCTCACAATACATACTGTATGTCATTTTTTCCAGACTGACACAGAAGGCTGAAACTTTTACAAAGTGTTGAGGAGAAACTCCTATATTGTGTTATTCATGAAGTATATTATATAGTTATACAACGGCCACGAGTGCTCTGCCTGATATAAACGCACAAGCCTGAGGGCCGTTAGGCCCGAAGGCAAGTGCGTTTATACAGGCAGAGCACGAGTGCACGTTGTATAACTGTTATGTACCACTCACCTATTAGGTGGGGAGAGTCTCACAAGACAGCTGTAACACTTATAAAGGTCAGGTTTCTAACATCGATTGTGGGTAACCAAGCCGGACGTTGCGATGACGTTCCCCCTGCAGTACTTCAGCCACCTGAGATATTGAAAGCTAGTACGCTATGGGTTATATCACTAACCTGCATTCGCTGTTCGACTCTCATCATGTAGTGCTCAGCATGCCAGTGTGATCACTCAATCGCCATATAGACTAAGCGCCAGACTAATCGCCATAGTGATTTTCTCGAGCGAAAAAAAGTAGCTAAATAGATGGTTTAAGTAAACAAAACCTAACTACTAAACGATACTAGTCTAATTCTTACTATTCACACTGGCTAAACTCGAATCTGGTGGCATGACAAAACTGGTTACCACAATCGAACGTAAAGGTTAGCATTATTTAGAATATATTTGTTTTATTGAGTCATTGTCGAAGTGGACTACAGTTTAATCTGGGCTAAGATGGCACCAAACTAGTAAGGTATATAAGTACGTTTATATATATGTAGACTAGAGTTGTGGCCACCCGTATTGGCTTTTCGATCGCCATTAAACATTATACGTATTGGTGACGTTATGGCCCACAATCGACCTTTACATGTCAGGCTATAAAAGAATTCGAGTGATCTGTGAAGTGTCTTTCCACCTATTACGTGAGGTGTCGTAGTGGTCTTCGCCACCGGCACTTGTGCTATGCTGCACAAAACCGCAGCCAGTGCAATATCTGTATATTGCACTGCGGTCAGTGCATTATAACTTATAATGCACTTGTTGTGGTCTACAAAACCACAACCAGTGCATTATAAGTTATAATGCACCCGCTGCGGTCTGCAGCAGTGCAATATACAAATTATGGCACTGGCGGTGCCTTTGAACTGCCCACACAGAGTGGTACATAACATTATTAACAACTGATCAAATTTGTGCAAGCAAGCAAGTAGACCAAACTGCAATTTCTATCTAAACAAGGATTTTCCCTGCTCCACCAACCACAATCCTACACTAAAATCATTGTGTGGTTTCAAAACTCAACACATACCACAAAAGTGGTACATATGTTAACTATTGCATCAGCTGTATGAATTCAATTAACCTCAAAGTTAATCAGGAAATCTTACCAAGTAAATTAACCAAGCATGAACATGTTGCATCAACTTGATGCATAACATACCAAACACTAAAATATTTCTTAGTTAAGTCTTATGACTGACGTCATTAATTTTGTTAGAGACTATATTTTTTGCTTTTCTTTCTCTCTATTTTTTTTGTCATTCTCTTTTCCCATTCTGTGTATCCCTCACAGCTTGAGTGTTTCTCAACCTCCCTTAGACTAAGAGTATACGAAACTTGTATGTGTATATAAGCTTGTACAATTTGTGCAAACCTCCCAATAGGCCAGTTTCACGTAAGCACTAAAAAATGCAATTAGTTTTAATTGCGTAATGCGCCATGCGTGGATGCTGCGGCTGCTCGTAAAAATATACTGTGACCATTGAGAAAACTACGGTACGTGGAAATCAAATCTTCGTATACAAGGAAGTATACGGTTAGGATTAATTTTTCGAACGGATTTGTATTCTTCATTGTTAGCGTTGTCTTGTGGTCTTTGTCCGAGCGAAATCGAGTGAAGTTGCTCTGAGTTACAAAGGCCCGAAGTTGAAAGTCGAATAATGCCTGGTCAAAGGTGCACCGTCTGTGGGAACAGTCAAAATGCTGATCCAGGTGCCAGATTTCATAGAATCCCCGATGACCCCAAACGTAGAGCAACGTGGTTGTCTGTTTTTAAAATCAAGGAAGAGGATATCATTAAAAGCACTCGTGTTTGTTGCAGACATTTTCCTGGAGGAAACTCATTCGAAACTCCAGATATAACTCTTGGTTTGTTATAGAAGATAGTGAATGTATTATATAATGACTGTTCTTCAATTTCATGTACGTAGCTACTCCTAAGATGTTAAATAATTATTGCAGTATATTATACACATTATGTACATTAAAATAAATTTATCAGGATCATAGCAGGTGTGTATAACACACAATATCATGTATTGTCTTTGTTATCTAGGAAAGAGGTTTGCGTCGCCCATGAAGGAAGGGCCACGGAATAAACGGAGTAAACGAAGAGAAACACTGTCATTGACAAATTGTTCCACTTCAAGTTCTACTGGAGTTCCTGCAAATACTGCTGAAGAACCTCAAACCACACCACCCCCTTGCTTGGTAGCGACAACTGGAGAGCAACTGCTGGATGATGTTGTGGTAAATGAGTTGCCAACTACTCCCATAGATACTCCTGCTGATAACAGTTCTTCTGACACTGATCCTGTTATTTACACAGCTCTACTTGCTCGGATTGAAACGCTGGAAGCAGAAAATAAAAGGCTTAAAATCCAATTAAACGAGACTGAACATAGCAAGAAGCCCTTTAGACTGGAAGATATCCAGTGTGATGATAGACTTGTGTGCTTCTACACTGGATTCACATCTTTTAGAATTTTTGAAGCCTTTTATGAATTTCTTGGACCTGCTGCTCAGCACCTAATCTACTGGGGAGAAAAGGAACGAGACCATAAAAGAAAATGGAGGAGACTGTTGGATTCTAAAAACCAGCTATTTTTGACTTTAGTTAAACTGAGGTTAAACTTAAAGTTGAAAGATTTATCTGTGAGATTTGGGTTGTCCATGCCACAAGCATCTCGCTACATTACGACATGGATATGTTTCCTCTACCAACACTTCAAAGAGATCAGTTGGTTTCCCAGTGTACAGCAAGTTTGGGCAACGCTTCCATCTGGATTTAAAGAGAAGTATCCTACAACATTTGCTATTATTGATGATAGCGAAGTATTTATTGAGACTCCATCAGATTTACAAATGCAGTCATCCACGTGGTCTCAATACAAGCACCATAATACGGTGAAGTTTCTAGTGGGTTGCACACCAAATGGGGCTATTTGTTTTATATCTCCAGTTTTCGTTGGATCAATATCTGATGTGGAACTTACGAAGTTGAGCGGTTTTCTGGAACAGCTTGAAGATAAACCTGGTATCTCAATTATGGCTGATAGGGGATTTACCATCAAAGATTTATTAGCCAAACTTAATATAGAACTAAATATTCCACCATTTCTAGGTGAACAGAAACAGTTAAGTGCAAGTGACGTACAAGCAGGTCGAAAAATTGCTTCACTCCGCATTCATGTTGAAAGAGCCATAAGCAGAATTAAGACTTATACGATCTTAAAAGGTACGATACCTATCTCTCTGGCACGCCTAACTAATCAGATTGTGTACGTTTGTGCCTTTTTGACAAATTTTCAACCTGTGCTTCTTGACTTTCCAACTATCAATACTGAAGCAGATGTGGACGACTACTTTGACTGTTTAAGCAGTGACTCAGACATGGATTCTGACTGATGAAGAATCAACGCAAAACTGAATACACACACACAATTTTTGTCTTACAATTTTCTTACTGGTAATCCTACAGTGTGACATGGACTAACTATTTCTGGTGCTATACAGTTATCATAGAATGACAACAGCTTGGGTAAATTCTCTAGCCAGTACTCTTCATTAAAACTAATGCGTTAAATGAGAATATCTGTTTGAGTGTAGATGACGAAATCACACCAGGGTCTTTCCCCTATTGCCATTTGACCCTGAATCTGAGCATAATACGAATGCCTTTGCTTTAAAACAATATTGCTGGACTCATCAGTCACACAACAAAATCCAGGAGTGTGTGTTGCTTCAGCGGGAGTCAGGTGTCGCACTGAGAATGGACACTTGATTTCAACAAACCCAAATGGTTTATCTGCATTTGATGGGTCGTACACAGCTCCATCAGGAGAAGCACCCAAGTACGAACAAGTTGGGTTTATAAGAAAACCACTTTGAGATACCACCAAATCAGTGTGTCCAATTTCGTGTTGCTTTTTAATATAAGCTTCAAGAGCTACCTTCTCATAGGCTATACCATATCGCATAGCTTCTGATGTAAAATCAGTTGGCTGTAAGATATTCAAAACCAGTTTCTGTGGTGGTGTGTCTGTCCTCCGTGAAATCACTACACCAAACCTCGATGCTGTCAAACGATATCGTCGAACTTCAAACCAGGAACAACTTAAACGTTGTTCTCTTGTATTTGCTTCTATCTTTCTGGCCTCATCACAACTGACTTGAAGGCTCTCCTTCAGTGCTTTCACAGTGTCTTTTAAGGCATCCATATTAGGGAGGCTATAGCTAGATGGCTGTAACGTCTCCTCATTGTAGTCTGGATCAAATAAAACAGAAACACCCAAATTGTCACGTTTCACCTTTTTTAATAGCTCTGAAACAAGACTTTCAGCTTTACTGCGATACTCAACTGGTCTGGGATCAAAATCCTCAAGTAGTTTTATTGGTCTTTTGATTGGTCTGTCACGATCAGGTTTAGTGAAAACTGCACTTGCTATTTCTTGTGTGCTGTCTTTTCTGTTTTTAGGTACCACCCATTTACAAGGAAGTGATGTACAGGGTACAGAATGAGGATAGTCTTCAGTTGTATCATCATGTGGGAGCTCTGGCTGTACCGGAACAGGTTGTTTCAACCCGTTAAGGGCATGCAGTACTGCAGATACATGTACACAACTTGCAGACTTCCTAGGTACAAAGAAATACGTAATAGTAGTTAACAAACCTAACAATATCAAAGGCACACACACCAAATGTATCTACACACAACATACATTTAGAAAAATACGTAATTGTAGTTAACAGACCTAAGGCACACACCAAAGGCATTTACACACAACATTTAACACGTACCCTGCAGCACATTCACATGTTGCCGTCAAGACTGTAGCAAAATCTCCACATCGTCCGAGTAGGATGTAAACTTTGTAAATGTCAGCCTTCATGGAAGCCCTCATGTAGCACCGAACATGACAAACTTCTGGGTGTTGAATGTTAACCTCCATCTGTTCTAAGCGACCACTTGCCCAGTGAGTATATCCACGTGACAGTGCTCTGAAAGCCCCTTCCTCACCACTTCTTCCCACATTTTCAGCCAGGTGATCGTACAACAAACCTTAAACACATAGAAGCTCCGTAGTTATACATTCTCTGACAAAATATGTAAATAACTATCGAATACAACAACAGCTACACAGTAGTGCCATTCAAAATACACTACTAGTCAAGTTCTTTTAAAAGAAACATGCCTACCTGAAGTAACAGTAGGAATCATAGGGCCAATACGTTGATAGCTGTCCTTGTTGACAGCTCTCCACCCAGACAATGGGGGTGAAGGACAAGACGGTGCTGCAACATGTTTCCCATCTCTGATTAAAATCCTGTATTTCTTGTAGGCACAAGATCCATCAATATCAACAATTGGTGTGTCCTCTCTCGTGGCTTGCTGTACTCTACACAAGTAGCATAACATACAGTATTTTAAGTCGGCTGTATACTGTATGTTTCTGTTCTGTTTCATTATAGAGCCTCAGTTAAGACGCAGCTAATGCTTAAAACCTGGTAAGGGCTTAGGCTGTCACGAAATACTGATCAGGGCATGGTTTATTACTTACCTTGCTACAAGGCGGCTCTTCTTCCAAGCAGTAGGGGCTTTAATTCCACGACACAACAGCCAGTGACGAAGTTTAGCCATTGTATGCTTGTCAAACGGCTCATCAAGCTGGGCACCAGGTACATCTTGAGCAGTAAGCTGCACTGTTTCATAATCAGATGTACTAGCAATATCGGTAGAATTCATCGCTTCGAAACTCACGAGTGCTTTGTTCGATTCCTCTCGGATAAAGAGCAATTGACACAGAAAACAATGGAGAATTTGAATCCTTTCTAAAAAATAGACTCTACCGTATAGTTCTCTAATTATGGAGTTTTGATTTTCGCGCATCTCATTTTTTCCTATAGCGCTAGTATATTTTTACGAGCATCCACAGCATCCAGCGGTTGCGCAATATGCAATTAAAATTTAATCAAAATACTTTTGCTTACGTGAAACTGGCCTATTGTCAGATAAAAGATTTTGATAACATAAACAAAAGTTTGACAATTTTTTTAATCAGAACTGCATTAGATAACTCACTATACTTTCCTCCTACTGAACTTTCTATCTCCTGGCTATACACAATTCATTTGTTTTAGTACTTTTTATCCCTGCTAGCTTATAAAAATTTTTATCACTCCTTACACATATTTGTCCACTAGTGAATTACTAGGGTAAGTACCAATTATCGGCATGCATGGATGTATTATTGTCAATCTCTGTTACAATTAATTGCAGTAATAAAATCTGGTGTTTTACGGACAAATACAAAGTAAATTGTCTCATGTTTGCTTTTTTGTATATTTTGTGTGCTGTTTTGTTGCTGTAAATCATCCATATCGGTTGTTTGAAGTTATAAATGGTCAATGTAAAGTGTTGTCAATTAGTTTATGAATATTTAGCTGCATATGCAATGTAAATACTACAACACTGGGGTTACTGTATGCCACATGGAAGCAACTCAGCTCTACCAAGTTTAGAATTCCCAAAATGGCTCAAATGGTCCAATGAGCATATGAAACAAGCTATGGGTGCTGTTAGAAATGGATGCAGTGTGGAAGGGCAGATGAGAAAAACAAAATACCCAGAACAACACTGTAAGATAGAATTATGGGGAGAGTGTTTACATAACCAGGGTTAGATACAGGGGGGGGGGGGGGGGGGGGTCAATGGGGGGCTCTAGACCAAAGTAAAGCAGTCACAATATTAGCAGTGTGTAGCAAGCTATGAAAGGATTTTTATGTGCTTTATCATTGATAAACATGTAGTTGGTAAGGTGGGCAGTTATTGTCAGCTGGCTGTGACCTTTTTTTTTTTGGTCTCACCTTACCAAACCAGACAATGTAGTGCCTTAACCCCCTTTTCCATAAATCTGGATCCACCCCTGAAAACTGAGCATGACCCATCACCACAAAAGAAGAATCAGGGTAGTTCCTGATATTAGCAATGGAAAACCCAGTAAAGAAATAGGCCTGCGCCTAATATGCCGGCATAATTGTGAGAATAATAGGTCAGCAATTTCGTGAAAATAATTCCGGAATAATAGGATGGTTACAGGCATAATTTTAGAATTATCGGATGTCCACGGGAATAATCAGTGGAATTAAGAGGCGTGCCTATTCTTGATTAGCTAGAAGAAAGTACTAAACTACTAAGAATGATAGATAGCTGGCATTATTATACGAGTGCTGGCTGAAAGGGGTTGAAAAAGATCGATATACTCTAATAGAATGTTCAAATACTCTAATAGAGCAGTCAGATCGTTTCTTGTTAACAATCTACAGACAGCATCAGGGATTTAACTGCATGATTATCTGCAATTCTGAAACTTGTACATCTTATACCAGTGTATCTTCACTAAGTCTTTCAACAATCATATTGATATCATTATCCACTAAATTAAGCATGTAATTATAGCTACAGCTTTAATACACTGATAATTGAAAACTGTTTTGTTATATATACTCCTGATAGCTAACTATTTTGCGTCTTTTGTAATGGCTATAACCATTATGTGTAAGGTGGAATGTTTCATTTATGGCTAGCTATTAATTAATTAATTAATTCTGACAAAACTACTTATATTAGCATTTTGAGAATTAAGTGACTATAGCTACAGAAACTAAAGTGAGCATTATCATGGAATAATAGGCTAAATGAAAGAATAAAAAAAGAATAATAGGAGAATATTTTGGGAAATTCTGGAAAGAATAATAGGTAAAATTTTGAGCATATTAGGCTCAGGCCTATAAAGAAAATTAATTTCAATTGATGGCTGGTTTAGGAGATTTTTGGAGTGACAACCTCAGCTTCATCTCTGAAAAGGTGATTGTACTGCTAGATGGAATGAAAGATACAGAAGCACTGGAAAACTATTTCAGTCAACAAAAGGGCATTCTATAGAAGAGAATGATTTGATGCAGTCAAATCTGTATGTGGATGAATCTGGAATACCACTTGATCATCGGTCCCTGTATGCTTTAACAAAAAGGTCAAAACAATGTAAGATAGTGTTCATCAGGGAATAAAGCACAAGAAACTGTGGTTAGGTGTGTTAATGCTTTAGGGCAAACAATTCCTCCTTTATCGTCTTTGATATGAAAATCTTAATTTACAGTGGACTGAGAATGAGGTGTCAGGAACAACGTATGGGTTTGTTGAGTGACAGTGGATGGATGAACATGTACATGTACATGGGACTCTTCAAGGAATGGCTATTGAAGAAATTTTTCTGTCATGTTAGCTCAAGTTGACCAATACTCCTACTCTTTGATGTTCACCGTTCCTACTACAATCTAGACACAATTAAACCTGAATGGTGTAATTGTAACCACTGGACACAGCAGTAATGGGCCAATAAAAATACATCAACAGGACATTAGCCATGAATGCCTTCAAAAGAAGGACATGGAGAATGTATGGAGTGGCAAACATTATGTATGTGCTGACAATAAATGGCAATCGACAATGCCTGCTTCAAATGCTTATAACTGATAAAATATTCAAGGTATGAACTTGACTTATTTGCAGGACAACTTGAACTTCTATGGCACAAACAGATGAGGACTGGAAGTTCATAGCTCTTACAACATACGCAATCACCCTTGAGCAAAAAATTGTGTCGATGATTGGTGTCTTATGCTTTACACTACACATCAGGAGCCTAACATGTTGAGGTAAATTGCATGACACACATATAAAAATTATTGACAGGCAAAGTATGTAGCTGTATCATTTTCTGGAAACAAAATACTAAAACCTAGCAATCAGTGACCTAGCCTATAAAAAATAGATGAGATTACGATACTTGCACTAATTAACCAGTTTGTTGTGCACTACGAGGAATAGATGGGATACTTGGATGTAATACTGTATAGTGGGTTATTATAGTGTCTGAATTTCACAAAAAATAAGATAACAGTAGTTGAAAATTTAGTGATAGAAGGCCATCACTACAATTAGAATGTTGCTTTAAAATTGAAACATGGCAACACCTGCAGCAAGGAAGAACAAAGTGAATTTACATGCATGGCATTGTACAATCAACCATTGCACCATTTTAGTCTGCTGTCTTTTGTATCCCAAGTTATATCCATCATTTAAATGACCTGTATGGGCTGGAGAGAGCTTTAAAAGAGAGCAGGACTCTTGCTAGCAAGCTTGCTGTCATTTTTGGTTTGAGCATAGAATATTTGTTCAAATCATGCACACCCAGCTATTTTCTTAACCACACTTTTCACATTACCAGACACAGCTTTGACTGGGGAAACATATTTTTCCAGAGTGCTTAGAGATGAAGCTTTCAACAGCATGTGACCTTAGCAAAATCACATGATAACATTATTGCCATGGTGCCAAAATCCTTGTGAATTAAAATTTAGCGAATAACTTCAAACACTAAAATTAACATCTTACTATAAAATCCACACTATAATATTATTAGTCTTCTCTCTTTACTTACTAAATGTATACACTAATCCTTTTCTGGGCTCCTGCCTAAAAATTATCTATGTGGACTAAGACACACTAGTATGGCAATTTTTGGTCAAACAGTGAACCAGAAACTACAACTGCAATGTTACTTTAATAAACAGTAATCAGCATTGACTTCTGGTAGCAGTATTACACAATCGATAAACAGTACCTCTAATTCTATGTTGTCATCTTTGAAAGACTTGTGCATCCATTCAGCCAGTAGGTATAAAGGGAGGCAAACAACCAAAAACACTATAATCAGATATTGCATTCCTTGCACATCTAGAATAATTCCTGATACAAAATTGATAAAATATCCCATCAGAAATAAAATGGAGTGGAGCATATAGGCAATTTCCAAATTATCAGGTAGCATGTGTCCAATGTAGCCTAAATGAAAGATAAAAACCTTGAACATTGTGAACGCAAAATTACTATAATGACAGCTTAAGCATAGCTATACCACGCATGTATGAATATATTTTATGTATTCATATTTGTAAATCATTACATATGTGTGCTTGAGTATGCACTTATGTGTGTATACTATCCATGGATGAAAGTACATACTTGTACATATAGTTTGTGTGACAAGATTTTACATAACCTAGCTACCACACATATGTTTAATAAATCACAGCAAAAGGATTGGAATGTAAACGTCCAGCTATAAATGCAACTGCTGAGCTCAGCAGACAAAAGTACCTTATGGTGGTATTATATTCTAGCTAGTATCATTCTTCCCTAACTTAAAAATTTTAATAATAAGCTAATGTTAAACAGTGCCTGATAAGTAATATTAGGAACACAGCAAAAAGGATAGAAGGTATTGCAGCAACTGCATAGCCTATGTATTCATGGGTGGAAGCTAGATTTTGTCGTGCCCAGTCACACATTACATATACAGTGACTACATAATTATATACAAACAATTCTAAAATACACACTACCCATAATTATGTATTTTTGAAAACATAACACTTTGTACATACTACTGAATTGAAGGATTTGCATATTAGTAGATATAGCTCCACGGCATTGAGAGCCTATAAAGTATGCAACCAAACATTTAAGTTTTAAAACCATGTACAAAATTAATTTGAAAGGTTCACATTAGCACTCTGTTTCCTTAGGCATAACTACGGGGTAATACAACTACTATTGGAACGACCCCCAGGATAAAATCACTTAATAAAAGTTTGCTAAGAGTTCACATGTGCTGCAGCATTGACAATTAGAACCACAGGGAGTTGGAAATTTAATTTTAAAAGCATATTATACAACACATCTGTATGTGCACATTGGCTGTTTTCAAAAACACAGCTACACACAGTTATAATACACATATTCTACTGATGCACAGCTTCATGATACTTCATAGATCCTTGGCTAACTCTAGATCAGTTTTGGTAACCACCAAGTATTTATTTGAGCATTAAAAAATTTTCACCAACCACATGATTGACACAACTCATAAACATGTTTTTTTTTTTAAATCATGAGCTCATAACATATTCTAATTAATCCACTTCAACACTTTACTTAGTGTGTGGTACAAGTGCCCTATGCAAATAGCCTTAAACTACTCTCTCATGTCAGCTAGCAGTACAAGCACATGGAGATGTTTCTAAATAAACGGGTCCATAAAATTTTTTAAAATAATTACCAAGGATCTATTAAGTAAACAGCATACATATACGTACAATTACATAATCTTCTCAAAATGCAAAATAGTTCATTAACTAGTGAACTACTTCGTGGTTAGCTATGAAATAATGAAAGCTATGTGTCGAAGTGCACAGTTAAAAACTTTCTGTACATTAATTAACAATTGGAAAGCACAACTGCATACATATCGTAGCTAATGTTTAGAGTTTTATAGCACAAACACTTTCCACGCTTGGTTTTTGAAACAAAGCAAACAAGCTTCTTCATGATGAATTCATCTCTCTTTGTGATGTGATATCTAACAATACATTTCTTATAGATTGCTGTAAAAATTGTGATATAAAAAAGGAAAGCAAAAAGTTTTAAGCACCTAGAAATGAAACACACAAATATTTTAAATATGATTATTAACACCCCATAAAAAACAAAAGCTTTTCATTTACTACAGTAGTGGCAAAGATTATTGTCATCTTCAAACGATGTAAACTTCACAGAAGCAATGCTGTATGCGTGTGAAATTTTGTCACAACACACACTTAGCACAACAATAACTAAGTGTGCATATACATATACGCACAAACCATACACTGCTGGTACAGTAAGTGCATGTATGTCTTGATATCTGACCATTCCTGCAGGTCAGTCTAGCACAGATTCTACATTTTATGCACAGCAGATATTTGGTTATCCAAACCAGGTTAGCACACTAGTGCAGCACTGAAACAATTGACCTTTTCTCACTGTTTTAACCCTGCATACTTCAAAACTATTTTCACTAAACAATTGCATTGATAAAGGTTTGGAAGACCAAACATCTGCTGTGCATGGTCATACGTTCTGCCGCTGACAACCACAACTGTTTACACATTTTACAGCATTTTCTGATCAAAGCCTCAGCATAGCTGTTCCTATGCCATGTATACTGAGTTGATGAAAAGTGTCACCTTATGACAGTCCTAAATAAACAAGCATCCAATGCTACGTACATGCATGCATATACATGTGATGTGGTGGATTTAGAAGTTTCAAACAAGGTAGGAATTAGAATTTTTAATTGGTATTAAAAGACAAAATTATAAACTTGGTGTCTATTAATAGAATTAGCAACAAAATAAAAGAACTTAAAGACTTAAAGAACCTTCTCTAAATTCACCACTGATGTACGTGTATAATTGGTAAGGATATTGAGCACACATATATACAGAGATTATATGGGCTAGTACACTTCTGGATATTATTAGTAGTGTACTTAAAATAATATAATAATTACCCTGCGTGAGGTAAAAGTTATAATTATCTTTGTAATGTCTGATAATCACTATGCTGTAAGTACAAACTCTGAGAGACATAATTTTTCAGACCAAACAGCATTTGAGGATCACTCATATCATAACATGCAAAAGTAATATGTAGCATACTAATAGAAATAAATGTTTAAGGTGGTGCTAAACTGATTAAAGGCACAAAGCTAACTGAACAGCATGTTTGTGGTTATGCGTGAACAAACGCAGAAAACCATAGATAATATAATGAAGCATCTCAGTGGACTAACAGAACAAGCTCTACCAGACCGTCAAGCTACTGTTGTTGATATATACAACTACAGTACATACTTTAAATATATTAGCTTGTCACAACTTGGGTTAATTCACTGGTAAATTATACCAGCTGCCATCTTGTAACTACTGTTATGCCACATGGTCTCCTTTCTCGTTAAATGACTTCAAAATTACTGTATGTACCACAGTCCATCAAAATTTGGTATAGGTATTGGTAAGCATTACTTTACAATAGTACTAGTACGCTTCAAAATATTGTGAATCGGCTTTGATGGGGTTGTTAGCCAATGCTGCAGTCCACAGGTGTACCAAAGTAGCTTAGCACTAGGTTGTTCATTGGCCAAGTTATTTTAAAAATTATATAGAAGGCATGTTAATTCACAAAACTTTGTATGTTGTACTAAAGCATCACAGGATATCAAAACAGCTTTTTATGCGTAGATTAAGTTTTACACTAGCAAAGGTTTGTGCCACCTTAAAATAGCTCATTAAGCATGTTGGTTGCAACAAATTTGTTTTAGTGGCTGAACGTAATCAGTTCACCTCCACCTTAAAGGAAGATATAGGCACCATGAAATCTAAAATAATTGCATCCCTCACAAAATTTGTACACAGCATTTACATAAACCTGAACAATGATAATGCTTCCAGCTTAAAATACATAATGTAACAGTACATTATACACATGCCATGCACACATGACAAAGTTACCATAATTCCTTGAATATAGTGTGGGACATCATAAATGTCCGTATGTCGACTTACACCCAGTACACAAATACTTCAATATGCTGTTTTCATTGGCTTCAGGGTGTTTATAAAATATTATTTAGATGTTTAAAACTGTTTTAAGACCAATGAAACCATAGTACACAACAATGCAACCAATTTCATACACCAGACTTGCCACTCAATCTCTAGCATGGCACTTGTTTCATAATAACTTCTGAAGTAGACGAGATAGTAAAATTCTGTTCAATACAAGTTTTAGAGTATTCAATTCCCTATCCATGTACCAAAACAATTGCTTGTTCTATTTAGCAAAAATGTCTATTTTAAACACCCAATGTAAAAATGATGAATAATGCGATCAATGGCAAATACGTAGCTCATGGTATCAAAAATATGCTCAATAGGATCTTATCACCACACAACAAATTAGCTGAATTTAGAAGCATAGGCTAATTGAGTGAAGTGTGTGTCCAAAATGTCTATTTTACTGAAAACCCTAAAAATGCACAAATTTAAAGTTCCACTTCAAAAATACAGTTACTATATCTAGATAAATCACATGGATAGAATTTACACTTATTAAAGGGCTCAGATTTCAAATTTTAGCTCTCTAGAGTAAAGGTATGAATTTAAAAAAATAGAGTTGATATTTTGCAGACGTTTATGATGTCCCTCACTATATTACCACCATAAGAGTGTATGATCACATATGGATAAATAATATTATTCCCTGTCTAAAACCACCATTTGGTCATTCTACATTAAAGTTAGCTGTAACTGTCAGTGTGAAAATTTAAAGTTGTAAAATTGTATGTTGAAAAATAGTGATAATAATTTGTATCATGGTGTGCATACGTTTACACTAAAGGGGCAGAAAATGTGCTGAGTGTGAAAGAGAAACTGCTTTGAAATGAAGAAAGTAGCTATATAGCTATAGATCTATGCATGGAGAGAAGTTTGCTAGCATCTTATTTATTTCAGCATAAATAATTTAAGGAAATATGGTAGTTAGAATCTGGATCTACAAAAATGCTATATGTTAGTGCAAGCCTAATTTTACAGAACACAATAAATGCAAGGGGTGAAATATTTATGGAAAAAAGAAAAAAAAAATCTGTAAAATTTTTGAGCTCTTTGATGAAGGAAGACGCTAACAGCAAAAAATTGGAAGCATCATGTTCCCCAAAGCAAGAGGGGTTTGAAAATCTTTGTTTTGTGTCAGTGTTCACAAGGAGATGGAAGATATGAGCATTAGTCTGCCTCACATTGGACCTGAAGTTCTTCCCTCACATTTTCACCTTTTCCCCAGTTGCAGTAAGGACCTGCAAAAAAAACCTTGCCCAGCTATCGATTCATCTGTTCATGGAGAACCTGACGATATAAATTGAACCTTGCTACAGGACTGCATTCATAAGTTATGAATGCAGTCCTGTAGGAACACCTGTAATTCAACACCTGTAATTACACCTGTTCAATTCAACACCTGCAATTTATTTTCTATACTGTCACTGTACAAACTGATCATTCTGTTGTTACCAAGTGTAGCGCTGTAGCTTATAAAGTTCTAGAGCCAAAACTTGGTAGACCCTTTCTTAGACTAGCTGGATAAAGAAAACATAATTGGATTCAAAAAATGTGCTAACACGTGGGATTCTTGCAGATCTGGTCACATTTAGCACAGCAATACACTACCATAGATCAAGATAATTATTATCTTCTGCATGTGCAAGTCATTTGCACATCATAATATATACCAATTGATAAATTGACTGTATATATATATATATATATATATATATCAGTGCAAAGAATACATACACATACCCTAAATACTTCTTGTGAAAATATATTTCAAAGTTTGTCATTAGCATAACAGTAATTGTTTTTCTAAGCCACTTTTCATTTGCTTCCAGTAACTACTGTATAGCATATTCATCATTCAAGTATGAAAAGGTAAACTTAGACAGTTTTAGCTCTAAAAATCATTGTAATGTACAAGTACAAAATCTCTCATGCATGAAATGTTGATGATTTTTAGACCCATGCAGAAAACACATATTCCACATAAATTAGATATGTAGATGGGAATTCCCATATACATAACAATGTAAAATGCAAACATAAAGTACACTGAGCATGCATCTATCAAATATTGTTTAATCAACTTACTTGGTGCTAAGGTAATCCACTGGCCAGCAACAATACCCCAAACAGCAATAAATGTAAACACAAACACATAGCTGGGTTGTCTCTCCCAAATGACCAAGAATATTGCCAATGACAACGTGATCAGTGTGGTGAAGATAGCCACCACATACCTGGGAAAATATGCCAGGTAGATTTTACCAGTGAGGAAGGAAGATATGGCAGTAAACAGAGCATAAACCATTGTGGTATATCCAACCATATGAACACCAAAGCAAGCAGAGGCATACTCCTAAAGTAAGAATAAAAACAATTTATTAGTTCAAAGATCATGCTTTGAATCTAACATATCTATCATACAGTACAGTAGAACTGTGTAGTAGGGATGAGCAAGGTTTGGGCATGACCCATGATAAAATATAACCCTAAAACTTGATTTCTGCCTGCCTGCCTGCCTTCCCGCCCGCCCGCCCGCCCGCCCGCCTGCCTGCCTGCCTGCCCATCTCACCTGCCTAACTGATGCATTCAGTTAAGTATAGCATATTAAACTAACTACAGCTACAGCCCTCTTTCAAAAGGTAAGACAATAGTGTATGCATTGTATGTTTATCAATATGCCAAAGGTTTCTTATTGTGAATTCGAATTACTTCTGTGGAAGCTTTTTCATCCTGAGTTGAGTACATCAAAGTCTTCCATCAAGAAATGTCTAGACAATGCTGCCTCTGCCAGTGTATTGGCTTCTAGAAAAATTTTTTCTGGAAAAGAGTAGAACACTAATTAGGTTAAGTATTTATATATTTATATATTTTATTTTTGTATTTTTCCTTTCCTTGTCATGCCCATATTGGTTCCATTTGTGGTCCTATTTTTTCCCAAGGATTCACATGCTCACACTTTTTGTTGTTGTTTTATTGTACATATTTTCTTTAGTCATGCACGATAGGATTTCCATCTACAGGCGCACATGCTGCACAATATTGTTGCACCAATATTTTAGAATATACATGCTTTTTGGAAGTTCAGTAAGTTGTTATCTGTTGCAGAGGAGATGTCACCTGCCATCAGTGTACACATCAACTAGGATGTGGCAACCTAACTCATGGCATAGTACGTGTTAGTGACTATACTTTAGCAATTTGTTTGCAGTGGTGTTAAATGCTAGCTAACCGGTAAAGTTAATATTTTGTTGACTGTTTGCATTTCTAGAGTTAGTTGTGAGGCTTGTGTTCAAGATTCATTTGCTTGATTTTTCAGTTATGAAAAAATTTATTTTAATTTTTCAATTTATGAAAAAGTGGGCCAGTCAGGCGTGTGAAACAACCAATCAAGTTGACATGGCCTAATACACAAGTATTTTACCCACTGTAAAATTTAACTCCCTCACCGCCAAATTTGTAGAGGCTCCAATCTACTGCTTCTAAACTGCTGTAACTTACACACCCATAAAACTATATATCAAATTACTTGCTATAGAACAAAGAATTCGATTATCGAGTTGCTGTTTGCACAAGAGTAACCACAAAGTCATTATATAACTTTACAGTGCAAAAATCGATCCAAGTGAAACTTTCACAACTTTACAGGCTAGCACTGTTTATAATAATACAATAAACATCGTTAACCTGTTTACAGTTGAAGCGATTATCTCTAAGTCTGGTTTTTCAGCATTTGAGCAAGTGCGCATGTGCATACAGGCACGAGATCATTGTTTCGAGGTGCAACAAAAGTAGCAACACACCACTCCAACCTATGTAATCCCTCTCCTTACTGTTTCTCTTCATTAGTAGTACCATTATCACTTCAAAGAACTGTCTTGTTATCGACATTCCGAAAGTACACTTGTTATCGACATTCCGAAAGTACACGATTGCATCATCTAACCGTGTGATAGTGCGCGAGAGACTGGTTATCCCTGTTCCCGTTCGCTTAAGGGCATGCCTGCTACAGGATAAGCACAGGGGCTACTAAAACGCTTGACTGAAGTTACAGAGCATTTAGAATGTGATGCTACGGGCAGTTATATATCGAAACTGCCATATGGCGGTTGTGGTGATGAGGGTTAAGCTTCTGCCATTCACATTTTTTCTGGTGCTTGTTTGTGAACATTTTTTGTAAATTCATAATCACTAATACCATTTTCAGATCTATCGCATACATATCATGATCATACAACAAATTAAATAAACAGTTAGTAGTAGTCACAGCAAAAATGTATCCATTTTGCATTTTTTTTGCTGTGACTAATACTAACTGTTCATTTACTTTGTTGCATGATTGTGATATGTAAGCATGTAGATCTGAAAATGGTATTAGTGATTATGAATTTACAAAAAAATGTTCACAAACAAAATGTGAATGGCAGAAGTTTAAATTTTACAGTATAAAGCACTGATTACAATGGGTAAAGTACTTGTGTATTAGACCATTAGCTTGATTTTTCACTATGAAAATTTATTTTAATTTTTCAATTTATGAAAAAGTGGGCCGGTCAGGCCTGTGAAACAACCAATCAAGTTGACATATGAATGAATTTTAAGCACAAACCTCACAACTAGTTATTACCTACAGATATCTTCTAGCTCAAAGCATGCACACTGACTGCAGCTGCAAATGACCTGATGCTCATCAAGACCACACCCCTACATGTATTTTGTTATTTTTGAACCCCCTTTTTGTTTATATCTGTGTTAGTAAGCCGACCTACCAACTCTATATTCTTGAGATTTTCGTCCACGAAACAAGTAATCAAGCTGAAGTGTCCAAAATGAATAAAACTCTAAACTTTAAGGGTGCTCACTGATATTTGAAGCCGTTTAAGTGCCAGCCCAGAAACCACATGCGGCTATTGCATCATAATTGGCATTACTACGCATACTTGTAGTATCCGTGTTAAGCGGACATGTTTTGCGCCAGAGAACATCACTGAAGTGTTAGCAAATGATTGTCTGATGGATCAACAGTTACACTAACATGAATTAATCTAAAAGTAAGTGTTATTTAAGGCAACAAGTGTGAACGCACTTTTCACTTGTAGGCAACATGCGTTTGTGCCTTGTTTTCTCGAGTGACAGGGTATGCTGGTAGTTAGTATTGTAATTGTAAGCTGTTTATGTAGGGAACAATGTTACCAGCTGGAATCACAAGGCGTTACAAGCTGCTGATGATGGCGTGCCTAGCGCAACCTATCCAAGAGCGACTTGGAGACTCCAGGCGGAGCAAGAAGCTGTTCCTGTGTGTGAAGAAGAGAAAACAGAGCTTTTGTGTTTACAATAGCGTTTATGACATGTTATTTTGAAAAGTTGGTGATTGCGGTCAATAGGAATTTGTGTGGTTATTGTATCAATAATGTTGGGCGCACGCAATCTTTGCACATGTTTACTAAAAATAAAACTAGTTTTTGAGTGATAGCCGTGAAGGCTTCAAATTTTGTAGGAAGATTCGCTGATAAATTCTCCAGAGGTCTATGTTTAGATTTTGTCCATAGCGTTATGGCTTCATGAGTTACGGCACCGAGAACATGAGGTTTTGAATGGTGTAGCACACTTTTAGTACTAACTTAAGTTCTATGTACACTGTGTACTAATACTAAACATAGAGTTGTGAGTTATAAGCTGAAGTTTGTTCAACGTGATTTCCAGTGCGCTACTGTGAAAAATGGAGGACTAGTTTCGATTTAAGCGCTTCATAAAGAACTACGCATAGTTATAAAATGGTATAGGCTAGAAGAATTCTGTTTGGTTTGTGTTGAAGAGAAAGAGAAGCACTTCCAACGTAAGTAGCATATGGATTCATTTTATACATTATGTGAATATAAGCAACAATACAAAAATTGCATGTTGTATGGCTTCAAATAGCCGCGAGCACCCTTAAACTTTGTGAAAAAATAGTCTATCAGTAAAAACTGGATATCATCTTATTTGCTTACTCAAGATGAGTTCAAATAGAGGCCAACATGATACAAAGAAAAACGCACCCACCAATGGATTCTCCTATTCATGACACACATGATGGTGCAAGTTTCAGCTCTGTACAATATAGTATTTGTAAGTTACAACTGGTGTAATAAACACCTGTAATTTATTTTCCCTACACTTGCTGTACAGTTCAATCTTTCTGTTGTTTTTCATAGGGCTGTGACTCCAAAATTTATTGACATAAGAGACTGAAACATTACTAGACCATACACTTGGCTAAGTAGTTTATACATGTAGAATTTGAAAAATGCATCATTATGTCGGGTTGTTGCAGATCGATTATCCGGTCACAAATTGGGAATTTTAAACTAGAGTAGGGACAATAGTATCCCAATAGAAAGTACTGAGACAAGCTGGATTGGAATAGTACGTAATGTCCAATTACTGTAAAACAATAAGAAACAAATATCCCTACTGATTCCCATAGCGCAGCAGAGATATTCATTTCTTACTGTTTTACAGTAATTAGACATTACATACTACTCCAATCCAGCTTGTTTTAGTGGGGTAATAGTACTTGTGTTCATACTACATGCATAGGTAATGCACTTACTAGACAGAATGCATATGTACATATATACATACCTTAGGAAAGCTTCCAATGGTAAAAGCTTCAACCATCGAACTACTTATGGTAAGTGGAAAGCAGAACAAAATATATCCTCTCTTCCTAACAATATTTAGTAGTTCCATGCCACTGTTTTGAAGCTCTAACAAAACTTTCATACAGACAGAGTTTAATTGGTGTTCTTTTGTATTCTCTCCTTTTATGTGATCCAAAAAGAATGTAACAATAGTAAATGCAATCAAAGCACAGAGTAGCAGTACCCCACGTAATATCATCAAATATTTATTGTAAGGGTCGATGTAGTCAGTACTTTGCTCTAAGTTACAACTTTCATTCCCAACAGCCACAGACTGTTCATCCAAGCCAGATGGTAGTAGTATTGATGAAGACATTACATTTCCTAATAGTATGCCACCAGCATAGCTAGTCATTACAATACCATTGGCAAAACTCATCATCTTCTCAGGACTTACATTGTACTCGTTGGCATAGTTGATAGCTAATTTATTCAAATAAGTGATGCCGCTAATCCAATACATTGAAGCTGCTAAACCATAGAAAACTGCAGCTGGAATAAGTATGAAATACGACATGTAGAACTGACCAGCAACAAAAAGAACATAAGAGAAGTTGGCAACAACTAGGATCCTCATCATTCCAAATGAACGAACCAATGCTGGTACAATACATGTAGTTGTAAATCCAACAAATGAAAACACAGCCAGTGACACAAAACCAAGAGTCTTCCCAGCAAGTGTAGTAAGCAGATTAGAGGAAGAATACACTGCTGCAAATGAGAAAGTTACTGAGAAACCAAATAAAACAAAGTTCTTGTAGTAATAACGGAATTTGTTGTTGTGAGTGACTGGATTCCTATATTCATCCATAACTTTGTTTATTTCAAAATGATCCATACTCTTAACAGCTTCGTCAGTTGATAATACATTATAATCTCCTTCCATTTCTGTAAAGAAAGCACACAATGATATGTAGACTAGAATTATAGCTTACAAGTACATAATGTGCAGGTATATAGTGTGAAGAATGTTTAATGTAGTATTCTCCCAGGAAAGCTTCATTTTTTTTCATTTCAACAACTCATCAAGTTACAGAAGGTGTATTATTATATTCAATTGCTGAGAAGCGATCTTTGGTGTTGGTGGGCGTCCACAGCTGGCCAATGGCTGGCTGTGGGCGTGCACCTGGTTTACTAAAATTGTTTTTGTAAAAGTGTGTGTGTGTGTGTACGTGTGTACGTGTGTGTGTACCTATCTACCTATGCGTCTATCTATGTTTGTCTGTATGCACCCACATGAGCAAAATCGCTAATGGTAAAAGCAGCTTGCACGTAAAATGTAAAAGCGAAAATAAAGTCTGTACTATACTTCCAAACAGGTAAACTTTGCTCTGAGGTGGTTTCTTTCCAGCAGTCTGAAATACAGGTGTGATGACTCTTCTCAGGCTTTGTAAATTACCTTCCCTTCGGGTTCTACAGGCATTTAACAATTGAAAAACAATGATGCACACCTCGTAGAGTATCAGGAATAGTCTATCCCTTGGAGTTGGAAAGGGGGTTATCCTACATACGCAAATGAAAATGAAGAGCAGCTTTGAGACTTTGTCAAGAGAATTCGCCAGAAAAAACATGATAGTTTAACAGTTTAGAAGATACTTCTGTGCATAACATGTTATTAAAAACGGTCTGTTTAACAAGCACTTCCTTAGCAATGCATAACAACGTAATTGAAGAATTATGTGAATTACAAAATCCGAAATTACAATAACTTAATTAATTGATGCATTATTGCAAAACCAAAAACCTATTAGCTAAAATAATAACATAGCAAATATATAGTTAATTAATCACAGATGTGAGTTAGCTAGCTAGCTGCATGGCGCATGGTTTTAGAAGTAGCACAACATCAATTTATATATATATATATATACACCAGCATTGAAACCAGATTGGGTCACTTATGACATTGACAGAAGGCCAGTGTAACTCTTGTCTGAAGGCATTAGTAAGTAAGTATATGTAAGTACACGTAAGTGAGTAAGTAAGTAAGTAAGTAAGTAAGTAAGTAAGTAGTAAGTAAGTTAGTCAGTCATGTTGGGAAAGTTTTACAGTGTTTACAAGAAGCAGGTTTAATCAGTGGCGTAGCCAAACCCGGGCAAGCCAGGGCATTGCCCGGGCATCAGACTTCTTTGTCCCACCATCAGCTTCTAGAGTAATTATAAAGACGTGGGCTGGATAGCTCGAGATTTTGCTAAAGTTACTTAACTAGTCACTGTACAAGAATAAGTATAGCACAACTTATACAACACTCACCGTGCCATTTTCGCCGATGGTTTCCTTCTTTTTGGCTAAACAGAGATGGGGTTATCCAAGGGATTTTCCCTCCGAGTAACTTGATTGTGCACAAATAGAGGAGGCAATAAATAGAAGCAAGATCACATGATTACAAAATACCGAACAGCATTGTGGCAAGGAGTGAAGGACAAAGGATTGGTTTCACTATAGTGGGCAGGATGGTTTACATTTGGATTAAGTAATCACGGTAGCTATTGGTGTGGTCAAAACTCGGGAGGCAAAGCAGTCTAGAGGTATTTGTGAAATTAGCACCTATCTATCCGTGTGGATACTGCTCAGTTCAAACGGTATGGAGTACTTGTTCAGTCAGCAATTCTTTTCTTTTTGTTTCCACTTTTCTAGGCTAACAACTGTAGTGGCAGAACATAGTCATCACGTGATAGAGCGCCTCGTGCTTTAATTCAAGAATCTTAGTAGTCTGGTATTAAGACACATGTAGCTAGATGTATGTAATGTGTTAGAAGGCCAATAGCTAGCTAGGCGTTCGCTTCTATTAGGTTGATATTAGTCATCTTGCATACAGTAGTGTAGGATGATACATAATGCATTTTAAAAATGTTATATTGATGTCCATATGAAGATGGGCATGTGTACGTGTGTTACATAGGAAATGGCTTGCCCACCCATTGCCCAGGCATGGCGAAAAGTCTGGCTACGCCACTGGGTTTAATATAAGCCAGGATCAGCAAATGTTGCAGATTGCAGTTCTAGAACTCCAATACCAACCGATGAGGGAACAATACTAGAGATTTCTAAAGGAGAGGAGTCGTTGTTACAACCTGCTCAGCAAGAACAAAGGCAAGATCAAGAATTGGCACATCTAATGGAGTATTTGAAGAACAGATCCTTACCTGATGATGTACAAGCTTCCAGACACATGATATGTCAAGCTAAAAAGAGTTTTATTTTGATTGATGCTATTCTATACTATGAGGAGGAGAGTTCCCTGATAAGCGTGGACTAGTAGTTCCAGGATGTACTGAAAAAGTGTGAGTCGTGCTTCTGTTCAGGGTTGTAGTTTTATGGGTAAGTCGCTTCTCATAAGTGCTCCTGTGGGAGGCCCATTTGAATGCCAAGATATGGATTTTGTGGAGCTTGATTTGAGTGAAAGTGGAAAGAGTTATGTTTAGTTTTCCAGGAAAATTTAACTAGTGTATGCTCTGTCTGATCATAAAGCAGAAACTGTGGATCAGTGTCTTGTGGATTTAGTTGGCATTATGAAGTTCCCAGTACAATTATCCATGATAGGGCACAAGAAATTTTACTGCAGGAAACAGCTCATCTAATGAGTATTACTCAGTTACATACTTAAGGTGGTCATCCACAAGCAAACTGCCTTGTGGAACATTTTAACAAGAATAGGATTTTAAAACAAAGGTAGCGACCACAAAAGGCAGAAATTGGGACAAATTCTAGGAGCTGTGTCTTGTTTGCTTATTATTATTATTATTATTACTAGGACCGCGTCACATACAACCAAGTACATACACCAACGTTGCAACCTACCCATTGGGCAAGTATAAACAGTGCCATAGGAAACACTCAGAACAGTGTGCATGTACCTGTGGAAATGATACATATGCATACGTACACAGGCAAGGAAGTTTAACTGGCATCAGAAAACCACAATACTAAAACACAACCTACACAAAAACCAAGTTAAGTTAGCTATATTGAAAGTAACTATATATTGTAGGTGTGACGTGTCTCTGAAGATGACTCAGCAGTGAAGTGAGGCTATGCAGAATAAGGGATATGGTGAAGGCACAATTAGCAATTGATCCCAATCAAGCCAATATGGCACAACAGACTCTGTTGTAACTAGAGGCCACTGGTGATGTACCTGTATATCAGCGGTGTGGCATTGGCACAGTAATCACAGTCTATAATATTATGCATACAGCCATGCACAACATACAGGAGATAGTTACACATTGTTGTATATGCAGCACTGCATCGGCTTCTTGTTTAGCTATTACAGACTCACAGTAGACTAGTAGTTAAGCCAAGTGGAAAATAATTCCAGCCGCCAGCAAGCCAGATGAAGGTGGCGGTATAATGAAAATAATTCCAGCCGCTAGCAAGCCAGATGAAGGATGAAGATGTAGACCTATAATACAACTACAAGTATTACATTACTCATTACCTTGCTGTTCCAGCTGGTTGTTTATAAGCGCATCAGCTGGTATCCCAACTGGTAATCAGCTGGTAGTTCACTGCATGACGCCTGGAGCGCATATCCTGCACACAAAAGATACAGTTACAAACATTTAAACATACTTGTAATGTTGTTGCTTACCAGTAAAGTGGCGCCTGGCCTCTCCGCGGAAGTTTACTAATCTTCTCCTTCGAGCAATCTGTAATTAAACAAGGGCGTGGTGCCAGGTGTTATATAGAATTACACGTACGGTAAAGTCGTCAGCACGAACAGGCGTACTTATTATACGGTTGTGCCTTCATTCACAGGCGAATCTATCCCCGCTTAGTTCATGTCTCTAGGCCTCGTAGTTTTCTCAAACATTATTTATTATTCATTCATTATTAATGACGTAATTTTAACTGCATGTCGTATTATTCTTACTACTTGGTTGTATAATTATCAAATTGTTTAAAGGGATACACAAAAGACATGTGCCTGTACAAGGTGATACCCTTACATACAATCCTTACAGTTGCAAAAATACAATTACAAAAACAGAACAACATACACAATACAAGTACAGAATTAAACAATCATAAAAATAAACTGTTTCAATCTAGATCTGAAATGTTTAACCTGGCTTCGGGCCAAAATGTCCTCAGAAATAGTGTTCCACAAGAATCCCACGGATACAAAAAAACAATAACGGAAAGCATTGATAGTAGAAGAAAATACTTATAAAGTCAGCGAGTGCAACCTTGTACACAGTGTATTGAACTCAAAGTAATCACTAAAGTTTATTCCAGTACGCCCCTTCCAAATATCAACACAAAATTGACAGTGACAAGAATTGCCGTCTAGACTGCAGGGATGGCCATTGCAATTCACTGATACAGTCATCCAATGATTTGGACCACTGATGTGATTGTGAATTCCAGGTGCTACAGATCCAGCGTGCTGCTCTGCGCTGCACTGTTTCAATCAATTTAATGTTAGAAGAAGTAAAGGGAGACCAAACAGGACAGGCATATTCAAGATGAGGTCTCACAAGGCACTTGTATGCAATGTTCTTAGCTGAAAATGAAGGACCAAACATAATACGACAAAGATGATTGAGACAAACCGTAGCCTTATGCACGCAATATTTGCAATGGTCGGACCAGTTCAATTTTGAAGTTACAAAAACACCAAAATACTTCACTTTCTGAACCCAGCTTATCAAATGAGATCCAATATAGTAATTAAAAAAAGGACAGCACTTGTTGGTAATGTTCAAGGCTTCACACTTGAGTGGATTTAGTCGTAGCAACCAAGTCAAGGTCCACTCATATATCCTCCTAAGATCCCATTGTAAAGCTACACCACATCAATCAACAGGTGAAACACTTTTTTATTTAATGTATGGCAGAGAGCATAATCTTCCAACAGCACTGAATTTTCATGTTCCTGTGAAAAGGTTTCCTGTGGTAGAGACTCATTACAGTGCTGTGTTAGAGACAAAACTGAAGTATGCTCAATCACTTGCCAAGAAGAACTTATAAGCTTACTAGAAGCAACAGAAGAGATAATATTACAGTAAGAAGGCAAGGGACCATGATCCTAAGGTTGGATATCTAATAATGCTAAGGGTACAACCCACCGTATTGCAGGAAATTTCTGGAGGGTATAATTTTTAGATATTTCAAATAACTAAATAATTTCCAAAAAAATTATTTTTCCAAAATTATTTATTCATACATATATTTAGGTCACAACCGTACTGTCTGCATCTTTGTTATCATGGTGCTCCTTAAATACTTTAAGGTGTCTAAACGGAGTGATGATACCAGTATCTTTTTATTTACCTGATGCTAACAGTCTGTTGGCTAAAGAAATGTCCAATTCCGCAATTGCTGCTGCCAATTCAAATAATAATGGAGATACGCCAGTGGAAGCAGAAAACTGGCAAGCCACATGGTGAATATCAGGTGTACACAGGAAAGGAGAAAGCAGAAATTGTGAAGAGAGTAGCTGTTTATGGGATTAGTGCCATGATTAGGCATTACACAAATATAGATCCTAAAAGAATACTGCCTTTAAGCAGTGTATTTGATTGAAAAGAGCAGTACCAGCAAGAAGTACAAAAACAGAAATGTGAAGGAAAAGAGGACTTTGAAATTGTAGAGCTTCCAAGTAAGAAGAGAGGACAGACATTGCTATTTGGCAATGTACTGGATGGACGCGTCCAATTGTATATATGAGATATGCGTTGTCATGGAGTTGTGGCCAATACAGCAGTTGTAATGGGTTGTGCTGAGGAATAGTATTACACCATGATAATTACTTACTTGCAAGTGATGACAGTCACATTAAAATCAGTTAAGATTGGGCAAAATCACTCCTCTACAGAATAGGTTATATGAAAAGAATGGTGAGTGAGTACTTCCGCAAAGGTGCCACCAAAAGATTGAGATGCATGTAAGTTTATGATGCTGAAGTAATGGTGGAATTCCTGATTTTCTTGTGATTAATATACTGGTACTAAGTACTGTATATACCAGTAGGATCCTGTACAATGAAAAAGGAAGGGCAAAAGTGAGTACAAATAACTGGAATACATGAAAAGCGGCAGATAACTGCTGTTTTTTCTGACCAAAACAGGACGTTTCTTACCTATTCAAGTGATTTATAAAGGAAAAACTAAAAGATGTCTGCCATCAGTTGATTTTACTGGCGCATTACATGTACTGAAAACCATTGAGCTAACAAGAAAACAATTAAAGATTATATTTACAAAATGTTGTTACCCAAAGAAGAGAGGAACTAAAGTTTCCTGGTGATCATCCAGCACTTATAGTATTTGACCACTTTAAGACCCAGTGTACCAGCAATGTACTAAAGATATTGAGGGATAATCATACAGTATTGACACATTACTAATTCCAGTGTCATGCACAGATCACTTACAACCCTTAGATGTGTCTATGGATAAAGCAGTAAACAGCTTCATTTTTGGTATGCTGGGGAAGTATGCCATCAATAAAGCCAGTAGATACTTGTATGAGTGCAGTTAAGCCAAATGTCTGATTAAGTAACCCTCAAATTATAATCAATGGTTTCCAGAAAGCTGGACTATAAGAATAACATCTGTATACAACAAAGTGTTACATGTAGATGGTACAAACATAATCAATGTATGATCAATGACGACATAATATTATATATACGTATGTTGGCAGTATACTTATTTTACAATATCTTATGTGATTTGATTATTTATAAAATGAATAGCATAACAATTACAGTAACATATGTAACAAAAGAGGGGATTAGTACCGTTAAGTAGGGATCGCCCCAAAACTTTGTGCGCCAACCAAAATTCCGCTTTTAAAAATCATCCTAGAGACATCTTACCCACCTTTATGAAATAGTACTAGTCCATATAATATATAATATACAACAAAACACATTCAGGTAGCCAGATATAGAAGTATAAAAAAATCTCCAAAACTTGAATTTTAGTCTCACTGCCTCACTGCCTGACCACAGTCACAAGGCTAGAGGCCAAATGAAGCAGCACACGGCCACCATTTTATGCCACAATAACAAACTCAATAGTGGGATGTGCCTTTTGTGGTTCTGACGAGTGTAGGCCCTCTGTGCCTTGTCGTTTCTTTTATCTTCAATCAGGTTGCTTGTCTTCTTCTTAATCCAACAAAACCATACCGAGGCATTAATTTTCCATATCAACACTTTCTTTTTTAGACACCACAAAATTATTTCAGAGCTAGATTTCAGAAGCACTTCAGTACCGGCTCTACTATAAGAGGTACGTATTGTGGCTCCTCTGGCGCATGCCTAGACTGCATGTTGCTTGGACTGGATCTGGGATTTTTTTCTGCATTCTTCAACGTTTCAGTTATATCTTTCTTATTCCCTGTATTCACAGGCTTTAGCCTTCTCACAGGTCCCTAGTGGGATAGCATTTAATAAAAAAAGGTATACTAGCTAGATATCTGCAACTTCACGATTAGGATCCCGTTCTGACAGGTTCACGACCATATCAATCAAATAAAGATATAGGTACACTTATAGAGATAGAGTGCAGAGACCATACATCTTAACAATCTAGCTTAACAGTAAACAAGATGACCTCACCCCTCACAATCTAGCTATTTACTTAACAGTAAACACAAGATAAAAAGTAGTGAAACAATAGGTGAATGATGGTACTACAGTATAGGCCTGCGCCTAATGTGTCGGCATAATTTTAAGAATTATAAGTCTCCAATTTTGTGAGAATAATTCTGGAATTATAGGATGTTTACAAGCATAATGTTAGAATAATTGGACATCAACTAGAATAATTAGTGGAACGAGGCATAACTCCTCTCATTAGCTATAAGAATGATATCTATTATGGTTTTAGCAGTGTAAGTTGAAAATTGCTAAAAAGATCGATATACTCTAATAGTATGCTCAAATACTCTAAAAGAACAGTTGGCGTTTCATGCTTGAAATGTCTTCTGCTTATTGTAGGGATTGAACTGCCCATTACCTTTCATTAAGCATCTTGAGAATCTTCTTCATGTCTCTGAACACACTGAGAAATGTATATACCTTTAAAATATGTGTAGCTACATCCATAGCTATATAACAGCTAAAATGTTAAATAGCATGATTTTTCTTGAGATGGTCTACTACAGCATATAGGGATGCAAAGAGCATCCCTATATTTACCTACTAACTAAAGAGAAAGCTGTACAGTAGCTAATTTCATGAATTAAAATTACTACAGATGCATGCATATCTATAGGTAAAGCAGAATGAACTTTATTGGAATAATAGGTTGGATATGAGAATAAAATAAATTTTTTTGAGAAGTGCTGGAAAGAATAATAGGTAAAATTTTGAGCACATTAGGCTCAGGCCTACTACAGCATAACTCAGTGGGTACATTGGCACACTAAACAATATAAGCACTATATATATATGTGTGATTTCTTATTTCCCTCTTTGACTGACCGACGCAATGCCTCCATCTTGGGCTTTACCTGTCACCTTTTAGATGGTGAGGGACGAGGCAATTTACAAAGTTTTTGTCCAACATTTAAGAAATCACCAACCCGACTATCTAACAGATTACATTCTTTTGACCCAGCTAGCCATCTCTGTTTCATGAACATATGTAATTTCGAACTCTGGATCATTTCCGCCGTAGTTGGCGGGCCGCAGTTGTGCCTTTGTGAGACTTAGTTCCGGCTGATCTTTTATTGCAGGGCGATTGTGTGAGATGGAGGACAGTTTTGAAAGATATTCAGAGAACTATTATGATGTAATTGTATATTGTCGCTGTGTGCTTGAATTAATAACGAGGTTTCTTAAACGTAAAAAAATTATATATATATATATTGTAATAGTTATACCACGGGCACGAGTGCTTTGCCTGATATATACGCACAAGCACAACGGCCACAGGCCCAAGTGCGAGTGCGTATATACAGGCAAAGCACGAGTGCCCGTGGTATAACTAATATGTTCTACTTTAGCATGTAGACCCACCTAATTGGCAAAATCTTTAGTTGCTATACCCTTCTCTTATATAGGGAACCAAGTAAACTGTGATTGTGGGATTGGATTTTGCCAAACAAACTGTGATTGTGGGATTGGATTTTGCCAAACAAACTGTGATTGTGGGATTCAATTTTAACACATCAAACAGTAGTTTGATTTTATTTTTGCTAATATAGCAATTTTAAGAGACTAGTGTTAATTATGTTTCTTTAATTACTACATTTACAAAAGTAAAAACAAACTATTGTTGATGTATTAAAATTCAATCCCACAATCACAGGTTGTTTGGCAGAATTCAATCCCACAATCACAGCTCGCTTGATTCCTTATATAAGAGAAGAGGATAACAGTATAACATCAAAGAAATCTGATTATTTCTGGATATAGTGTGCATTCCTATTAGGTGTGCAATGTCTCAAGTTAACGAGATATATGCACTGGTGGCAGTGCGTGTATCTTGTTAAGGCAGTGTGTAACGACATATACGCACTGCCTTAACAAGATATACATACTGGTAGCAGTGCGTATATCTTGTTAACATTTTGAGTCAGTGCGATATGTGATATATACATGTATGCACTGGTTTTCCTTTGATCTGAGGTGTGAAAGTGGTACATATATATATAATTATGTATTACACTTGCTACAAAGGTACCAACTGCATGCAAGTTAAATAGTAATATAATAAGTGCAAGAAAAAATTAGGAATTTTCCATATGAGTAGGAACTGCAACAATAAAAAGCACTGAAATAAGCCGCTGAGACCAAACACAACTGAATGATTGCATTTTAATCCCTACTTTAACCATACATCATGCACTGCCTTAACAAGATATACATACTGGTAGCAGTGCGTATATCTTGTTAACATTTTGAGTCAGTGTGATATGTGATATATATGCACTGGTTTTCCTTTGATCTGAGGTGTGAAAGTGGTACATATATATATATATGTATTACACTTGCTACAAATGTACCAACGGCATGCAAGTTAAATAGTAATATAACAAGTGCAAGAAAAAAATAGGAATTTTCCATATGAGTAGGGACTGCAGCAATAAAAAGCACTGAAACAAGCCGCTGAGACAAAACACAACTGAATGATTGCATTTTAATCTATACTTTAACCATACATCATAGCTGGCTAAAGTAGGGATTAAAATGCAATCATTCAGTTGTGTTTGGTCTCAGCGGCTTGTTTCAGTGCTTTTTATTGCTGCAGTCCCTATAGAAAATTCCTAATTTTTTCTTGCACTTGTTTGTGTACTTTTTTGTAAATTTTTATTGAATAACCGTATTTAGTAATTTCCCCCCTCTGCAATTCTCGAAATACACAGCTAAACGTTCCTAAGGATGCAGATTTTTAATAAACCGCTTTAAACAACACATTACCCACAGAAGTATCTTTTCAACTGTTTTATAGTGTGTCTACAGTATTATTTTCCACTAATTCTCTCAACAGAGCCTAAGGGCTGCTCTTACTTTTAATTCGCGTAAGTACGGGTCACGCCCACTTTCTAGACGATGAGATACGCGAGCCTATGAGGCCTACTATGGTGTTTTTCAGTTGTAGTACGCCTGAAAAGTGCTCTGGGGAAGCTACCCATAGAGTCTGTAGAGAGGCGCCATATACAACTGGTTTTTAAACTCGGAAAAGAAACCACCTTCGAGCCAAAGCAAACACTCTAATCCTTACAAGTGTAGTGGCGATGTTGAACAGGCAGCAGCATATCCCGAGGTGTATACCAACATTAAAATCACGTGCTTGCTACAATTATGCTACACGTTTATTCCAATATGTTGGGGTGCTGTGGTGTGCGTGCTTTGATGGAAGCCGTACCCATGAGAGATGGCCACGATAAAGAAGGATCAAAGATAAAACAGTAAGACAGTAGCACACACATTGTAGGTATTTAATATTGTGAAAGGTTTTTTCTCCACAAAATTCGAAGCGTTTCCGCCAAAGAAGCAAGGCTGTAGCTGTAGCCAGTTTTCCGCTACGTTTGACTGAACGCATCAGTGAGCTCGAGGTAGGCAGTGAGGCAGTAGAAAATTCGCTACAATAATATTTTTTTTAAACTTCGTAGCACCTACGTTTTGGGTCGTTCTGAAGACACATTTAGGCTTATTTATACCTGACCAATACCGTGAAATGTCCGTGAAGGATTTCTGAAGATGATTTTGGGTAGATTTTTCTTCGTGGACCACGCCCAAACCTTCATCATCCCTACTATACAGTACTATTGTACTGTATGATAAAACAGCAATAAATATGACAAAACACTTACAGGTGGCCAGATATAGAATTTTTTTAAATAGCCAAAACTCGAATTTTAGTCTCACTGCCTCACTGACCACAGTCGCAAGGCTAGAGGCCAAACAAAGCAGCACATGGCCACTATTTTATGCTGCAATAACAAACTCACCAGTGGGATGTGCCTTTTGAGGTTCCGACGAGTGTAGGCCCTCTGCGCCTTGTCTTCGCTTTTATCTTCAATCAGGCTACTTCTCTTCTTCTTCATCCAACGAAACCATATCGAGGCATTAATTTTCCATATCAACACTTTCTTTCAGCAACATATATAGATGCCACAGAATTATTTTAGAGTTGGATTTCAGAAGCGCTTCAGTCCCGGCACTATACGAACTAGATATCTGCAAGCTTCACTATTGGGATCCTGTTCGTGATAGGTTCGTGACCACGCCCATCAATTAAAGATCTAGGTGGACTAATAGCAATAGAGTACGGGGAACACGCTTCTTAACAATCTAGCTGTTTACTTAACAGTAAACAAGATGACCTCACCCCTTATTGGTCTAGCTAGCTGTACACCTCTTGGTTGACTTGAGATATACTCTAATACAACAGTCACTCTAATACAACAGTCATGTATCATTCTATTAGAACAGTCACAAGTTACATTGTAGCTAGCAGCAAAAAAACTAGTATTTTAATTTTAAAATGAAGTAGGGATCTATGCAATAAAAGTAGTGAAACAAGAGATGAATGATGGTATTACAGCATAGCTCAGTGGGAAAGTCCCTACTTTGGCATTGAGCAAAATAATTGTTATAGTTAATGTGCCAAAGTAGGGACTTTCCCACTGAGCTATGCTGTAATACCATCATTCATCTCTTGTTTCACTACTTTTATTGCATAGATCCCTACTTCATTTTTAAATTAACAATTTTTAAAATACTAGTACCATTGCTAGATCCACCATGAAACCGGATGCATGATTGTTGTCTTTACAGAAACATCACTTTTTGTATCCCACGAGATGCAACATTTATTTTTTAAATTTCATGCTCCATACAAAGGACCAGATGAAACTTGCTACTTAGCCAGATCTTATCTAGAGTTGTTGTAGTTAAAAAGTACACACAGCAGTAAGCAAATGATTTGCTACATTTGTGGCACAGGGCTGCTTTCTTTTAAAAATTACAAAACACGAATTTTCGAATTCAAGCTGCCCTACCAGCCAAGACAAGAAAAGCCAAATCTTCTTCACAGTATTGTGATAAGATTGGGTGCATAGTCTGTCTATGCTGTAAGTGTGGAAAGGATCTGAGACTTCTCACCATCTGCATGGGTGACGAGTGTCAAAAATTTCTGCAACATTTGGGAATTATATGGTGCCTTCTAGCCATTTCCAATGCTTCTGCAGTCACAATACCCATTAATGATGGACTGGAACGATGGCAAAAGATGTCCCTGGACAGTTGGTGCCAGTGGTTGTCAATTATTATTTCATTGATTCCCTACACGTTTGTTCAAAACTCTAAACCACTGGAGGCAGCTATATTGTCCAAAACTGACTTCACCTCTTGTGCTCCACAGTGGCTTCAAATCTTTACTAGATGACCCTACAGCACCATCATGTTGCAAAATATTCAAAAATAAACTTTAAAAAGCACAAAATCTTTCATTTTCAAATCGAACTAGGTGGGGCTCTTAGCAAGCTGCTGGCGGGAATACTACATAATATAAAATCACAGAAACAATGACTGCTACTACTGCCAAACATTTTGGTCCATCTTTTATAATTATTCTTAAACAAAATTAGGTGATCAGTGTGGCATCAGAAGTGCTGGAAGGGACTTCAGCGTCATTGAGAGAATCAGTGTTTATTCTAGAGCTGTTAGGGGGGGACTTCCCCCCTAAAATCTCAGACTCACCCCCTAAAATTGTGAGTGACTGCTACACTATACTAAGGTTCAACTTGTTTTTAAAATGGCACACAAAACTTTAAAATTCTCTCAGATTCAATCTCAAGAGTATTTAATATGTAAAATTTTCTCGGGTTAAAAATTGCATATGCAACCTTAAAATGCTCTCAGATTCAACATCAGACTATTTAATTTTTTAAAATCTCCTAGGGTACATGCACAATGAGAGGCCAAGTTGACCCAGTTTTTAAAAATGTCCTCTCAGAGAGTGTAATTTTGTAAAATATTCAAAATGGCATGCACAGCCAGCAAATATACTGCCAGATTAAATCTCAGAAAGCCTGATTTTAAAAATATCCATAACCATGAAAATACCTAATATTAAATTTGAAATAACCTATAAGGTTCTTGTAAGACAACCACTTACACAGTCAGTATTATACATGCAATGATAGTCAATACAATATCTCAGTGATCTCTCACATAAATTGTTTACTTCACCAGATTCAGCAAATGCAGTGCACTACTAAAAGAATAGTTGCGTACATGAGGTGCACATGGTTGTCCTAGATATTACATAATTATGTCATCAATATGCATCCTGCTCTACCAACCATAGGATTTGGCTTCACCCAATCCGCACAAAAATCAAAATCAACACTCATGATAAATGACTAACCAGTTTCACAACTATTTCAACTGTTTTAAATGTGGACAACTATATGTAGACTTTCAGACACCTGGTCACCCCCAAAATTCCTGATCCCCCCCCCCCCAAAGGAGAAATCCTAGAATAAACACTGGGGAGAATCCCGTGAAATGAAGCATGAAAAATTTGACGCTCGTCACCCAGATGGTGAGAAGTCTCAGATCCTTTCCAGACTAACAGTATAGATAGCCTATGTACCCAACCTTATCACAATACTGTGAAGAATAGTTAGCTTTACTTGTCTTGGCTGGTAGGGAAGCTTGGATTTGAAAAATCGTGCTTTATTTTATGATTTTTGAAAGAAAGCAGCCCTGTGCTGGGAATCAAACAATCATTTGCTTATTGCTGTGTGTACTTCTTAACTAAAACAACTCTAGATAAGATCTGGCCAAGTAGCAAGTTTCATCTGGTCATTTGTGCAGAGCACAAAATTTTAAAAATGTGACTGGGCCTGCAAAAATAGGGCATGTGGGCACAAACTACACCCCGTCATTCTACAGGTCATATCTCAGTACTGAGACAGAATAATTAATTCTGTAACTTGTATTATAAAGCCAATTAAATACGTATGAAAAGCTGTAAATTACATTGTTATAGCACAATGGTACAAAAATAATGAATCATTGAAGTTTGAAAAAGTATGCAAAAATCATGTGCCCACATGCCCTATTTCGCAGGCCAGGTCACAAATTAATTTTACATCTCGTGAAATATAAAATTCAATATTTCTGTGATGACAACAATTGTGCTTCCGGTTCCATGGTGGATCTAGCAATGGTATGCTATGATAAACATCCCACAATGGTAGGGGGGTTGATTTGTAAAAGTTGATTTTTTGGTTTGTGGACCCTAGTTAGAGATGTTACGTGGTAAGTGACCAGGCATACATATTGTGATGTTTGCCGCATTCCTCCTGGCACTGTAACCATTCACCCATATACAGGGGGTGCAACACCAACTGGAATCCAACACAAATCACTTGGAATCCCAAAATGGAATCTGAAATCTCTGATAAAATGGAATATCGACAAATGTTCCTAAGTTCGATTATTTCCGTATATTTCTTGTAAATCAATTTAGTCATGTGAGTGCTGTGCACGTGTCTCAGCACATTTGCACAAGCCTCGTCGGTGGTCCAATTAGTCAGGAAGCCAGCCAAGTGCATAAAAGTGTTAATATATGCGTAACCACAACTTTCTTCTGGAACACTGTGCCATTGCATATCCTTGAAGACAGTAATCGAAAGTCTTTCCGGCATCACCTTTATAATTACTTATGTGTCAAGTAACTTCTTAATCACTGTTTTGTGTTTTGTTGTGTACTGTTTAGTTTGTAGTGTACTGTAGGTATATGTATATGTTTGTTTTTTGTAGGCGGACACCTTGTACAGGCTTTGCCTTTTGTGTATGCCTTCCTTTTTGGTAAATTGATAATAATAATAATAACCAGCTATGTGAATTGTGTGAATTTTGAAATCTGGAATCTTTGCAAAAAAATTTGTGAGATTAGAATCTTACACACGATTTTTGGGTGGTGTCGGGCCCCTCATCCATATATGGATTTGGCTGTATAGCTTGATGAATGGTAACCTCTTACGGCAAAGTCCATTAGTGACCATCACAAAATCCTTGATGCTTCACCCTTCACCTGCCTTACCGGAGTGCAATTCCGTATATTTCCTGAAATGGTGTTTATCTGAAAATTTATTTCCAGAATAGTTCATTATAGTGGCATATCCAGCATGGGGAATTTGGGGCAAATGCTGCCATTTCCTTTTAGAATAGCTATATCACTTTGATATGCCAGTAGAGTCAAAATCAGTTTATTTACTGATATATTTAAATACTTTTAGTTTGAAAGGTAGACATATCTCCTCTAAAATAACTATCATTTAGCAGGTGTTTAAGAGTAATAGCTTTTATAACTGTTCTTAAGACTTCAGTGGCCTCCCCTTTTTAATGGCCGGGTGAATCTGAACTTGTTTGTGCCCCTCCCCTTGCCAGCTCCTGGATCCACTGCTGCATTATGGTAAAAATTATACCCTCCGGAAATTTCCCACTATACGGTAAGTATTATATACATTTTCAAGGACCATTTGTGATTGTTTCACTTACTGCAACTAATACTGTCATATGAGTCCAAGGAGACAAGGCTGGTGAGTCAATTGATGAATTTGTCAAGACAGAGACTATCAACAATTGGGCAAAGCAAGACTATGGTTACAACAATTGAAAAAGTTAAAAAGACGAATTATTAGGAAACCAAGATCACAATCCCAAAGTAGAATGACAGCAAGGAAGCCAGTGAGATTAATACAGGACTTTCAAGAAGATAGCCACTAAGGGTCTTCTTTAAAAGGAGGGGGGGGGGGGGTTGTGAGAAGCATGTGATACAATGGACAGCTGTGAAGGCCCTTGATCCCAGGAGTCAGTCAAGCAGAGAGTCGCAAAGAGTCTTCTCTACCAATAACAGTACACAAGGCTTTTAAGGTTCTGACATTTACCCACTCTCTGCTGGCACCTTGCCACCATCATCATCTTCATGCATGTGAAGGTGTTCATTTTGAGAATTAACACTTTCCTTTACAGCTAGATGTTTCAAATTTATTTGAATTGAGCATTTGAAGTACACTGACACAAAGAGGTCTCATGGTAACCAAATAGTAGACATGTAGTAGTGGTATGTGTGTATGTACAGACTAAGATAGGCTAATTAGGAATTCATCAAAACTCCATCGATACAGGTGTACTGTAACACAGCCATAGCATTGCAATGGTTTTCCCACCACAAGTATAAACATCTATATCCATGCATGTATGCACGATTCTAGCTAATACCCTCCCACACTGGCCAACTAACAGACATTATAATTGCATCAAGTTTTGTGGCAGTAATCTGCCAAATTAATGCCATACATGCTTCATGGTCTCAACATACACATAGCTATGAACCATACCAATGTGACTTAACCCTGGATCGTGCCATCCTGATATGTACATGTAATAGCTACGCAAGTATAGTGACAGCAATGTTAATGGCGTAGCATGATACAAATACTTCTTAGTAACTTACCAAACTTGGCACTGGAGAGCATGCACACCTGAAAAATAAAGATAAGGTAATAGTATAACGATTTACTTGTGATTTTCTACTAGCTATAGTAAAACCATGCAGCACCTGGCTATATAGTATTCCTAAATATACAGTAGCTAGCTAGCAACAAGATTGCAGTAGCTGTAGATAGCACCGTAAACTCTCACAGCACATTAGCATCATTAGGGCATACCGCTCGGGGCCGGCATAGTCATATGGCATTAGTAGGCGAAAGCTTACGGCCCCGCAGCAGTGCGTAGCCGCTACGTCGTATAGGCTTACTGTACCGGCGTACATGCGTTGTAGAGAATCTATGGTTATGTGACGCACCTCTGTTTCACTTCGTTGTCAACCTGGCCCGGCTTGGCTGGCTAGTCTTTAATACGAGTCCGGGAACACACTGAGTACCTGTGGAGTAGCTATAAGTAAGTTCAGATTATGCCCCGGGAAAGCCGACTTCAGGGTCAGTGCTCTGCCTATAGCCAAGGAATGAAGCGTAGAAAGACTGATGCAACACCTCCAACTGTTACTGACAAGTTGTTTGCTAGGCCTGGCATACCGGTTTAGCTGGAATGATCAAATCTTGCCGGATATTCGAGAATTGACTAACTGTTATTGTTTGTAATGTATTATGTAATGCTGTATCACGTGTACTGTCGCATGCGTTTTGAAGGCTTTAATTAGGATGTTAGTAGTGGGATCCGTGCGTGGTCGATCAATCACGAGCAGTTGCTACCAGGAGCGAACCGTATCACCCCCGACACGTCATTTTGGTGCTGTGACCAGGATTTTCACCTTGTAGCCGCTGAAACTTCGCAACCCCAAGCGTAAACGCTGTGGTACCGTGGCAAGCTGTAGTTCTACTCTGAACGGTACCCGGAGAGGCAAGCACCAACGGAACATAAACAGTTGTTTACCGTTGCATTTTTTTTCAGTGCACTACCAGCGATGGAGCAGCTGACTCGCCTACAGACTTCTCGTAGAACGTATCGTTCGCACGTCACGCGAATCCTCAACAAGGTAGATGAAACCCTCGACAAGGAGATCGATGAACTAGCCCTTCCCTACCTTACCACTGCCGTCTCGCAACTAGAAAAGAAGCATGGACAGATTACCAAGCTGGATGAACAGATCGCAGAACTGATTCAGGATCCAGGCGGGCTAGAAGAGGCAATCATGGACTCTGAGGAGAGGGCAAGATCTTATTATTGAGAACATCAATAAGCTAAAGAAGCAAGTGGAGCTTTTGTCAAAGCAGCCTCGTCCTGCTACACCATCATCCCAACAAGAGACAATTGAAGTTGACAATGATGCAACCCGCCAGGAATCACACCAGGACATTGTGAGCAGTGTAGCTAGCTCCCAATCAACAAGTATGCATGACAGTAATGTTGTTAATGAATCTTCAGTCACAAGTGTTGATAACCAATCAGTTTCAAATGTTGATATTGAATTACCAAAAGTGTGTGGTAGCCCTCCAACCAGTAACATCTCTTCAACACTTACATTTTCAATGCTCAATTCAACCTCAGTTTCTGCTTCATCAATTTCTTACCCATCAGTGAGCTATGTCCACGGTTTGGGGCCTCCTCCATTAATTCCAAGAAGTACTGAAGCAGTTAGCCCCCATCCACTAGCTCCCTTATATTCTATACCGTCAGTTTTACCGACATTGTCTCATCTCAACCTGGACACTAGTCAACCCTCCAGCAGACTCCCCATAGTGAGTACTAGAAGTATTGAACCCCTGGTGATAACACCTATTACTACCGCACCAGAAGTTCCCAATCATACTCCACAGTTTGCTACGAGCAGGTTACCTAAGTTAACTCTACCGATGTTTTCTGGACACCCCTTAGAATGGCTAACTTTTTGGGATTCCTTCCGAGCTGCCATCCACTCCAATCCCAATCTAAGTGGTGTGCAGAAATTCAATTATTTGAAGGCCCAACTGCAAGGGGATGCAGCTAAGGTTATTGCAGGGTTTCCTCTCATTGATCACAATTACCTACATGCAGTGGCTATTCTACGAGAACGTTTTGGCCAAACTGAACAGTTAATTGATACACACATACAAGCTCTGTTGGAACTGCCGAGGCCCACAAACTCACTGCACAGTTTACGCAACTTTCACGACACTGTGGAAAGTCATACTCGTGGCTTATCTTCCCTTGGGAAATCTGGAGAGACATATGGAGACCTACTAGTCACTGTTATTCGTGAAAAGCTTCCTAAAGAGGTCAAATTGAACATAGTTAGATCGAAGACCACCCCAGAATGGTCATTACCTCAGTTAATGTCAGCTGTCCTTAAGAGATTTGGATATTAGAGTGTGGGACCCACAATTCACCTTTGGGTTCATCCCAATCTACAGCTGCATTCCTAATTGGCTCTAAACCCAATCATATTCACAAAAAAAAACAAGATAAAGGGCCACCATCATGTATTTTCTGTAAAGGGCCTCATGCCACACACCAATGTACTGTCATAGCTGACCAGCAGAGACGTCTAGAGATTGTAAAGCAAAACCATCTATGCTATAACTGTTTGGCCAGACATGAGGTGTCTCAATGCACCTCAAGGTTTCGATGTCGGCATTGTAAATGCAAACACCACACAAGCCTGTGCAATGGAGGTCAAGATCATACTACTACTGTACCAATGAGCAATCCTCAGAGTACACAGCCAACAACCACACAACTTCAACCTGCTACGTCTGTACCTAGTGCTACTCCAGTATCATCATTTGTAATTCCGGCTTCACATAACACTCCAAAGGTTTCCCCTATATGTTTGTTGAAGACTGCTGTAGCCCCAGTTGTTAATGGTCACATGAGAATGAATGCCAATATTCTATTTGATGAGGGAGCCCAGCGCTCTTTTATGTCCGTACAATTAGCCACTGAACTACAAGTCAAGCCAACCTCTAGTACGCAAGTAGCTTTATCATCCTTTGGAGCAGAATCACAATCCCTTCAAACTTCTTGATGTTGCCACTGTCCAGGTAGAAACACTAGCGGGTGAACTTATACCAATTTCAGTTTTAATTGTACCGACAATTGCTACACCTATTTCCAACTCTTATCATCTAGCTCTGAACACTTTACCACATTTGAAAGCTTTGAAACTTGCGACTCCTATTACTATCAATAAAGAATTCACCATCTCTATCCTCATTGGCACTGATCATTACTGGTCATTTGTACAAGATTGGATTATCCGAGGAGATGGTCCCACTGCCCAGCAGTCTAACCTGGGATACCTACTCTCTGGCCCAATGCCACAAGTTGCCACTCAATTATCAACTTCAATATTGTTACAGCTGACGACCATTGCAGATCACAATCAGGAATCCAACTTAGAACAACTGTGGTTATTCACACCCTCAGGCGACAATCCTGCTGACCTACTAACACGAGGCATGCATATCTACTGAACAGTTACGTTCCTCTCAGTTATGGATTCATGGCCCCAACTGGCTATTGGATAGAACTAAGTGGCCACAATGGACACCAACCAGTGTCTTAGATGTGCAAATTACAGAACAATCCACACCTGTGGTAAGTACAACCCTCAAGCAGAGTCGAACAGACATACTTACAACTGTTGATCCATCACGCTACAGCAATCTTTACCATTTGACGGCTGTAACTGCTTATATCTACCGGTTTTTACACAATCTTCAGAAACAGACACCTTTACAATCTGGACCTCTTACCAACACAGAACTATCTGAGACTCGTAGAGAATTAATCACTGGAGTTCAACACTCAGTTTATTCAGAAGAGTTTACCTTCTTGTGTAAGAAAACATCCGAGTGTCCTCCATTAGTGAAGCAACTTCGTCTGTTCCTTGATGATAAGAAACTCATACGTTGTGGAGGAAGAATACATAATGCACCAACCACTGATGTCAGCAAATCTTCTTACCTTCTCCCCAACAAACATACAGTGACTAGGATGATTGTTACTGATACACATGAGAAACTTCATCACGGAGGAGTAAACATTACAGTCACTGCACTCCGTCAAGTATACTGGATTCCGTGTATTAGACAATGCATTAAGAGTGTGTTAAGACGATGTGTGCCGTGTAAGAAATTAATAGGGAAACCATTCAAGTCACCAGATCCACCACCACTGCCTAAGATTTGTGTCATGGAAGCTCCACCATTTACAGTTACTGGAGTCGATTTCACTGGGGCACTGTATGTTAAGGAGCGAGAGGAGATGAAAGTGTACATCTGTTTATTCTTGTGTGCACTTACAAGAGCAGTACATTTAGAAGTTGTGACTGACCTCACAGTAGAGACATTTCTGTTGGCATTTCGTCGATTCTGCAGTCGCAAATCATTACCAAAGAAGATGATATCTGACAATGCCTCTACGTACTTGGCGGCGGCGGAGGAATTACAGAGAATGTTTAGTTCAGAAGCATTGAAGGAAGCTCTAGAATCCCAGAATGTCACCTGGCATTTCATTCCCAAGCGTGCCCCATGGTACGGGGATTCTGGGAACGTATCATTGGATTAACCAAGCAGGCGGTGAAGAAGACACTTGGCAGAACATTTGTCACCTTAAAGCAGCTTGAAACTGTTATCACAGAGATAGAAGCCATGCTGAATGATAGGCCGCTCACTTACATATCGTCAGATGTAACTGACCCAGAGCCACTTACGCCATCCCATCTGCTTTATGGTAGAAGGATACGGCCATTTCCATGTCCACTTGATGACCCAGTTGACTTGAATGATCCTGACTTTGCAGTGAATGATACTACACTCAGACGATCAGTTAACAGACAAACAAGGCTGATTCAACAGTTCTGGCAAAGATGAAAGTGTGAATATCTAACTTCATTACGAGAATTTCACAAGGCATCAGGAAGTAATGAAAGAGTTATCAAGAAGGGAGACATAGTAATTGTGCATGTTGACAAATCCAGGCTTCACTGGAGGCTTGCAGTTGTGGAAGACCTCATTGAAGGGAACGATGGCCTTGTTCGAGCTGCTCACATTAGAATGAGCAATTACAAGACAACTAGACCCATTGTGAAATTGTATCCGTTGGAGATTTCAAGTAGTGATGCTGAACAATTTCGAATTCCTCAGTCAAGATCTGATTGTGATGAAACTACTCAAGAAGCAACAGCTGAGATGCCTTCAACCAGCAGACCATCTAGAAGAGTTGCAACAAGGGCACTGGAGAGAATCTCTGAGTGGGCAAATGTACTTTGCCTGGCCCCGGAGGATGTCGAGAATTGACTAACTGTTATTGTTTGTAATGTATTATGTAATGCTGTATCACGTGTACTGTCGCATGCATTTTGAAGGCTTTAATTAGGATGTTAGTAGTGGGATCCGTGCGTGGTCGATCAATCACGAGCAGTTGCTACCAGGAGCGAACCATATCACCCCCGACACGACACCGGCAGTAGCTATATCTCCGGACATTGCCGCGGTTTACTGAGGCTAACTGAAAGTCGGTGTAAAAAAATTCACGCGTAACTGGGCTCTTTATTAGTTAGTCACCACTGGATCACCACTCCAAGTTACTTAAGGACTCTACCCAGTCTGAATGTAGAAAGCCGGGGAATTCGTGATTTGTCTCTGACAGAACTGGCCGGAAAACAGAACAGAAGAGAGAAGTGAAAGGAGCCTACTGGTGCTGGGGGGGCAGATGCTGAGATGGACACCCCGGACTCAGCAATTACGAGGACGGTCAGCAGAGCAATGCGGGAATCGCTAAGTTCACCCCATTCCATGTTGAGTCATGTGATCTACTATAAACACTGACTGCTCGATTTTAATAGACATATTATCAATTGTAATATATTTTGTGGAAGCCTGAAGAGTTAGACGGACGAAAGCGACTACCCTCCCATATCTCATCAGTCCCCCTCAGGTAGTGCATCTGAAACTTGTGACTCGCCAGTACAGAGAAATTACTACACATTGTGACAGCAATCATAGTATTATCTGTGCCAGCTAGACTCAGGTGATGGCAGAGATCAGTAGAGCTAATAGAGAGCCTGAACTTGGATTGAATATAATGTAAGATGTACCTATATCGATGTTGTGCTTAGGTGTGAACTTGTCAGCCTGCAACAGTGCATACAGTGGGACTCCTGACAATTTTTTTTGTCTCACCCCCACCAGATGTAGAACTGTAGCCTGCAAAGTGCCCGCTCATCTAGCACACAATTAACATCAGCAAGTACATATTCTGCGCAATTGAGTTTTGTCAAGCCACTGCAAACATTATGTCTCCCAAAGCCAGTAATACTTTGCATAAGGTCCTACATACACCTGAATCCATGGTTCATTGGCAATCTGATATAATCATCTCTGGAGTATACATGTACACACATGGTATGGAATCCTTACACTGCCTCAAAGAAGTCCAAACTGGAAGTTCGCTAACGCTGTCCAGCACATGTAAAGTGGGCATTTAAGTGTCCTTGATCTCTTGCAAATGTAAAGGAGTAAATTTCAGATGCATATCTGAAAGAGTTATGTTGGTCTACCTTTTTGTCACGAACTGAGGTTATTATCATTATATTATTACTGTGCAGGAATCATGTATGATTATAATGTACTGATGTAATTATAAGAGTGTCCAAATCATTACAAAGCACAGTGTATGTGGAAGTGTTAACAATGTTCTGGGGTAGATTATTGTATAGTTTAATCACTGAAGGGAAAAAGGAAAATTTAAAACTGTGCACTCTAGTATTTTAGTGGCTTTACTAGCAGCTTGTTTTGTGTGTTGTCCCAGTTAAGGTTATTTAGCATGAGTGACCTCTCTGATTGTAGAGTTGTCAATGTGGTAAGTGAATGGTATGATGTTTATCTTGTTTGTTATTTGTAGGAAATTCACATTTAATTGGATTAAAGGTCATAAGCCACTTGTGTGTGCCCACTGTGTTAAGGAGTCAAGATCACATTGTAATTGATGGCAGTCCTCCATGGAGTAAATATTTGAGTAAAGTATAACATCATCAACATAAAATCAAACTTTACTTGAGACATGTAAAGGAAGGTCATTGATGGAAATCAAAATAGTAATGGAGCCAGAACAGTTTCTTGTGGTACAGCCGCATTACATGAGTCACCTTGTTTATTATTTAACATCACTTGTTGTGATCGATCAGAAAGGAAGTTCTTAATCCACGTCAAGAGGTCCTTTAATACCATAAAATTGTAACCTGTGGAAGAGACTGGAGTGGGGGACCTTGTCAAAGGCTTTACAGAATTCAAGCAGCAACACATCACACTGTCCTTGTTGGTTTAAGCATTGTGCAAACTTATTTACTGTTATAATTAATTGTATCTCACAACTCCTATGCTGCCGGAAGCCATGTTGTTCATCTCTTAAAGCTTGATGATGATTCAAATGTTCAAACATACTAGAGTAGATAACATGTTACATGATTTTTGAGCACATACATGTTAGTGATACAGGACGCTAGTTGGCAGGGTCCTTCTTACTGCCTTTTATATACTGGAACTATCAGAGCAGATTTCCATGTCAGGTATGATATGGTTCCTTGGTTTAGTGATGTTTGGAAAATTATAGAAAAGGTTATAGAGAGGGCAGGGGAAATTTCATTTGCTACCTCTTGAGAAAGTAAGATGGAAGATTGTCTGGGTCCTTTGTGGGGCTTCAAGTTGTGAAGTAATTGAGATACCCCATCAGAGTGTATGTGAATTGGTGGAATTTCAGGAAGAGGGTTACCTTCTAATACTGGTACATTAGTAGTGTCTTCTTGAATAAAAACCGAAGAAAAATATTCAGCTAGAACATAGACAAAGAGTGCAGTCCTCCAATAAAATACAGTGTTCACAAGTATCTGTAAGAATTGATAGTGCATGGAACAAGGGATACAGAATGTGTGTGAATACAGGATTTGCATTAACTGAAAATATCAAAATATTGTTCCAATTATAGATACTGCACATTACAGATGTTGGCCAAAATTCCATCTAGGCTTGAATCTGTTGTACATGCACATTGTCTTGATTTAACTTTTCAGTATTTGACTCTTTGTATTATTTGTTTTTGTTTTGTTTTATTTGTGTTCATAGAATCTTTGACATGTTTATAGATTATTGGATTGTTTAAAAAGCTGTTTTGACTTTAATGGTTGTGTTAATTAGACATTGATCACCACATTTATGCCACTGTGTTCTTTGTACTATTGACAGTAATGTGTATATACATGCAATATATTTTGGTTATATAAATGCTCTTAGATGAAATAACCTCCATGATAGTGCAGGGCTATCATTAACATGGCAACAGAGCTCTGCTATTAACTGATTATTATACATGTACATGTACAGCGAAACCTGTTGATCATGACACTTGAAGATGAGGATACCTGTATAATCTGGACACTTAGTAAGGTATCACTTAAACATCTTGATAATCAGGACACTACAGTCAGTTGGTTCCAACATCCATGACATGTCCTTAATACAAAGGTTTCACTGTATACATTCAGTCGCTCACATCAAACAGTAAGTGGCAATTTATATACACAAAACAGCCCAACTTAGTCTTGACATACAAGAATGATGCATAAGTAAATTGAGTACACTATAGCTACTTGTTCATACAACCCAGTTGGGCTTTTAAAGACAGATCATAATACTAACATTTTTGTAAATTAGCATCTACATACTTTCTAATATTCATGTCAGTACACCAGATAATTATGTTGCGATATGCCAATCTAGTGAAATTTGTATTGATTCACTCAATGTGGCATCATTGTCCCATCTATAATAGCCTATTAAGCTGTAAAGAACATCATAGTAGTATGCAATATATAACCAAGTAGTGAGTAACATCTTCACACCACCATTCTTCTTCTACATCCTTTTCTATATCACCAGCAGAGGTGTCAAATAAACTTTACACAGTGTGTTTGTATTGGAATAATATCATGAAATCTTTATACCACAAGAATGCACTAGTATGTAACACTGATATATTACAGTAATATAAAAGAGCAGAAGTAACAAACACACGAAGGCACAACATGTCATACATAATAGGTACCAAAAATGACAAAATTCAACTTGTGAGTTCAATCACAGAACTCTGATCATGAGTGCCTGCTAAAATAGGATGATCTGTGCAAACTTTTCCAGTAGTCAAAGACACAACTGCATCATAATGATTTTCAAAGTACATAAGTTCAAAGTGGTCTGGCATCAGTAAAGCAATGCTTGCATCAACATCAGGTGATACAGGAAATCACAAATTGCACGTTCTTGAGCTACAGATGGGTCTTACCACTCTCCATTTAAAGCCCTCTGAGTCTTCAGTACATTAAAATACTGGCATTTGAAATATAGTGGTAGTAGCAAGTACTTCAACATGGGTAGCCCAAGTTTTTGGTTCCGATACATGTTTAATTTGCTCTTCTATTGTGGCTTCGTTTACACCTGGGATTAGATAACCAGGTTTACACCTGGGATTAGATAGACACACCTTTTGGTACTACCAATGGTTAGCCCCTAACAACAGGTCAATCAAAAAAAAACTCTAAACGTACATGTACAGACGAATGATTGCAAAATACGTACATGGAAAGCCCTGAATGTAATATTGGTGGGGTCAATTCTACCAACTGTTGATCTCACATTACTACTCACACCATTGGTACTACCAATGGTTACCCCCAACCACATGTTAATCAAAAAAAAAATCTAAACATATCAAACAATTAAGCGACTTACACTGGAAGCAGGTTTTCAAGGCATTACCAGAAATTTAGTACATTTTTTGGTCGTGTGCATTAGTGTAGACAACCTGTGTAAAATATTCATATAATACAATCACTTTTGAATGCGATGTTTTTAAAGCTATGCATATGTTGCAATAAATGTCTAATGATTGAAACCAACACATTCCAAAGGGTTTGAAGCCATTTAGTCCCTAACCACGATATTATCTTGCACTAACCTCAAAATTTGCTTCCACTTAGTACACTTCAAAGCCATACTGTGTATGTAGTGTGTGTCTGTGTCTGCATGGTTTAATCATGGCACATTTATACCTCATAAATTAGAGTGTTAACCACATCAAAGGGATACTCAAAACAACTGTTTGTGTGCTTTAACTTTCTCAGTTAAGGAACATTGTGTGAGATATAAACTGTTTGTTTCTTATTTTTAAAAAGACTATTTTGTTTCTTGTTTCTTATTCTTATTTTTCTTACTAACAAACTGATTAAAGGACTCTGGGGGTTGAGTAGCTAGACGGAACAGAAGTACTGGCAAATGATGCAAATGAACAGGCTCAAATTGAGTTTCGGCAGAAGACACTGAAGGCATTTTCTATAACTGTCCTGGCAATACATAAAAAGCTAGGGGTGCATGCATGCAGTGAGTAATCATGCTTTGAGTAATGAAAAAGTACAAGGCAAAGAAAAAGCTAAGGCACACAAAACTCAGTCACATGATAAAACATAGAAATAAAAACCCTACAACAGGAAAAGAGCCCGGTAGGTCATTCTTACAAGTCGCTTACTTCCAAAACAACACCCTTTAGGACAGGGTCAATTCCTGATTGAGCTGTTTTTTTCTGTGCTTTATACATGTCAGTTTTGTGTAACCTTTACTCTGCCTTGTACATACTTTCTCATTTCTCAGTACTGTATGCATGACAACTCACTGTATTTTATTTATTTTATTATTTAATGCAGCAAGCATTAACGGTCTGTGCATGGGCAAGCTGCCCACAACCTTACAATTTGCATAAGTAATTACAACTATCTAACTACTTAGCTGCAACTTAAACATTTAAACTTATGTTATCAAAGTTGTGGGGAGTAGATCGGGATTGGAATTTTGAACATAGAAAATGTAGACTGCATGAATTATTAGGATCAAAATTGATGAGAAAATGATAGCACATAACAGATTTCACCTGTCTTTTAAAAGTGTCCATTGATTGACTGTGTGCACCCTTTTCAGCAAACGTTTACTCACATCTGCACTTGTACAGTTTACACAATAGGAGGTAGCTAATGTATATCAGTTATATCATATATGCTTAAGATTGGGTAGGACAGCATTTCAATACACTTCACTTAGCTATAGGTTGTCTGGGTTACAAAGGCATATGGAATATTGAATCAACTATATAGTGGAATATATAAATACTGTTTTTTATCTTAAAACACCCTTCACGTTTATCTCACAGCATTGAATTAGCTTAGTGTTCTTCACTGCTATGATAGGGCTACATATATACAACATAGCTATTTAACTATGCACGCATAGCTAATAGCTATATACAACAAAATATATAGAAAACAATACTTTTTACCTACAAATCAAAACAAAAAACAACAAAGTATAATTACATGGAGCAAATTCCAAACATTAATTACCCAGTAATCAACCAAGCTGTTTGTGAAATCACCTGGAGAAGACTGTGTCAAACTAACCAGAAAGTTATTCTACCACATAGATAGTTGCTTTTTTCCTTTTCAAACTTTGCTAGTTGGAGTTTAGGTATACATGCAACACTGATGCTGATCATGAGTACTATATGGGGGGAATCTAAATAACAAACACTCCCTATAAAATTGTCTACACATTCCTTATGATCGCTATTAAATGGTAGGCTCAAATGGAAATCAGAACATATATCTCAGGTGGGAGACATGGTCAGGTTTTCACAAGCCGGCCTAACATAACACAAACAGCTTGATTGTGAAGACAGCTCAAGCAGCTAACCAATTAAGTGCTAACATGACGGACCACACAGAGGAAGAGCAATCTAACTTCTCGACTTATTATGCATTAATTGTCTTCATGCAGTTTTAAAAGGTGATTTCATCAAAATTAATAATGCCATTTTGAGGAGTGGACAATAAAGAGGTTTACAGTAGGATGCATTTATGAATTTTTTACTGTTTTCTTCCTTCCAGTTTTCCCTTTCCACTTCCCAATTTTACTCAGTGCCTAAATAGCTACCCTATTGTTCTAAAACCTTAATTGTATTCACCCTCATCTTTTCCAGGTCAATGAGCATTTTGTTTATAGTTATAGACAGAGAACCAGACAACTTTAATTAATTAATTAATTGCACAACAATTGAAGTGGTATTACATAAATAAAATTCAATGCAGTTATGTACGCTAAAAAGTAAATGCATATAGCTACCTTAGAGGACTACAAGTATGCTTGAACATGCTGTTACACGTGGAATTTTTGGTGACTGAGTCAGTGACCGCAATCCACATCTTGGAATGCTCGAATACCTACCTGTCTCATAAAGCATGCTGGTTATTGCTTGGGTAAACATCCCACATAGGTAAAACTATTCTAAAATTATGTGAATCACTATATAGCAATACTATAATGTAGTGCTACAATTAATAGTATGTATACACAAGCATATAGATATTATAAGTGTGAGTAGCCAATACTTTTATGACAATGCGTAATATAAGGAAATGAGGGAGACTATTTAATACATGGAGTGGAAATACTGCAGCAAATAAGCTTCAGTTGGTAAAGCATCAACACCTCGATCTGTTCATGAGTGTAAAATCTTCACCATGTTCAGCACTTATCTACAGTTTAGCATTATGGCTAGAAGTGACAATTTGACCAAAACCTTAACTTTACTCATGCGTTGAGTTTGCAGGATTTCACAAAGGGGTACTAACAGAACAAAGTTATATTGGAGGGGCTAGTAAAGGTGGTAAATAGTTGATATAATTAGTACAATGTTCAAAGCACAGCATGAAAAACATGCTCTATATCTAGAGTGGTAATGCCCAATAGGAAAATACACGTACGCTCAAATAGAATGGTCATGTAGCAGTAATAAAGCAGTTGATTAATACTTTAAGAACTAACATTGTTGTAGAAAATGGATGCATATTTGCATGAATACCATCTCCTCTATTGGTGGATAAGTATTCATAAGATAATGCACTACATGAATCCTAGTGGTGCATGGTCGCCCTTTTTTGTTTAGGTTGGGTAATACATACTAGCAAAAGGCTTGAGGCCTGCATGCCAGATTATTATAACAACACATAGACAAATCAAAGGACAAAATTAGGGGGCAGGCTGGTTCGCCCCTAGTTTGTGGTGTTGCTTATTGTACAATAAGCAATCTTGAATAGCATTCAACAGGTGAACATTATACATAATAATTATATACAAATATGTCCTTGAATAAACACTAATAGGCAAAGCACAAAGGAGAGCTGGAACCTCTGTACTTTATTTCAAAGCCTGAAAGAGTCTTACACTTCAAAGGATTGGGGTACTCTAATAGAATGGTCATATACTCTAATAAATCAGCCATGTATAGCTTTTTCTGATATTGAATTTGGTAGCTGTTTTGACTGAATGAGGTTGTATGGTAACTATTATATGACTATATATTTGTACATATACATATCTTTATCAGTGATGACATGCTGGGCCTCACTACTAATACAAGTGAAACACCTTTGCGTACCTTCTGCATGTTACAGTTCCTAAATTGTGAAGCTGGACAAGCACTAAGAACAGTATTACAGAGTGAGCTTGTTGTGCATGCCTCACAACCCATAAAATAGCAACCAATTCATAGCATCCAATTCATTAACTATATTTCAATCAAACATCTAAATAATTAATCTAATTTAAATTATAATGATCTCTTTTTTTCCCTGGGTGTATTAGTTGTGCTGTCTTCTAATAAACAAATAAAGTCCATTAGAGGTGCACTGACACATACAATTTGAACTGATTAGTATATTCTGTTGTAGATAGCATATGGATCGGAGGAAGCAGAATTATAGTAAAAGCAATTCTGTACCCACCTAGTTGCCTGTGGTGGAGTCAGGAGTACCTCATCCTTGACTGTGTAATTATTATAGAAAAATGTTGCGCATAAATAATTAACTTTCCATCATGTGTATGTCGATAGTGTAAGTGCTGAATGTATGGTCTATACTACAACTGACTTGGTAATGAAGTTGAAAAGTACATCTTAGTTATATTCAGGCCCTACTAAAATGATCACCATAACAACAACAAAATTTAAAAGAGAATATATAATATTAGTATCTGTAAATTTGCTGGTAGCAATGTGTGTACATGTGTACATATATGTCACATAATTTATATATACCTATAATAATACAATAAATTTTAAACTGACAATAAATTATATATACTAAGCAAGTAATGTTATTATTCACATAACTTCATTTGCAGTATTTAGTTTGTACTTCCTTAAGCTTGCTCTAAATGATCTCTTTATCCTCTTAATATCCTGATATTGTAGCACATATAGCAAATTGATGCCGTTAACCATTGCAACAAACATGGTGGATATCAGATCAAATACTATCGAAGGGATCATTGTCTGATACAGTTCTTTTCTGTATTTATCACATTCCATTCTGTAGCCACCAGCAGAACACAAGGCAAACTTTGTTGCATTATCAGCAGCGGTGTTGATGATGCGTGTGTAGATCACAAGATTTATCAGCAGTAAAATCACTGTGATGCTGTAGTATGAAAAAAGTATTATCAGCTTAGCCTCTGGAGTGGAGTATTTGATGATATCTTTAATTGAAGGTCGCCTCTTAACAATATCTCGTTTTATTCTTGGCCCAAAGTTATTCTGGAAAACAGCACACAATCTATATGCTACAAATATGAATGTGGCTAGTTTTACATATTAGCATCCATGGTAACAATGCTTTGGAGAGAAAAACATCCAAAAATGTTTTGAAATTACTTGTCTGAAGCTTTGAAGCTCTAAACTATAATTATGCATACACTATCTAATGTTAGTTACGTATGCAGTACTCACTTAGCTACATAATAGCAACCACCTATAAATTTTGATAGTGAGGTGAGGATTTATAGGCATACATTAGTAGTGATAATTTTGTCCAGTAGCCAAAAGCATTAAGAATCATGTGTACAAAACAATCCATTGAAATGCTAAAAGCTATCACCCAATTTACATACAAGCCATGCATGCATGCTAGGTATATTTTAAGCAAGGTATATTTATAATACCTTATGTAAAATCCATAGAGATGTTAAGAGCATGCACAGTACAGTTGTTGATCCAATAGATATTGGCAATATCAAGATATAAAACAATACAGCAGGATTTGAAATATTGCAAACTGATGGAAATCCAGAATAGCTATAGCCAGAAGTGCTCACAAGCACTATACTTGGAGCCATCCCACATGTCACTACAATGGCCACTTCTATTATTTGAGCATTCCTCTTGAACTTTACAGAATTATTCAGAATTTGTGCTTTGTGTGGTTGTAGCAGACTGTGTAACAAGTGTGATAGATGGAATATTAAAAATCCAAAGATGACAAGAGCTCCTGCATGCACCACTAATCCTAAAATAAACTGTAACTTATACACTTGCAGTATACATAATATATTGTACATACCTTGGAGTTTACAAAATGTTGTTGGCTTAGAATTAGCAACGATAAGGCTGGGGTGAGAACAGAATAAACTGTTTGGTCCAAAGGTGTACGGTAGCAGAAGAAACAATGCTGCAGCATGGAATATGTTACAATAAATAAATATCTTGACAAAGGTTTTTGTTATGTATGGTCACAATAACATCACTCCAGTTATTATTGACAATCATCTAGCTATATAACTGGCTCCAGTAAATTTTCAAAGTACTTTCAGAAAAAGTTACTACCCTAAGTACTGTATTTCCAACCTCACTCTATAGTTATTAGTGCAAAGTTTTTGAATACATCTCAGTAACATAATCAGTTTGACTCTACTTTTCATTCATGTTATTGTTTTAGCTTTCCACTATCCCTTCCCCTTCCATGTATTAGCACAAAAGTTGTGGTAAATAAAAATCTCAGTATATGGACTCATGTGGTAGAAATGCTTTCATTCTTGCTATGTATGAAATAGTTTTACCATGGCTGCAAGGAATTTTGCTGATTATACACCTTCAACCTTCGGGCCTGTGACCCTTGGGCTTGGGTGCATCTATCATTAAATCTCAAACAGCTGTAGTATAAGTGATATATGTATTATCATGCACTCACCTAATAGGGAAAAAAAATTCCAGTCTACAGAACACTCAACCCATTAGTTTTATACAAGTGTGAGCTAATAGTGCTCAAAATTATTCATATGTCATTATGCTTTAACACACAATGGTAGAAATTACGATTGGTTCGAATTTTTATTTTTGCTTTTTTGTAGTACATAAAGACCACCAACTTCGCTAATGGGACAGTAAGTAAGTTACTACTAAGTAAAGTACAGTACTTAAGACTAATAAGTTACTAATCTCTTCTTCAATGTATGTAGCAATCTTATTCTGTGGTCTGCTCAATGGCCAACTCATGACGCTTAGAAATATGCACTCATGCATCTCCAAACAATTATTTAGTACAGTAGCATATACGTATATAAAGCAAAGTCATAATGTATTATGGCTGGTATAATAACAGTCAGTAATAAACAACACTTATAATCTGCCATAAAGTTTTCCTACACAGGACATCTTTGTCAGAGTATCTAAATTGTAGTTATATGGAATTTATTTTGTACCTATGCATTTGATGAAAGAAGCATGGCCCAACGTTACCCAAGAAGCCTTTCCACTCTCTAAATCTACAGCACTCATTACCTAACTGATGATGCAATGCATGTGGTATAGTAGCTAAAAGAGTGTATGTATATCCTTTGTATGTAAGTATGGCAAGAGCTCTCTCTATAAGCTAAAGTATGTAGTTTACAAACTGCATAAGGTGAGCACCAATTAGGATGCCTTACAATAATGGACCATACATTTTACTTAGCTCTTGTTATGTCAGTATACAAAGCATGGCTGTACAAAGAACAGAGTTAAACATTTTAACAGATCAATTGTGATCCAGGAAATGAATAAATTTCCTTATATTAACCTTTGTTCTGTTGATTGTAAAACTACATAGCTAACTAAGTTGAGACAACTCAATGCACTTCACTTGCATGATTGAACTCAAATGACCATAAAATTGTACACATACAAAACTGTACATGAACATATACATGAAGTTACACACAAGTACAACTTACAGATAACTTGGAAAGTTATTGTGTTGTACACCACAAATATCAATGGAAACTGAAACCTATATAAAGATATACATTACTAATGACATGATTACATTGCATTTCAACCATCGTAAATGTCTTATAGCTAGGCAGCACAGGAGTGCATACCTATTATACAGTAGACCCTCAGTTATTTGATCCTCGTTTATCCATACGTATTACCCATGCTTATTTGAAATTGGAAATGACTTTTCTATTAGAGTATTTCAGCAGAGTCTTTATTCACATTAGGGGTGAAATGAATATCACATTTTAAGAATCCGAATATTCTTCAAATTAACGAATGAATTAACGAATTATTCGTTAATGCATAACAAAAGGGACAAAATCACTTTGATTACTACTACAACTTATTATGAAAAGTCCTTTACATGCATGTGTTTGTCTTTAAAAGATGCTGAATTACAGTTTTAAAAAGACAATGTTCAGTTTTTAGAAGCTTTTCAAGATTAAATGTGTAATTGTCTGATTAACAAATATTAAACAAATAATGAATATTTCTTAACGAATACGAATAATTATTTCTTAACGAACGAATAATGAATATTCATACTATTCTTTTCAGCATTAATTCACATATCTGAACACTTTTACCATTGCCTGAGATGCATTGGGGTTTTAATAACTGAGGGTCCACTGTGCAACTGTTATATATACATAGATGCTTGAGCTTTCCTTATTATTACTTACATTTTCTTTCTGTGAATAAAACATGCAACTAAAGTTATTATTCCACTCATGACAGACATGCTATGAAATATGATGCTAAATATTTTATTAGCAGTAGTGGCTGCATCATTAAATAAAGATGCTTCAGAACACAATGGTTGACAAATGGAACCACAAAATACTCCATAATTATCAGGACATTGCAGTGTAGGGCTCGTGATAAAGTAACATTGTCAATATCATTGAAACTGTAACAATCTATAAGTGCAATATTGAGAAAGCTTTCCACCATCCTCCACTCAGCAGCACATTCATTATCCCTAGCCATTATACAGTCCATGGTCAAGACAGGTTCTGTATCATCATCATTGTACAATGTGGTGGCATTACAGAACAAAGACAATATGGCTTTACTGCACTGACTATTTCCTGTGATAGAGCACAAGCCATCCACTAGCTTCAAAAGATGAATCTGTGGTGGTACATTTTCACTGCAATTGCAAGGGAGTCTGTCATTGCAAATTTTAGCTGGATTATTGAATGATATGTGAAACTCATTAGTACTGTCAATCTGTAAGAGGTACAAGTATGACTAACTCCTTGTGTTGTGGAAATACTATCATGTACATTACTATCAATGTTGTTAAAAGTGCATACTTTACTGTTTGTATGTATACAAAAAAAAACAGTAAATGCAAGCAGTAAAGTGTGCATTGTTGCAGCCATTTCTTGGCCACTGTGCATGCATCTTTGATTTTGCAACTGTTTGAAGTCCTCACAGCTTGACAGTATGCATTCATGTAGATTAAAAACTTCTCAAATTGTATATAAGACAACCTTGTTTTGGTTTGTATCATTATATTTCATGGTCATACATAGTTATATCTTCAATTAGGAATTTATCACTGTGACCATTATGCAACCTTACTATATAGCTATATAAAACACTGATTATATTACTGCAAATTATTTTGTGCCATCATTTACATACTCATATTGGAGTAACATACATACAAAAATTCTTTGTACAACATTAGATTGAGAAGCCATAGTGACAAACTTTTATTTTTACACAAGTTTATATTTCAATCATTAGCTTTCATCTATACCTGATGCAGTTATTGCAGTACAGTCAGTGAACCTTCACCAAACATATAATAGTACATTTAACAATCAAAATGGACTATACACATCAGATGATCATTAGTTGTACGTGATTTGCTTTAAGAGATACATATCACATGTATAACACGTACAATGGTATACGTACATAAAGCACGTTAATTACATTGTAGTACCTACAGGCTACAGCTACAAATTTTACTCATAGCATAATACACTATCATGGTATTATTTCAGAAATAACAGGTGTGCACAGCTAAAAGTTTACTGAGCAGCTGCTACTGCACATGTCATTAAAACGCAGTTTGTATTTACAAATATTCAACAACTTACAGAACAAGTCTCTAGATTAACACTGTCAAGTAGGGACAATTCTGTTGATGGTATTTTAGTGTAATAAAGTATAGTTGGAATCTGCAGCATCACAACTATAAATATCAACAACGCAAACAAAGTTGATCTTCGAATTTTTTTAGATGAAGCCTGGCAACACGTATCTGTTTGCTTTTTTGATAGTCCAGAGGAACTAACTTCCACTGAAGATACTTCCTTTTCCTGGTGATTTCCACTCTGCTTATTGCTGAGTTTGGACATCTCCATTGTACTATATGATACCTAGTCACAGTATGAAGAAGTGCACTTTGATAGACATTCACATAAACAGTGCACACAGTAGTTTGAGATATTATATACATGTATTAGGTATGAAAATGAAACATCACAGCTGTGTAATGTTTTGATAATTTATGCACACCGTAATGATGTGATATTTTCTGCTTAAATAATGTTGTACTGTCATACAAGATATGACTACTTCTGTTGTTGTAAGCAGATATACACAACTATGTATACCTAGTTCATACCTGGATTACATAGTTCTGTGTGTAAGGAAAGCGAATTATCAAAAATTTGGTACATACGTAGATTATCAATTTCTGATCTAAATTATACTGTATGTGTACATATACGTATGTCTGCTTTCTGCTGCACAGTGCATATGCTCACAATACTGCAGCAGTTATGAACTGCTGTATGTAGTGATGTGCAGAAGCAGGTATAACCTAGCAATTTAATCTGTGTAACAACATACGTACACTATGATGGGGACCCACGTACTTTGCATACCATTTTCAAACTAGGCAAAATGTAACTTTGCCATGCAGTGAATATATATACCTTTATCTACATTCAACACAGTTTTAATGTCAATATTTTGACTTCGTATATTACAGGCTTCAACCTTTCTCATATGTTGATAGACTCTATAGATTTGTTCTCTAGATACATGTATACATACTCTATGCACAAACAGTGAAAAGAATTGCAAGAGTCTCTTGATATTATTCTCATACAAGTCAAGATAGGTTCATTGTATTTGGATAAGTATCACATAAACAATAAACAATTCCATGAATGCAGTTGTTGTTATATGGCCTTGTTCTTTGTCAATGACACTTATTTTTCACTTTCACATTTACATACTGTGTCTGTGTATTTAACAGATGTTGTTTATGAATAATCTACATTGTATTCAGTAAAGTTTCATATACAGTAGTTTGGTACAATGGAGGGACCATCAAATGGTAATGTAAAGTGTGAAGATGATTGTAAGAGTGTTAAGAACAATAGTTCTTCTGGTCTAGTAGAGAAATCTTCAAAGGAGAAGACAAAGACTTCTAGCTGCAGTTCATTCCAGACCATTCAAAAACCAATTTTACTTGTGTTCCTAATGTGCATGATAGGAGCAGTGCTGCAAATTCCAACCATACTTTACTATACTGAGACACCATCAACAGAAGTGTCTCTTCTTGACAGTGTTGACTTAGAAAGTTGCTCCGTAAGTTATGTGTTATGTGCATAAATATGTGAATATAAGTTATGTCAACCATTTGGTAACTATTGTAAACTGTATTCCATAAGAGGGCAGGAAACTATGTTGTACGTTGTCCATACAACAGACACTATTACCAAATGATTAGTAGTATGCATGTAAGACATTGAATTTTGATATATTCAAACTGGTACAAATCTCAGTGAGAATCTCCAAAACATGTACAATTTGTGGTGCTATTAGCTATACAAATACAGTCATTTAATGCTATAATTGATTAGTCTTGTACAGCTATAACCAATACTTCTTGAAGTTGTTTAGTCTTTTTGTTATCTATGGAAGCTAGACACATATATAACATCATAGGGTACTCAGTACTACAGCTTTTAGAAAACTGCATCAGAATTAGAAGATTACTAGCTATTTTCTAGGAAACTTAGTGTGTCGTATAGCTCAAGATCTTATTTCCATGCTTTTGTTACAAATATACTCACATTAAACAAGTGTAAATCAAGCAGGTATTAGTGATCACCTATGAAGTAATAAAAATAATATGTCCCTTAACAAAAAAAACTGTATGCAACATCTTAAACAATAAGTTCAAATTCTCAAACATCTAAATTTAAGTACGTGCGTAGGTATCAGATACTCACAAGTTCTACATGTACATATTTATGTACGCAGTAGCCCTAGCTATGTTAATAGCAAAACAACAAAGATGTTATAATCATTAACTCGACTCTATCATTATTGGATTGCCTAACTGTGTTAAAGTATTTTAGGGTTTATACAGAGTGTAGCTGTATACAGCTATACACAGTAATACACTGTATGTAGTGGAGTACATATATACATGTTTTATCATTGTTTACACAGATTAAAAGTCTAGCAGTTTTTCAGTCTTTATCCAACAAACCACTCATTGAAATTTGCAATGAAAGATTACATTGTAAATGCAGTGGGCAGATTCCAACAGAACAGCATTACTTCTTACAATATGTGGATAGTTTGTCTTCTATCACAAGAAATGTTCAATGCAGTGCTAGCATATTGCCCTTGTTTTGTGATATCATCACATCATACAATAACAGTGACACTCTATCATCTTTAACTACCCACTGTATTGATGTTAGAGATAATAAATGTACTGCAGAATGGAGAATCATGGAGGGATTTCTTGACACCTCACTATTAGATTGTGCTAGTTTTAATGACAGTAAAGGGATTTCATTATCAAGAGCTCCCCTGTTAGGCTGTCCTGATAACTTTGGAGTGTTCTGTGGCTCCCTATGTCAACCTTTATGTGCTGAGATTTCCTTATTTAGTAATGCAACAACTACTGCTTATAAAATATTGGCTATGATATGTTGTTGCATATGTATCATTGGAGGAGTGATCACTTTGACTGCTTGCTACTTCCATAGAAGCACAATGTAAGTGTAAACTGTATGCAATTTGTATTGCATAAAGCACCTAAAATAAGCACCAGCCTATTATGCTTTTCATTTTACCTGTTATGCTATGCTGCAGTGCTTAAAAAGTTTACGTATTATGCTCAAACTTTTTGCTCGACTTTCATGTTTAACTAACAGTTTTGCACTTTCTGTAGCTTTATGGATAATGATAAATTTTGGTTTACAAAAATTGTTCAAAGTTAACCATTTAAAAATAATTCATTTAGTGGCTTAGTATGTCAAATGTTTAAACTATGTAGTTCATTGGTTCATTGGAATTACTAATAAGGCTACACACCACTGCTTTAATTATTTTTGTGTGTAAAGAGAATGTATAGGAAAGTACACAAGACTATAAATCGAGTACTGAGTTAAGTATGCCAATTTTTTCCACTGATAACAATTTACAGTATGGCAAAAATCTACCCATTATGCTAGCATTATGCTTCATGCTTCAAAGCACCTATTGTGCTCCATATTGTGCCAGCATAATAGGCTGGTGCCTAACCTAAAAGCATTCACTCTCAATTATTTTGATGCAGATGAGCTGTTAGTATATCCTTCACTGCATAGCAGCTATATACCTTGAATTGATGTACTTATGCAATGGTGTGATGTGTGTTACTAACTTTTTTAATATATACACATGTAGGTTTCATTTTCCACTGATATATGTGGTATACAATGCAATTGTGTTTCAGATCATTGGTAAGTTATCTGTGGTGCTGCACATGTAGCTATTATGATAATACAAACACACACACACTGACACACATATTCATACTATACTTGTAGCTTTGTGCTATGTATTTATAAGCCTACTTAGTACTGCATGAGCACACATCCCAGATACACTGCATATTCTTGCTGGAGATTATATATCACAAAAAGAAATTTTAGCAATCCATCTTCACATTTTTAAAAAGTGGCAAACTATCATAGCTATGTACAAGTTGAGCTTAAACTTGAAAAAACATCTTGAAAAGAAAAGTGGATTTTTCTCAAGTGAATAATAACATTTCAACCAATCAGATGGCTAGTGGTGACATGTAAAGGAGTCAACATCAGACAAGTACGGTTTACCTCCATTGCAAGTTTAGGAGAGAGTCATAATGGATAGTGCATTTTATGCCTTCTCTTTAGGAAATGTACGGTGAAAATTTAATATCGTGTCAGGCATTTGAACAAAATGATTGTGAAATATTTTTAGCAGGTCAAGCAATACTACAAATGAGAATGTAAGTAATTGCATCCATGAGTTATTCACCTCAATGCACACATACTACATACACAATGACACTAATAGTTGTAACTGTGTACATGCTTTTTGCTCCATTTGCATATAGCATTGTTTCTGCTGATACCATACATATTTGGGCCGGATGACCTACTTTGCTCCCATCCTAACCTAATTGTGACTTATTCCAAACCAACCATATTCTGTAAACTTCAAGGTATGCATGTGTTTCTATGCTGCAAGTAACTAATGAGACTGATATCTCTTGATTTAGGACTGGTTGTTCACTGTGGAGCATTTTTTGTCATTGGCTTTTTAATATTCCATCTTTCACACCTGCTACACACTTTGATTAGACCATTCAGAGCACAAATTCTAATGAAATCTGTGTGGTTTACAAGAATTGCCCATATAACTGAAGTACTTATCGTACTGATATGTGGAAGTTTACCAAGTATTGTGTTATTCGGTATCTCAAGCTATGGGTATTCTGGGTTTCCACCACTGTGCTACAGCAGAAATCCTGTTGTATTGTTTTATACATTGATACTACCAGTATCCATTGGGTCCACCGTTATACTGTGTTTGCTTTTAGCATCTATATGGATCTTGCTTGTACATAAGGTAACATTATTAACAGTAATAGTAGTAGTAGTAGTATGTGTTACACATATTGTTGGCATATACATTTTGTATATGTAAGTATATATAGTTAGTACCATCACATCTCGATTCACAATAAATTTGTATACATAGTTAATTCAGCATTTTAGCACACAATAAATCATTTACAAATATGATATTTTGTGTGTGTGTGTGTGTATGTGTGTGTGTGTGTACAATAACTCCTAAATTTTTAGCAGAAGCTGTTGATCATGCCAGCATGGTAGTGCTATATACATACTAGGCATCATATTTGTCACCTGGGATTTGTCTGATATATATATATATATATTATATATGTATGTATGTATGTATGCCATTGAGTGTGCAGCCATTTAGCCTTTTAATTATTATGTACAGGCCTGTCTAGTACACACATGTATGTATTATATAATCTGTATGTACTGTATATGTATGTTCTGTTATGCAGAGTATTCGGTTGCCAAAAAAGAAACGTGATGGAATAAGAAAGCGAATCCCTATCAAAGGCATCATCAAGTATTCAACTCCAGAAGTTAAGCTGATAATTCTTTTCTCATACTACAGTGTCACAATGATTTTACTGCTGATCCGTTTAGTTGTCAACTTGCGCAGCATCAATACTGCTGTGGAGAATGTAACCAACTTCACTTTGTGTTCTGCCGGTGGCTATAAAATGGAGTGTGATGAATACAGACAACAGTTGCACCACAATATGACTCCATCAGTGATATTTGATTTGATCTCAACCATGTTTGTTGCTCTAATCAACTTCATTAATTTACTGTATGTTCTGAAATATCAAGATTTCAACAGGATAAAGGAAACTTTAAGAAATACTGTTTACAAATCAAACACTGCAAACGAAGTCATGTGAAAGTGTCAACTTGACTGTACGTATGTATATTATTCTTTGTGTCTGCACAAGTAAACAAGAACTCATCCATTGTTTAACGTTAATGATGAGTGTGTGTTTTGAAAATGTTTCATTTATTCAAACTAATAATTGTGTTTTTGATAACAATGTACAATACAGGTGGATCTTGCATGGGGTATATTATACTGTAGTGTACACAGTATCTAGTTGGAAGTTAGTTGAGAAGGATCACTTGCAGTTAGCTAGCTGTGCATACTGTGTGTACAATCATAGTTGATGTAATTATTTGTGTATACAGTTATAGGAGTTATTGAATGTGTATATAGTGCTACAATTAACATGCACAGTATACAGCTGTGTGATCACACACAAGGGTGGCACCAGAAATTTTTGTGAGTGGTTTCCAAATTTTCTGTTGCTTGCACACTTACACACTTTATTCTAATGGGGTCTTAGGCATGCTCCCCCAGGGAAATTATGTATTCTAAATCTGGTAAAAAGTTTTACCAAAATCTTTAAAGCTGATATTTTAAACATATGAAATTGATTACTTTTACTTGCTTCTGTTGACACAATGTGAAGTTTGAAGCATGCTACAGATATGGATGCCATTCTGGGAGTCTGGGGGCAGGTTACAAACACTCTGAGATATGATTGTAAACTATTTTTACTGTGATGTTAAAGGTAAACTAAAGAATACGTATGTGACCAACTGTTCTATTAGGGTAGTTTACTGCTCCATTAGAAATCAGTTTTAATTGTCTGAATACTCAGTCAGTGTCTGGAAACTTCAGAAAACACTTGCCCTGACCAGCCCATATCCCTAGTTGTGTAAGCTACGTACTTCTTTGGCCATGCACTGCCTATAAAATGTAAATTGTCTGGGGATCCTCTGGGACTTCAACAGTGCTTAAAATTAAAAATTCAGACTCCTGTTATACAAGCTTATAAGGAAAGGAAAGGCAAGCCACTTTCCACCCCTCTACATTCAGTGCTCCTATAGGAAGGGTAGACATTTTTTTATTGTCAAGTGCAACTGAACATAGGCAGATCTAGACAACACTGTTTTGTGGAGCACAGGTGGGAAGAAATTTTAGTGTTCAGTTATTCCACTAGGAGGGGAAGAATAGGACTCATATGGCTTGATTAATGAAGGACGGTTACATTCACTTTCTGTACTTCAATACAGTGTGAAAACTTCTCAGCCTGTTTTTTGGCACGAATACTGTATACACTGTATTATGTTCAAGGACAGAGGGAAGATAAGGTTACCCCCAGATCTGCCTATATATGTAACTAAATGTCTAAAGTCCCTATATAGCGACATTGTTTTGAAATTTATATGATACTTATAACTTTCAGGCTCTTTAATTTCTGAATTTTCTGTTAGTGATGCACACTGACACTGTTGGACACGTACAATAGATTGTGAATCAATTATCAAGTACATATTATATGTACATCTATATACAGAACTCAGACTGTAATAGTGAAGTGGATGATTAGCTATAAAGTTGTGCGTTTTAGTGATAAAAGCACCAAATTTTGCACAGAGGTAGAGAATCACCTTACAACTAAATCTGGATATTGGTCCAATGCATACCATACTCCAGCGGCGGAGGAAGTAGTTGATATGAGGGGGGGGGCTGGGCTGATCCAGACTTATTTCTATAGTTTGGTAAGGTGAGACCAAAAAAAAAAAAAGGTCATAACTAACTGACAAGAGCTTTCCACCTCACCAGCTACCATTTCTAGCTGATAAACTACATAAAAATCCTTACATAGCTCGCTACACACTGACTGCTTTATTAGAGTGACTGCTCTATTAGAGTATCTCGATCTTTATCACGGTTTTCAGCCCCACTCCAAGAAAGATAATTTCGGTGTGATGCCATTCTGAGAGGGGGCTTCGGCCCCCTAGCCCCCCCCCTTCCGCCGCCTATGCCATGCTCCCTTTGATAGATTCCGCCCACTCAACTACACTAACAAAACATTAATGTTTAATTACACAATAAACAAAGAAAAATGACAAACTGAAAATGAACTCTCTACCATATGATATAGAAGTACACTAATAATTTACCTATACTGGTATAGCAGACATGGCAAAAACACACTCTGTGTGTAGTATTTCTACCGAGAACACTGTTGTGACAGCATAACTATGAGCAACTGCATTATTAGACTATCATCACTTGTGAACTCATTTGGTGTTTTATGCAATCATGTAGATGCTCTCATATACTTTAATTTACTTAAGAAGTGTTAAAAGTAGGAAAACATACTGTATAGGAAATATCTATTCAACCATAATTGCTATCCCCTATATAACATCCTGTATTATATACAATACATGTACTGTACATATGGCCAAGGTAAACTTTGCAGTAGTGCATTAGACTATAAGAAAACCAATGCATATATGTGACCGAATTTGACAAAACAAGGCTTCCACACACATCCACTTTTATGACTTTGAATCACAATAACTCAATGTAGGAGCATGACATTAGTTTCAAAATTTGACCTGGAATTGTACCATGCTATGGAAGAAATCTATGAAACTTTTAGGTCAATAGCGTACTGTGTAGTCAAGTTACAGATGGTTAAAGTCAGAAAATTGGATGTGTGTGGAAGCCTTGTTTCAACCTGTATAAAAAAGGGTGCGGCCTTCAAAAATCCTGGGTAAAAAAGCAAAGTAAAGCGCTAATAATTACATAACCAAGTAATAAGAATAATAAGAAATGACGTCATAAATAATTAATGTACAGGCAAAACTACGCAGCACACGCATGAAAACTCACCGGCATCGGGTTAGACGATAGCCGAACGTCAAAACATAAAACAGTTTGTTAAACAAGGTCCTCATTCATTAGTTTGGTTTTCCAAATAACGCCATCTGGCTATTCAGTTCCTAGTAACCAGTTTAAACACACGACGCCGCGTTAGTTACGAGAAATGCCACTTGCATAACCTGTTTGGGTGTTCGGCAAACATTTTATATACACTGCGCCTAAAACTAAACATTGAACTCGTATAACCGGCTCGAGAACCGGGTTTGTATTGTAGTTCCATAGTAACCAGAACATATGCGCTGCGCGTTAAATTAGGTGTTAGAAACGTACTTCAAACTTTCAGCCGACGCTTTGAGGGAACTTGCTGGGTGTGGATAAGCCATAACTGGCTCAAGCAGCTACCATACGTACTCTATACAAGTTAAGATGCAAAGCCTGTACAAGGTGTCGCCGTTACTCGTTCTTTGTTAACACTGTCTTTCTGTGGAATTCTGTACCATTAACCATCCTCAATGATCCAAATCCAAAATCCTTCCGGCATTCATTATACCATTATGTGTGTTTTAATTGATGTTTTTGTATTGTTGTGCAGTTTTGTAATTATTTGTTTGTTGTATATTTTTGTAGTTGTAGTGTTCTTTTTTGTGGCTGACACCTTGTACAGGCTTTGCCTTTTGTGTATGCCTTCCATTGTGGTAAATTTGATAATAATAATAATAATAATAAGATCGAGATTGGGTCGCGTGTTCCACGACTGAAAGAGCCAGGTAGAAACGCGACGAAAAACGAAGCAAGAAGATTTACAGCTCAAAAAGTGTTGTAAGCTGCTTAGATTAAGTAGCAGGGGCGGATCCAGGGAGGTCCAAAGGGTTCCATGGAACCCCCCTTTTTGAAAAAGCCTCTCTTACTCGAGATACTCTAATAGAGCAGTCACAGTATTCTTAAGAGGAGCAGTGTAGCAGGCTATGTGTGGAAATGTGTGGAGTTATAAATAAGGAAATATAGTTGGTGAGGGTATCTATGGTGAAAGGCAGCTATTGTCAGCAGATGACCTTTTATGTTAGTTTGTTTGGTCTTCAAACTATAGATAATATATTATCTATGTTCAAACTTACAGCCAGGTTGAAGTTGCAATTCCAGAGTGGAACCCCCTTTCAATAAGTCTGGATCCGCCCCTGAATAGGAAAAGGGTCCAAGAGATAGCATAAGAGAGATGTCAAACATGTCAGATATTAAAATAGATCACCCTATAGATGTTTTAATATAACATATCTTAATAGAGCAGCCATAAGGGCTCCATACATTTTTTATTTGTTCCTTGTTTTACTACAAAAATGGGATTTTCCCATTTATTTCCAGTAAAGATGACTTTCACATTAGACAGTGTGTCTAGCGTCGAAGGCAGAAGAGGTCTGTAATGAATTTCAACCTGTTAAAAGTATTTGCCACTTCATTTTATTGGTCATCGTGTTGTGTACTTGTACTTCACACAGTTTTAAGTGACTGTAGAAACTAGTCAGCCTTTGTATAGAGTAACAGTCTGGTCACACTAACATTCAAAATTTGTAGTATGTTACTGAAAACAGATAACACCAATCAGATTGCATTGCTGGTACAGTAATTACAAAGTATCTGTTATGTTTGTTTTGGAGTTACCACTTGATGCACAAAGAGTTTGTGTGAAAATGTGATATAACTGAAGCTGATTGCAGCTGTCAATAGGATGCTCTTTAAAAGAAAAGATGGAGGTAGTAAAACTGGTAATGGAAAGAAATCTTTGGTTATGTTAATCCATATGGAAAAATATCTTTGGTCGTTGATCTATTTCGAGGACTGCTCACTTTGTGTGGATGTTGGGTGTGCCATTCTTACTGATATTGTGACATCACTGTTTAATTACATTCCACTGTTGCAACTCTAGAGTGACCAAATTATTCCTCTCTACGTGAAGAGGCAGGCACTGCCAGACTAGATAGAAACACTATTAACATCTGTAACATTAACCACACTAAATTTCTAAGCCAAACTATTGGTGCTTCTTTCTCAGGTACTCACAAGTTAGACTGAATTAATGATTGTTCTATGGGAATTCAAAGAGTGAAATCTAAAGAATTTTTGACATCTGTTTTTCATTTTAACACTGCTGTGCAGGTCGTAGCCAGACTTTGCCATTGGGTGGGCAAGACATATTTAGTCATGCAACATGCTTACACATGCCAATCTTCATATCGACATCAATACAGCATTTCAAAAAATAATGTATGTGTTATGCATTATGTACAATACTTTTCCTACACTACCGCATGTAAGATGACTAATATCACCTTACAGCCCTAACTGGCTATTGGTCTGCTTAATTATAACCAATATATATGTCTGCATGCATGCGTCTTTATAGTTTATACCCAACTATAAGAAGAAACTTGAAAAGCACTAGATTTTTAAAATATTCTTTCACATGATAAATATGCCCTTCCACTAGAGTTGCTAGCCTAGAAATAAAGAACAACTGTTGATTGAAGAAGTATACCACACCATTTGAGCTATCACTAAGCAGTATCCACATTACTAGATGAGTGCTAATGTCTAAAATACCTTACTCTATTCTCTGTTCTAGGTTGTCACTGAGTTCCGAATACTACATAACTTAATCCAAATGTCCAAATGTAAACTGTCCAACCCACTACTACTGAAAGAGTTAATGCCAATCCTTTGTTCCACAATACTGAGTAGTTTTTGTATATAATCATGCACTGCATCATATGATCTTGCTTCTATTTATTGCCTCCTAACATTCATACACAGTCAAGTTATTCATAGAGAATAGCCCCACTTCTGTCCATTCAGTATATAGCTGAAAATGACATCAGTGAAATTGAATTAAGTTGTGCTACTTATTGTTGTATAATGATTAAGTACAGTAGACCCTCAGTTATCCAGCCCTCATTCATCCGTACCCTTGTTTGTCTGAAATTGGAAATGACTGCTTTAGTATATACATTAACAAATTTACTTGGTTATGTGTGACCCAATCCTAGTAATAATAATAATAAGGTGGCAGCCGTGAAATAGCTGCAATGGTTATTTTCGTCAACATCATTGCAGCCATTTCATGGTTGCCACCTTTGATTTCACAACTTCTTTCACCCAGGCTTTTTGAAACCTGCACACTTTTATGCAGTTTGGGGAGGTCATACTCTTTTTGTACAGTTTGGTTGTTTTTGCATGGATTTACTAGCTATAGTCCCGTCATACAGCAGGATGACAAACCTCTGAATAATGTGTGTACCATGTTTCATTGGATCATTTGATGTATGATACAATAGTAACAGTGCAGTTGTGAGCTCAGGCAGTGCATTTTCAGGTATTCCATGCTGACCACACCCAAAAACCTGGAATCAGTGTCACAACCTGAATTTGAACAGCTGGGCAAGGGAAAATGCTGCGGGGTTTGTGTCTTAATGTGAGTCTTTAAGATTGGGACCTTCAAGTATTATGCCTGAAACAAATTCTTTCTGACAACCCACTGGAAACTCCAGTCCCAAAAAAGATTTAGTTTTCCAAAATATATGATCAATTTTTGCTGCACACAGGGCCGCCCAGAGAAATTAAGGGGCCCAAGGCAAAGAGTTAAAGTGGGGCCCCAAGGGCAAAGAGGTTTCCATTCTGAATCCCAAGCTGTAAGTCAAAGACCAAAAAAAAGGTCATTACATGCTGACAATGACAATAGCTACCCCTCACTAACCATGTCTCTTATAAGCTTGCTACGCTGCTCCTCTGAAGAATACAGAGACTGCTCTATTAGAGTATCTAGATCTGACTACTCTATTAGAGTATATCGATCTGTTCAAGGGGCCCTTGGCCCCTTTCAGGCTGGGGCCCGGGGCAAAATGCCCCAGTTGCTCCCCCTGTGGGCGGCCCTGGCTGCGCATGCATGATGAATGACATTGTTTTGGCTGGTAACTAGCTACATTTGATGCAAAACAGGTATATCTGGCGAACATAATTTATGCAAGGATACAGTTCTGACCAGAGAGAGAAAACCATCAATTATGAAGTGATGAAAGTACATAAATTACAGAGAGTGTGATAGTCCTCGGTCACATGCGACCACGTGTATGGTCCTATGGAAGAACCTGCGTGGGCATGGCAAGGGTGTGAATATAAAAATAAAATAAAGTAACTAATACTAGTCACATCCAGCCACTCTTTATTATTCCTAGCCAAAATATCCTCTCAGAGGCTAGAATACCTTGGTAGGCAGAATCATGCATCTAAACATTTCCTTACAGTAGATTTGGGGATAGTTATGGTAGGGTTGGAAAATTTGATGAAGTTCAGGTAGTTTCCAATGGAGGCTGGTTAGTAATGGCCAAGTGCTGAAATTTCGATAGTTTCATAATAACTGGAGATACTTAATCTGTCAAATTCTGCCAATAATTGTAAATATTCAACTTTCGATTGCTTTCTATTCCGTGCTGATTCCAGATGATAGGCAGAGTCTAGTGGACAGATGCAGGTCAATTCCAAAGTAATATTTTGGTCCCTTACAGTATATAATGTAATTCACTACCACAGTAGCTATAGTGTCTTCAGATCCATGGCCATTTACTGATATAAGTGTTCAGAGAAATATTTTAATGGCATTTTAGGAAAATATCAGCCCTGGCAAAGGCCCACGCCAAAGCCTGTGAGTTGGATAGTGATAATGATACCATCAACCTTACACAAGTACTTCAAGATTGTCCGTAACAGGCCAAATGCTTGGGAAAGCTAAACCTTTTTCAGGGGTTTCCAGTGGGTTGATCTTACCCCTTACTGCTACAGATCAATACTTAGAGGGGATTTGGTGACCTCAGACTAACTGCTCTCTGTTAAAATTTACTAGTACATTACACTCAAGATCAAGGTACTATAACAGAGCAATCAAATATTCAATAAAACAGTCAGTTATTCTCAAAACTATTTAATTAAAAAATTCAACAAAAATGTTGAAATATCACCATATTAAAGTATTTAGCCATTCAAGTACACAAATTATTTTAGAGAGAATGTCCCTAGCTTTTGCATGCTTCCCATGTTTCAGAAACATACAGTAACACTATATATACACCAAACAGAAAAGGGTCCTGCTAAGAATCCTGGTTATGGCCAGCCCTGTGCTAACCTTAGTAAATTATACTTGAAGCTCCACTCTTCAAGACTAATGTGAAGACACAAACACTGTAGCATCATCCATTGCCAAGCTATACATATTAAAATTCAGGCTGTTATGTTTCCAGCTTTGTTGAACATAGTAAGAAGAAAGCATGGAATACCTGAAAATGCACTGCCAGAGCTCACAACTGCACTGTTACTTATTGTAGCATACACCCAATGGAACATGTATGGTACACACATCATTCTGAGATTTGTCATCCTGCTGTTTGACAGGACCAGTAAATGTGCAGACTACGGTTCATAATTATAGGTCTCTCCATATCCATGATTCTCAGTAGCAGTGAACTGCTCCCATACATGGCCTCCCTGACTCTCTCTGTTGTTCTAGAGGGTTCTTGATTGATGAGATATATATGCAGGTCACTTTGTGAAAAATTTCACCAGGTTTTGTCAATGTGGTCTACCCAAGTCTGCTGTGTACAAGAAGGATGCACTTGAATACACAACATTTTGTTTGATGAAAAACTTTGAAGTCTGAGGATAATGTAATAGCCAAGTGTGTACCTAGTTAAATTTTTGTAAACTGGCTACTGAGTGCATGTATTAACCACAAAGTCTATGTAGGTGATTACAAACTATAAAATAATTTGAATTCATATATAGTGAGTAACTAGACAAGGTTCATAATACTTATAACATTACTTAATGATTGCTTTTCATGGTATATCTAAAAGTGGGTGTGGCTCCTAATGGTCTTATAAACCAGATAGCTATATATGTTTCTCACTAAATGTTTATACATATGCATGCAATGTTTTCTTATAATCTAACCCACTACTGCAATGTTTACCTTGACCATGTCAGTACATGTAAATAATACAGGATGTTATATAGGAGATGGTTAAATAGATACGGGACTGGATTTACAAAATGGTACATTTTACATGCCAGCAAACAAAATGATGAAACACTTGACTACTTATACTGATTAACTTGCTCTTAGTTTCAAACTGCAGTCAGATACTTTAACTGCACTCATGGAAAATTTCAGGCAATTATATGCAATAATAAAAAAGTTAAGAAGCTTCAAAGTTCAAAAAATGGGTCAAATTTTGTGTGCTTTTTTGCAAATCTGTTCACATATTTCTTAGGATGTACTGTATGTGCTCTTACCTTTAACACTACTTAAGTATATGAAAGAATCTACATGATTGCATAAAACATCAGATAAGTTCACAAGTGATGATAGTCTAATAATGCAATTGCTCATAGTTATACTGTCACAACAGTGTTCTTGGTAGAAATACTACACACAGAATGTTCTTTGGCCATATCTGCTATGCCAACATAGGTAAATTAGTGTAATTCTATATCATATGGTAGAGAGTTCATTTTCAGTTTGTCATTTTCTTTGTTTATTGTGTAATTAAACATTAATATTTTGTTAGCGTGGTTGAGTGGACGGAACCTATCAAAGGGGGCATGGTATGCATTGGCCAGATTTTTTTGTAAGGTGATCTTCTACCTCTGTACCAAATTTGGTACTTTTATCACTAAATGCACAATTGTTAAGTATTTTTCACCTCACCATAAGGCAATACGTAAATGTTATAAAAATAATGTACAACACATATATGCATAATTTAAAATACACTTGGTTCATGTAGAACTTGAGGAGAATAGTTTGTTGACTGCTTTCTTCACATCTTTATATTGTAACACATAAAGTAAATTGATGATGTTTGCAAATGCAATGAATGATGTTGATATCACATCGAACACTATGGATGGGATCAGACTCCGGTGAAGTGTTTCTCTAAAATCATCACATTCTTCCCTGTTGCCACCAGCTGAACACAGAGTAAAGTTTATAAGATTTTCATTAGCAGGATCAATGCTGCGCAAATTGACCACCAGATGTATCAGCAATAAGATCACTGTGATGCAATAGTACGAGAACAAGATTATCAGTTTTGTCTCTGGAGTTGAGTAGTGAGTAAACACTATATCTCGCATTGATGGTCTCTGTCTCAATGCGACATTTTGCACAATTTTGTTCTGGTAAAGAAAATGCAAATGACACAAATGCACGCACATAAACATAACCAAACTTCATAAAAATAAATAATAATGAGTTGAATGTTCTATAAGAGTGTATATTAGAGTATAGTCTTGATATTGACACTCCTTCACCCAATGGTTTCAAACATAGTGTGCAGTTTCTATTTGATAAAGTAAAACTATGAAGCTTAGGTTCATCCTTAAAATCCAAGAGAAAGAGACAAAAGTTTTAGGGGGCAAAGTTTCCTCCTTCAGCTCTGCCTATGGCATGTAAGTGGAATGAACAGAAATGTGAACAACTTGTACAAAAAAGTAGTGGTGGGGGGGCTACTCCTCTGGATTTCTAGATGCAAAAACTGTAGTACCACCATAAAAGTAATTGGGCAAAGGGGTTTGAAATTTCTTTTGGTTACTGGGATCAAGTCACTGGGATCTTTTATCTGATTAGTATTTTTTTTCTGATTAGTATCGTGTTTCTGGCTCCTTGTATTAATAGGCTTTATAACCATTTACCTGTTACTTTAAATATCACACACTTGCTACATCACAGTAAAAAATTAACGTAGACACCCTCTTCTTACCATACGTAAAGTCCACAGAGAAAAGAGTAATACACATAGTCCAACAGTTGATCCAAGAGCTATTGGTAATATCAGTGTATAAAATAGTACTGCAGGATTCTCACTGTTGCAAGATGGCGGAAATCCTGAGTATCCATACCCCGAAGTGCTGACTATCACTATACTAGGTATAAACCCACATCCTAGCACTATCACTATTTCAATCATGTGAGCATATCTCTTGAAATGTACAGATTTCATCAACAGTTGTGCTCTGAATGGGTATAGTAAACTATGAAACAAGTGACAAAGGTGAAATAACCAAAATCCAAAAAATATCAGAGCTCCAGTCTGCACTACAAGTCCTACAGGAAAATCTTAAATTTTACAATAAATACAATGGTTACATACCTTGGAGTTGACAAAATTCGGTTGGTCTAGAATTGGCCACAATCAGATTAGGATGAGAACACAATAAATCATTTACTCCAAATATGTACGGTAACAAAAGAAACAGTGCTACAAAATTTGTGAAACAGTAAACCTTGTCGTAACCAAAGCAAACAAAACTTACAAATAATCTGAAAAGTGACTGTGTTGTATACCACATATATTAATGGATAAGTAAACCTACATGAAGAAGAAACACTGATGTATGCCATGCTTATTATAATGTTACATGTATAGCACAAACTAAAGTATCGTTGGTACATCAATGCATTGATTAAAATATTTACTAAGTGCTAGACAGATAAATAACAGACAGACAAATGAATGGATGGGCAGAGTGACAGATACAGACCAATAGTTTTGTATTTGTATTAATTGATGGGAGAACTTTCAATATGCAGCCTGTACTAAATCATGTTCCACTTTAATACCTTTATTCATTGGTAGAGAAGTCGAGCCTTCACTTCTTGAACACACTAAAGTAATATTTATAATTTTGAATGTAGTCCAGATAGACACTCCCTCACTTCTTAATAATAAAGTCTTGATAGACATAATATAAGGTTTGAATGTTTGACTGACAGACAGACAGACAGACAGACACACACACACAAGTAGACGTCGAAGGGATATCTGATATCACTACCTCCAAGGAATTTGACCAGGCAATAGTTAGCAATACGCTGATTATGAGATATAATAGGGGTCTGAAGCATAACATAATAGGCAGAATAATTGTACCATACTACTAATTGTAGCTAGAATGCCACAGAAAAAGATCAACATACTCTAACAGAACAGTCCACAGTTTCAGTAGAGCAGTCAGTCATTTTTGACAAGACTGTTTATACAGTATATCAATAATATGGTTCACAAAACTAACAGATTGATAAATTTTCACAAGACAACAAACAATGCTTCCACTGTTAAACAGCTGTCCGCAAGTAAAAATGTTATTCTTTTGGAAACTGAAAATTTATTAGCAAACTGAGGCATAACATAACTATGAGCATAATAGGTTGGGTATTTGAATACTATAACACAGCATAATAGGTGAAATTAAAAGCATATTAGTTAACAATAGTCACACAGCGTTTACCCAATGCTTGCACACATACAAATTACATAGTATTATATAGCTATGTCCAGTACATAAGCATTGTGCCTAATCACTAAATCACAAGCAAACACCAGTAATCGATTCCCCTCACATTTTCTTCCTATCATAAATGCAAGCAACTAAGGTACCAAATCCACTAACAACAGACATGCTATGAAATATGATGTTCAATACTTCATAAGCAGTGGTAGCAGCATCATTGAATAAAGAGATCTCAGCACATAATGGTTGACAAACAGAACCACACAGCACTCCAAAGTCATCAGGACAATTCTGTGCTGGAGCTTTTGACAATAAAATATGGCCAGAGTCATTTAAACTGTTACAGTCCAGAAGTGTGACATTGAAAAATGTTTCCATAAGTCTCCACTCAGCTGCACATTCATTGTCTCTAACTTTCACACACTCTTCATCCAGAGGAGTTGTTATGTCATCATCATCATATGATGTGACAGCATTGCAAAACAAGGAACGGATAGCTTTACTACACTGACTGTTCCTGGTGACAACACTGAAGTCATACACTAGTTGTAACAAATAAAATTCTTCTGCTATGTCGTCAGTGCAATTATAACACAGTTCACTTTCTTTACACAGATTACACTTGTCAAGTAAAGACACATTTGAAGGTTGAAACATCTCTACATTAGTTACCTGAAATGACCATGATGCAAAATAGTTATCTACAGATAAACCACTATAGTTACAAATGGTATGTAGTAAAGGGAGGCTGTATTCCGTGGAATACGGAATAGCAGAATAACAAAAAATCACGTTATAAATATTTTGTTATTGTTTATAGCCTCTATAACGTTTTAATATACATTCCTCACCTCGTAGAGAACACAATCACGATGGCACCGATCCTCAGCGCGATCTTTAAATAGGATATGTACAAAGATAGGATAGCTACCTAGTGTAGCTACCTAGGGGATGAATTGTTTTGTCCTAAACTATTCGGCCAGTTAGCTAGCTAGCTAGCTGCTCGTGCGTGACAGCTGGTATGAGCAAGTATCGAGGGGTCACCAACTGATTCGAAATCTCGTACACATTCAATGAAATCCTGCCTGAAATATGAAATCTTATGCTCTTATCATGATTCTGATTATCATGATACTCGTTCTGGTACCATAGCTTACACTCAACTGCTCCTGCACAAAAATAAGAATAAAATCCAATGTTCCGCTCCGCTTCGGATTTGTGTTAAGCGAGTTGTGGAAGCCACACAAAACCAGGAGTTGTGGGTAAGAAGCCATACAAAACCAGGAGACAATCCATGCTAACTGCTCAAAAGTAAGAATGGAATCCGATGTTCCATTCCGCTTCAGATTTGTATTAAGCGAGTTGCGGAAGCCACACAAAACCAGGCGCTGCGTGAAAGAAGCCATACAAAACAAAAACAGGAGATAATCCATGCAAACTGCTGGAAAGTAAGAATGGAATCCGATGTTCCGCTCCGCTTTGGATTTGTATTAAGCGAGTTGTGGAAGCCAAACAAAACCAGGAGCTGTGGGAGAGAAGCCATACAAAACCAGGAGATAATCCATGCGAACTGCTGAAAAGTAAGAATGGAATCCGATGTTCCGCTCCACTTCGGATTTGTATTAAGCGAATTGTGGAAGCCTAACAAAACCAGGAGCTGTGGGAAAGAAGCCATACAAAACCATAGTCTGGCGGCGCCTGCCCCTTCGCATAAAGTAAGGGTCTGGTACACTTAGTATCACCGAGTTGTTCTGGAGGAATTTAATTTGAATGTAATGACATAACGAAAATGGTCATAACGGAAGTGCCTCACCCAAAACTGTGGCAGTGATATTGAACTTTCTTTGCCTTTACACAGGCGAAAGTGGATTGGTCTACTTTTATAGAATACACATGTCTCCCTACCTAGGAAATCAGAGCGTAACCCGGGTTTTTCGCGTATCAAACAAGGCGAAAAGCCCTTCCCGAAATAACACTTTCTTCTCGTTGTTCTTTATTAGCTAACTCCTTCTGTTTCTTTCAGTACTGTTAGGGCATTTGATTCATTCTTTTGATGTAACATAAACAAAAATGCGCTGATTAAACGTGGAGCGTTCTGATTGGTTGCACCACTTTTTGGTAATCCAGTACAACTCCACTATACTAAGCATACCAGACCCTTACTCTATGCGAAGGGGCGGGCGCCGCCAGACTAACAAAACCAGGAGATAATCCATGCTAACTGCTCAAAAGTAAGAATGAAATCCGATGTTCCGTTCCGCTTCAGATTTGTATATATTAAGCGAGTTGTGGAAGCCAAACAAAACCAGGAGCTGTAGAAAAGAAGCAGCACAAAACCAGGAGAGAATCCATGCAAACTGTAAGAATGAAATTCGATGTTCCTCTCCGCTTCGAATTTACTTAGCAAACTACAAAAACTTAGCCACACAAACTTAGCAAAACTTCATATTCATAAACTTATGCACTTGTCAATTTCATGCCCCACCCCCGGGCGTCCCCACACCCCAGGTGGGGATTTGACATTGCTTCTTGTCCCCACCCCTGGGGCAATTGACAGTTGTCCAATTCACTGACCGATTTTCGGTAGTTGCATTTCTAAACAATAAAATCGCACTTGTTATAATTTTACTAGCTACAGGGCAGATTTATTACTAGTCGCATGCATGCAATATGCGCTTAGTCATCGCTGTCAAATCCCCTACTATGGGGGTTGGGATTTGACAGCCGATTTTGCCCCAGTAGTGGGGAATTTGACACCACGATTTGTCAAATCCCCTGTAGGGGGGAGTGGGGGGTGGGGCATGAAATTGACAAGTGCATTATAGCAACACACAAACTACAAATAAATTAAGCATACAGATGCATGCTCCTGCAGGGTTTTGTGGGGTTTCACACCAGATAGGGCTTCCACAGTTTGCTCCTGGTTTTGAGGGATTTCTCACGGAATTTCCCCTGAATGATTGGCCTTGTTTCCCGGTTTTATAGGGCTTCAGCTGCAAGTCAATCCTGGTTTTGTATGGTTTCTTTTAATAGTTATCTTTGCTTTGCTCCTGGTTTTATATGGCTTCGCAATTCTTATCAATTTCGTGAGGCTTTGCTCCTGCATGAACTTTTATTTCTTTCTCCCACTATTTTTTGGTGTTTCAGAACTTGTCACTCTACACCAACCTGTAATTTAGAATCAGATTTTGCAGCTCTCGTTCGATTTTTTGAAATCCGTGAAATCTTGAGAAATTTGTTCAAGATTTTGACATCCGTACTCCTTTTTCGTGAGTTAGTGACCCCTCAGTAAGTATAACACAAAGAACTTCTAGTTTTCTAGCGATTATGCAGTGAAGTGTATTTAACAGTAGTTTAGCTTAGTTAGATTGTTCTAGAGTGAATATCTTTGTATACATCCTATTTAAAGATCGCCCCGAGGATCGGTGCCATCGTGATTGTGTTCTCTATGAGGTGAGGTATATATATTAAAACGTTATAGAGGCTATAAACAATAACGAAATATGTGACTGGGCCTGTGAAAATAGGGCATGTGGGCACATGATTTTTGCCTACTTTTTCTACCTTTCATTAGACTAGCAATGCAATTTTAAGCCCTTAGTGAGAATTTAATTGGCTTTATTACACAAGTTACAAAATGCAAGTATTCTGTTCAAGTACTGAGATATAACTTGTAGAGTGACGAGGTGTAGTTTATGCCTACATGCCCTGTTTTTGCTGGCCCAGTCACATATTTAGAATGTGATATTCGCTTATTCCGTAATTCTGCTATTCCGCTATTCCACGGAATACAGGCTCCCTGTAGTAAATATTCCAAACAATATACATTTGTTAACAAGCCATATATGAACACAAATTGTGAGTAATCTGTGAAGCCATGGAAATAAATTAGATTACATCACTTCATTGACTGTGTGCATTTTATTGTAACAGCACAAAATGCTGCTATAACAACTATTACATCATATCATTGTCTGAAAGAGACAACCATATAAGGATAGTGGCTATATATTAAATTTAGTAAGGCTTCAATTAGAAAATACCTTAGCTCATTTAACAGCTGGGAGGAAAATATTTTTCAAAGTAATAAACACTGACATGTACACTTGCAGTACTTAGTTAACCACACTGTATGTGAACATACCGTCAGTAGAATGGTCATTATCTTTATATACATGGTTAGTGAATCACCAGAACAATACATAGGTATACCATATTATTGTAGCCAGAACTATATTGTTTTTAAAATCTTACTTCAGTTGTTGCAGCTGCAGCATTCAACATAGTAACAATGTATAACACAGCAATGTATAATACAGCAATGAATGCACCATGCACTGTACATGTACTAAATCAACAACAACATGATCCAAGGTCACGCTGCTGCAACCACAGCCAAAATATCTTTCTACCAACGACATGTGTGAAGCAACAACAGCCTGGGCACACAAGGCAACAGTAAGAAAGTATCAATTAAATGGGTCATAGCAAATGTCAGTGGAATAATAGTAGCCATTAATGCTGGACAATGGTGAAGCAATAGACTAATAGTCATGTGAAAGAAACGTGACAGCTTTGTATACACATTTGGGGAAGCACAGAGGCAAAGGCCACCAATTGTAGATTCCTTGTTTCCTATCATCCACCCGCATGATAATTTTAAAGCCGCATGCAAATTTATTATTGCATTTGATAGTCACATGACCTAAATATTACTACTGGCAGGGAGTTGTGTGGTCATGTAATTGGGATGAAGACTAGTGTCATGGAGTATTATTGGATAGGTGGACTCTGATGTGAGCTTCAGATGTTCTGTTATTTATTACATGGCTCCAAATAGCTACTAGCAGTGGATCTCTTCAAGTAGCCTTGGTGAAACTTGAAATACATTCATGAACACAAGTCTATTAATGTGTGTGAAACATTCAGAAAATTCGAGTTGATGGTACAGAGTCAGGCTAGTTAGGAGTTAATAGGCTCCCTTTAATATTCTTGATATTAAATAACAGATATGTGACCGGATTTGCGAAAAGGGGTCTTCCACACACATCCAATTCTATAAACGTGGAATACAATAACTTAGCAAGCAAGAAACACATTAACCTGAACTTTTCTCTATCCACTAAGCTATGTTGGTGCTCACTACTGACTGAATTTTAAGTCAAAAGCCTTTTCCAATCTGAAGTTATAAGTGGTTAAAGTTGGTAAAGTGGATGTGTGTGGAAGACCCCTTTTTGTAATTCCGGTCACATATTAACAATATAATAGAGCCACCCACCCGCAATTTACAATTGTTGGCCAAACAGCAAAGTGATGCAGGTATCAAACAAATTGTAAGCAATGTAGTTAATCATCAGTAGCCCAAAACATAATTCCCACAACCCATAAACAATTCTTAAAAGCCATGTACTAACATGAGACAGCAGCTATCACAATACAATCATATAGGTAAATAATGCATTCTCTATTCCAGTAAAAACATGGCAGTTAAACCCCAGGAATGGAATTTAGACCCCAGTAGAAAATATTTAAATATGAAAGACAACATGATCAAGGCAACATGAAACAATATTATACTAAACTACAAACACATATTGAAACTATATACAACCTACAGTTTATCTATAGTCTCAATGCACATGGGATAGAAGGTGTGTCATGATACGCTGTTATCAACAACTCAATTTCAGTAGTTGTCACATCTTTTGTCAAGTGCTTCAAAGTGTGGGATAGAAGCTACACCCGCATTTGTAGGATATGTTTGTTATCAACACCTTGGCCTCCTGCTTTTCCTCAGTGGTCCTTGGGTTTATAACAACGATATTCTACTCATGGTGGGGTTTCACTATAACTAAATTGTAGAGACTAGCTAAAGCAAGCAAGCAAGCAAAGAATAGCTTTTAAATCAATAAATCAAATCAATATGTCACATAAGAGTATAATCATATTAAGTCAATATGTATTTCACATACATATATATGTATAATTCCAACTGAGATTCCTTACTCATATAATTATTATAATTTACATGCACACATTTGTGTAGCTACACCACACACATAGCCTGTACTCTACTGAGAAACTTACAGTGCAGCTTTCCAAGTTAACACCATCTAGTTGAAAATCATTAGTTGATGGTGGATCAGTATAATAAAGTACAGTTGGAATCTGAAACACTGCAACCACCAGAATCAACAATATAACAAGTAGTATACGCAAGTATATCTTCTCAATGACAATGGCTTTCTCTTTTGACACAACCCGTCTCAAAACTTTGGGTGCTTTCTGTTGAACAGCAACACTAGTACTGTTTTTATGAATCACAGATTCAGATATCGAAACTGAATTAGATGGAGTATGTTTATTGTACTCAGTGTGTGTCTCTTCGTCCGTCATGGCAGAATCTTTGTGGTGAACTTCACAATGGTGATTACCATTACAATTCAGTTCTGACATCTCCATTTTAGCGGCCAATGTTTATAAATTTTTGCAACTATCATAATTAAATTACATACATATCAATTCCAGCTACATACTAGACAAAAAAATATTATGCAATGACAATGATATTATCCGGGACAAAGTGTAAAGGCTGAAATATTATACAACCTATATTGCTAATCTAATCAACATAAACATTATTGTATACAGCTCCCATGCATCTATAGACTAGCAAGTGTTATGCAGTATCTTCGCTGTGTGGGAAAGAATTTAAGTTAAACGCTATCAGGATAATATAATTATAGCATTTCAGCCCAGCAATTTATTTTTTAAAATACCAGCAATCATACAGCTACTGTAGCTATAGTAGGTATTGAATTGTGATTGTTATCTAATTGCACTTTGTCTATAGTACTTATGCTTTCACACTTATACCTACAAACATGCACTGTCTGGTATTTCATGGTAACCCTTCCAATGTGATATCATTCATTTCCAAACGAGCCATGAACAAGATCCAGTGATGATGACAAGACTTATAGCCATGTACCACATTTTTGGACAGTACTAGTACATTGTGCAATTTAACTCCATAATTATAGCTATATCACATCATTTCTCAATATAGCTATCATATCACATCATGCACAGACACTGCATGTACTATTAAAACTTGACCTATACATAGGCATAGCTAAATGCTGCACTCAAATTCATTCACATCATCACACTGACTTGTTTTTTCATTTAACTCATGACATTCGGCATAGCCGTTCTTCCATGCCAGAGTACATAAAGCATATAAAACAAATAAATAACAAATACAAAACAACAGTTAGACAATTAAATATATACACATGCACATTGACTATTAATGGTCAGATAGTAAGACTTGATTAATGAGACAAACTCTCCATGCTTGCAGGGCACTTCAAATGGCAATTTATTCCACCAGAGAGTGGCACTGTGCCGGAAATATTACTGTGTTCTAACCATTAGCAGCCGGAATTATACAGAGTATAATACTCATAAGAGCAATTCACATGTACAGTAGCCATTTTAGGTTGACAGAAACCTACCTAGTTCCTTTCTCTCAAAAGCCCTTTAACAGAATTCATTCCACAGAAACCCTTCGACTTCTTCACTTTTAACTATGAATGCAATTACACCGGCTCTGCGCGCTCATTTTGCACAGACCGGGCCATGTATACAAGGTTGGATGGATACTCTCCCTGAAGCTAGTATGTTATAGAGCTTTATAGAAAAAAATTTTTGGTATCATAGTATAAATAGGGAGACTAGCTACCCATGATTTTATAAGTAGGGGGGCTAATCCATAGACTGGCCTATGCAGTATAGTACGCGAAGTTAATAGTGTCGATTGCGTTCAAATTTTCCTAACCTTGGATACTAGACTATGGCCGGATAGTCACACATCCACTTGAAACTGCAAAGCGATACCAAATGGGTTCAAAGAGGTAACTATAGCTGAAAATTCAGTCGAACGCAACTTTTGTTAATAGCGAGCGTCATGCTGGGCCGATGTTAGCTACCATGGTTATGACGCACGACAGTTAGTACAAGCACTGACACGCGCGCTTACCTGCTAAAACAGCCTTCACTGACTTCTCGTATCTATATCTATCGTAGGTTGAAACCACAACTGCACAAGACTGATTGAGTAAATTTGTAGATTTTGTGTCTATTGTTGTGACTGCTATTATACCCACATGATGAGGTAATAAATTTCGTCATTATGAGGTCACATAAAGAATCCATACAAATCCACTAGTGTAATTAAAGTTTTGTGAATTTGTGGAGATGATCTAACCTTGTTGCATCTAACCTTATAGTTCACTGATTGACATTGCTGCCAAGTGGTGAACTATAGACTATGTATATGGCTTCCATGAATAAAAATACACTATGAACTATGCAACCTGTACACATGCCCAGTTGAAACATTAACTTATATGGTCTTGTAATCTGATATCCAAGATATAATTTGGACATGAAGTGATAAATATTTGAAGGGACAAGATTTCCTAACATTTATCTCCAGGCTTCTAATATGCTTTTCTGGTGCTATATAGACTGTAATAGAAGAGTTGATTTTAGCATAACAAAAATGACAAGTGTTTAGCAATAATCTTAATTTAGAGATTTTTCACACTCAATTAAGTTGCAAATAGCTGTGACTTAGAACAAAATTTGCAGTGTGAATTTTTCCTGTTTAATTTCTTGCCTACAACAATGACAGTTCAATGCATTGTGTCACAGGTTTAATACTTAGTATATGTGTGGGCTATAGTGACTGTGTGTGTCAGTGTATCATATCTTAGAGCATTAGAGATAATCATGTGTGCGTGTAGTATATGCATCAATGATGAGCTCTCCCAAAAGGCCTGTGGCTTAGCCCGGCAATTTAGCATTGGTTACCAAATAATATTGTAATCATATACTGTACATAATTATGTAATGTACACATTAGGACTTCAACAAACTTTAAGATCCAAATATAGTTATGTGTATAGCAGTGCACAAATAAAATGTATAAGTTAGTACTTCACTTGTAGCAATTAAACACTTCATACACTATACTATAATGATGCACCTTATATAGTTATTGCTCTGTTTACATGTCAGCCAATTTAATTTTTTTGTAAGTCAATCCAATAGATACATTTTCACACAATATCTCTGCAAAAACAGTCTAGTAGTCCAAGAAGAACTTTTCTTCTCATGATCAGATGCATGAAGGTACATACATAAAATGTACGCTACATATTATGTCTCTATCTTGTTTGCTACAGAATCATAATTCAGGTATTGCTTTCCCACTATCAATAAAGCTGTTGATTTGCCTTGCTACAGTAATCAATTGAACCATTTATGTTTGTATTGTCCACTTAATAGCATTTTGTGTTAAATTATTTAGATGCCAATGTACTTTGCCCCACCAAGATTTAAAATTTTAAACTTCTTGAATCATGGAGACTGGAATCCCTACATGCATAGCTTAATATGCTAGAAAATATGTTGACAGCTGCATGTTTTAAATCTCCCAAAATAACTGACTAACTAATCATCATGATCTATGTGGATGGCATGTTTACACTATAATGATTACAACGTTACTATCACCATAATGAATACATCATTGGCTCTTTAAGGAAACCTTTTCCCTTGAAATCGCTAAACATGCTCTTTTAAACACACACACACACACACACACACACACACACACACACACACACACAGATAGAGATTAAGTCATGCTTCTGTAATGATCATATATGTGCATGATTTAATCATGTTTATTATTTTATTTATTTATGTTAGCTGAATGTATATTAGCTTGCATGGGTACTTATTCACCTTATAGTTACAAATGCTGTGTAAAATAATGTGCTGGAATTGTATAGAGGTGAAGACATCAATCAGCAGAACTTAAAAGCTCTAGAGGCTCTCGCAAGTGATTGTAACTGGAATTGACAAGTCCAGTATGACCAGGTATTTTCTGTCTCCTGCAGAAAAAATGGCATAGTTATAATAATGAGTAATTATTAAATCAGAAAATCTTATTTAACTTTTTGAAGTATAAGTCAAAATGCCATGCAGTGCCTTTAAATATTCAAGGCTTCCTTATCCATAAACCCATTGCTACAAAAAAGCAATATAGCTAGTTTTAAAAATGTAAATTAATAACTTATATAATTATTATTTAGATAGAGATAATTAATGTACCTTGCGTGAAGTAGTGGGCGGTTTTCTGGAACTTGAAATGTTGTAGCTAAATCCTCATGTCTGGGTAATGGTAAAAATTTGCCAACCTGCAACATGCTGCATACATATAGAACAGCATGTTGTATTGCTCGCCTCTTTAGAAACAGCAGTGAAGAAAAATAAACCAAAATTGGGGAAAATATCAGTCCATATGTTATCCCAATAATTACATTATTAGTAAAAGCAGTTGATTCAGATAACACGACCATCTGCAGTGCTACAAGAAGTACTAACAACTGAAGAATAAATCCATCAAACCTATTAAGCAAATCACTCTTGTAAGGCTGCAACAGGTAGTGAAATAAAGCAACAATCAAGCAAGCCACCAATAGCAAGCACAATGGAATAAAGGGATCTGAATAATCGATGACCATGATGACAAGAATTGCTTGTCGACAGAGCAGGTAAATACTAGCAAACCAACGATACTTGTCTTTGTAAAATCCCTGTAACTGATCCAATAAAGGCTTAATCTTTGTAAAGTTAATCCTGTTGTTTATAAACGGCTCTATCAGCAAAAGCAAAGGCAATCCGGCTACTATCACTAATTCATACAATACAGCTATGATGGAATATGCTATATGACGACCAGTAAAATATTCAATGTGCGGAGACAGGTAGCAGTAGACATCATCAATGCCAGTAAACTTTATCTGTCTAAGCAACTGTAGAGAAGTTTCAGCTATTGCAGTGTAAGTTAATGTCAGAATTAAACAGATGACATGAATAATTCCTCGACTAAGAAAGGCTGCAAACCTCCGAGACTTTCTTGCAATGAAGGCAAGTAATAACAGAATCAGTAAAACTGCAGTTGGGTGTATATAAAATAATACATACTGATCTATTCCACTCATTCCCTCAACAAAGCACAAATTCCCAAGAAATCCTGGATTCAGTCTAATAAAACTTGACAAAACCTTGTTAATGATATCTAGTTCATCAGAATAGTTCCATATTTGTCCCAGCAACACAGCAATCATACTGTAATAATATATTATTCCATACAAGTAACCCACATTGATTTGGAAGTACATCAGCCCCAAAGCAAGTGCTATCACAGCAATCCAGAAAAGCAGGGAACATACAATAACAAGTACTGTCATCCCATATGTACAATCATCAGTGCTAATGCAGTCATCAAACTCAAAGGATAGAGTGTAATCTTTTATGCACTTACTACAAGCTGGTCCTGTCCTGTGTTTGCTGCATTGGTCATTGCGAAATGGAGTAAGTAGAAATTTACCATGGCTTACATCTATTCGAGAAAAGTTGCAAAAGCCGTTAGGACAACGCGAGACTGTAGTTTGTCCAACTACTGTACCAAACCAATAAGTTTTCTTGATCGTAGTTTTATTGGCAGAACATGATATTACATTGTCAACATCATAGCACTGGCATGTTTTGGTAAATTTATTATAGGCATACCCCATGTGACAAGGTACTACATGTACAATTAAAGTAACATTGATTTGTCCACTGTACAACCTCAACGATACCGAATTATTTTGTATTACTTCATTTCCAGAAATACTAATTCCACTGAATTTATCGTTGACCAAAACAAACGAATCACCCATGAGAGTAAAGTCCACACAATTTTGAATGCACTTAACAAAAAATCTGGTTGTTTCAGCTGACTTGTTGTTATATCCTACAATACAAGCTGGAATTTTTATTTCTTGACCTAAAGTAACTCCAATAACATTACAAAATGTGTCATCATCATTGCAATTAGCTGGATTAGACAACCTCAATTTCTGTGGCTGAGTAGATAAAACTAATGGCACTGTAGCATTAGGTACAAGTGTAAAGTTATCTGGAATGTAAAAGATTGACATAGGATCTGAAACATTACTAGATCTACTCATCATTTGAAAGTTGTAAGCATCACTGTAGAATATTGCACTTCCAGATGACAAGGCAGTGTTATTAATCATATAAACACTTGAAATGGAGAGTTCTTTCTGAGCAATCACTTTACAAAACAGAGAAGTATCAATGAAAGTGCTGCAATTGTTTGTTCTATGAGTAAAGTTGCTACAGAATGTGTTGTGAGAATAAAACAGCCAATGACACTGACTATGGTCAGTATTTGAAAGAGCAAAGTCAACATAAAGTGCTCCACCGTGAAGGTTCGCAAAATTGTCCATAAAATCAAAATGAAATGAGGTATAGTTTAGTAATATGTATGAGTCACTCAAATGCATCCCTGCAGCAGTATCAGCCTGATTTTTTAGAAAAGTAGTAGCTCCATTTCCAGCGACCATGACATTGGAAGTCTCCAAAGGAGTGCCAATATTACCATAGAATGTTGCACTCAACACTAAAAATGCTGGTATAACAAAGTTCCCCATTGACACATACATAATGCTCTTTCCATGATTCTTCCTAAAAATGCAATTGTCTATGACTATCATGTAAGCCTTTTCAATATCACATGTCAAGGAACTGTGCAAAACCGTGCCAGAGCCATATCCAAAATTTCCTGTAAATAGTGAATCCTTAATGAAAGCTTTGAAACTTGATTGGTAGGTGCCGAATATGTATACACCACCGCCATTACTGAAATAACGATTTGATAAAAAGCTCAAATTTGCTATGGTTAGGGAACAATTATCTTCAGATGCATCAATAAAAATCAGCCCTCCCTTTTTAGAGTTTGCATAACCAGAATTATTTATCATTTGTAAGTTATACAATATAGCTGTTATATTGCTGAAATGGATGTGTAAATAAACCAGAGTACTTCTACCATTGTTTGAAAAGTGTGAGTCAGAAATATTGACCAAAGCCTGAGAATTGATGTTAATTTCCAACAGTGCAAAGCCATGCTTTGAATTATTAATAAAAGTACAATTCTTTATTGCCACATAAGACGATATTCCTGCTACAAAATAACTGATCATATTTCGCGATCGCCCATGGCAATTATCTTGAAATGTACACGAAGACATTTGTAGCAGTGGCAGATTAACATTTGATGAATTTACATTGAAATACAGCATAAGTGCAGACGCAGTAACAAACCATCTCACAACACTGTTGTTATGGAACACCAGCCTGTTCAACTTAACAACTGGAGAACTGTGAGTTATGATGCGAACTGCACCACCATTGTTGCCTCGATTAGATGAAAATCTACTATCACTAATAGAAATGTTTACAGAGACATTACGATTGTTTGTCATAAGTAAGAGAGCAGCCCCATTGGCTATTTCACGTGCATCACTTGGTAATTCTACATATTTTGTATCATTGACTGGCCCAAAGTATCCATTACTTTCAAATAAGCAATTAGAGATGTCTATTTCAGTTGCATTAATAGATTCATTAATAACAATGCCACCAGTTACAGCAAATGTGGATGTAGTACAAGGCTTAGCTTGAGCAGGATTACAATAAATCATTTCATAGTTTGCATTAAACATGATGCGAGTATTCGCAATCTTAACAATACCTGATACTTTACGCAGAGATAATGCACGAACTTTAGAGAATTGTAGAATGCAGTTGTTCACCGACAAATTTTCTATTCCATTGAAATCAATCCCTCCAGATATGAGTTTTTCCCCAGGATCACCACACCCATCCCACGTGATCTCTTCAATAACAACATTACTACAGTTATTACAGGATACTCCACCAGTATTGTTACACATTACAATGGTGTTACCCTGTCCTCTTATTGTAATAGCGTTAAGGTTGTGTAACTCTACTATTGTAGTTAATGGGACTGAGTTGGATGTTATGTTGACACAATCATTACTCTGTAAATGGTTCAGTACATAACCAAGTGAAGAACAAGGATAATCTCCTTCCAAACAATCCTCAGTATCATTTCCATAAGTGTTAACAGTAATTGTTGTTATGCACTCCAAGTTTCCATGAACCAGTTTAATTACAAGTAATAATGACAAAGTGAAGATCACCTGTAAGGATGAAAATACTATACATATACATACATACATACAGACATACATACATACTTACATACATACATACATACATACATACATACAGAGCCCGAAATTACAATTTAAAACTGTTCTGACAACATGTCTGAACATATGCCAAAGTGTTCAGACATCTCAACTTTTGGTCTGACATAGCCAAGTTCAATGTACAGAGTAAGTATTACTATAAATTGACAGACAAATTACAAAAATTAAAAAAAAACACAAAACCAATAAAATGCAAAACGAAATCCTCCCAGTCATCTAGTATAAATATTTAAACTCCTTATCCTCCTTGTCAATATCTTCATCACCAGCCTTTTCAGCACTATCAAGCACTATGCATATCACTGATGATCACATTCCGACGTACTTGTTTGCTAACTTCTCTTGGACAGTCGTGTAGCCAGCTAGTCTTGCTCTCTAAGCAAGCCAGCCTTAGCCACACACCCGTATTATGAACGTACAAAGGTAGAATTAATATTAACTTACCGATTTTCCCAGTTTTCAACAAATAACGCAAGGCTTTCCTTGTAGTACCGTTTAGAGTAAGTCGTTTTGGCAATGGATAAATAGCATTTTTAATGGCTCGGACACTTGTCCGCACAAAGTCATACTTGGTCAGACATTTGCTAATAATGGTCAGAAATTGTTTGATGTCCGACCGTAATTTCAGGCTTTGTACACACACACGCACGCACGCGCGCGCACACACACACACACACGATACATATAACACATCCAACACAAGTATCATCATGACACATGATAGTGTAATGTGCGACCAAGTACAGCTAGTACTGACATGTGACAGACAAGTGTGTATTTTACAGGAACCAAAAAATTGCCATTTTCATGCATCTGTAGCTCGATAGTATCTGAATGGATATGAACTAGTTTTGCTGTGGAAACTCCTCAGGCACTTAGCCATCGCTGAGATATGCATCTCATTGTTCATCTCAATTTTGTCTTCTTAATCTTTTTACGACTACACTTTTAATTCTTTCCGCACATGTTAGAAATTGCGACACTTGCATGTGCTTTAGTTGATTGACTTCATATTTGGAAGATAGTAAGTGTACAATGCAGCAAATTTACGATCCAATTAATTAACTTAAAAACAAGGAGTTACGCGTGATTTTGAAAATTGTAAAAGCAATTTGTTGTCATACCTACAGGAAGGGCTGGGCGGTATTGAAATTTTACTATCACGATATATCATGGGAAAAGTATCACGATATTAATAATTATCACGATATTTCTTTCATATTTTGGCAGGTGCTCTATACTATCAAACTACACCTGCCTACACAAGTGACATAATACAGCAGCATGGATGTTCAAAATACATGGCATGTACCATTTATTGAATTATGCATTGAGATATAGACATAAGGAAGACTTCAATTTTGCTACAATTAAGTGTAGTGAGGATGTGTCTTGTATACCCAGTGCATAACATAAATTCAGGAGTTCTATAGATTCTCATGTATGACTTAAAACTGCTGACGGTAGCAATAGAAGCTCATACTCAGTTTTGCATCACCACATTTTATATAATGCTACAGTGTGTATCACAATAACACAATCTGTTACTAACTACTTTTATATTCGCATGAATGCTACTATTATAGTGTACTGTACTTGATTGCTCTATTAGGCAAGTCACTAGGTCAAGTCATCAGGTTTAAGTCCTTGAAATTAGGTTAGGTAATCCTAAGGCTGCAGCACATGTTGCTGTCAGACCTTCAGTGCTGGTCACTGTAAAGTGCTAATAATAAATACATTAGGTTTAAGGAAGAAAATCCATCCCTCCTGGAGGAAGACTGAGTGTGGCCCCGACTAGACATTGGGTGACCTGCAGTTGGAGGGATTTTTTTCCTTACTTTGGCCCCTTTCTGTTACACCTTATCAGTCACTAAGCCAAGTCACTAGGTCAAGTCATCAGGTCTAAGTCCTTGAAATTAGGTTATAGGCAATCCTAAGGCTGCTGCACATGTTGCTGTCAGACCTTCAGTGCTGGTCACTGTAAAGTGCTAATAATAATAATTAGAGTATCTCAATCTATACTGTATGAAGAAAAAGTTGGCGATAAAAAAACTTAGGCGAATTTGCCAAATCAGCACCAATTCGCCAAAACCAAAGTTCAGGTTTATCATTTGAAGAAAGATGTTAGAATGTGCGAGACAGAGAATCTTGCAGTACTTCAAACGTATCAACGCCAGCATTGATACTGTGCCACCCTCAAGTAGTGCTGCCTTACCCAGTCGAGAAGGGCCTTTAAGCTCATCCATTCCACCTGGAGCGATTGCTAGTACCAACAAGAAAGTAGCTGAAGGAACAGCTAAAAAGCTGCATAGAGGGTCTCACCATGTGCTTACAGATGAACAAAGGCTCATGGTAGTTCAACTGCAATCAGGTATTTTGCAGAGAAATACCCACAACTTCTGCCCCTGAAAGAAACAACTGTTCGTCGACTAAAGGATAAATATCAGGAAGAGATACATGTCGAGTGTGATATCCCAAGTGCAGAAGACTTTAAGAAGTTCACGACAAAGAAAAACGGGCGTCCTCTGAAAATAGGCATGGACTTTAATAAGTAAGTGAGAGAATACATTGCATACCTTAGGTCCACTAGTACCAGTATCAATACATCAGTGGTTATAGCTTCTGCTGAAGGCATTTTGATGCATGAAAATGTAGATTTGCTGTCAAGGGTGTATCTCAATAAAGGCTGAGCACAATATTTACTACAAAGAATGGGTTATGTTAAGCGCAAAGCAACAACCAAGGCAAAAGTCACTGTCGAGAACTTTGCTTACCTGAAGACAGATTATTTGATAGAGATCAAGCAGCAATAGCTATGGATGAAATTCCAGCAGAGTTGATTATCAACCTTGATCAGACTGATTTAAGTGTAGTTCCAGCCTCTGACTGGACTATGACGGTCAAAGGAGCTAAGAGGGTAGAGGCAGTGGGAATAAATGGTAAGAGACAGCTTACTGCTGTTTTAGCTGGATCGCTTGCTGGAGATTTCTTGCCACCTCAAATTATATATCAGGGTAAAGCTCCACGCTGTCTTCCCATGTATAATTTCCCTGAGAAATGGCATGTAATATATTCCATAAACCACTGGTCCAATGTGGACACAATGAAAGAATGTTTCAATACATCAGTGAAAAGCGGCACAGCCTTGGCCTGGCAACTGCCTTGGTAATTTTAAGGCTCAGTGTACTCTAGATGTACTCACCCAATTAGACCAGAGTAATGTTAATTTTGCCTAATTATATGGACCGTTTGCAACCCCTTGATGTTAGCATGAATAAAGCAATATAAATCGACTTCATACAGAATTTCAAGCTTGGTATGCACATCAAGTATTCCAACAACGTCAAGATGGACAACAGAAGATGATTGACCTTAAGATGTGTGCATGCTGTCAAGCCACTCAGTGCTGCTTGGATAGAAGCAGCTTGTAACTATGTCAAAAACAAACCAGAGATTATTATCAATTGTTTTAAGAGACTAGAATTGCCTGCATAGAGCTATAGAGGTTGTTTTGACATTATTTGCTTAAAGATTGTGGTATAAATGAATACAATTAAAGATTGATTACATGTAAGAAAGTTTGTGATTGCCTCAGTTAATGATCAATACTAGTAATACAGAAATTTAAGTTACTTGCAAGGGAAGGGCATCATTACTTCCTTGGTGAAACAATCCACTAAACGGCTTCTCATTTTCTCCTGGTGAAATTATAGGATTTAAATTAAAAACTAAAGCCACTGCAAAGGCAAGAGAAAATAAACCACAGTCTTTTTTGCCAACTTGCTTGTGACACCTACACATAATGATGGTGAGCTTTTCTGACCCGGACTGATAGATTATTGATGATTGCAATAGACGGTTTATCACAGTGGGCAAATGTGGAATCGAACACCCTTACTTCCCCAGCCTTGCAGTTTAGAGTAGTAACTGTTATCCAGTGAAATCTTGACAGGTAATAAACAACTCGGACACTGTTTTCGATTTCTTGCATTTTTCCTTGATATAAAGTGTACGCAGTCCATTAACCTTGGGGTGCTTTGCTTTTAGCAATCGTTGGGCATATTTCATTTTGGCATCAGTGAGTTCTTCTCCCATTATGATTTTTTCAGCATCATGATGCTTTCACTTTCTGATAGGTGGTGGTGAATCAGTACTGCAGTTTTCTGAATGGACTGTGAGATCAACAGTCACCTCAATCACATCATCATTATTCTCCACTCTTGCATCATTGCTAGCAGTCAGGCTAGCATCAATGTCAACTTTTCTTACAGTAGTGGAGTCACCAGAGGCAAGATCACAGGTCTGCGGACTATCTTGATTGACTACACTTACAGTGACCTCTCCTTCAATGTTCAATGCTGGCCCCAACTGGCTTTTGGCCTTGGCAGTGTCCTTTTGATTACTAGTAATGAACTTCAAACCCACCTTGTGGCAAATCCAACGAATATTGGTGAGGTCCATTAGCATGGCAAAGAATAGTACTACCTCGCCTCATAAATATAAAACATATTGCTGAAATATTCCTTGGAATGTGACCAACTATTTTCATCTCTCCATCAGTGGTTTTCTTGATGGACACTGCGTGAGTATCGTGTGCATTACCAGGTTCTCGCTTGCAGATCAAATGATTTTCCACACTAGGGCTCTCCCAAATGCGCATATATTCGTGATAGCCATGTATCATGGAGTCCACGGAGAATGAAATCGTCGGCATCTTCTAGCATGCTGCGGCAAAGCAAGATGATGAGGCTCTGTTAGCTAATTACATTGCTGTTCAGCCTCGTTGTCTAGCCAGCCGGGATTCATATGCGCCTCCAAAACTAACTCAGGTGCTATGAATTTGCATAAGTTTTTTTTTCGCCAAAATTCTGATTGTTAAGTTCGCCAAAGTTTTTAGTCGCCAATTTTTCCTTCCGTACGGTAATTTCTTTAATACTCCCTCTGCATCCTTTCTGGATCTACAATCTTCATATTCCCTGGATCAGAATCCTCCTGGAGCTACTACAACAGCAGCAGTGTGACATCCAGTCATGTCTACAGTAGTTAATACGGATCAACACCATGGTATTCTTGATATCGCAATGATATCGTTTCAAAGAAATTTTGACAATACTGCTATTATTTCATCAGAATACCGCAGTTTTATGATATAACTGAGATACCGCCCACCCCTACCTACAGGGTAATCCACTTGGTGGAAAACTTAAAATCAGTCTGTACATGAAGTAACTATTGTAGTGTAAACCTTTTGTGGTTTGAAAGCACTGAGGGTATTAGTTAAGGGGATATAAAGCAAAAACCAAACATGTGAAACATGCACAATCAATACTCTAATAGAACAGTCAATGGGAAGTAAAAAATGTGTCAACAAACGTCAGAAAAGGTTTTCTCCAGGATTCGAACCAGGGATCTCCACACTTATATGAACAAACCTTTTACCACCCTACTACTGCTGTCAGTTGCTCACCTCACTTAATTTCTAAAATGAAAGTTTTACACTAGAATAAGAAAATTTTAAAATCTTGTAGATATGTTGGTGGAAATTCTAGAACATTCTATGTACATTGTATGGACCTTATCCGCAATGACGTCAAAGCATTAAATGGCGGCCAATAGTGTGGACACTTTGTACAGGGGGTATTGGGAGAGATGGCGATTCGCTATGTTAACGTTCACATACTGCAGCAAGGGGCAAGGTGAGACATACATACTTAATTTCAAAACAATTGCGCATGGTTTTGCGTCGATACCAAAACTTAAGTCTGGTTTCGTCTGGGGGACTACTTTGCATTGCCATATCACGCTAACTAGCCTCTTACCTTATTACATGTCGTGAAATCTGCAAACAAAGTTCATTTTAGTGATTACATACGAAGTGCCCACACTATACACGGCCATTTTGTCAATTATGATGTCATTGCGGATAAGGCCCATTAGAATAGAAGTGCTCAGAAACATGTGTGCTCTATTAGAGTATTACAAAAATATTAATTAAAACATCGTATTTCCTCGTATGGGTTTTTACTTCCTTCCCAGCATTTTTGATCTGGCCTATAAACAAATAGGGTCTTTATTTGAGACCGGGTGTTTATTTTGGATTAGTCTGACCAACGCCCGACACTTAATGAAATTCAGGTGGTGCCGGGTAGAATGGGATTACTGTAATAGTAAGCATAGAAAACAGCAATACAATGTGTTAACTATATAAACAAGGCTTAAAATGATTGGAAAATAGTTGTATCATACACATTTGCATGCATGCATTTATAGAACACACATTAGAGTACACATCGTTTTCTGAGCACTTCAATACAATGCATATAGAATGGTCTGGAATTTCCACTGATAGATCTACGAGTTATCATTCTAGTGTACATGTACTAAACCAGAACTTATATTTGTAAGGTAGAAAATAACTGAGGTGAGCAACTAACAGCAGTGGCAGATGTGGTAAAGAGCTTAGATATAAAAGTATGGAGATCCTTGGTTCAAAACCTGGAGAAATATTTTCTGACATTTTTTCTTATTTCTCAGTGGCTGTCCTATTACAGTATTTTGTTTATTCCATCAAGCAGATTACCCTATAGACGTGACAATAAATCGCACCTTTACAGCCCAATTTTTGTACAGATTGAACTAAGAACTGTTACAACAGAATTGTATCCCAATTTTCATACAGATTGAACCAGGAACAATGGAATTATACAATTCATTGTTCTTAGTTTGATCTGTACAAAAATTGGACTTTAAATTGGGCTGTAAATTTGAAGTCAATAAAATAAAGCACACATGAGTTATGGCAATTTTCAAGTGTGTGAAAAGAAAATTTAAGTAGATTAAGAAGAAAAATACGAAGAAAATAAGATGAATTTTGAAGGTGCATATCTCAATGATGGTTGAGCAGATTCAACTTATATTTGGAATAGAAGGTTCCCTACCCTGAGGGAGGTTCCGCAGCAAAACTGGCTAATTTCCATTCAGGCACTATTGAGCTACGAATGCATGAAATTTCTTGGTTCCAGTAAAATACACACTTGTCTGTCGCGTGTCCACACTAGCTGTACTTGGCCGCACAACATACTATCGTGTGTCCTGATCTTTAAGTTTTGTATATATATATATATTTGTATAGTAATAGTGCGGGGGCTTCAAAGACTTAATATTCAAAATAAATATTGTCTGTAGTTTCTACACATGAAACCATGAGGTAATAAAGGTACACATACCATAAAGATGCAAATGTACTGTTTCGAATTTATAAACACTATCATTGGGAACATTATCTTGCCCAATACCTCCCTGGACAAAGTCTCCACTCTAGCACAGCCATTTTGCTTTGTGACATCAGAAAACGTCATTGCATAATTATATTGTCCATTGTGTAATTGTTAGCTACGTCATGTAATCTTTAAGTCTCCAGTTCCAGTGTGTTAGGTTAGGCTAATCCAAAGGCTGCAGCACATGTTGCTGTCAGACCTTCAGTGCAGGCCACTGTAAAGCTTTAATAATTAATAATAATAAGTAATGGAGTCCACAGAAATGGGTTTGTTGTATTTTGCACGATATAGCTTGCATGGGGACAGTTAGACCTTGTGAAGCTAGCTCTGCCCCTGCATTATGGCATTTAGGTTTTTGCCCATGCATTATAAAAACATTGCATAGCATGAATACCACCACATAGCCGGAAATTTTCGAGGGACAAAACTTTCACGAATTTCGCAAGTAATGATAGCTTCATGAAAATATGATTGTGATAATGTTATACTATTAGGTCTACCATTATAAATCATTCTCTAGACTTTCGTGGATTAAAGAACGCGAAAATCGTATTTTACAGTTTTGCGAAAGTTTCATCCCTCGAAAATTTCCCACTATACAGTATGTCTTGGCCCATGTCACTTTGTCCGCCTACACACAAAAGAAAGTAGTCGAAAGTAGTGGTCTGGCCGGGCTCGGGTCTGGCTACCGAGTATCCTGTCATGATAAATTCGCGATAAGTGCCATCCTGAATAACTTACCTAATCACATCAAAGAAATTACCTCTATTGAACAATTTAAGAATCAAATTAATCAATTGTAATTGCATAAATCCCTCCCCCCCCCCCCCCCCCCCCGTGTAAAGTCTTCGCTTACGAAGTTGACACAGTAATAATAATAAATAAATAAATCCTACCGGCATGGTGATCTGTGGATGAAATGACCGCAACCACTAACTACTTTTTCAAGCATTTTATATGTAAACACAAGAATTGACTAATGTATACCATTTCATTTGTTTAACGTACGCTTCATTTTTGATAACAGACTAAGGCGTAAACCCTGGGACGAAACAGAGAAACACGCCATGAACCGTTACACATTACCACGTCAAGGTGTCGGCACATTAGTTACTGACATAATCAATAATGCATTCAGGTGACATTATCAGGAACGCGCTTTCCATACCTGTCTCATACTCTCGCTCATATATACGAGATCTTTCTTTCGATTGAGTTCCAGTACAGTAGTTCCTTGCCAGTACAATGGTGTAATTCATGTAATTACCATGAAATTTACAACCAATAGAATTACTTTCAACATATACACAATTCGACTAATTGGGGTCGGAGTGAATGAATTGCTGGAGACGAAGGCTTGCAAAACGACTGTTGTACCGTGGTCAAAACCTTCGTCTAACAGTACCTCCTAAGGTTATTTGTGTCTCACCTACCGTCAGTTGTTTTCTGTATTGCTATTCCGACGTAGGCAAGAAACAAAGTCACGTGACAGTACTCGGCTTTCCCGTGTGCAATGCCGCCGAAACGTGACAGACCTACTGGTGGCACTCCTCCAACAAAGAAAACCAAAGACAAGGACAGTGCAGCAAGTGAGTCAAATACTATATGTATCTCGTGTGATGACCATCAAGCTCAACCTACTACCATTAATGTATATTTATGACCAGTGTGACATTCTGTTTTTCATAAATCAATTCAAAATTCATCTGATCATTTCAACATCCAGACCTTCATCAAATTCTATCATCATTCTACTAGGTCTTCTTCCAGTAACAAACTTGAACATGTTTTTACGTCATCTAATCAACAAAGAAACTTCTACTTCAACAGACTTCCTCGAACCTTCAACAGCTTACCAGTAATTGACCTAACTCAACCCTTTGTTACCATTAAATTTCAACTAACTAAAATCCTATGGCAGCATTTTATAAGAAACTTCGATCCAGACAACCAGCATAGTTTCCATTTTACATGTCCTTGTAGCATCTGCTCCAAACATCCCAAGCCACCTAACTTTGATACATTTAGCAGCTAATTGTAATTATATAAGTAATGATAAGTACTTAATTTAAGTTATGGGATCTGGTACTTACCAGATTACCTTTAGTGCAATCAGTGGCGTAGCCAAACCCGGGCAAGCCAGGGCATTGCCCGGGCATCAGACTTCTTTGTCCCACCATCAGCTTCTAGAGTAATTATAAAGACGTGGGCTGGATAGCTCGAGATTTTGCTAAAGTTACTTAACTAGTCACTGTACAAGAATAAGTATAGCACAACTTATACAACACTCACCGTGCCATTTTCGCCGATGGTTTCCTTCTTTTTGGCTAAACAGAGATGGGGTTATCCAAGGGATTTTCCCTACGAGTAACTTGATTGTGCACAAATAGAGGAGGCAATAAATAGAAGCAAGATCACGTGATTACTAAAAACCGCGCAGCATTGTGGCAAGGGGTGAAGGACAAAGAATTGGTTTCACTATAGTGGGCTGGACGGTTTACATTTGGATTAAGTGATCACGGTAGCTATCGGTGTGGTCAAAACTCGGGAGGCAAAGCAGTCTAGATGTATTTGTGAAATTAGCACCCATCTATCCGTGTGGATACTGCTCAGTTCAAACGGTATGGAGTACTTGTTCAGTCAGCAATTCTTTTCTTTTTGTTTCTACTTCTCTAGGCTAACAACTGTAGTGGCAGAGCATAGTCATCACGTGATAGAGCGCCTCGTGCTTTAATTGAAGAATCTTTGTAGTCTGGTATTAAGACACATGTAGCTAGATGTATGTAATATGTTAGAAGGCCAGTAGCTAGCTAGGCGTCTATTAGGTTCATAGGCGGCGGAAAGGGGGGGGCTAGGGGGCTAAAGCCCCCCCTTTGTCTGCTGAGGGGGGGCTTAGCCCCCCCTCAGAATGATATCACACCGAAATTATCTTTCTTGGAGTGGGGCTGAAAACCGTGATAGAGATCGAGATACTCTAATAGAGCAGTCACTCTAATAAAGTAGTCAGTGTGTAGCGAGCTATGAAAGGATTTTTATGTAGTTTATCAGCTAGAAATGGTAGCTGGTGAGGTGGAAAGCTCTTGTCAGTTGGTTGCGACCTTTTTTTTTTTTTTTTTTTTTTTTTTTTGGTCTCACCTTACCAAACTATAGAAATAAGTCTGGGTCAGCCCAGCCCCCCCTCATATCAACTACTTCCTCCGCCGCTGATTAGGTTGATATTAGTTATCTTGCATACAGTAGTGTAGGATGATACATAATGCATTTTTAAAATGTTATATTGATGTCCATATGAAGATGGGCATGTGTACGTGTGAATTGGCTTGCCCACCCATTGCCCAGGCATGGCGAAAAGTCTGGCTACGCCACTGAGTGCAATTGTATACAAACTCACTTTTATTGTTGTACAACCATGTACACCTGTAACATTGCACTATAAAGCTAATAATTGAATTGAAGACAATGGCCGGCCTGCTATGCGAATTCTGTTAGCTACCAGTGGGAGCACAACCAATGTGCTGGTATATCCGATGAGGCGTATAGTATACTCAGTGACTCGTCACCTAATATTATGTTTTTTTGCACTACTTGTCATCCAAAAGTCACTGGGGCTCTAAAGTTTTTCAACTAAGTGCAAGATAAGCAAAACGTCCTTGAAGACAAAATTACCAAGCTGGAAGATGAAATCCTTCAACAAAATTCATTATCAAAAAGAGTAAAAGATCTTGAAGCCAAGCTTACCACCAACACTGATCAGATTCCTCAATCTAAGCAAAATACTTATGCCAGTAAAGTTACTGAGTCCAACGCACCCCCTTTATTGCCAACTGAAGCACCTAAACAAATTTCAGTAACATCAGACAGAAAATTCAACATTGTTGTTTTTGGTGTAGAAGAGCCCCCATCAGAAATGTCTAGAATTGATCGCCAAAAACACAACCTGGGTAAAATCTTAAATACAATATCAAGCATAGACTCATCATTTACAGCTGCCTCATTCAAAGATTTCCACCGGCTTGGGAAGTTCAGACAGAATGCTTCAAAACCCCAACCAGTACTGGTTAAATTCCTTAGAATGTTTGATGCCACCCTAGTACTCTCAAGTAGAGCCTCCATCAAGAGTTCTCAAATATCAATCAAACCGGACCTCACCAACCAAAGATGAGTGTGAAATCAATAATATTCTCCTAAAAGAAAGACGAGCCCTAATAAATGATGGAATTGAGCGGAAAAATATTATGATGCGTGGCAATACCTTATATCTTAACAAGAAACCCTATGGCTTTGTCCAGAACTCCAACTTCTGTAAGTCCTCTTACACTGCCGGTGACTCGATTGACTATCCAATAGCACAAACTCTACATACATACAACAAATTCAAAATTTATCACTCCTGAATATAAACCCCAGTTCCAATTTTGCTACACCAAATTCAGGCAATTATTTGGTATCTGATAGTTACAGTACTAAAACTGAATTGAAGGCATGTCTTTTTAATGCTAGAAGTATAGTGAATAAACTCAACAATTTTCAAAGCTATGTGTACTCTGTGGATTTCCAAATTGTTGCCCTCACAGAAACCTGGCTTACTGAGTCTATTTTCAACAATGAGATTCTACCTACAGGTTATAATATTTATCGTCAGGATCGTGGATCTAGAGGAGGTGGGGTCATGCTTGCTGTTAAAGACTCTCTACCAAGTAAACTTTTACCATCTCCTGGTAATCTAGAAATTGTAACAGTCTCTGTCAACATGGCTCATCAAACTGTTCTCTGTGTCATTTACCTACCCCCAAATTCAACGCAAGAACATACGCAACCTATTTTTGATTATATTAATGGGTTATTCCTAATTACATCTTCTATTATTATTCTGGGTGATCTTAATTTTCCTGATATAAACTGGGAAACTCTATCAGGAGGATCTCAGGCCTCGAATAATTTTTGTGACCTTGTATTTGATTACAACCTTAGTCAATTAATTGAAGAACCTACCCATATTGGAGGCAACATACTTGACCTTATTATTACAAACAGCGATGAATTAGTGTATGATGTAGTCGTTAATCCTCACAATACTATCATCTTCTCTGACCACTTCATAATTACTTTTCATATATGCCTGTCTACTTTACCGGCACCACCAAAGGCTACTTATTATTCCTATGACTACTCTAAAGCTGATTTTAGCAGAATGGAACAGTATATAATTAATTCATGTCATTTACAGTATTTTGAGGAAACAGATGTTGAATCTGCGTGGAGCATTATCAGTTCAGTCATAACCGATGCCATATCCCTGTTTGTTCCTGTGTATCAGTCACATCACTCACAGTATCCTGTGTGGTTCAATAGTAATCTTCGACACCAAATGAAGTGCTTGCATACCCACAGAAGAACATATAGACGTTCACCCACCGCCCACAACTTATCCCGTCTCAAGCAATTGGAAGAAATTTTTCAACAGAGCATTATGCAGGCCAAAGCACAGTATGAAACTTCCCTTATCAACAATTTCGCCTTTGGTTCTACTCCAGTGATTTATCGTTACATATGAAACTTATCTAAAACCAAATCAATTCCACCTATAGTGTATTTGGACACCTCGACAGCTAGTTGTGATGAATCAAAATCTCAATTATTTAATCGTTACTTTCATTCAGTATTTAACAAACCATCTCATCCAATTCCCAACTATGATGATACCCAACAGCAGCTCAATTCTTTGTGCTCACTTACTGTTACTGAAGCTGAAGTTTTTGAGGCTCTCTCTCAGTTAGATACCTCTAAAGCAGTTGGCATTGATGGCATCGGACCCAGAGTACTTAAACACTGTGCAATGTCATTGTCTCGTCCTTTATGTTATTTGTTCAACCTAAGTTTATCTACAGGATATATACCACAAGAGTGGAAACTCATATAATTATTCCTATTCACAAATCAATTGATCGTTCATTAGTTAATAACTACCATCCCATATCCCTGTTATCTAACATCTCTAAAGTATCGGAAAGACTGATTTATAATAATGTTAATGAATATGTGCTCAGGACAATTTCCTCTGTTCAATTTGGCTTTATTCAGGGTAGATCCACAACTCAACAGCTCCTATTATTCCTCAACTACATCTACGAAGCAATTTCACTTGGTCACCAAGTCGACGTTATATACTTTGACTTTCGAAAGGCTTTTGACATGGTTTAACATAGCCAACTACTTTCTAAATTGTGGAAAATAGGTATCAGTGGAATTTTATGGCAATGGTTCAAAAATTACTTGACCAATCATAGACACTGTGTACATATCACCAACACGTTATCTGACACTTTACCAGTGTTGTCCAGGGTTCCACAAGGAAGTATCCTTGGCCCTCTATTATTTTTAATCTATGTGAACGATTTGCCATCAGAGGTTACTTCCTCAAAACCTTTTTTGTTTGCAGATGACACAAAGCTATTGAAAATCATATCGCAACTTTCAGACAGTGTGCTTTTACAGAAGGATTTGGACTCCTTCTTCAACTGGAGTATTACTAATGAACTCTATTTTGGAATTTCAAAATGTGTGTTTCTTAGCTTTAACTACAGGTCATCAACATCATACCACATTGAGTCGAATATATTGCAACATCAAAGTGAACATCGAGATCTTGGAATACAAATGTCAAGTGATCTATCCTGGAATAACCACTACAACATGATCTGCTCCAAGGCATATAGATCACTGGCACTCTTGAGATGAACATTTGGTGGATCTGGGCCAGTGGAAGCTAGAAGATCTCTGTATTTAGCACTTGTCCGCTCACAACTTACTTATTGTTCACAATTACGGAATCCACATCTAATAAAAGACACTACTATACTTGAGAGAGTACAAAGGCGAGCCACTAAATATATTCTAAATGATTACACTTCAGATTACAAATTTCGTTTACTTAAATTGAAACTCCTTCCTTTGATGTATATGCTTGATTTTATGATATTCTCTTCTTTGTGAAATCTTTGAAGCAGCCAAATCTCCACTTTAATATCTTCAATTATGTATCTTTTAGTACCAGTAGGACTAGATCAGCTACAACCCACAAATTGTTACACAATTACTCACGCAACAATAAAACTCGTAATTTCTATTTTAATCGACTCCCTAGACTTTGGAATACTCTCCCCCCAATCAACATAGATCTACACCTCAACACAATCAAGTCACTGATTTACGATCACCTCTGGAACCATTTTGCTGAACACTTTAACCCTAACAAATCATGTACATATCACTTCCACTGCCCTTGCTATAATTGTTGTAATATTGCTACTACCCCTAATTTTAATATAAATAGTTAACTAATCTACACTTTGTTTTGTACTTGGCTGCTAGCACAGGTTGCTAGCAGACCATCAGTGTAACTTAAGTAACTGATAATTAATACTGTAATTGTACCCTATTGTGTTGCACTGTAAAGCCTTTACTATTACTATTACTATTATGCATAACTTATTTTTTTGTACCCTCTTCAATACTTCCTCGCCATGCCCACTGCACAAATTATTCACTAACCCTGTTTGGTCGGGTCGCAGACTTATGCTTCATATAGCTAGCTAGCTATATTGATTGATTACCTGCCCTATATCTGACTAACTGATATTAGCTATCTCTATTACCTAAACTCTCAGCACTCAGCTAAAGCTGTTATTCAGTACTAGAAAACTGACATTACATGCCACACATAAAATACACAAGTAGCTATTACAGGCGCACATGCATACAGTGAAACCTCTCCTCTTATAAGAAAAACCATATATTAGGCCACTCCAAATAAATTCTCTGTTTCCTGTCCTGGACTCAAGCATATTTGCATGCGGGCGGGCGGTCCATTTCCATTATTTCATTATAAGATTGGCAGCTTTTCAAGCCATTATTTTCCTGGCACAACCATAAAAAGCTGCATAAAAGTATGCTTTAAGCTTGATCCTTCCTTTTAAGTTGCAAAAATAACACAAGCGTGAAGTGTGGGCCACCTTGATAGCACTGCTGACACGAGAGCTGACACCGTTTCGAGATGGCTTTTACTGAGCCTTTCAGTATGCAAGAATAACCAGAAAATAATGGAAGAATACGGAATAATGGAAGTTTTAGAGTTGACAGTAACCAGATGCGGGCGGTGGACGGGAAACAGAGAATGTATTTGGAGTGGCCTTAGCTAAAATTTATATATAGTCCCAACAAATCTAACTCCAAATGTATTATCAATACTGTGAAACTTCACAAATAGACAGTTAAAGTTTATAGCCATTGCGAAGTAACAATTACGTAGTGTGGATTTGAACTGGTCAAGTGTCTGCGACTCAAAAATGTGACAAAGGCAAAGTAGTAAGTTCCATTGTCTTGATGTGTAAGGTGTGAAGGAGTACTTGTAGGTATCAGTGTTACATGATTCTAACAGTCTGAATGCATGGCATGATCTTGTCTGTAATTGGTACTGTGATGTCTGGAGGTAGAACTCAGGTATATGTATTCAGGTGGTAAGTAAATTAACGTTTTGGTACATGCACTGATGGTATGACTCCTGCGGTCACTCATCATACTTCAGAATTTTATATTATTTTGCTGCAAAATTGAGGTTTGCCTATATAGCTCTTTTAGAGATAAATAACACAGACGCTCAACGAACTCAGGTGGGAGTCATTAGAATCTCAAAGGGTACAATTTTCCATAATCACACTGTAAATTCAGAAGTGTGAAGTTCATACTGATGGTATGACTCCTGCGGTACATGCACTGATGGTATGACTCCTGCGGTCACTTAGTACGATGATCATACTTCAAAGTGTGATGCTCATACTTCTGAAGTATGATGATCACACTAAGCGACCGCAGGAGTCATCTCACTTAGTATGATGATCATACTTCAAAGCGTGATGCTCATACTTCTGAAGTATGATGATCACACTAAGTGACCGCAGGAGTCATACTATCAGTATGAACTTCACACTTCTGAATTTACAGTGTGATTATGGAAAATTGTACTCTTCGAGATTCTAATGACTCCCACCTGAGTTCGTTGAGCATCTGTGTTATTTATCTCTAAAAGAGCTATATAGGCAAACCTCAATTTTGCAGCAAAATAATATAAAATTCTGGGTCTCAAATTTAAAGTGTCAGAGATTCCACTATAAACAATTACAACTGTATAACATGAACTAATTAGAATCAACAGCCAAGTCAACTTAAATTCAGTAATATTATTTATAAGAGCTGCAAGGTAGCATCATCAAACAATCTAGGTGGTAGTGCATGAGTTTCACAAGTTTTCCTCTAGATCTATATATCTTGCTGCTTTATTACATATTAAAACAAAACATATAAGCAGCTATAGGATGGATATCCAGACTCATTGCTTTTGTGTCAGTAGCTATTGGAGGATTTAGAGGGTGCTTCTCTCTATATATATGTGTTATAACTAAGCTTAGTGCATGCAGTTGGCTAACCATAATAATTAAATCCAATGAAAAGAGAAAGGGGAAGGGGAAGGGCTGATCTCTTCTAAGAATCAATGAGAGTTAGTTAAAGTTATATAATTATTTTAGAAGTAATAGTTTACTTGAAGTACTTTAAAATTCTAATAGAACAGTCATCCACTCTAATAAAACATCCATAATGATTTTATTAGAACCCTTCTAAACAAAGACCAGTGTGTGATCATGAGCTGAAAATGAATCCTTTCTTCTTGACCTGCCATCTTCAGGGGTGGATTCATGTTTTGGCAAGTGGGGGTGCACCGGAGAAGTAGAATATGTATAAATGCTTTCTAATGGAATGCATTGATCATGAGTTGTAGGAATAAGTGACAGTCAGTTATGAGCCTAAAGAATGGCATATACAAAGGATCATGTGCATTTCAATTGCAGAATATTCCTAGCAGGCTACGTACACCCATGGGATACTGCTGCAGATGTAAGTTTTCATACTCAGCAACTGTGGAGGATTTCAATGGTAGTATGTGTGGTGGCTGTTCTAGAGCATTTGACTGACTGCTCTATTACAGTACCTCAGTGGCACATGTCTCTTGTGCACCCCCCTTCCCTTAGATCCTACACAGGTCTCATCATTGTTCCAAACATACCAACTGCCTAAAAAGTTGAAATTATACCTTTTTGTGTACCGAATCAAAAAAAATTGAAAAATCAGTTCTGTATGATTTCTGAAAATATTTTGACCATATTATGTGAATAATTTATATAGAAAAGCATGCAGCAATACACTGTCTTCAATAATATATCGTGTCTGTATAGAAAAGAAGCGTTTGGCACATTGGTCAATTTTCTCTTTTGTATATAGCTAAAATGAGGCACTGGGTGTTTACCCATCTTGTGTCAAAATTTCAGCTTGATATCTTGAAGCGTTCCAGAGATATGGTCAATTTACTGTCTAATACATTACAAAGTAACTTCTCATATAAATACATTGGATTCTGTAAGTGATTAAGTGTGACAAATTGTGACAAATCACTTTGTTTACAAATAATTCCATTCCTACTATCTAAAAATAAAACAAAGTGACTTCTGATAGTTAAATCAAGTGTTCCTTGTCCTTTTCTTCAATTAAATGCCATGTATCATTGTCTAAGACTTAGATTTAACCATTCTAGCTCTTGAACAAATTACATCATTTGTAAGTTAATTGGTGTCCCACGCATGGTGAAATCACTACATAATCTGATAAAATCATCCATATCTCCTAGTAGAAAGAAGCTATGAGTGTGAAATTTCTCATCAAGAAGGTTTAATAGTTGCTTTATCCAAATGTGCAAAAAAAATTAATTTAAAAAATATTGCTGAAAATTTCAATTGAGTTTTCCTGCAAATTTTGCATGTGCCCAAAAGGTTAGTTTTCCAAAATTGGGTCACAAATGTGAAAAAATAAAACCCAGTCAGAAATAGGCTGGTTTTGGGGCCTTATAATTAGTATAAAGTACAAAAAGAAGTGAAATCTACACAAAAACAGCCAATTGCAAGCTGTGAAAAAATGGTGCAGTGGCTGCAGCCTTAAAAATCCTTGGTGAAAAAAGTTGTGAAATCAAAGGTGGCAGCCAAGAAATGGCTGCAACGATGTTAATGTTAATAAATTTTATAAATGCTGTGTGCATTGTTAAAATTTATTAGATTAACTTCATTGCAGCCATTTCTTGGCCACCACCTTTGATTTTACAACCTTTTCACCAAGGCTTTTTATGTACCATTTTTCACAGCTTGGCTGTTTTTATGTGGATACTTTAATGACTAGAGTAAAGGGAGGTAGACAGTACTGACCTTTCCGTCATAAAGTAGACTACGAATTTTGTGGAGCCTACATACAGTACTTGACATAACATAAATTACTATACTTGTAATAAGGTCATAAGACTCATGACATACACCTTTGGACCTGCTTAACATAGTCACTCTTATTAGTGAGGATACATGACTGGGACCTAAAATAACATAACTTATAAGTATAGTGACAGGCTTACTTTTACATGTGGTCTACGTAAATGGCCCTTGTAAAAAGGTGGTTGTTAATAGGTAGCCACATCACTAAGCAAGGGACTTGTACTCTATGAAGACTTGCTTTCCATTTCCGGTTTCTAGTTTCCATTTCTACTGTTTCTTATTACCCAAACCTTAGCATGTAGTAACTGATGATGTATAATACGACACACTTTGTCAGTTCTTAGTTTGTAATACTGATACAGTGGTGGATCTAGAAATTTTCAGAGGGGGTTTCAGGTTCAGAAAGTTTTCAATAACTGTAATCCCAGACTGTCCAACTGGGGTGAATGTTACCTTGATAGCTCAGTGGCCTATAGCTACATAGATCTAGATCTACTATGGCATAGCAATGAATCAGCAAAAATCACTCCACAACAACATTGTTTCACAGTTGAATCTTAACAATCCAGGCCTTCGCAGAAAGTTTTGAAGCAAAACAGCACTTGTACTCGTTAAAACGATAATTATTTTAAAGGTACTTAACACGTTAAACGCCATAATGGAATTTTCAGTAATTCAAAGGCAAAAGTATGAAGTTTGGCCAGTAGAAAACTCCCAATACAATACACTACGTATAACTCTTGCTCTTGGTGATTTCATCACCTACATGAAGGTGATTTCATCACCTACATGAATTGTAAATAAATTTGGGGCGTGCGCAGTATTTTCAGAGGAGGTTTCAACTGAAACTATTACAACCCCTGTATCCACCACTGCTGATGTATATATGACATACGATGGCAAAACACATGCATTACCAATACACAATGTGGACGTTTTGCAGTTTCCACCAATTCTGCCCATTACACAACCCTATACACACAGTGAACAATTCATGAAGCAACCTATAACCAATCTACTTACTTCAACTTTTGCAGGCATGGCACAAAATTAAAATTAAGAGCATTTTCATCATTCCTTATGTACAAAGCCATTAATGCACTACTGTGAATCACCGCCTTCAGTAAAAGAATAAAGTGAAGCAATTTCTAGCAATGAAATGACAAAGCTCATCCAATTTGCTATTATTATTATTGACTTATATACTCTTATCTTAAACATAAATTAGCACGTCAGTCAGTCAGTAAGTAGAAAATTTCACTACTAATTTTTTGAGTGTAAACTGAAACTTATTACATATAAGCAGATTAGATTGCTTTGAAGACACTTTTGGGCTTGATTATACCTAGTCAACACTCCTAAGATGCAGTGAAGTTATATTGAGAGGCCGCAAGATAGGCAAGCCTTCATGATTCCTACTATACAGTACAATAATTTGTTTGCCAGTGTGGGAAGCATTTTGGATGGCACTCAAGGCACTTTTGAGCTTGATTACCTAACCAATACTGCCAAGAGTAAATAATAAGAGGGTGTCTAACTCCAATATGGACCATCAAGAATGAGAGCCACAAGGCTTCCCTTGAATGGTGTTAATACGTTTTACACTAACTTTCAAGGGGCTACTCAAAGTGAGTGTTAACTCACTCAATCAGTACTTATATCATAAGCATGAATGTACTATAATATCTCCAGAAAGACTTGTGTCACTCATTTTTGATGGCCTATGCTGGAGTTAGAGACTCTCTCTTTTATTATTTACTGATGAAATCATTGTGAGATTGGTTTCTGGTTAAATTTTATTAACGGGAAGGTACAAGCCTTACTCTACCATATAATGTATCATACATAAAACTCTATGAAAAAGCATATACACTATGTGAATAAACATTATTATTTTATTTCAGGATATGTAGTTAGTCGGACTCTATACAGTTGTCTCATAATAAACAGATCGTTCATTATTGTATATGTAGAGGAGGATGAAATTATTGTAAACTTGTTCCACAATTGTATCAGTTTTCTATTAAAACAAGACACTGATAATACTTTATATACCCACACTATATATAATATACATGTACAGTACAAGAGACAATTATAATTTTTTTCAAATCCCAGTGAAAATATCAGGCAACCTAAAGCATTACCTGACATTGATATGCTACTGTTTTACACAATTCATCATAATAGGGAAATCCTTACAATACATTGACTCAACCTAAATAATAATACAATCATTGTTGTTTGCTATTATTGACAATACTTCACTATAAAAACTCTACAACTTTCTTCTATTTTGATCTGACATTTTGTCAGGCAGGTTCCATTATGGTCGGCCATACATGATATTCGCCTGACAAATGGCCTATGTCAGGCAGTAATAATTGACTCTGCATGTACATATAAATATACGTACTGCACACTCTCAGGAACTGTAAGTACATACCCTCATAAGCATGTTATAACCACACCTAGTAGAAGGAATGGCTCATAGAGCTAAGGAGAACAATATAAGCAAATACTCCCTAATCGGTTGCATTTTAAGACATTTGAGCCTGCTATGTTTCATAAACCACTTCAAATGCATAATGTGCATTTTTATTTAAGTCAGTTTCATAAAATATCCTTAGTGGCATTGTGAAAGTGAAGTATCTTAATGTCCTGACATTTAAGACACTTTTACTAGACATCTCAGTGACATCATAGTCTGTAAGTATTGATTGCTAGTATAAAGATTGTGAATTTGTGTTTGAGCAGTAGTGCACAAGAGTTACACACCTCTAATTCCTTGCTGTCAGCCTTTAAGATCCATGCATCCATTCACCCAGTAGGTAGAATGGGGCGGTACCAACCAAGAACACCACAATGAGATAAAGTGTTCCTTGCACTTCAAAATTTCAGTACATTCATTTGTGCACTTGTCAAAATCAGGGGAGCAGTCTTGGCATGTTTAAGTTCAACTACTCTGCACTATGAATGAAGGATACTGAAAGCCAAATTCTCAGAAACATAAGTACTTTTGCCATGCCCACACTAAGCCCAAACGTTCCTTCAGCACAACCTAAAATGCTTCCATAGGTTGCTACAATATATTTTTTAATTATCCAGTGGAATTTCTACTGACCGACTGCCTGATGCCTTCAGACAAGTGTAACTCAATAACGGCTAAGGCTACGGGCTTGGCTATTCAATATTCAATGTTGCTTCAGACCAACAGGTGCCCTTTGGCATACCACAGTATGTACAATGCATACTTCAAGGACTTACTTGTGTCCTCCATTTATCTTTGCTGACAGCGTAAGGTATCAATTAGCAGTAGTTCTGCCCCTACGCTTGTAAATGACTGGATTGATTGCAGAGGTACTTCTTGTAGTGTTGTTTGTTTGTAATGCTGTGTAATGGGCTAAACATAGTTGAAAACAAAGCATAATGGCCACTTCACTATTTAAGTAATTGATAGTTGGGGTGTAAATTCTTTCTTCTAATGCAGTATGCATGAGTTTACCAGTCATAACGATGTTACAAAAAATTAAGGAATCAAAGTACTCATACAAGGGAGGTTGCCTACACCTGAAGATATACTAGTGGACATTTAATCCCTGTTCAGTCTATACCCTAATCAAACTTTTTTTTGTATTTTCTATATAGCACTACATAGTAAAAGTGGACTACCTATCAAAGGTTGGCAGAACCTTAAGATAGTAGTTAAAAGGCATGGCTAAAGAAATTAGCACTTCAAGTCATGTTATGATCTCCTTAGTTTATTTCATCATGCACTATATAGCAAGGACCATGAGGAGAATACCCAACTTGAAATGGCCCAAAACAATCCCAGCAAGTTGCAACAGAATTAAAAAAAAAAACACTATATACAGAACTATGGAATTGTTTCCTGACTGACTCACAGACCCTAACACTAACTGAGGTTGTCTGTTAAGCATAATGATGTCCAACTGTAGCTATGCCAGAAAGGTAAATTTTTAGCCAGTCACTGAGTTCAAAGCAAGCCAGAATTTGCCTGGTGACATCAGGCCTATTTTCACCAGCCTGGCTTACACTCATTATAGAGTACTGGCAGCACTCACCCTTTTGCTTTTAGAGTAAGGGTCTGGTGACCGTACTATACGGTACTTGTGCTACCGGGATTATGTTATTCATGGTGCAAACTATACATTTTACATCACAAAATACTTATTTAAACTGGATACTGCGATTTGGTTGGCTCTACCACTATAGTGGTAGTAGCACAAGTACCATATACTACGATCACCAGACCCTTACTCTAAAAGCGAAGGGGCGGGTGCTGCCAAACTAAGAGTAGGTGATGGAATTATGAGACAGCAGGTACTTTGGGACACCTTGCCTCACTATTTAACCCTCCTTTGTGTAGCAAACATACAACTACCATGAAATACATTCTCCAGCATTCAAATTTATTTCCGGAAAAATGGATTAGCTGATTTAAAGCTGCACATGTTTGCACTACTATGCATATTAGCTAAGCTGTCCACTTGTGTGATAACTCTGGTAACCTGTAAATGTAAGAATCGTTAAATTTCAACTACTTGTTTAGTTGAAATTAAGCTCACCAATCTGTGGGCCATAAATATGGGGCCAGGCAAATCCTCCTCCCCCCAAGCTTAGCCAATTTTTGAAACATCATTTGACAGGCTTGCAGATGAGTGCACACTCATTTGCAGAAAGAGAGGGGGCCATAGTGTACTGAAAGATACTCTCAGTTGGCCACCTTGAGTAGAACAAGCTTCACCTTATATAGCTGCTATGCCTTAAAATCTGGGTGGGGCCGAAAAGCTGCTTACAAGATCGACATACTCTAATAGAAGTCATGCAAATACTCTAATAGAACAATCAAACATATTATGCTAACTTTGAGACAAAACCAATCCTACCGTAGAATTGGGTTGTTAAGCGCATGTGTCTATTAAGCGCATATTATTATTTTGCTAAGCGCATACACATTTCTTGTGATTAACCATGGCTGATAAGTGCACATGGGGCTCAAGACGTGACAAAGCTACACACGGGGAAAAATGCTGGAATTACTGGAAAATGAATGTCTCCTCAAGCACTAACATCTCCCTTGAGGTCTGTGTTCACAGTAAATCAGCCATCTGGATTGTAATATTCATTATAAAGAATTTCACCCAGAAATAGAGTCAAATATCCTTACACACTGGCGTGGTGACTGGCACGAACTACTAACTACTCTATTACAATGTAGCAATTCCGTGTTAACACACCATAATTATTTATTAGGCATATGCGCTTAACAGATAGCACAAACGTTTTCTCCGAAAATTATACTAAGTGCATGCATTTAACAACCCGATTCTACGGTATGTCAGCTGAGATTGAACCCCCTTCAAATACTTAGTTACAAGGTGTCACTGTAGCTATCTTGTTTTACAGTAACATAAAATCCACTTCCAGTAGTTGCATATCAGTGTAACAACATAAATACTGGAAATCTCACATGACCTACAGAATGGAGAATTTGACCCAATGCATTGGGTTGAGTATACAGCTACATGTATAATGCTCTCGATGGATAACTGTGTATAAATGTGTCTTGGTACTTTGCATTACCTTATACTAATAACTAACCCAATGGCACGCTTGCAAAATGGATAATTAGATAATTAGAAAATACAGCATGGGGTGTAGTAGCTATGGTACCGCATCACTGATAAACATTCCTACAGTTTCTCAGCCCGACATTACTGTGCTAAGGACGGAGAGTGATATCCCTGGTACCTCACTTAACAGAATAGACCCTGCTGAGTTGAAATACCAGAATTGAAGCATTGGCTGCAATGTAGAGCAGCGTCTGTGCAAGGGAATAAAAAGGAGTTAATTTAACGGTCAATAAATACTGCTCAATGGTAAATAAGCATGAGGGCTAAATTTTATTACACCTATCAAAAATTATTAAGATCAATTGTGTCTAATAGAGCAGTCAGTAATTTTAATATTTTACCTGACAACCTATAATTCTAATAGAGCTGTCACTTTCAACAGGGCACTTAAACCTGACTTTGGTCATCCAGGCCAGTTCTTTGGTATGTATCCTTAATTATTTCCTTACATATAAACTTTGTGTGTAATTATTAGCATACAAATGCTATTACAGGGTCAGAGCATACAAACAGTATAGATGGGCTGATAACTTGGTAACGCAGACAGATTCTCCAGTTGTTCAATAATTGGAGACACTGAAGGTCCTATATAGAGCTTGGAAAAATCTCAGAGATGTATTTCAAAACCCTTCAGAGGTCACTAATGTACATTATGTACATAATGGTGACCAAAAGTTTATTACATTGGATACAGATGTGACTGGATCTGCAAAAATCCGACATAATGGCGCATTTTTCAAATTCGTTATTATTGAATATTTATAATCTACTTAGCCAAGTGTATGCTCTGGCCAAGTTTTAGCCTTGTATTCCAACAACTTTTGGAGTTACAGCACTATAAAGTAGCAACAACTGAAAGATCGATTTATTAGGAAAATAAATTACATGTGCTTACAAAAGCAGCTGTAACTTATGCACCTATCAATGTTATCCCCCACCTACCCCCTCCCGGGCGTAGTGGGGGAAATGATGGGGATTTGACTTTTTGAAAAATCAAATTCTCCACCCATGGGGAATCGACTAGTGGTCAATTCTCCATGTAGTATGGCTGTTAGGTACTTTAGGAAACAGCTCAATTCCTTTAGCTTGCAAGTTAAAACAAACGCCTAAAATTTCGAGCGGTCAAATGCCCCACTAGTGGGGCAGAGTTTCAGATCAAATCAGGTCAAAATCCCCCACTAATCCCCTAGTAAGCCCGGGAGGGGGATAGTGGGGCTTAACATTGATAGGTGCATTACAAACACAATGCAGTACAGAGTTGCAACTTGCACCATTGTGTTCGCCATGAATTAGGGAGTCCATTACTGGGTAAGGTTTTTCTTCTATTACCATTCTTCACTACATACAGAGATGAAATCAGTGAAGAAAAATCGATCGCATACGATCGTTTCGACATGACGTAAACTAATGTCCATAACTTACATAGCTATCCTTTAGTCTACTGCAACAAAACAAAGTGTTTTGAACTCCTCTTGAGTAGGCAAATAAGATGATATCCAGTTTTTTTATCGTTGGACCCTTTCTTCACAAAGAACAAAGCGTTTAAAAATTTTACAATTTTTTTTCAATTACACAAATATTTTACCCATTGCAATCAATGGCTTATACTGAAAATTTAGGCTTGTGCCATTATGTCAGGTTTTCGCAGATCCAGTCACATGTCAGATAATCAATGTGGAAGTACCTTATCATAAATATGGTAGTTTTTATCTTCTACATAGCCCGTTCTACATGTACATGTAGAGAGGCAATTCAACTAGTTTCAACCATCTCTTGTGGGCTGAGCTGTGTTTTCCCTTTTACAAATGGAGGACAATTCAGTCTGACACCTAATGGAGTCAAATCATCCTGTATGCCAAATCCCCTGTCTGCCATTACTGTGTCACCTGGCTCCAGTAACTGTAGTATACCAATTCGCCTTGTAAGTTCCTTATCTGATATAGACCCAGTATACAAATCTGTGATTGCTCCTGATGGGGAAATTCCGATTAATACTTTGTAGGTGTTGTGAATTTTGTAATCTGAGAAAGTTATTCTTGCTGAAGATCACGAAGTGCAGGTTTTGCACATATATTTCCGTTGCATCTAAATCATCCCCATGTTAAGATATAAATCATAAAAGACCTTAGGCATAGTGCTTTGAACAACTTTCCTCGGAGGCCATAGTAGTATCTCTTTGAGTTTTACATAAAGAAAGTTAATCCACATTGTAAAAATTCTGGACACGGTTGAACCAGATATCTCAAAACAATCAGGTACATCTTGCTCAAAAAGGCCAAGACGTAATCAAACTAATATACAAGGAAAAATTCTAGTTTTGGTGTAAGAGCCCTTGAACATCCAATTCCTTTACTATACCTGAACACATAGCTGCACTAGAGTTACTGTCATTCCGATATATTAATTTGTTTATAGCAGGTCCAAGAAACCTGTAACATGCTTCTAAGGAAGAAAGACTTGGGAATCCTGTGTTTGTAATTGCTGTTTAAGGGTAGTCACCTCTGCCTTTAGTGATTCAAGCTCCTATATTAAATGTGTGAGGTCCTCAGAAGCTAAATCAATGTTCACACTCGAGTTTGTACTAGCCTCTTCAGAAACATTCCCGTATACTTCTTTACGGACAGCTAGCTCCTCGACTACTTCCATACGCCTTCTCTTTCTTGTGGTTTGGTCACCTGTGTAGCCAGCTTAGGAAGCTTTAAAGTTGGATATTCATCTTTTCTCAGACAGCGATTTTTGGAGTTCACAAAATGTCCACTACAAACGTGAGAATTGCTGTTTAATGGCAATTTTTTTTCTCCCTGTCTTGTGAATCCAAATACATGGCAAGGGCTTTGATGTGACTGGCAAATAAGTCTTTTCTTTTATCAGATGATTTACTACATCCTAGAACCACACAATAATGAGACATTCTAACGAAGTCCAGTACTGGAGTGGCAATAGCATAGATACTACACCCCCCTTGCCGTATATTATTACCTAACTATGGTATCACCCAAACACAACATCGCAAGCAACAATTGTGTGCGATTAAAAAACTAACTCGAAAAATGGGTGTGGCAACTGTTTTGTTCAATGAAGACTCACAAATGAAATGATTGCTACGCCCCTTTTTCAAGCGAGTTTTTAATTGTGCGCAATTAGTGCTTGCAACATTACGTTTGGCAGTACCATATCTGTTTTGCAAGTGTGCCATTACGTGTCACATCTCAAGTGAAAACTTTTGATTATTTGATGTAATAAACTATATACACAATTCAAAGGCACCGCTCAGGGTTTAACTTGCATATTGCCCAAGCAATATCATCGGAATGCAGCTTGCTCATGGTTTTGATTCCCAACCATTCAAAGTAGTGTTGGGCGATTTATCGATATTACATCAAATCGTTTGATTTTTGCTGATATCAAAAAATACGATTTGTTTTTCAGAATTTAATATACGATATATCACATGATGCTATTACTCGGTATATGTAGGTGGGAAAATCCCTATTGCCATAGCCGCTATCAAATTATGTAGCAATTTACACATGCAAATTAATGGTACCAAAAAGTATCAATATCAGCCAATTTTAATCAATATTGAAACCCTATCGTATAATTCTGAAAATCTTAGTATCGCCCATCACTAGTTCAAAAATACGATATGCTTTGACTCGTTATATTGAGCAACACAAAACATTCAATTGTGGGTTTTGGTTTATAAGTTAGGCAAAGCTCAAAATAATGTAGTTACTAAGTTTCGACTAGTTGATAGTTATTAAATGATGAATGGTCAGTAAAATAATTGCTTGGGAAAAGCGTGGATGTGTATTTTACCCACCATGTGTTAGCCATTGAACAGACCACGGAACAATAAAAAGACAACAACTACATTTAAATATATAGGTCAGTAACTTATAGTCCTAACTACTTGACTTAATTTATTAATGCTTACTGTCCCAATAGTAAAGTTAGTAGGTTTAATCTAGTACACAATGAAAAATCTGGATTCCACGATCGCAATTTATCTGACGTTGTATATAAAGCATAATCACGTATGAATGACATTCTGAGAGCTTTTAGCCCATGTTATTAAAACCACTATTGATCATTAGATACTGATGTAGAGTGTTCTCAGTTCTTTCACTTATCAGGTGAGTGTGTCTAGAATGATACATATCACTGATATCATGACTGCACCGGGTTTTGCTGATATATATACCCATAGCCCTCAAGCCTGCAGCCTTTAGGCTTTGGGTGCATATATCAGCAAATCCCTCACAGCCGTGGTATAACTATCACACAGTACAGTAGTACCATTTAACTAGGGATCCCCCCAAAAGTGACACACACCGCATTAAATTCCGCCTTTAAAAATTATCCTTGAGACACCTTACGCAAAGAAAATCATCTTTATGGAATAATATTAGTCCATCTCACATCAAACTCAGTAGAGCTGGGCGGTATGAGATTTGTCAAAGCCGGTACGGTATTATAGAAAATATCACGGTACGAATACAAGCACGGTATGGATTGTATTTTTAATAATTTAATGAACAAAGTAATATCAAATGGACTTTCTTTTGGAAAATGTATTAGAAAGGTTGATAAAACATGCAAAAAAGGCTTTAACATAATTAGAAGTCTATCTTTTACATTGGTAAAGCATCTTAACATTGATGAGGGCAGGATGATGTTATGAATCAGCTGCCATCTAACTCTAGACGGTATGGTGGTATTTTCCAGTACGGTAATGGCAAGAGTTAATAATAGTGGAGGGAGAGTGACTAACAGCTAGTGTATAGGCCTGTATAAAATGATCCTGAGAAATTCAAAGGGATTCCTTCAGATGTGTAAAATGTTCACACAGGCAGAACAAGGAAATGTGATGATTGCACACTGAGAGAACAAAGAAATGCAATAATTGAAACAATCTTCACCTATGGAGAATACTACAAATTGCAGGGTTTTACAGAAAGAATCCCTTTGAATTTCTCAGGATCATTTTATACAGGCCTATGCAATGTTAGACACTCTCCCTCCACTATTATTAACTCTTGGTAACGGTATCATTAAAATACCTTTTCCTACGATACGTACCAGTATATCAACCGCTCTAAAACACAGCATTAAAACAAGAAAACATTTACAGGTGGCCAGATATAGATTTTTTTTTTAAATCACTGAAACCTGAATTTTTGTCTGCCAGCCTGCCTGCCAGTTTGGCTGCCTGACCACAGTCACAAGGTTGGAGGCCAAACAATGCAACACATGGCCACCATTTTATGCCTCAATAACAAACTGACCAGTGGCATGTGCCTTTTGGAGTTCCGATGAGTGTGTGCCCTCTGTGCCTTGTCTTTTCTTTTATCTCCAATCAGACTGTTCATCCTCTTCTTCATGCAATGAAACCATATTGAGGCGTTTATAGTATCAACACTTTCCTTGGAGCACCATATTTAGATGCCACAAAGTTATTTAAAATGCTCATGCTTAGTAGATAACTGTAATTTAATTTCACAATCCGATCATGATTGGATCACAGCCATGCCCATTAACAGATGAGTAGCAATCTAACAAGGAGACTACTCCTCTAAACAATCTATTTACACGATTATGATGACCACACCCCTTATTATTAGTCTAGCTGTATTTATAATGCTACCACCAAGACAGTAAAAAATGAAATAGTGACAAGCCCCTGTAGGTGAAAGGCTGACTTGAGACTCCATCTAATACAGCAGTCACCCTAATAGAACAGTTACACATATATGTATAGCTGTATGCTACCAAACAAACTAAATCATTAATTTAGAAATGAAGTAGAGATCCAAGTAAAAATAAGAGATGAATGATGGTATTACAACATAGCTTGGTGAGAAAATTTCTACTTTGGCATTGAACAAAAAGAATTATTATAACATGCCAACGTAGGGATTTTCTCAGAACTACACTGTATGCTGTAATACCATCATTCATCTCTTGCTTCATTACTTTTTATTACTTGGTTTTAAATTAATAATTTTTATACTAGTTACATATAAAGTACAAAATGTCATAATTGGCTGAGTGAATTGCTACAAAAAATTTATACCACTGAGCAGTAGCGACCATAACTGCATCTCAAGTTTCAATGTTTTGGGTGATTTTACCTTTGCCTGTAAATTATTTAATACAAGTCTCATAACCCATGCAATGTCCCATAGCTAACCGGGCCATGACCATGTCATGCTCTGTGTGTGTTTCTAAAGAATTGTTGATATCATAGCTACAAAATATTTAGTGCCTAAAATTTGGACTGGACAGACAGCTTGATTTGGAGTATAATGAATAATGACCTGCCGCCCACATGGAAATCTGATTTTTTGTGGATGAGAAACAAGTAATTGGCAAGTTTGCCTGGCATAACTTAAGAGGCATACCGACAAAATGGTTATACTACACGTCTATTAGTGACGTACGGCATACTACTGAATAGTAATAATACTGAAACCGCGGCCAATATTCGGGCCTGCACCATCCTGCCTATGCAAATGCACAGAGCTACCGCAATACTTCTATTCCATCTGTATATAGATGTCATGAGCAACAGAAGGAGTATGGTGACCGTGTCCGTGAGGTGGAGTTGGCATCTTTCACTCCTTTAGTTTTCTCAACAACTGGGATATGGGCAGGGAAGCAGTCACTTTTTATCGCCGTTTAGCCGAGTTACTTTCCAAACGTAACACCGTGACCTACAGCAGCACTCTTGCATGGCTTCATTGTTTGTTGTCCTTTTCTCTTTTAAGATCTGCAACTATGAGCATCCGGGGAAGCCGTTCCATCTCTCTCAGTTACAGAGCATCTGATGCTTCCCCGGAACTGGGCCTTGTAAGTGGCCCTAGGGACTTTTAATTGTCCCCATTATTGTTGTTTCAGTTGCGTCCAGCACACATGCCTTTTGTGCTGGGGGTGGTATAGGAGAGAATAAAAATAAATAATAATAAAATCCTGCCTATACATGCTTCACCGTACGGTCACCGTAGTACCTGAGTTCTTTCACTTCACTGTCAGCGACAACCTGGCCTGGCTTGGTGTTCCTTGTAGTGTGAGCGGGCCTCGAGTGTGAGCCGTCACAGTGTTGAGCCCTGGTTATGATAAATGACTTCAGTGATCTCTAAGTTTAGACCAGTAGCCGTTATACTGGTGACAAGAAGTGGAGTATAGCTGGGAGTTGCATGATGCAACACCACTGACACTTTATCACATATTACTAGCAAATCCTGGAACCATGCTGGCTTTGAAACCGGTTTTGCCGGGATGACATTCGTGTTATGAGCACTTCATTTGTACAACATCGATTGTGGGTTCACTTAGAAACAGAAATAAAGCAGACGTTGAAGCTATTGTGCAGTGATGATGAGATCGTACCAAGTGAACAGGGTAGGTATCAAGTAAAGTACTAGCTGTCACAGTAATGCTAGTCTATTGAGTGCCGGAGCCGGCAGATAATTTCTACTCGTAGTATGTTCTGATATCAATGGGCTCGAGCTCTGAGTTGGTTGTCAGATCGAGATTTTGGAACTGCTCTCATTGTAATAAAACTAATGTGAAGCTGTTACCTATGCATGCATGGGCTCAGTGTACTGAAGGGAATGTTACATAAGCACATGCTTACGTTACTTTAAGGCGTAAACACACCAAAGGCCATGAGAAGGACCTCTGTGACCAATCCAGTCACAACAGCAAACTCAGATGATTCCCATTACAAATGTAAGGAAGCCATCATGTGGCACTCTGGTACTATGTATCAACACCTTGTGTAGTTAGCAAAGATAACGAATGGGACACACAAAGAAGGACACAGGTAAGTCCATGAAGCATGCATCACCATGGTAATACCAAAAGGCATCTGTCGGGCTGAAGCAATGTCGGACAAATGAAAAAATCAAGTTATACCATAGCCTTAACTGTTGTCGAGTTACACTTGTCTGAAGGAATCAGTCAGTACTAAATTAAAATACCACTGAATTTTGTAGCAATTTATTGGACACATTTCTGCCATACAACACATGCACAAAGCATAACCTGGTAACATGTTAACCCTTTTATGTGACTGAATTTCATTAAATATTTTAGGTGCCAAATGCGCCCATATGGGTGATTTCCCAAAATTTGGTCACATGTTATTTTCCTTGATGTCTAGTGTAGAATTTAAAAAGATCCGTCCTTATGATAATACCACCCTGGCCCCAAATCCATTGACATGGCTTAACCTTAACACCTTCTGGCTTCCACAAAGCTGAAATTATATCAGCAGTGAATTAGGTATACTACTCCCAGCAAACAAAAGTATTGTGAATATTTTTTGGGATTTTTTAACTGTCACTAGAACAGAAAAATATTAATGCAATTAAAGACAGAGTATACATTACGCTTATACACTTCATTCAGCACTGTTGGGTATATGTACAAGACATGTACAAAACAACACTAGATTCACAGGTTTAAACAGCAGTTTCCTTGAATACAGTAATAGTCTTCATCATCAGTCTGCCCGGCCTCTCGTTAGTGTCATGATCATCATTATTCTGTATTAAAAGAACAAAGCAATAGAAGAATAAAAGTAAGTTGTATAACCAATCACCCCAAAATAAATGTGACTGAATTTTGAAAACTATCAATGTTCACACATTTTGTTTTTTTTTCTGCACTATTATCTGGTTATAGAGATGAAGTTTCAGCTAAGTAGTACATATAATTATACTGGAGAAAATGGATAGCCAGATGAGCAATTAAATAAATCTATATCATTCAGTGTATAGGTTAGAGACCTAGCACAAGGATCTTCATGAATTTAAAAACCGAGGCAAAGCCCAGGTTTAGTAGTAACATGAAGATTCAAGGGCATGGTGAGTCATTGTGGGATTAAATTAGATGCAGTTTTAAAATCATCATGTACATAAGTGCAGAAGATTGAACATGTTTCTGTCAAAAAGCCAAAGAAATCGTAGCTCACATCTTATCGCTGCTTCAATAATTGAAACTGATCAGTTTCTGCCATTGCATGTGCCATGGCATCATGGCATTATGAAGAACAGGTACATTAATAATACAGTTTGAAGACATGGCTTGAGTGGTTACAGTGACGAAGAGTTGTCACATGTTGTTGGCTTACTAGGTATGTTATGGGGGACATTGGAAACAACTAAAATGGAAAACTGAAACCAAAAAACTAAAATTGGTCAAAAGTTCATATTAACAGGTACTGTACCTCTTAACAAAGACCACCTCTGTAATATGACTACCTGTAAAATAAGACCGCCTCTAATAAAACCACCTCATTATTAGAGTTGTACCGATAATCGGATCGGTAATCGGTAATCGGTAGAAGCCGATAATTAGCTGTTTTTACCATAATCGGAAATCGGTTGTAATGGGCTGTGGCCAGCAGATTATTCGTCTTTTCAGCTTCAGCAGCTGCAGTACCACTGGAGGGCTAGTGTCAAAGGCTCTGGTATGTACTTGGGTAATTTGTTTATGTTTTGTGGTAACCGCAAAGATAAACAGTGATGGTTCAGGCCCTAGCCCACTTGTCTGACTAGCAACTTTGAGTGTATAATTTCACAGAATTGGCTTTACTAGCTCTACTTTTAATGGAATGAGCACAAGTATAATTGTAGAGACCTACAATCGGGTATCGGTTAACTATCGGTAAAACAGGGTAAAAATATATCGGATATCGGTTTTCCCTAAAAAGTGGGAATCGGTACAACTCTACTCATTATAGTAGTTATGTCAAGTAGATCCAACAAATATGGCCAAGGTGTACTCATAATGTAATAAAGTATCAATCAATCAATCAGTTAGTACTTAAAAGTTAAAATGACAGCTGCAGGGTTGTACAAAAGGATATACTATCTTACTGCGTCAACACCTAAAGTCCATGGTCATGTCACAAATGAAAATGGAGCAATTGCATGCACAATTTACTCCGCTGATATTAGATTTGATAATGGATTTCTCATGAATTGTGCATGATTTAGGAGTTGCATAGTTACAAAATCAACATTAATGATCTTGGACTTTATGTCTTGATAATAGTTAGGCACTCATAATAGGCATCTTTGAAGATTAAAAACCTGAGGTGACATCAATAATTACCGAGGCGCAGGTAATTATTGACATGGTTTTTAAATCGTCGAAGACACCTATCTAACTATTACCAAGACACAAAGTCCAAGATCATTAATAATTTAACTATGCAACTCTTAAATCATGCACAATTCATGAGAAATCCATTATCAATTCCAGTATCAGTGGAGTAAATTATGTATGCAATTGCTCCATTTTCATGCATTTGTGACATGACCATGGACTTTAGGTCTTGGCACGGTAAGATAGTATATTCTTTTGTACAACCCTGCAGCTGTCATTTTAACTTTTAAGTACTGTCTGATTGATTGATTGATTGATTGATACTTTATTACATTATAAGTACACCTTGGCCATATTTGTTGGACCTACTTAACATAACTACTATAATGAGGTGGTTTTATTAGAGGCGGTCTTATTATACAGGTGGTCTTATTACAGAGGTGGTCTTTGTTAACAGTTACCTGTTAATATGAAGTTTTGACCAATTCTAGTTTTTCAGTTTCAGTTTTCTATTTCAGCTGTTTCCAATGTCCCTGTTTATGGTGCAACAGCAGTGTAAGAGACCATTCATGGTTTTGCATACGGACCACACCCACATTACAAATAATGCAAAATAACCATTCTACAAGGAGAGTTGCCCATCTATAGGTCTTTGGTTCAGTCCATTTATAGTATATTTTATTTCGCGAAACATCCTTAAAACTGTCTAGAAAACAAATGAGCTCTAAACAGAATTTTCTGTGGACTTCTCCATTCATCCTGACAAATGTAGCTGCAACGTTAAATGGTACCTCCCATAATCGAATTGCTTAAGGTATGCTTATTAAATGAATGGAGTTGTGTTGGGCTTGGGTGGCTTTGCCCATTGCAGGCTATTAGCCTGCAAAATGCTTGAGAGAGCATATAGGAAATCAATGATCAATACCTCCCCTAAATAAAGGGTTCCCACTAAAACGCTGCCATTGAATTATTCTGAATGATGAAACACACTGAAGATTTATGTAGAGTCTTAATGTATATCCAAAGTTATGAAGACTTATATAAATCTTACCCAATCTTGCTTTTTATAATTGCCAAAGTCAAAGCTTGGTCTCACAACAAGCTAAACATTGAACCACAGTTTTATGCCACAATAACAATCTTACATGTGGCATGTACTTTTAGAGTCTGTCTCTTCCACGCCTTTTATGTCCAATCTTTCTGGTTGTCATTTATCTTCAAACAAGGAAACCATACTGAGACTTTTTCCTTACAGGACTGCATATGTACGCAAAATTATTTGAAGCTTTTATGCTACTGTATAGGTAGCTGCACTTATAATAATCTGTTCACTACAGAACGAATTGTGATAATTTGCCAATATAAGGATTTTGCCAGATAGCTATACTTTTTGTTGCTGGATTCCTTATTCTATTTCTACATTAACAATAATAATACTAGTTTGTATATAAACTATCAAGAAATGGTACTTAATAAACACTTGCAACCGATTATATATAAACCAAGTTTGGTATACAGGCCTATAACTTACAATGGGAAATGCTCAGCAGGTCCCTGTTTTCAACATCAAAATCCATTGTCCTTCTAGTTTTTTTGTCCCCAATGTCCTTATAATTATGTTACGTGGTGTGGTTATAAGCACTGGGAGATAAATTGAGTGCATGTCACAGACCAATAATATTATAGATCGATTACTGGATTTGCACTGGTTGATAATAAGTACCGGCCGATAAGCGGTCGCTTACGCTAACTTGCAGATGTATTAACATACAGAGGTGAAACTTGGCTTAATTGTTTGCTATAAAAAAATTAACTAATATCTGCTTCCATGTTTGAGAATAAAGGTGTATCCATTGAAAAAGGAACATCAGTAAATAATGATCCTGTCAGCACAATATTAATAAACATACACATCTTGGAAACTTGTCCACGTACAAAAACAACTTTCTAACACTTCACGAGCATGTGAACCTCTGGATTTATTAACTGGAGTGTGTGACTAGTGAGTAACAAAAATTGTGTTTATATTTTTCTCCCATTGTTTTGAAACATGTACGTGTATTTATATTTGAATAACTGAATTATGGTTGTAATAAATAGCCTGTCTGGATAATTGAGCAATTGCTTTTTAATACAAAACTAGCTTCTTTTGTATAGCCATATGAACATTGACTTTTGTTCTCTAAAAAATTCAGTCACAAGTGTTAATTATTAAGGTTCCCCAATAAATCAGAAGAAGCTATGTACTTTCAAAATGTCTATTATCATGACGTATATTTGTCCACAACCAAATCACTGCAATAGTTTTATACGTTGCGTACTTACACTACTTATACTACATATGAATGAGCCCTCAAATGATTTCTGTTGTGCTGTCTAATTGTTTTCATTTAAATGTAATTAAGAGTACAAATTAAAAGCAAGATTATGCAATGCCTTTTAATCCCAGTGACTAATCAAACACTACAAAGCTCACTCTATGGTGTTTTATAAACCAGTCATATTGCTGGTCTTCAGTATAAAAGAAGGTCTGCTGCATGATGTATACCAGTAAACTCTTTATTTATTTATTTATTTATTATGCACAGAACCTCATAAATGAGTGTGTGTGTGTGCATGTACAAATTGTTCAGTTTGTCAGTAAATTTATCTAAACTAGAAGAGGTAACTACATTAGCTGGCAGAGAATTTCAATCACAGATTGTGGCTGGCAAAAATGAGTGTTTAACTCTTGCCAATCACAACAAAAAATAACTTCTCACAATAATTGTGACTGGATTTTGGGAAAACGATCCAAATTGCACATTAGAAGTTTTAAGATAAACAATTTTAAAGAATTCAAGTCAGTATAACTTGCCAAGGATAGTAAGCACATGTATAAAATTTACAGAAGTGATGTATCAGTTTATTACCTTTCAGACCACTTCCAGTACTCGTAGCTGCTTGTAGAGTTTTCCATCGAATAAGATATGCAGCTGGATGAGCAAAGTAGTATCACTAGTACTCACAAAGGGGCAGAGAGTGAGGGGCAATGGAGTGGGCAAACGATAGACTTCAAAATGGAGGCAGATCACGACTGAAGTCCAGATACGCAGTGCTGATTTCTTAGTAGCTGATATACAGCAAAATCAAACCCAAAAACGTTTGGCAGGCCATCCACCAGTATAACACTGATTCTTGTCAAGCCAGGTCCATCACAAGACCATAAACCGCCATTTGAGCTCTCCACACCACCCAGAAAAGTTGTCCCTTAAAATCAGCCTCAAATAGTTTGAGTAATGCTGACCAATAGTACAATAGTGTAGCATCCTCTGGTGGTGTCAGTTTGATTTTGCCTAATGTGCAATTTGGATCGGTTGTGTAAAATCAGGTCACAATTTTTTAAAAATTCTAACAAAACAATACTCCAAATTATTACTGTAACACATAGCTACATCACTTTTATTGCAACCTCAACAATTTATGTGGTTGTCATACCTCTAGGTCTGATTCTGCGTGATAATAATGGTGATGAATCAATTCAGCTAATAAATAAATTGGCAGGCTAATGATCATGAGTCCTCCATTCAGATATACTATTTCTTTTGTATCCAGAAAAACCCCTGATGCAAAGCTAACAAAATACCCCAATGTAAACAAAATAGTATAACACATGTAGGCAATGTCTATCTCTTTGTGCAGCATGTGTCCAACATAGCCTACAAATATATACCAAAGAATCAATAATCACATTATTTAAATGCAGTCATGGGTAACTAACTTGAAGCAAAGGTGATGTACTGTCCATCGGTGGTACCCCAGAGTGCAATAAATACAAATACAAACAGATGGCTGGGTTGTTTCTCCCATACAACCAGGAATATAGATAGAGATAACTTTAGTATTGTAGTAATAATAGCCACCACATATCTGGGTGAGCATGAAAGGTATATTTTACCAGTTAGGAAGCATGATGTGGTAGCAGATAGAGCATACACCATGGTAGCATATCCAACCATGTGAACACCAATACATTCAGAAATGTAGGTCTGAAATGTATAAATACATGTGTATAAAAGTATAAGCATATAAGCTATTATGTAGCTTTTACTGATTTAATGTTCATGCACATGCAGAGAAAATAATGGCACAAAATAAATAGCATCAAATAAATAGCATCATGTTGCACATACCAATGTCATAAATCTGTGGCTTGAATCATTGGCCATTGGAACTAATAATACCACTTTTAGGTCATGGAAAGTTAATAATGGCTGCTATAATTTTATTAACATTAACATCATTTCTTGGGTGCCACCTTTGATTTCACAACTTTTTTCACCCAGGATTTTGAAGGCCGCACCCTTTTTTGATTGTTCTTACAAGTCGGATATACAAATGTCAGCCTTCAGTAAAGCATATAGCAGGAGTGGGGTGTTCAAGCAAGGTTTACAGCCACCTGTAATGCTCACCTTTAGCCATATTAAAATCTATGCTACACTAGTGAAGAAAAAACTGCCAATCATTTTACGTGTAGTACCTTTGCAAAACTTCCAAATGTAAAAGATTCCACTACTGCAGTAGTCATGACCAGTGGAAATCCTAACAAAATGTATGTCTTCTTTAATAAAATAGTAGTGAAAAACTCAATGTTACTTCGTTTAAGTTCAAACAAGATGTTTCTCCAAGTAGACTTCACATGTTCACCCTTTAATTTGTCTAAAAACAACACAGCAATGATTGACGCAATCAAAGCACAGAGTAGCAGTACTCCACGTAATATCATCAAATACTTATTGTATGGATCAATGTGGTCAGTACTTTGTTCCAAGTTGCAGCTTTCATTTCCAACAGCCACAGACTGTTCATCCAAACCAGATGGTAGTAGTATTGACGAAGACAAAGCACTTCCCAGTAAGGCACCACCAGTGTAACAACCCATGGCAATTCCATTTGCAAAACTCATCATTTTCTCATGACAAATGCCATATTCATCACCATAGTCAACTGCTATTTTGTTCAGATATGTAACACCACAAATCCAAAAGAACGTTGTTGCTAAACCAACAAAAACTGCAGCTGGAATAAGAGTAATATATGACACATAGAATTGGCAGACAACAAACAGAAAGAAGGCAATATGAGTAACTATTAACATTCTTTGTGCCCCAAAAGATCGAAGTAGCGGTAGTGTAAAAAATGTTACCACGAATGCAACAAAAGCAAAAACAGTTAATGAAGTAAATCCAAGTGCTTGGCCAGCAATGGTAGTAAGGAGATTAAGAGAAGCATAAGCCGCTGTGTATGACAACACTACTGCAGCACTAAATACTATAAAATTTTTGTAGTAATAATGGTATTTGCTGTATGGTATAATAACATTGGATTGGGGATTGCCTTCCATTTCTTTACAGTCATGTTCTTCTTGACCACTATAGATGATGCCTTCATTATTTCCTGTAGAAACAAAACACAAATAAAAATCACTATTATATCAACAAGCTTTCCATGTGATATATACACCAATACATATTTCCACCAATCAATATTCTGATGTTTATGGAGTGAGAATTATTGTGCTGCATTCTGATACTAATGAAAGCAACTCCACTCAGACAGCATGTTAGATCACATGTATAACTTTGTAGATCACTAAACTAGTCCAACTATTTGTTCTACAACTAGGAAAACTGACTCAAGATGAATGCTACTAAGAAGACAACTAGAAAATACAATATTATATCCTAAAAGAATTGCCTATGCTTGAGCCAGCATGTAGGAGTGGGGTGGGTACAGCACTCAAGGGATGTCTCAGTGTAATACAGTACCCAGCTTTGTGTTGTGCTACACATTAGTACTCAACATGCCCTATAATTATCCATACACATTTGCAGAAGTGTTTTAAGCAGTAAATACCATATTTGACCGGTTAATAGTATGACTTGTATAATAGCCATCCCAGATAGTAACCTCTAGAATTATTGCCATAAGAGCCACCCTCGGATCAGAGCCATGGCTTGTATCTGAATATACTGATACAAGTGTTAACTGGAAATGTTTGAAGCAGAAGCTAGGCAAAGAAGTTGTTTTAAGCCAAGAAATAGCATTTTTGAGAGACGTTAAAATGAACAACAGTTTAGAAGGATGACTAAACAAGGTCAGTCATTTGTAAATCCAGATAAATTCCACAAACTACTGCCACACAAATCCATAGTAGCTGCCCTCAGATAGTAGCCGCATGGTTTTCCTTGCTGAAAGTTATGGTAGCTGTGGCTATTAACCGGTCAAATACGGTAAGAGCCCAGCTGCAACTTCAATTACAAATGATATCCAAATAAACATACAAAATGCATTAAGTGATCTGTTTTCTCTTGTTCCTGAAGGGACAAGTAAACAGCAAGTCTCAAGTCAGTCATAGGTCATATTTAGGCTTGTGTACACAATTACAAAAATTAATCCAAAATAGCCAAGCTGTGAGAAACATGGTGGCCATCAAAAGCAGACTAGTGTGAAAAAGAAGTGATATCAAAGGGTGGCATCTAAGAAATGGCTGAAGTGATATATTAGTGTCACTTAATTTGTAACATTATGAATTCATTGACATTAATATCACTACAGCCATTTCTTGGCCACCACCTTTCGATAGCACATCTTTTTCACACTAGTCTGCTTTTGTTGACTGCACTCTTTTTTCACAGCTTGAAGTAAACTGGTATTAGTGCATCACATATCCAATTACACAGTAGTACACCATTTTACATAGAAAGCAGATGGATTAACACAAACTGTTACAATTATGGTGTTGTACAACCTGTTTTTGAGACTTTATGGTAGCAAGAGTACATAATATTTATATGGGGCCCATATAAATATTATGTACTCTTTATAATTTAATACTGGTAGGTGGCTATATTAAGCACAATCATAACAGCAAGTACCTACAGACATATCTGTATATATATATATATATATATATATATATATACAGGGAAGTGAAAACTAAGCTTCAGACAGTACTCATGGAAAATTCATTGCAATAAAAGGAACATTTGATACATATACTATATGAACAATTATAAGGCCCTTGCTACAAGTAAATAATTTACACATACAGCAGTGGCAGACCTAGATGAGTTTCTGAGGTTTCAACAGAAACCCCCTCTTGACATCAGTGGCAGTCTAACTGTGTACTGCATTGACATGCATCATAGCAAAATACTATTATACATCTGTGTTTCAGTAGCATATAATACCTTCAACTTCACTCTACTTTCCACCTGCCAATGCATAAAAATGATTGAATTACTCTAATAGAGCAGTCAAAGGTCTACTCTAATAGAGCAATCACAGCTATGACTTAATCACTTTTCCCCTACAGTTAGTTTATTCTTGGATGCCTTTTTTGCAACTAGATATTTTTTTTAAATTTCAGAAACCTCGTTTTCAAAATCCTATATCCGCCACTGCTGAGTCTATACCCCTGTACTTATGTTGTACCATATTGTCTTAACAAAATAAGACATGTCTCACTCTCTCTCTCTTTTTAAATTCATTTGGTAGCTAGCTGCAATAACAATGCTGGATTGTCAGCAAAGCTGAAGGTCTACAGGACTCGCCCATCCTGCAGTGTAGCATGAAAAGCAATTAAAACTACTTATACGACTATTCATAGATAGTGTGTGCATGAATGAATTACAAGTAAATCAGGGAAGGTTTTAGGGGGTTTCCAAGGTTTCTGGAAACCCCTTTGGGGTTGGCTTGCTTCAGAACAGCTGTCACAGCCATTAGGCAACTATAGCTATTAGCTAGTATTACAATGATTCTTCCTTAACTACAAGTAAACCACCTCATAGAATGAATTATACTCACCAATGCTCATCACTGATACGATCACTTTTCACTTAACTGAGGACTACACCCCCAAATTTTAATTTCTAATTAATGCCCATTGTTTAGTAAGTTAATAGTTTCTAGTTTAATAATCTGCAAAAGCTTTCCAAGACTACGTTAAGGACAAATGCCAAGAAGTAAAGAGTCAATAGGTAGAATCATTGGTGGTGACTATAAATAATGATTCAGTACATAGCTAAGTAGCTAGATATATCTATCCTAAACATTGATATCCAACTAGCTACATAACTATCAGTGTATAAATTAGCTAGATAACTATTAGTATATAACTAACATTAGCTATAGTAAGCCCAGATGCAATTTATTTTGTGGGTTTGGTGAGTAGATATATACAATGGCAGCAAATGAAGATTTTATTAAAAACAAAGAACACTAAGAGAAGGACCTCTGCAGTCACAACGGCAAACTCAGATAATTCCCATCAAACGTAAAGAAGCCATCATGCGACGCTATCAAAAATCTACCTCTTGCTCTGTCAGCGAAGATAAATGGGGCACAAATGAAGACATAGGTAAGTCCATGAAGCATGCATTGTACGTACTGCGGTATGCCAAAAGGCACCTGTCAGGCTGAAGTGATGTCAAACAGTGAAAAAATCAAGCCCGTATCCTTAGCCATTATCAAGTTATGCTTGTCTAAAGACATTAGTCAACAAGAATTAGTTTTTTTTTATTTTATTTATTTATTTATGATTACTGGGCAGTCAGCACAGCTGGTGTGCCCAGGAAAAAGAAAAGGAATCACAGGATTAGGTACAATTATATACTAACTAATGTGGTGTTGATTGTTTGTAAAGCGTGATATCAAGTTAGTTGTAAACTCATCATAGTTTGTCATCTCTATAATAAATACAGGCAGTTCATTCCATTCTTTGATTGATCTTGAGTAAAATGATTGTTGATAAGATGTTGTTGATGGTGTGGGCAGGATAAAATGCAAGGGATGATAGTGTCTTGTTTGTCTCTCTACAGATTGATAATATGGGGGAATTGATAGGGATATGTCTTGATGGAGGATTTTGTGGAACAGTTGCAGTCTAGATATCTTTCGTCGTGTCCGTAGGGTAGGCCAGGATAGTTGATTTAATATTTGTGTCACGGAGCTAGTTCTGTTGTAATCACTGATGACCCACCTGGCTGCTCTACGCTGGATTTTTTCCAATTTGTCTACATCAACATTATAACAGGGGTCCCAAACAACTGAGGCAAACTCCATTTGGGGTCTTACCATGGTAAGATATGCTTGTGCTTTTACTTCTCTTGAACAATATATGATGGATCAGAGTATGCAGCAGTATATATGCTTGTCAAGCTGTAGAGGAATCCCCATATGACTGTTCATGTTGTCCTTAGTCTCCTCATTGGAACCACCTCAGCCTAATCATGAACCACGATAGTGGGTTCATAATAGGGATCGCAGTGGAATTTTTGAAAATCCTAACAGAGCAGTCACCTAAAATCAGCCTTAGAAAGCAGACTCGAGCACAAAACAACACTCAGATGGCTTAGGCCCCTATTTGGTGATTATTAGTTTCTCATCCAGCCTTTCTAATTATTATGATGCGGGCTATTACCATTATGCCATTATTTTCACACTGATGTACAGACCTTGTCCATTGTCTTTCTTTCTTACTACAAACATTTCCTTTACTAGCTGATTCTACTTTTCGTGATCGCCAACTGTTTTTCGACAGACAACTGAAAGCGAAGTCGATAGAACACGATTGCAAATGGCACTGCAGCAATTTGCTAAGGAAACAACAGTTCTCCTGGCGATATATAGCGCATTGTAGCGTTCACCAACAAAAAATTATAAGAGTTTGGAATCACGTGTTCTTCTGAGCATGCACAGAGTAAATAATGGCTTACCATGCGGTAGCTGTAGAAGGATGCGGGCGGTGGATGAGAAACTAATAATCACCGAATAGGGGCCTTATTATCAAACACTGAACTCAGACAAATGGTGATATAGCAATAAAAATGGTCAAGACGAAATTTAGAAACATTCAAAAATTGCGAATTTTACGCGAATTGTTCATATTATTATTCATAATATTATTATTCTTATTCTTATTATTATTTTGTTTCACTCGTGTACAGCCCAAGGCTTCCATTTTTTCGCGATAAAAACTACACAGCCTTACTCACTGAGTCCTTCCGCGTGTCCATGACCCATTAATTAACCCGTACTCCACAGATCGCTAACCGGCCTCCACCTCGATAAATTTCTAAGTTCTTCTTCGCCATTGCCAGCTGTTCCATATACGGAAGAAGCCGTAGAAGAACAAAATTACGGGATTTTGTGTGCTCAAGGATGCGTATTGTTCGACTATAGTCTTTGTAACGTTAATAGATGGCAGATTGAAGTTGTGCAGCACTCTTTTACCTTACAAGATCGCCATAATAGGGTCTCTAGTGAGCTGCCCGTCTTCGCTACGAGAAGCCGTTTAAGCGCGCATCCAGTTTATTCTTCTTTCTAGCCATCACAGTGAGTGCTTTGTTTGTCCATTATAGGTGGAAGATAAATGGTAGCGCTGATATCATGGCTGCTTTTCACACGCAAAAAAAGGTTGGGTGGGGTGTTTATTACTAGTCTGGCGCGGCCGCCCCTTTGATTAGAGCTTAATCTCTAATCAAAGGGGCGGCCGCGCCAGACTAGTTTATTACAACCCTACCATTTAAAATATTTTGTGGTCTAACTACATATCATCAACAACCCTCCCATATGGTATCCATGTCATAAACAACTTACAGAGTGTGAAGCCTGACAGTCTTATATGGGAGGATTGTGTGCTACTGCGCTTATGTTACTGTAACTATAGCTACTGTACATGTGTACATATTCTAGCACAATCTCTGATCAGCTAGTGACATTGACAGTTGCAAACATTTAGCCATGACCACATGCATGCTAACCAGACTTTGCTGACTATACCTATGGTGTTCCACTTTGTTACACACTGTTACTAGAAGGCTACACCTAGGCTTTCCAGGGCTAGAGCCCAGTCTAAGTCCTCGCAATTGGAACTCAATATGCCAGTTTAAAGTAGTCTTGCATGGGTATGACTGCCAAATCCCTGGTAATCGTGTAAGACCGGCTACGCCCTGCACTGGCTACTAGTATAGTGACATTGTGATTTGTACATGCAGACACTGGCATAGGAAGACTTCGGCCAAGCCTAGCCATCTCCTCCTATTTAGCTTGATTAACACCAACTCACACGGTTGCCACTGCATGTAGCCTTGCATGTTCATATGGGCAACTCGTACATTTATACAAAGGTGTTGTAAGCATCATCCCTACAATAATAGCACTACAGCTACAATGTATAGCTATCTCTTCACTACCTATTCTGCTAGACAACTCTACACCTGTAATGCACATGCTTGATGTATGCATCGTTCTTCACTTTTTTTAAAAAATGGACTCTACAGGAATTATAACACTAACATGCAGTTTGTAATACCATTCTTATAACTTGTATCATAGAGTTTCATTCTTTTCCTTCTTTTAGAATAAACACCTAAGTCATCTTGTTCTTCTTCAAGTCTCCTGTGCTGTCATCAACACTGTCTCCTGTATGATAGGTGCACAATCAGTAATTCTTCTGACAGGCAGCTAGCTCGTATAGCAGTGTGTTTTCAGCAATGGCACAAAGTGTGATGATGGTGGCTGAAACACTAGGAATTAATATATCCTACCTTATTATTTTGTGCGTGTACAAATCAGAATGAAAATACAGTCTTTATCATAGGTTACAAATTAATGTTGCATTAAGATATCTAGTTAATGAGTTAACCATTTAAACTGAGGAATCTCTGTTAGCTTAGGCTACACTATAAATTATAATGTGCCAATTAACTTATAATCCTCAAATGGATTTGGAAAAAAATACACAAACTAGACATATTAAAAATTTAAAATAAGAAATAGGGATCGCTAAATAAGCCACGAAACAAGAAGGGATCGCTGGGGTGGTAATGTAAACCACAAATCCCTATTTTGACTACCTATAAATGTTCCATTTGAGTATAAAGAGTCAAAATAGGGATTTGTCCAATCCCATCCCATTCCCCTGTCCCATCCCATTCCTGTTTTCCGAGAGTTCTACTTACCCCTTGTATTACCTTCACAGTAAACATGCCTTTAAAACAACCCAAAACCTTATACACTTGAAATGCTTCCAATGATTTTTAACTAACTAATTGATGGCAACTTAGTTTTGGAAAAGTGCAATACAGAATGGCTAATGTTACAGGTCTGATTTCTTCACATTTTTTACCAAAACACGTGTCTTTTGGTATAGCCAGGAAATACCCTCACTGCATCGTGGATGTACTTTTGCAGGTCCTTATTTGTCTCCCATTTCTTTTCACTTCCAACACAAAAATGATAGTTCATGGGTATTACATCAATGGCTTCAGTTAATTTGCTATCAACACAACACCCATAAATTTCCCACTATGTCTGCTACTGATGAAGTGAGTGGATAAAATGTTTATGTGCTTTGCATACTGTTGTCTTTATGTAAAACTTTGCAACAAGAAGAAAACTATATGAAATGGCTACCTCACTTGTCGGCAATAAGTAGTTGGGGCACACATTTCATTGTACAATTTAATAAATTACTAGACACAACTACACTGGGCACAACACATGCTTTCTTTGTGAAGCACAGTGGCTTATACCACTCTGGTAACAATGCAGCCCGAAATAATTTGAAAGATTTTAAAGCTGACATCTTACGCATGTTATTGTGGCTTCAGGAAGTTCTTTTAAATTTTATATGCCACTTGAAGTATTAAGAGTTTCAAAAATTATGGATCCATCATAAATCAAGAACACATTATGAACCATTATCTTAGTTAAGCAATGGTTTATCACATGATAGTATACAAGTGTAAGAAAAAATATTATTAAATTTGAGTATGGATCAATCATGCCATAATAAAATAAAAGGCATTGATGTCAAATGGATAGTGGCACTGAGCCTAACAGTTAATGTTTCATAGCTATACATAAGTGCAAGTACTCCACTTGGCGCGAAGCAGTAGCTACATACTTGGCCACACAGTTGGCAAGTTTTGAGTATTCAAAAGTTTCACCTCAAGTCGATGTAGCTTTTAGTTAAAGAATTATTATTATTATTTAATTTGTTTCCCGTCACCTAGAAGAGCAAAAACTGATGTGGTCGGGAGGCGATTATTAATTATACACCTGACTCTTGTTGCAGTATGTGACTGCTCTATTTGTGTACCGATGCAACCTGTTAAAGAACTCCAACCCTTTAGCATGTCCTGCACTGCATTTGCCAACCATTGACATTACCCATCACTAGTCTATTCAGTGACAGAAACCAAGATTGCAGAAACTCTGTACTACTAGCTATTTAAACATGCAACCACCGTTCATCAGATAAATCTAGCTAACCTATAATTCAATGGTTAGTACCCACGGTTTTACAGAAAACGTAGATGTAAAAAAATAAAGCCATGGGTTCAAACATAGACTCCGTACCGGTACGGAGTCTATACTATCTATGGTTCAACAAAACTAGGCATTCCAGTATCCGAGATTTTTAAATTTAAAAATTCTCCGTTTTTTCCCCAATAGATCCCTGGCACAAAATAACAACTCGTGTTTAACTTGGGATTGCTCCGTCGTCCGAGCTCCAATGAGGATGAAAATCGCTGTGGGGTTTGTCCACACGCTGATCATCATGAAAATCTTAGTTTTATCGTGCGCGTTACATATAAGTAAGTTTTGTGTTGTCTTATAATTTATTCAAACCTTGTAATTCATGTAGAATACTTTAAAACTTTTAAAAACGTACTGCCGGGTGGAAGGTAGTTACTGGTGCTTACTTTAAAGTGCGTAGTTACTTCACTCGGGTTAGCGATTGTCAGCTTCCAGAGCAATTTTCTGATGGCTGTGTCATCAGCTCAAAGTATAAACCACTTCAAAGCTGGCATGACAATGCAATAATTGAAACCACAACTCCACCTTAGGTATTGTTGCATCATTGTGCCACCTCCACTTTAGTTGTTTACTTTTTATAAGTTGTTAACTTGATGTTTTTACTAACTTGAGATAGCCACTTGCCTATGGGTATACACCATTGTATTGAGAAGTGTGCAGTAGGTGAAACATATTTGCTCACCACAAAGCATACAAAGATTGCTGAGATCCAATAAGACCTGAAGTTACTCTCATTACATATACAAACTTGCAGCTAGAAGCAACTGCAGTTTCAAGATAGTCCAGATTACTAGATGGCTTCCTGATTCAATTGTGCCGTTTTCCCTTTAAAATGTATGGGGAGGCCCGGAGAAAAAATGTACCGTTTTTCAGTTTTTAAGCACTGTGCATGCCAACGTAGCTAATTCCAACACAACAAACTATATATTTCTGAGATCGGCAATCAATACTCTATCTATTGAGCATATAAAAAGCCCATTTTTCCAAAATTTAGAAATCGGGCTGGATTGCCTAACAAAACTAAATGACTACGTATAACCCACGGCACTGACTGCCCACATCAAACACAGAAAGTATTGCATCATCCTACACGGTACGGTATGTCAAGACAACATAAACACTTTCTGATGCAGTAGTATAGTCAACTGCCCATTAGCGATATTTAAAGCCTACGCCACGACTGGGCCAGCGAGTACAATAGTGGCCCGAGAGCGTCGCTCAGGCAACCCCGGGGGCGGTATCTAGTTCACTGATCTAGTTTAAAGATTGTCGTTGTTCCTGTTATTCTCCCTACACTCAGGCACGTATGTGCAGCTAGTCATTCGCCATTTACTAGCTATTTCTGGCTCAATTAATACCTATACGGCATACAGAGATGCCGATTGTCAGTTTAAGTTATAATTAGGAGTTAAATTGTCACAGCCACACGTCTATTCAGCGAGAACACTTGCACAGTCTGCCAATTGGCTTACCGGACATTTCAACTGCCCACAACCGTCCTTTCCATCACCACCACCTTGGCTACGAGGAAATGTTGCATTATTAGCTACCGGTTTTGGAACCGGTCAAGCAGCTACGTAAGTACGCGGGACGCGCCTCAGTCAGCCGGGCTATATTATATGAACTGGCCCATGCAATTGTTCAATTTCGTAATTCTGGGCTGTACCGGTATCATGGTAGCTACTGTCTATATACTTACTGATATACCGGTAAAGGAACAGCGTGTACCAGATCAGTGCAAAAATTGACACATCATCAGTGATGATTGCAAATTAAAAGAATCTTAGTGTTAGCTACAAATGCAGGCCAGCATTCCAATCAATGACCTATATACAAATTCTAGTACACTCACTCAGTCAGTGATACTTAAATAACTTATAAAACCTAGCTGTGTCCTCTGCATGGTGTCAATGGTATTGGAGTGGGTATAATGTGGAGAAGTTTGTATAATAGGATCAAGTCCCCTCTGGTACCTGTGGGCCAGAGATGGTGGTTAAAATGCATGTGGGCAGTTTCTCACTAAATGACATGCATTTCTTTAAGAACTGGTAGCAACCATGTGCATGGCCCTTAGCTGAACTTTTTCAATTTTTCTTGGTCAAGGATAAATTGAGTACCCCTGGCATAACTACCGCATGACAATTCTGGCATAGGTAAACCAAAATTATAACTAACATGGCTATAGCATATCTTGGATGCATGACTTGTGACGACATAATTATTGATCAGCACTTATAGTTACTTTTGTAACTAAGTTACTTTTACAGTGACTAGTATATAGTATAACCATGCTTTGTAACTAGTAATTTGTAACTAGTACATGTCTGAAAAGTAACTAAGTTACGATAGTACACAGTTTCAATGTAACTATAGGTAATTGTGCTTTAAAAGCACTTCATTATTTTTGTGCCATAGCTATATGCTACAGCCATGTTGTAAGTAGACACATTGCGTGTACTCTTCTTCCACATTCTGTGCATGTACTGTTCTTCCACATGCATTCTGTGTACTGTTTCTTCAGATGATTCAGCTTGAGTAACAGATGTAACAATAATTGAAACTGAGTTGAAATGGCCACAGCATTATTATTTTCAGTTGCACACATATGTACTGTGTGTTCCCTTCTTCCCCTGCTGCATGATACATATCTGAGATGTTGACATGGAAAATTAATGCCTCGGTATGATTTCATTGCATGAAAAAGATGACGACCAGCCTGATTGAAGATAAAAGGAAAGGCAAGGGACAGAGAGCACACACTCGTCGGAGCTCCAACAGGTACATTCCGCTGGTGATCATGAGTTTCTTAATTATTGTGGTGGCCATGCGCTGCTTCATTTGGCCTCCAGCCTTGCAACTGTAATCAGGCAGGCTGGCAGACAATAAAAATCCAAGTTTTGGTGTTTTTTAAAATTTAATTCTATAGCCGGCCACCTGTAAGTATTTTCTCGTTTTTAATGCTTTATTTGATGTTATAGATGGACTAATATTACATAAAGGTGATTTTAGTTGTGTGCGATGTCTCTAGGATGATTTTAAAGGTGGACTTTTAGGTGGTGTGTGTCACCTTTTGGGCAACCCCTACTTAAACAGTACTACTGGTCATGTTTGGGGTAATCCCTACTTAAACAATACTATTTGATAGCAAGGTAAGTGTTTTGATGTAGCATCATCTATTTTCTGATGAAATGCAACTGAAAATATGTCATGAATGCTTTCTAAAGTGAAAATGATGCAATACCTACTTTACTGGTTAAGTTTGAATTCATATAACAAGGGAAGAGATATAACCACAAAACATCGGACTGGCTAATGCATTTATTGCTCAAAAATGCATCATGATGTTTGCACTTTGGATGGGCATAATAAGTGATAATAAAACAATAGCTCGACCAGGACTATAAGAAATCGTTTGTGTTGTTCCACAGGCACATATAGAAATACAGAGATAGACCACATAAAACTGCTGTACTGCATGTTTATAGGTTAAAGTTACTACTTTTTCATATGCATGCATTACGACAGTGTGGAGTGATGAATTAGGACATACTTTGGACTTAATGAAGCATATGTAGGACTGCAACAAATATTCAATTCATTTGGATATTGGTTTGTTAAGATTTTATCTCTTGTAAAAACGTAGCTGATAACCAACATCATTTCAACCATAAACACTTGTAATTCACTAGCAAACGAATATCCAAATGGTAAATTTAGCATCCAGATGGCCTGTTGTGCCATGTAAAATTGATTATAAAGACAACCATCATAAGGCATTAATTTTGCATATATTCAGAGAGAAAGTAGCCAAGTATGTGGCAACATGTAGCTAAATTCCAGAACTTTTGCACTAATCAAAACATTACCAAATAGTTTGGTATTCATTAGTAAAGACATCCAAATATCCAGGCACTAAATTTGATACTTCCTAATTGTAACTATTTCATACAGTGGGTTATCTATAGTGTCAGTTTGATGATCTCATACAATATACATTCATGATGCAATCATGTATAAGTGCAGATAATGATACCATATGTATGGACAGGTATGAATATATGTTTCAATTTGCAATATTCTTTCACAGGTTTGAGTTATCGACTTAACTTCACTATACATGTGTATGGTCTATGCAGATTGGGGGCTTAGAAAGGGGATAGTTGTGGCCAAACAGCTAGCTGTAAATGACTTTTGGCTAGTTGTAAATGGTGATTGGGCTAGTTGTAAGAGTCAGACTGTCTATATAGACTGCATGTATTGTCATACCACAAAAACCTGACCAAGCACGCATGTACCGATATTCAGGATATTGTCATAAAGACATGCACTCATGGCTAATTACTGTTTATTTGTGGTCTATTAGCTACCCAAGAACTTGTACTTTTTCTTCTTTTCATTATAACATAGAGATATATATGTGCTGGAGGAAATTTCTGAGTAAGTGGATACACAAGATTTCTAGCTATAGCTACATAAACTACTCTTAAGCAGATTGTGCATACTATATTTATATATCATTGTGACAATTTTCACCACATATACATAATGTCAAAGTTATACAATGATAGCAGACATACTATCTCTGATGGCTGCAGTCAGGGCTGCCCAGAGAAATTAAGGGGCCCAGGACAAAGAGTTAAGTGGGGCCCCAGGAGCAAGGAGGGTTTCACTCTGAACCACAACTTCAGCCTAACTGTAAGTCAAAGACCCCAAAAAAAAGGTCATTACATGCCAACAATGACAATAGCTGCCCCTCACCAACTATATACCCTTATTTATAACTACATACATCGCTTGCTATGCTGCTCCTCTGAAGAATTCGGTAACTGTTGTATTAAAGCATCTAGTTGTAAGTCAAAGACCAAAAAAAAGATCATTACATGCCAACAATGACAATAGCTGCCCCTCACCAACTATATCTCCTTGTTTATAACTACACACATTGCTTGCTACGCTGCTCCTCTGAAGAATTCGATGATTGCTGTATTAGAGCATCTAGATCTTGACTGCTCTATTAGAATATATCGCGATGGTATTCCAGGGCAGTGTTTATTCTAGGGCTGTTGGAGGGGGAACTCCCCCCCCCCTAAAATCTCAGACTCACCCCTTAAAAGTTTGAGTGACTGCTACACTATACTTAGGTTAAGCTTGTTTTTAAAATGGTACACAAAACTTTTAGATTCAATCTCCAAAACGACAAGCACAGACAGCAAATATACTGCCAAATTATATCTCAGAAAGCCTGATTTTAATAACCATAAAAGACCATAATACTTTAATTTGAAATAGCCTGTAAGTTTCTTGGCAGACATCCACCCATGCAGTCAATATCATACATGCAGTGATAGTCAGTACAATATCTTAGTGATCTCACACAAATTGTTTATTCACCAGATTCAACAAATGCAGTGTACTGCTATAGTCTGTTCGCATTCACCTGAACCCTCGTTTCTTGCTAATGACTCTTGTTACATGGGCCAGTTGCCCAAACATTTAGTAGCGCTGTGGCTGTGAAGCCCTTTAAATGCTGGAACTGTTAATCAAAAAAGCACTTTGATACGGGCAAGAACAAGTGAGTTATGAGGCTGTAAAAATATCTCATATATTTAGTATGGACAATTCAGGAGCGCAAACATGTTTACAATGAAAACATGCTTGTTCCAGTACAAAACCATTGGGAGTGAACACATGTTCACTTCTTTGATATTACTATTTGGCAGAGGCTCAGGTGAATGTGTATAGACACTATAATAGAATAATTGCATAAATGAGGTGCACATGGGTATAGATATTACATCATTATGTCATCACTATGCATCCTGCTCTACCAACCATAGGATTTGGCTTCACCCAATCCACATCAACACTCATGACACAGTCTTAGTTTCACAATGATTTCAACTGTTATAAACTTGGACAACTATATTTAGACTCTTAGGCACCTGGTCACCCCCCAAGGTTCCTGATTACCCCCAAAGGAGAAATTCTAGAATAAACACTGTGAATCCAGGGGCCCTTGGTGGGGCCCCTTTCTGGCTGGGCCCGGGAGCAAAATGCCCCAACCCCCCCCCCCCCCCCCCCCCCCATGGACGGTCCTGGCTGCAGTGTGGCATTATAATTCAACATGCAAATTAACACTAAAACAGGATCTTTACTATTGCAACAGCTGAGAATTAAATCCTTGTAGAGATCACAAAAATGAACAAAGACCAGCTCAATCTGCACTTTAACTCGACTGAATTATAATCACTGTCCCACAGTTATTAAATAACTTAACATGACTGACAAATACAGTAAAATGTCTGCAAAATGTAAACGTTTTTATATGGTTTGAGTATAGATTAGTGTTGTATTGAAATGTCTCTAATTGCGATGAATTTTTTTCAATTTCAAATTGTTTTTCTTTCATGTAGTTTATTACACATAATCTTTTGCAAAAGTAATATATCAGACTACAAAATCACACTGGAAAATTATATGATTCAAGCACACAGTAATAAATCCAGTCATTGCACATAGCTATAGTTAAACACTAGAAGGCATGACTAAATAATTCCATGAAATTTATCAACTACATTATTCAGTGTTGACTGTACTGAAGACAGACAAGTTATAATCAGGTGTAGTGGTGCAAACACTGCAAACATCACTAATAAGATCATCAAATGAACATCTGTTTGTATAGCCAGTGCAAGTAGGCCATTGAATCCAATACCAAACTGGTATATCATTCTGTAAATGGCAACAAAATATTGTGGATCTTCTCGGTTATTTGCATAACCTATTGTTCAAAAGCAATAGTTAGTATCATACAGTACGATAGTAGGGACCACAAAGGTGTAGGCATGGCCCACAAAAAAATCCCAACCTCAATTTTCCCTGACAACGATGAGGCAGTATTGGTCAGGTAAAATTAAGCCCTTTCAGATCAACCCGTAACGCTTTCAACAAGTTGCTACGGAATTTTTAAAAAGTATAAACAGAATTTTCTACTGACTGAATGCCTGACTGACTGATGCCTTCAGACAAGTGTAACTCAATAACGGCTAAGGCTACAGGCTCGATTTTTTCACTGTTCAATGTTGCTTCGGCCCGAGATGTGCCTTTTGGCATACCGCAGTATGTACAATACATTCTTCATGGACTTACCAGTATTCTCCTTTGTGTCCTATTCATTTTGCCGACAGCAAAAGGTGTCAACTTGGTGGTAGCACATGATGGCTTCCCTTCGTAATGGAAATCGTCCATATTTTTCATAGTGGCTACTTTGATTGCAGAGGTGCTTTTTGAACAGTTCTTGATTTGTAATGCTGTGTAACGGGTTGAACATAGCTGACAACGAAGCATAGTGAATACTTCACTTTTCAGACGATAATTGGTAGCTGGGGCACACGGCACCGTTTCTTTCCTTTGATGCAGTATGCATGGATTTATAAGTCATAATAATTTTATTTTACAAAAAAAATGTTAACAAACCAGTACACAAAAAAATTGGAATTTTCAACTAGAGTGGACCATAGCACATCGATAAAAAGTACTGAAACAAGCTGGAGTAGTGCACAATATTAAGTAAAACAATAAGAAGTGTTATATCCCTACTGTGCTCAAGATACCATAATGGAAATGCACAGTAGGGGTATAACACTTATTATTGTTTTACTGTGATTTAATATCATGCACTACTCCAGCTTGTTTCAGTATACCTTTTATCGATGTGCTATGGTCCCTACTCTAGTTGAAATTTCAAATTTTGTGTACTTGTGTACATACAAATTGCAAAAACCAGAAAGCAAATTAAATATGAAAGCCAAACAGATGTGAAGCATGCTTAAACTCTGGCCCAAAACTTTGCTAAGGCCATCATTATTACATTGCTTGTTTTCTGTTACCTAGTTTAACAAAAACTGAAGCGGGAGGGAGGTGATTATTAATTATTTGAGTATATGACTGCTCTATTAGAGTACTTCAATTTGGAGGTGCAAAGACTATACTCTCATGTACCCTGTTGAACAACAGTGGCCAGCTAAGCATAAACTTAACAATCGATACGGCTATGAGCTTGATTCACTGTTCAATGTTGCTTTGTCCCAAGATGTGCCTTTTTGCCAACCGCAGTACGTACAATACACTCATCATGGACTTGCCTTTATCCTCCTTTTGGTTCCTGAAAATGCAAGGTGTAAATTCCCGATAGCGCGATGCAGCTTCCTGTGGTTGTGTTGGCCATTATGCTTATCACTTGTATTTTTTGAGAAGCAGCAAAACCCGGAATATGGAATAACAGAACAGCGGAACAACAGAATAATCAAACATTACATTCTTTTTTAATGTCATACCATTATTATGCTCTCTATAGCATTTATACACTCCTCACCTCAGAGTAACTCTGCCGAGAACACTATCACGATAGCAGGAGATCCTCAGGGCATTCATTAAATAGAATGCAAGCAAAACTATCCACTCTAGAACAAACTAACTAAGCTAAACTACTTGCTAAGACACTTCAATACACAATCGCTACAAAATTACAAGTTCTTTCTACTATACTTATGCTTATACCAGCTGTTCACACAAGTGACAGCCGAATTTATAAGAGTAATGCTCAAAGTAGTGTTTGACTTTAGAATTTGTTTAAACACGTTTGGTGATGGATGACCAAAAAGTTAAGAAAGGTTAGCTAAAGTAGATTAGTCCAGGGTATATATATTTTTTGGGGTGGAGTGTTTTGTCACAAATAAATTTGGGAAGTTACTCGTGTGTGACAGCTGGCATAGCAGGAAGATCTGTAACAACTGTGTATTGAAGTGTATTAGAAAGTAGTTTAACTTACTAGTTAATTTGTTCTAGAGTTGATAGATTTGTGTGCATTCTATTTAATGATCAACCCAAGGAACTACTCTGCTATCGTGATTGTGTTGTCAACAGAGTTGCTATGAAGTGAGGAGTGTAAAAATGCTATAGAGAACATAAATAAGTTAGAATCTAATTATTCCGCTGTTCCATTATTCCATATTCCAGATTTTACTGCTTACCATAATTATTTTCAAGGTAATTAAAGATAACATAACTACAACTACAACAAAAATTAGCTACCCTAGTACAACTTAATTACAAGTACAATTATGAGAGGGAATTGAGAAGGGAAATTCAGTGTCTTTGCACTGCAAAGCCCAGTGTCTTAATATCGTACATGCATTACTTGTCCGTAACGAGACTGAAAGTTGTTGCAACAAAATTTTCCAGGCTTGTTTGGTTGAAGCACCACTTCTGGCAGTCGTATGATCAGCAATGGTATGGAGAGTTCGAAGAGCGAAGGGTGACCAAACACCAAAGGTTTCTACTACCAGAGGGATAAAATTACACCCTGCCTCCTCTACAGCATCTAGATGTCTCTGATCTTTAGCTAACGCCCCAGCTGCAGCAGCAACCCCAGCACTAGAAAGAAGAAGAAATGTGACAGGGCTGGGTGGTGCTGCGAACTGACAAGTTTAAGTAAGCAGGTCGACCATACTGAAAATTAGGGTGGTACACATCACTTGGACGGGACATGTTGTGCCTTTAAAACTCTTGGATAACTTTGGGACAGAGCATGACAGACAGTGGGACAGACAATGTCAACTAAAGCGTCATGGTGACAAATTCTCATGGGACCATAAAAACATTCTAGAAGGTGATCACCAAACTGGTCAATATAGTAGTAAACACACGCATAGTAGTGATAGTGGAAAACGAGGAATTCCAAGCCACAAACGAAGACCAACAATAAACTCAGTTTCGGGAATAGCCAAAGCAAGAGAAACTTGGGAAACATCCTTCAGCCATCCACTACTAGCACCAGATGAGCAACAGAGAGCTGTAAGACAATGGATGTTCGAAGAAGCAAGAAGCTTGTCATGTTGGTGTTAGTCTAGTACAGCCTGAAAGTCATGTTGAGTAGCACAAGGGATAAAGATATCAGTTGAATACCTATCAAAGACAGCAACAGCTTTGTCTTCATCTGGAAAACTTACATCATGGAAATCTTGTGATAGAAGATCAGAAGCCACTGATAAAAGCCACTGAAGACACCATTACATGATCCCAAAAAGCTGCAGCAGCAGAATGGCAAGATGATCACAACCCCAGCAGGGTTTTTGATAAGTATTTCGACTCTGAGCCAAACTGGCCCAACCCAGACATCTATACTGCTCCACCAGTAGTATACAACTGGGCCAATCAGCTTATGTTAGTCACAAAGCTGAATTACTGTTGAGAAAATTGGAGCAGAAACCATGAGTTGTGTGGGTCATTTTGTGTTCACACTGGGCCAATGGAGTGCCATATTGCCTTATCAAATACCCCGAACCCCAGGCTCCCAAGCGAAATGGTAAAGTGCCTAGCACCATGAATCACCAGGAAGACTACATTGTAAAATCCAAAGTTTGAGATTAAGATCAAACTATTATAAAAATGCAAAAAACAGAATGGTACTGTGCACAGAAGATGGACAATTTTACAGCTTCCTAAACAACTATGTAACCAATCTTGAGACAAATAGCAATACTGTCTTGAGCAGCTACAACTTAGACTAAATGAGAAGACAGAAATTGATCAAAAAATTTGTTGTTCTCAAAATAGGGGATCCCAAGAGTTCCAAACCTTCATTGACACGTTTGATACTTGTGGGAAATTCAATGAAATTTCACACTTGGACAGATTTAAATGAAGGCCAAACTGTGGACCATGAGATGAGAAAGAATCTAGAAGCTGCAGCAAGGAAGATTGGAAGGTCCTGTCAACTAAATACCAGATAGGTAACTGCACTAAATCATGGAGATTGACAAAATTGAATTGTAACAAAACAAAGGAAAAAAGCAAAGGGCCCAAAGGATCACCTTAGGCCCATTCACACTAAGCAAGTTATGCGCATTAGATGCGAATTAATTCGCTTTGGTTGCATTCACACTGAATGCACAGTAACCACAAACCTTATTTGATTTGCATTCAAGCAATCCACCTCAGGAGGTGGTTTGAAGCTGGATTGGAGGTGTATTATGCAACAGTTTGTTATCACGTGAATTGCGGGGCGAGTTAATGAATTGTGTGAGCTAACAAGATCAACAAGAACTGGAATATGGCTAGCAGCTGGACAAACGATGAAACAAAGACACTGCTTTCAAAGGAAACTAAATAAGGAGTACAGAAACCGTGATATTTATGAAGCGATTGCCGTGACATGGTGGAACAAGGCTATGAACGTACCTGGCAGCAATGTAGGACAAAAATAAAGAACCTTATACAAAAGTATAGGAAGGTAAACTATCGTTTTTGTGACTGGTGCGTTCAGTAGTGATGATTGGCAGATAAAGGACCACAACAACGTCTTGGGAAATAACCAATAAAATTGGCCATTCTTCGTCCAAGTAGATGTTATTTAGGCATCAGGCCTTCTTCTGCTCCAGTGACTCTACTATAGAGTGGAAGCAATGCAGTGTTGCTGGACTCAGAGAGTGTTGATGGTAAAATTCCCTCAGTGGTTTTCCACTTTTACAGTACAGTATTACGTAGTTAATAAAACCCAAGTACCACCTGAGCTTGAGGATGAAGAACTGACCTACGTGGCAGGCTATACACAAGATGAGAGCATCCATTCACAAAGTCAAGGTAAATAACCATCACCATGATATGTATTATTATATTTTAATTACGTATCCTAGATGAACTTTTTACTGAAGACAACAGTCCTAGAGATACAGCCTCTGTTGTCAGTGATATTGCCACATCAACTGCTGCATCAACCAGTGTGACTACGAGTGCGTCTACCAGTGTGACTCCAGTAGTTACACTTCTAGTTCTGTATCATCTACTGCAAAGAAAAGAAGTAATGAATTTACACAATATTAAAAGTAATCAAATTTGATTTGACCTGTCACCATTATATCAATCTGCAGCTTCACTCAAACAGTTAGGTCATTTAGCACCTATTTCACTTTCATGTTACAGTATATCTCATATGATACAATTAAATTTTTATTGTTTATGCTTTATATAGCAATCAAGAAGAAACCCAAGCGGAAAAGTGTTGCTGCAGAAGTATCTGCAGCACTGGAGAGATTGAATAAAGAGGCTGAAGAAAGAGGTGAACAGAGGAAAATGAGATGGATGCAGTTGGAAGCAGAGCTGCATGAAAGACAATAAGAAAAAGAGCAGGAACATGCAAGGAATGTTTTTGTCTTTTATGCAGCAAATACTGGGATCTTCTTCTATAGTGTAAACAACGTAGTAGCATCATCATATGCACCCACTTACTACAATCCAACAAATTACCACAGTTCAGACAATTATTAATTTTCTCAAAATAATGCGTACTTATCACAAGTTCAGGACATATCATATTTAATGTACACGAAAGTGTTCCATAATAGCATTACAGACAGATGAAGCAGCTCCATCTCTGAGACCGTGAATTGTTGGTACTGCAATCTCAACTTCAAGATCCACTTGTGTCCACTCTTCAGAACAGTGGTCTCCAATGGTCTCACATATGTTGTGAAGTACAACACAAGCTCCCAGTGCTGTAACCGCATTATCTACCTGCACATCAATCCGCTTTTGCAAACACCTCCAACGACCCTTAGCCTTCCAAAAGTGCTCTCCACAACCATTCTTGCCCTACTTTGCCAGTAGTTAAAATTGCATTGTCCATCAGAAGTATGTGGATTAACGGGATATGGTTTCATGAGCTAAGGTAATGCAGGGTAAGAAGGATCACTAATGGAACCTGACGCAAACAGATGCATACATTGATATAATATAGTTAGTTTTACATACTTGAGCACTGCCTATGGTTTTTTTCCAGTCTGGAAATAGTGACAGCAACCCTTTGGTCCACTGAAATTGGCTGCCTTAAACGTGTGGTCACCCTTGCTATATAATCATGCAGCCTATTCCGTAAGACAGTGAAAGTATTACAAGACATATGCAAATTTTCCTTCCACCAGCTGTTATCCTTGCCTCTCGGTACATCTTCCCACCAATCTTTGCTATGAGGCACACCATAGTGCACAACGGTTTCTTCTATCTAGTGTAGCTACCATACATGTTAGGATATTCCTGTACGACAGATAAGTAAGCATCACATTAAAGAATATGTTAGCTATAACCTGGTTAATAGTGCTGTGAACCTGCAGAGTTAACTAAAACCGGTTATTGGAAGGTGAATAATTGGATATTGACTTGATTGTAAATTAGCAGACATTATGGCACTAAACATGCCTGTTGGAAGCCTTAGGGTGGTACAAAAGTGACCATCAACATCCTGCCTTACAATAACAGCTATTACAAGCACATATTTACAAGCACATATTTACACACGCTTTGAGGTTATGTTATGTTGTTAACACCTGTCAGCAGGGGTAATTTATGGTTTACCAAGTGGGTGGGCAAAACCAGTTTAAAGGCTTCATAGCCAATAATTGGCTTGACCTAGACAATACCAGTTAATAACCGGTTTTTCCACACCAGTTCGCAACACTACAGTGGTTAACATTCGTTGTCTCCTTCTATGACATTTTACTACTAGCATTCTTTTCGCACGTCGGACTTTTAACACTTCGCCTATCATTCTTCATTGTAAAACATCGCTTCTCTTACTAACATAAAGAATCTAATAGAGGAATGTGCAGCATATTAACATGGTGAAAGGGTCCATTCTCTTCAGTTTTCACCAATCACAAAACGATTACCACAAACAAAAGAAATCTCGTACATGTGCTCATAATGAGCATATTACTGTACAACATGCATGATGTAATTACTATGAGGTGGAATTCGCATTGGAATGGCAAGTGTGAATGTGATGAATGCAAATTATTATTAATGCAAATTTGATGTGCATTGCCAATTTACATTATAGTGTGAATGGGTCTCTTGTTGTACACCAGAGGAGGCAATGAATGATACGTCTAGAGCCAAAGCAGTTGAGAGTAGCACCATTTGACCCATACTTTCCGTATAGCAACTGGATTGATTGCAGAGATACTGTTCTAAGTTTGTAACACCGTGTAATGGGTGAAGCATAGCTGAAAACAAAGCACAATGGCCACCTCCCTTTCCATTATGTAATTGATTGAATTTTGGGATGCACGTTCTGATGCAAAAGTACTTTTACAGCATTCCTAGCACCATTTTTTCTTGTGGTTCATTTGTCATAATTATGTTATTAAAAAGTAAACAAACAAGTAGAAGGAAAAGTTAGGAATTTTAAGTTGGATTAGGGATAACAAAAAGTACTAAAACAATTGAGGGAACAGCTGAAAAGTGGTGAAACAGGGAAGGGGTCCTATACCTGCAGATATACTAGGGACACATTAATCCCTAAACTACCATGACTGAATTAGGGATTAATGTTCACTAATATATCTGCAGGTATAGGCAACCGTCCTTGTTTCACCACTTTTCAGCTATTCCCTTGTTTCAATACTTTTTTCTTTGATCCCTAAAATTCCAAATATTTCCTTCTACTTGAATTTATATACAGCTTGGTTATTAATATTGTATGTGATGTACATTACACTTACTACTGCACACAGTCATCCAAGCACCATCACAGATACCATATAAAAATGGAATGGTTAACAGAATGGACAAAAGTGGCTCCCTCTCCCAGATAACTAAAAACACCAAAATTGCTAAATGAAAGGTTAAAGCTGCTAAAACCACTTGAAATTTTGCTTCTAAAGCTAACAGTTTTCCAGTGACAAAACTGCCCAGACTGTTTGCAAATCCATAAATCATGATAACGTAGCCGACCACATGTACACCCACACACTCAGCCACGTACGTCTGTAATCGGTGAATAACAACAACATTAACACATACTTGTAGCTGACTAGCGTATACAACAGGGCATGTCACGAAGGCTCCATATGTAGACCAAGGAAAAACACTTTACATTTGGTGCCTATGTGCCCCACTATATATTAATTTTGAAAATCATGCATTGTAAACTGCCAATTAAGAAGACTACATACAAGAGTTAATAATACAAAAGAGGAGAATATCTAACACCATATGTTAAAGCACCACCATGTAAGTGTATTGAAAATGCAGGGTATATGTCGAGAGACTAATACAGCCGAGGTGAAACTGAGTCCTGTACTGTAGCCTTGAGATGAGCTGAATTTTTCACAATGTCACAAAGTGATTAATCGTGTATGTTGTAACAACTGTATACTGTATTTTCCCAATATTATTCATTATTCACATAACTGTACAAGTACAGTTATGTGGTTAATTGGCATACTGTATGGAAAATACATTACAAATGCATTTGAGAAACCAATAACATTAGACAGACAAAAATTTCAGCTGTATTGCCATGCTAAAAAATGAACTCTGCCTACTACAAGCATACTGTAATTGAAAGAGTAGAATCCTGACTTAGTCTTGGTGATTTGTTGGTTCAGTAAACATTCTCAAATATTCATCACTGCAGATAAATTAATTGTGGTAAGGAATGAACAAATACTAGAAGTTTACATGCACAAAAGCTGTTTAACTCACACAATCATTTGTCACGGGACTATATACAGCCAAGCATTCATAATCTGTGTGTGTGTGTTGTGTGTGTGTGTTGTGTGTGTGTGTTGTGTGTGTGTGTTGTGTGTGTGTGTTGTGTTGTGTGTGTGTTGTGTTGTGTGTGTGTTGTGTGTGTGTTGTGTGTTGTGTTGTGTGTGTGTTGTGTTGTGTGTGTGTTGTGTGTGTGTGTTGTGTGTGTGTGTGTTGTGTGTGTGTTGTGTGTGTGTTGTGTGTGTGTTGTGTGTGTGTTGTGTGTGTGTGTGTTGTGTGTGTGTTGTGTGTGTGTTGTGTGTGTGTTGTGTGTGTGTGTGTGTGTGTGTGTGTGTGTGGGTGCGTGCGTGTGTGTGTGTGTAAATCTGCATGTGTGTGCGCGCGTGTGTGGGTGTGTGTGTGTGACTGGGCCTGCGAAAACAGGGCAATTGGGCACAAACTATACTCTGTCACATAACAGGTGATATTTTCATTTAACATTTACAATATTTGCATCAATATATTTGCATTTAGTAACTTGTGTTATTAAACCATTTAAATGTTTAAGTGGGGCTGAAAATTGTATGGCCACAGCTTTAAGGAATAAAAAGTTATGAGTGGTGAAAGTTTGAAAAAGTAGGCAAATTTTGTGTACCCACATGCCCTGTTTTCGCAGGCCCAGTCACACAATGAACTCTTGATACAGCATTAGGTATACTCTCCTCTCTTATTATTATAACTCTTGCTGCCATGGCCTTTATATTTTTAATCACTAGCCAATTAAGGTGGCTCTAACAAAATATTGGAAATGCAAACTATTTTGACTGCCAGCCAAACTAAACGGTATTAACAGTGTTCCATGTTTTGATTCCTTCGCTTTAAGTATGATTTTTAGAACTAGCAGCTACAAGTATTATATAGTATATATACAAATTAAGGTTATGTAACTCAACTAACCTTGGTGTATCTGGCAAACATGAACCCTACTGATATTCCCGTTGTAAAGTAAATAGGACACGTTAAAAACATCTCCTTTCTTGTGACTAGTTTTGTCATGGACACTGCACTTAACCAAATTTGTTTAATCGCTCCAGTGATCAAGCTTAATCCAAGAAATACTTTACTATGTTGCTTCGCCAGATCATCAATGAATAATACCACAATAGCCAATGCTAATAGTGGATAAAACACAATTACTCCTCTCAAAACATTTGTTGTAACAAAGTTAAACTCTAAAGCATCATCATTGGTGTAACACTGTGTACTAGATTCAGTAAAATTACTGCCCATGTTGACAGTTGTGGCATTGTTGTTGACGTCATCAGATTTCAATAGTGTCAGTATTCCAGCAATTGTGGCATTCCCTACTAAATAGCCAACTAGAGAAAATGCTACTACAATCCCAGTAAAATAGCTAGCAATGTTTGTATCTTTTTGGGTACTGTTTCGGGCATAATAGACAGCTATTTCCTTCACGTACACCAGTGAGGTTATCCACGTAACAGGTACACCAAACCCAAATAACACAGCTCCTGGAATTAATGTATAATAACTGGTGTACCAGTTACAAGCCGTAAATCCAATAATACATAAAACTCCAAATAGTAAAAGCTTCTTTCTACTTGAAAAGTTGTTTAGTAAAGAGATGGTCAAAAAACTGAACAAACATGTAAAAACATAATTCAATCCATATGACAAACTTCCTAGTTTTTTCCCAGCTACACTGGTCATCATTGTAATTGTGGGGCTAATAGCAGAATAATTCAGTAGACTCACAAGCCCAATCATAGTCACGTTTTTATATGCTACTTGTTTAGAGCATGCTTTATGATCACTAGTATGTCTTTCCAAAGCTGCTGACTCTCCATTGTCATCCATTCTTTGCCTGTAGCTACAGACAAGTTTACATTATCCCAATACAGTCATAAATTAAAGTCACTAACACAAAATATTGCATAAGTACAAATTAAAGTTAGTAGCTGTAATAAATAGACAGTTAAGTGTTCTGGTGTAATTTTTCTGATGAAACACAAATGAAAATAGGGTAAGTAGAATTCTTGGAAAATGGGATGGGAACAACAAGCAGAAATGCCTGATAAAGGCCATCATGCCAATATAAAGGTTGCATTTTAAAGCACAATGCTTCTTTGCAGCATTGTTGGATTCTCCCGCTAAAATGATCGAGAAAAGAAGGGAAGTTAACTGACAGTGCCTGCATATGCGCAGGAAGTTGTACTTGCAACTTTAGGAAAAAGTCGCTTTTATTTATTTCTTTAGGTATTATTTTATTTATTTATTTATTATTGTTTTACAATACCAGATGCAAGATTACAGAATTAAAATGGCTATGTACAAAGATTGGCTATGTACAAAGATAGTGCCAGTGGGAGGGTCAGATAGCAACATGTGCCAACTTCCCATTATAATACTGGTTAATTACTTAACTAATGTACATGTAGACAATATACAAAAACACATACCGTATTTCTATATTTAAAATATTTCATCGAAACTAGAAAATGAATTATGCAAAAAAATTTTACTAACGTAATATTAGAGAAATTGAATGAATTCGGTTAACTGCTTTCTGGCCACCTCGATCAAGCACATGTCTTTGCTTCAGTCTTTTAAAAACAAGGGCCTCGAGGAGAGCTGTCTTCATCTATTTCACTGCATGTGCAAGCAACAGCGTTGATAGCTAATGATGCCATTCCGTGATAGACAGCTACTACAGGTCACATTAAATGAAATGTATATACACAAATATGCAAGTTGCATGCAACGAGCTTCTAGCTACAGCAATTCAACTCCAGTCCATTGCTTGATTTGTGACGGACTACTTCTGAATCCAGGGTGCAGCCTCCATGGAATGGAGATGCCACACTTCAGTTTCACTGCTTGTTGTTCTGCTTCTCCTATATACAAAAAAGGCTGTATAGAACTTAAAAAGTTACGTAGTTCATTGTTAAAAAGATTTCATCGCTTGAGGACACAATTGAAAATTATTTAACACGAAAATTAATCTCATGAAAATTTCTCGCAGCTTATATTTATAGAAATACAGTACTTAGCTACATAAATGATTAAAATCTACAGGGCAGGAGAGTTTAGAGCACTTACAACAGGGAAACAAGTAATGATGGGCATGCGGTAGTTGCAGTATGTGTAGGTGCATGGCTCCAATGTAGAAACTAACAAAATTAGCAGTCATAGGGACTCCTCTTGGAGCCACTTCAGCTTGACAAGCATACCAGTGCTGCATGCATACTCCCATCATATGATTTCTTATCTGGAAGTAGTAGGTGCAGTTTTCGAAGCCATAATAGCACTCAAACATGAACTACGTCAGTAGCACACAAGCATCAGCTGTGTTGGTAACCCACAAACAAGCTATATATGTCAGTAGTGGCAACACAAGAATGACTTATGTTGGTAGCAATGAACATGAGCTACATCGGTAGCAGTCAACATGAGTTACATCAGTAGCACACAAACAAGAGTTGTCAGTGGCACTCAACCATGATCTACATGGTAGCACTTAAATGTGAACTACGTCAGTAGCACACAAGCAGGAGCTATCAGTAGCACACAAGCAGGAGCTATCAGTAGCACACAAACATGATCTACATTGGTTGCACTCAAACGTGAACTACATCGGTAGCATTCAAATGAGGTATGTGGTAACACTCAAACATGAACTATGTCGGTAGCACGTAAACATGAGCTACATCTTAGCACTGAAACCTGAACCATGTCAATAGCATTCAAACATGAGCTATGCCAGCAGTACCTAACATGAGCTACATTGTAGTACTCAAACATGAGCTATGTCAGCAGCACTTAACATGAGCTATGTCAGTAGCAGGCGACATGAGCTACGTGTATGTCAATGGTACACAAACACGAGCTATGTCAGGAGCACTCAAAACATGGGCTACAGCAGTAACACACAAATATGATGTATGTCACTAACACTCAAACATAAGGTACATTGGTAGCACTCAAAGGTGAATTATGTCAGTACATAGCATCCATTAAATGAGGTAAGTTTGTAGCACTCAAACATGAGCTACATTGGTAACACAAACATGAGCTACATCAGAAGCACTTAATTGAGCTATGTTAGTAGCACACAAACATGAGCTAACTCGACAGCAGCATTCAAACGTGTTGGTAGTACTCTAATGAGGTAAGTCATGATCTGTAGCACTCAAACATGAGCTATGTCATTAGCACTTAACATGAACCATGTCGGTAGCACACAAACATGAGCTACATTGGTAGCCCTCAAACATAAGCTACATCAGTAACACTCACCATGAGCTATGCCGGTAGAACTCAAACATGAGATATGGTAGCATTTAACATGGCCTACGTTAGTATAACACACAAGCATGAGCTATGTCAGTAGTACACAAACATGAGCTATGTAAGTAGCACTCAGTCAGTGGCACTCAAACATGGGCTACGTCAGTACCACTTAATATGAGCTACATCAGTTGCACATACATGAGCTATATAGCACTTAACATGAACTCCATTGGTTGCACATAATGAGCTATACTTATGTTGAACATGAGCTACATCAGTAGCAATTAACATGTAGAAGAGGTGACTCCTACGGCAGCAACACTGTATACAATCATACATTGTTAGCACCTGACTACATCAGTTATAAAAAAAAAGGGACAGTGGCGTCAGCTACAGCCGCACAACAGCTATATTGTTAGCACCAAACTATATCACTTGCAGCGGAGATGACAGGAATATCAGCAGTGTAGTCACACATCATATATCATCAGCTGCTGGCTACACCAGTAGCACTGTACAGTCACACAACACGTGTCAGGTATATCAATACATCTCACTGCATCAAGTTGCAGTAGGTGGGACAGCAGGCTACGTTGGTAGTGTACACTCACATATCAGATGGTTGTTGCTGCATAATTCATTTGCAGTGGAGGTGGCAGCAACTTCAACAGTTAAATATTGATAACATTTGACTGCATTAATTACAACGTGTAACAGCCAAGACTGTATAGTCAATTCAATACTCCTGACCATGTCAGCTTAACAGCTATGCCAGTAGCACAATACAGCCACACATCACTTATATCATTACCACCTGCACCATTTGCAGGAGGTCTGACAACTACATTGGTAGCACAGAACAGTCATGAATTAGTCAGAGCTAGCTCCTGACTATATCAGCCACAGTGGGTGAGCAGTAGTCGCATATCACAGGGCCCCATAGCAAATGATCAGACTGGTTTGGTTTTGTGGTTGAACCAGTTAAGGTCAAGAGATTTAGTCATTGCAGTCCTCTAATAATGCAGTCAATCTTAATAACTCTAACACAGCAGTCGACCATATATGGTTTCAGTTAACCAGCGCAAAGCTGGATACACTGAGTATGTGAAATATTGCAATTAGAGGGTCTGTAGCATGCCTCCTCAATAATTTAGCTGTTTAGAATTTGATTTGGAAGACAATATCAATTCAAATTGTAAGGTGGTGCCTGTCCATTTCTTGCCTTGCTACTGCTCTGCACCAGCTATATCAATAGCACCCGACTGCATCATGTGCAGTATATGTGACAGCTATAGAATGGTAGCAGTAGCACACGTACAGTTCATTACAGTTGCACAGAAACTATGCATCAGTTGCAACAGCTACATAGAGAACACAGTTGATTACAGTGGTGCATCAGTTATCACACTTGACTCAATGACGTGACAGCTACGTTGGCAACTGCCTCTTATAAGCAGTCAATGGCTACATTGGTAGTAAAATCAGATACAGTCAGCTGTGGTACAAGTACAGGACTGTATCAACCTTCCAACTATATCTGGCATTTATATAATCACAGCAAAGGGATACAACAGTATTACAATTATAATAACTGCACATGATTGTATCATTGGCATCAAATGTAACAGGCACTTGTAGCACAGTGCAGTCACATGCCAACAATATCAATAGCAGCATATGCCAGTATGTTATTCCTTGAAATTGGTATGATAATTAACCAACACACAACAGCAACTCTGGTGACCAAGCAAACTCAGGACATGGTTAGCATGCAGCTAGTAACACACAAACAGTTCGGACCGGGCTGCACTTCTAGCCTTACTGCAACACTTCTAGTCAATATATATGCTAATTCAGTGACAGGTTAGCAGTCTTGGATACAAATAAGTTGGTAGCAGCCAAGAACAGCCTTGACCATCTGGATACAGGAACATATCAGATGTGCCAAGAGTGCACAACTGCCCCCCACCAGCAAGTAAGCATGACTGCACCATAAGCAGCTGATGGGCCGGTAGTATAGCACATCAGCTAAGTCATCACTTCACTACACATGACTGTAAGACATTATCACTTCACTACACATGACTGTAAGACATTGCTAATATCTAACAGGCAATATATTTGCTTTGCTCCTCAGTACTGCAACACAGACTGTGCACCAGAAGTCGTGGTTAAACACAGCTATAGTTAAACAAATTATACCAGTACAGATAACGGCCAACTTATGCTGACCACAGCACAAATGAAATATACACCTATAGCAGTATTATATCAAGTCAGGACTATGACTAAAAATCTTGAATCAAACAAAGGCTACCAGACATGTCACTGTACGTGTCACATAGTAAAGTACTAACAAAATTGGGGAGGCCTCACAACCGATTAAATACCACACAAGGCATGATTCTGTCACAAAAGTAGTACTCAACAATTTTTTTTTGATAACAACCATAGCATTAACAATTGCGGCTACTAACCGTGCTACGGGCATGCACCAGCATGGGTGCGAATGCACCAACATGGAGGAGGTGGCCAGGTCTTCCTGATCAGCAGACAGACTCACTAACACTCAACAGTGTTTATCAAAGGTGACAAGATCTCATTTGGGAGACAGGCAAACCAAACTTTACTCAAGATGTACGATCACTCTTGCAAGGTTTAAATTATTCCAACTAACTAGTTGAGACTCACTGCTACCCCAGTATGGGCTTTCTTTGGGTTATGGAACTCTCGCCAAAATAGGCTCGAGCTAGCTGTAGAGGATAAAAATCCTACATCGAGCCATACAGATTACAACAAAGGCTCAAAAATGCAACAGCAGCTATGTGCCTGTCACCAACCTGCACTGAGAGGTGATCACATGACACCGGATCATGTGATGCAATGGCCTGATCACCTGCCAAATGGTTAAAATTAGTACCACCAGCAACCACACAACATGATTCAATACGTCTGTACTAAATGGAGGTTAACAGCCTAACCATGGTTAGCACATAGGGAGTCACGCAAGCCTCCAGCCAATTAGGCACATGCCAGAAGGTGCCATTTATTGGCTTGCGTGATCTAACTTCAACTCGTCATATGTTAAAGTGCCCCACCCACTCCCAACTCTATTCTATGATAGGGTCCGCAACGCGAAAAATCGATATCCTCCAATCAACCACCTAACTATTGTCATGTGTTAGGCTAAGTGTCTTGAATAACACCAGTGTGACAGCCAAGTTTGTCACTTTCTTCTGGTAAAAAATGATACAAATATCTTAAAAATCACATTATTTTTCATTGCAGTGGTTCATAGGGTGCCACGATATTCACTCTCAACATTGTTCAAGTGGTCTATCATCAACTCAAAGTATTTATTGGTGGTTTGATTTTATTGGTCAGTTTCTGGTGGCAGCACGATCTGTGCAGCTTTTTGGCTACAGACAAAATGTTTCTTCCTCTGGAGCACAGGACAAGTAGAGCAGCAACTGCAGCGCGAGTCAGCAATGACCAGTACTAGGTAAAATACCTGCATGCGGAGTATGGTTATAATTGAAACTTGTTAGCCATCTGGCTGAGCCATCTATATGCTGAAATTCGGCCAAAACGACGCGATTTTTGCAAACAAATACCAGAATGGTTGATAAATCAGTGAGAGTCTCCAACAGCAAGAATATGAAGCTTATAAACACCTAACAATACGGCTATCTCACCAGTAAACACATAGAGCAATCCAATGCATGAAATAGGCACTCATGTGATTGATATTCAAATCTCGGAAATGCAACCATAATCTGGCTGTCACGCTGGTGTTATTTAAGTTACACTTAGCCTAACACATGACAATAGTTAGGTAGTTGATTGGAGGATATCAATTTTGCATTGCGGACCCTATCTATGAATTCCACATACTCCCTTACTCCTAGTAAATAAGTGAAAGGTCAGATCCTTCTCAATTACATGGGCTATGGAACTCTTGCCCAGATACATAGGTGCAGGCGCTAAAAATCCCACATCAAGCCATACAGATTACAAAAAAGGCTCAAAAAATAACTACACCCCTGTTACCGACCTGTGCTGAGCGGGGATTACGTGATGCAACGACCTGACCACCTGCCAAATTAGTACCACCAGCAACCACAAAACGTGATTAATAAGTCTGTGCTAATCAATATTATTTTTTCAACAAAAAAAAATAATAATCTGTACAATGCAGCCAAACTCACATCAAATTCAAATGGCCGGATTAAACAGGCTATTTGTAAAGCAGCATAAGGCCCAAAGGGTCTGGCCCAAAGGTGACCGGATTAGACAGGATTCACTGTAGTTGGAAAAGGCGGATATGGTCGCACACGGACACTTTCAAAACACATATACAACAGTTATTTTCCATACCTAATGTTCTATACAGTAGTCTTCGCTTCCAGCAGAGACGAGGTCGAGCAGAGACGACGCGAGCAGAGCGAGTAGCGCCGCTTGTCTATTTATAAGCGCATGTGCGGAGAATAGGCTAGCACGCTATAATACTTAGTCTCGTGCCCAGCCGGGCTCGCGCCCTGGTGACAATGCTTGAGTTTCTTGGGCCCGGAAGTGCGATCCTGCTTTAATTTTTTTTTTTTATTTATTAAGGCTTTACAGCACAAGTGCTGAAGGTCTGTAGGACACCTGGTCCTACAGCCTGTTAAAACGTTGTTACAAAAAGTGTGTTTGAAAAGGTACATGGAATGGGGAATGGAATAAAATTAGCTATATGGTAGTATGTTGACTAATAAATTGGCTATGCTTAATCATATTCATGTAAGATCTATATAGAAGGTCTTCATGCAGTTACTAAGGCCAGGCAAACTCTCATCCTGCCCGCATCCCTCCACCCCTGATGATATCCCTGCATACATACTAAAAGAAACTGCCAATCAAAATGCTGCATCTTTAACTCAAGTTTTCAAAGCCTCGCTATACCAGTCCAAGTTACCGTGGTCCTCTAACTGGAAAACTGCTCATGTTGTTCCTGCACATAAAAAAGGTGATATAGATCATTGCCAGGCCAATATCACTGACAGGTTTATACTGCAAGGCTCTCGAACATATCATCTCAACAAACAAATAGCTACTTATCTCAAGCCAAAATTCTTTGTGACAAGCAACATGGTTTCAGAGAAGGTAGAAGCTGTAAAATTCAACTGGTTATCACAATTGATAAGTTTAGCTATGAAGTTTTTAAATAAGGCCAGGCAAACTTGATTAATTGTTTCTCATTCACAAAAATTCAGATTTCCATGTGGGCGGGATGTCATTTTTCATTATTCATTATTAAAGAAAATACTCCAAATCAAGCTGTTTGCAGGTTAGTTAAAGCCTTTTAAGAAGTAGTACTTACGTTTTACCACCGTTTCTGAGGTGCAAGTGACATTTGCTGTGCTGTAAAATAGTAGCCAGCCTTCTTAGCATCAAAGTAAGTGTGTACATGATTGATAACAGCAATAATGAAATTAGAGGCAGTGGGGTAAAAAGGGATGAGGGCGGGGATGAGAAACAATTAATCAAATTTGCCTGGTCTTAATTCATGCCATTTTTTTAGATTTTAAAGAGGCATTTGACAAGGTGCCACATAAACACATAAAATACTTTTTCATAAACTATTAGCATACGGAATCCAAGGTCAAATCTTGGAGTGGATTTCTGACTTTTTATCTAATAGAACTCAAAAGGTTTAAAATTTTGGTTGGAGGTAAAATCAGCGATTCTGTCAATGTTTTATGTGGCGTCCCTCAGGGCACCGTTTTAGGACCACTATTGTTTATCTGTTACATCAATGACCTATGACAACATTAAAAGTAAAAATTAGAATGTATGCCAATGATACCTTAGTGTATAGCCCTATAAACACAATAGATGAGCTTCAGAAGGATTTGTCAGTGTTAGAAAAATGGAAATGGAGTTCAATCCATCAAAATGTGTGGTTACAAACAGAAGGTCACCTCTCAAGTTTACATATCACATTAACAATGTCCCTATAAGAGAAGTAAATTTTATTAAGTATTTAGGAATGGTAATAATAACTTGGAAAGAACATATTAAACAAAAGCTAATGTTCTAGCATTCTTACGACATAACTTAAGACCATGCTTACATCACATCAAAGAACATTGCTATAAGACATCTATGCATCCTATAATTGAATATGCCTCCACAATAATGGGATCCCCATACTACCCAAGATATTCAAAAAATTGAAATGCTTCAGAGAAGAGCCACTAGGTTTCTACCAAGTATCAGAACAACATAAGTGTTGCTAATTTACTGAACTCTCTTGGCTGGCCAACCCCTAATTGAAACTAGGAGATCATACTTAAAGCTAAATTTAACTTATAAAATTTTAAATTTGATTTGTATATACCCTGATAATTTTACTTGTAGCACCTGTGGGCACCAATACCATCTAAAACACTTACTGTGTACTTGTGATTCTTATTGACATTCTCAGCCATTAGATTGTGCATGGAACTCCTTACCATTAGATATAGCTACGTGTAATGATTTTTGGTCAATTTATACAGAAACTACAGAATTACTTAAGTTTTAATTAATTTATTTTATTATCTGTAACTGCATTGTACTCTAACTGAGGTTTGCAATAATGATTGTGGTGAAGTGATAATAAAACAATAGACCTCCAGGCATAGGCGGCGGAAAGGGGGGGGGCTAAAGCCCCCCCCCCCGGTCCGCTGAGGGGGGGCTGATATCACACCGAAATTATCTTTCTTGGAGTGGGGCTGAAAACCGTGATAAAGATCGAGATACTCTAATAGAGCAGTCACTCTAATAAAGTAGTCAGTGTGTAGCGAGCTATGAAAGGATTTTTATGTAGTTTATCAGCTAGAAATGGTAGCTAGTGAGGCGAAAAGCACTTGTCAGTTGGTTGTGACCTTTTTTTTTTTTTTTTTTTTTGGTCTCACCTTACTAAACTATAGAAATAAGTCTGGGTCAGCCCAGCCCCCCCTCATATCAACTACTTCCTCCGCCGCTGCCTCCAGGACTACAAGAAATTGTTGTGTTGTTCCACAGGCACACGGAGATATATAGTGATAGACCACACAACATTGCTGTATGCAGGTTATTAATATGCATACATTTCAGCATGCAGTATAGAGTGATGAATTAGTACATAATGAAGCGTAAACCAATATCTTCATCCATACAGTGGGTTAGTAATATATCCACTGTCACATGATCTCATACAATATACCTACATGATGCAATCATGTACAAGCACAGATGTAATTTGTGATACCGGATGTATGGACAGGTATGAATATATTACAATATTCTTTCACATAGAGGTTTACAGCCATATTGCTGGAAGAGCTATTGACTTAACTTCACTATACATGTGCATTGTCTGCGCAGATAGATATAAAAGTACATATATTTATTTATTATATACAACCCATATATCTACTATACTGACGCTACTCAGTGAAAAGTAAGTTCATTTTCTTTACCTCACTATTACAATTCCAACACTGTTTGACCACCAACAAAGGTGAAAAGCGGTACTGACATGCAATAACGATTATGTACTGTGTAGCGTTTTGTGGATGCCTTGAACTGGCCTATATGCAGCATTTCTTCATCAACAAATTCAGCACGTGATGGTGTGACATTTTAATCCTTAAATACTGTATTCCTAATTGTTCAAAGAACCATGCCATGGCATAGTCTATCAATCTATATTTATCACTCCCTAATATGTAGTGAGAACCTATATTGCTTATTATATCTTGTATAGAATGAGAAAACCTGTTGTGAACAATATACCCGATATGTATCAATGAATAAACATACATCTCATTTAGTATAAGTATAGTACACAATAAATTATTAAAGTTCATAGTACCAGAAATGCACACAACCACATATGCATCCAGTAAAGTTCTATTTACTTATTCTGTTTATTAGCAAATGTAAAAGTGCAAACACTACTATTGATGTACAGATAACAATCTGATTAATCTTTACTGGCATGAAGGCAAGCAGAGATGCTAGACCAATGCCGAACAAGTATACAGTCCTGTATATGGCAACAGGAGCTTGAGTCTCTTTCCCACACTTAGTTCCAACAAAAGCTATATAATATTCAAATAGAATTAAGGCAAACCAATGTCTTATATACATACATATGTACATACACCACATATCAGTACTGGGTGATATACCAGTATTGTTAGTCTGTAGTGAATACAGCCTCCTTTTTTTTAATACTGCCATACCATCTGGGCAGTATGGACTCCCTAGGCATGTTTCATCCCATATTTAGAGGGTAACCAGACATGTGACAGTGTTTGTAGGCCGGTGCTGATGTAATCAGCTAACCAAACTATGTATTGTCTGTGGTAATTGTGCCGGGCAAGTAGAATTCTAGGAAAAATGGGAACAGAAAGCAGGAATGAGAATGATCCACGAAAAATGTCTGATAAAGGTCATCATACAATATATACAGATTGGATCTCTTTGCAGCATTGCTGGATCCTTTTGCTAAAACAATCTAAAACACTCTAATAGAGCAGTCACCTGCATTGAAATCCTCTATTAGAGCAGTTGAGAATGTTTTGTTAACTATCCCACCAGAAACCCACACTGATAGTCTGTGAATTGAAGGACTATAGCTGTCATAGATTAGGTATATTATATATACTAGCTAAGTCATCAATATTGATAGTTAGCTACTCCAAATTAATACTGATGAAAACTGCGATTCACTAGTTAACTGAAAGTGGCTTCAAAACTGCATCTTCTATAACTCATATGATGGGAATATGCATGCAACAACTGGTATGCTTGGCCAGCTGAAGTGGCTCCAAGAAGAGTCTCCATGACTGCTCATATTGTCCTTAGCACATACTGCACTACCACATATCCCATCATGTAACATTTTTTTCCTGAGGTTCAACTTCCTGCATCTATATGCAGGCACTGTGAGAGATGAACCATCATATTAAATAATGAGACACATAAAACTACATAAATGAGTCTACAGTCGCATGTCAGTTAATTAGAAACTTTTGTAAACCTATTCATGCTATAATGGTTAAATCAAGGGAGTACCTAACTTTCAGTACTGATGACTTAGCTAGTCTATATATCTAATCTATGGCTATAGTTACCAGGCTTTTAATGCAGGTCCCTGCATGATGGGATAGTTAGTGAAACATTCTTGAATGCTCTATTAGAGTATTTTAATGCAGGTGACTGCTCTATTAGAGTGTTTCGATCATTGTAGTGGAAGGATCCAACAATGTTACAAAGAAGCATTGTGTTGCATATGATGACCTTTTATCACACATATTCGGTTGGTCGTTCCCATTCCTGTTTTCCTAGAAATCTACTTGTACCTGAGGCTTATCAGGGTAAGTATAAACAGTGCACCCAGGGACTAGGGATCCAAGGACCAGCAGAGACCCTAGTTTGTGTACATTCTATACTTTTACTACACACTTCTGCTATTCACAGTGGTTAATTTCACATGGTCAATCCACTTTCTGTCTGTTGCAATTGTTCACACTGTATTTTAACTAACAAGCGCCTCTGAAAATTTCCTGCAGTAGACTACTTGTGCTGCACAAAGAGCATGCTAGCTTCTTATTATGTCACCAGTTAACAAGGTTCAGTGCACTGGCTTTAGTGAAGCGATTACTGCAAGGTACACCAGCAGCTCAATAAACAGACTTTGTGCAATGTAACACAAGAAGGCAACAACCTGTTAGAAACAAGCCAGCCATTGATTAATACTACAGTTACTGAAGGCATGAAGATTGAGTGGCCTACAAGGCACTTATAATTTCTAGGCATTGTGCAAGGAACTGTCATGATCACAGGACAGAGAGTGATCTAGGCTACTTGAGACTAGCCACCGTGACTTGCAAAGGTATCTAAAAATTACCAATTTTTTCCACAAAACATAGGGTCCCTACAAGTCCCCGGTCCCTGGGTCCACTGTTTATACCTACCCGAGCATGGGTATTTGGGACTTTTATTGGACTGTTACTTTAATACCAATGGCTTTTATATACTACCATGATATTGTTACAGAAGGTAAACCATTAGCTATTTTTCAATGCTGCCCAGCTCTAGAACATATATGTACATGTGTACGTGTGTATGTACGTATATACATACATACATATACATACATACATACATACATACATACATACATACATACATACATACATACATACATACATACATACATACATACATACATACATACATACATACATACATACATACATACATACATACATACATACATACATGCATACGTACATACATGCATGCATGCATACATACATACATACATACAAACATGCATGCATCAACATGATAGTATAGTTAGTAATTAATTGTTTTCAATGCTGCCCAGCTCTAGTACATATATGTACATGTGTACATGTGTATGTACATACATACATACATACATACATACATACATACATACATACATACATACATACATACATACATACATACATACATACATACATACATACATACATACATACATACATACATACATACATACATACATACATACATACATACATACATACATACATACATACATACATACATACATACATACATACATACATACATACATACATACATACATACATACATACAGTGTACATACATACATACATGCATACGTACATACATACATACATACATACATACATACATACATACAAACATACATACAAACATGCATGCATCAACATGATAGTATAGTTAGTCATTAATTGTGACCGCTAAGCAAAAACCTGCCATTATTGCACATTTATTTTATTACTTCTCCATTATCTGTAGTAACAAAGGATTGTGCTACCAAAAATACAGCCTTCTATGTTGAATAGTCTTTGGAGTTATGGAGCTAATCATTTGGAACAACGAGAAATTCAATTTCCACAGCAACTATATGGTAACTAAATTACAAGCACTTAATTATTCAATCATAGCATAACTCATGACTGAGGACTTCCCTCAATCTGTCCACTATGACCAGGTAAATCAAGGTGAAGTTCTTTCTCTGTACTCCTTTGTATGCACAAAGAAGTCCATTCTAACAAAAAAATGATGATAGACTTTATTAATTCTTGGGGCACTGAGTAGTTGTCTTGTGTGGCTGTGTGGATTTATTGTTACCACTTTAATTGCTGTGTACTTTTTTCATTCATAGGTTAAAAACAAGGTGCCATTAGCTTCTATTGATGAGTTTAACAAATGAAACGTGTGGATTGTTCCGCAAGCGCTTTATTCAAAAGTAATGGCAATATTAGCTGTTCGTCTTGGCCTTTCTTTGCTTCTTGATGAACTCTCAATGTATAAGTGATAGTATTAAATTCTTTTCAACCATAGTAGTGTATTATATCTAGCGATACTCCACTGATTCAGACAAGGGATTGACAAACTCCACAAACCACGGACAAGATTTCAAAATCTTTTAAGATTCAAGTGAGATTTCTGTAAGATCATAAGTATCGTTACCTAGTCCAGATCGATCTTAACAGCGATCTACAACATTTCAAGCCAGACTCTTCTTGTGGATCCCTTGGATTTAGACTAGAAGCTTCTTGACTCCTAAAATCAACAAGCCTTCATGGATTACATGGTTGGTAACCCTATCATGCTAAAAATAGAGTGCACTATAAAAGGCCGATCTAAGGTCCACATGTTGTCGGAGATGTCACACAAAGACTAAGTTATTATGCTATTCAGTGCTGCTGGTTTTATGCAAATTGGAGCCAAACTGATAGGTACAAATTGCACTTTTATACTTAGTTTGTGTGCTAATCGAGGTGATAATTGTGGCCCTGCTATATAAAATGGGACAAAGCAGCAAAGCTGAAGCACGTGTTGTCACCTGACACTACATAATGTATCCACATATTTATTTAATTTCCCCCAGGGTTTGCACAACAGTGCTTCATTTCTACTGCACCGTGAATAAGCTCCAATACTTTATCCTCATGTGCCCTTTAATGTACGAACACAAAACAACTCAGGTGGTGTCTAGGTTTTGTTGATTTGTTTCACTGCATACTAAACCATTATAACATGCATTTATGTGGCATACATATTTTACATAAATAGTATTAAATGGCAGGTTTTTGTTCTGCTGGACATAATGGTCACATCACAAACAATTATCACTACAAAATAATAAGCTATAAAACAACTTACCAGCACAAATAGTCACCCAACCGCCATAGGAAAACCCCCAAATTAGAGGAACAATGAACAGAACAAGGTAGTTTTGTTCTCTTTCCCAGAATATCAAAAATAACATGATTCCAAAGTGTATTACACAATTTACAATCACTACTAGGTCGTATGGTAGCAATCCAAGTACTTTTCCAGTAACAAAATTACCTAACGTACCACTAGATCCATACGTCATTGTGATGTAGCCAACCACATGTATACCCACACACTCCACAACATATATCTGTGAAATATAAGGCAATGTCTATTAAACCATACATTGAGAAGCTATTCACCATGACAGTATATTTCATAGCTACTGTAGGGGGAAGATTTTCAAAGAAGGTTTTTCTTCAGCCTAAGTGACTGTTCTATTAGATATTAGAGTAGTTAACACTGCCCAACTACTTTATTAGTCAATTGCTGTTATTGTTTACGTTAAAAGCAACTGCCAAGGCTGTGATCTAAACTTTGAACACAGGTTACTACATAATTTAATAACACTCAGAAAATATAGAAGTACCCTCGCTGTGTTCTGGCACTGCAACACAGGGCTTTTGAGTTAATAAATTCCATAGAGTCCTGTATTTCGAAGTCCAACATGTATTGATACAACACAACGTAATTATCTAAATAACAAGTTGCTTGTATAAGCGAGTCATTCACTCACAACAAACATTGTACCTTAGTATACGATGAAAATATAAAACCATTGGCAACTCCCGTAGCAATAAACAGTGGAATGGTCAATAGAATATGTCGGGTAATAGCTAGTTTAGCTAAAGACTTCACACTGGGCCATAGCTGCTTCATCACCTGGACTAAGCACTGTTCCCAATAAAATACATATGAGACTCGATCATTTTTGTCTAAATTGTCCATGAAAAACACAATGGCAAATCCAAGCACTGAATAAATAAAAATGATTCCTCTTAATACATTTTCAGCAGCAATATCAAACTCCAGTACATCATCGTTGGTGCGACACTCACCATCAGAATATGTGAAATTTCTTCTTGTTTCATTAAAACCAGTTCCATTGACATAACCATCATTGTCATCGGTCTTCAGTATTGTCAATACCAAAGCAGCCGTGCCATTTCCAGTAATGAAACCTGCTGTGGAAAATGCTGTCACTATTCCATTGAAATAACTAATAATACTCGTCTCATTTAGTTTTTGTTCTCTTGCATAGCGAGTAGCTAATTTGTTAGCATATACTAGTGATGTCACACAAGTGATGGATACAGCAATTCCATGAAACAAAGACCCAGGAATTAGTGTGTAATAGCTAATATACCAATTACAGGCTGTATAAAATACTAGTGACATGGTGCTGACTATTAGCACCTGCTTTTCTTTCATCTCGCTGTTTAGTATTGGGATTGATAATAAAGTAAACAGACATGAGAAAAAATAATTGAAGCTGTAAACAATATTTCCAAGAGTTTTACCAGCAACACTTGTAACCAATGAATTTGTAGGGTTAGTAGCTGAATATTGGAACAGATTTATGAGTCCAACAATGACTAAATTTTTATAAATTGTCAATTTAGACATCGCAAGGGTGGATGTAAATTCCAATGCATTCATATCTATGTCAGTTGCCATGGTAACAAGATCTTCAAGGGAGCTGAATGTAAAAGAAAATGTACATATATGCAGTACAATAATTTTTTTTGCCTTTTTTGTAATAATACGCATTGGTTTTTACATGCACATATGTACTGTACACATGCACGTAGACACGTACACATGTTTTATTTATTTATTTATTTACTATTATCACATTGCAAAGCACTGTTACGTAAGGATATACATATCAATTGTTTGTGTGCCAAGAAGGACTAAAGAGGGTGCAGAATGCTGTGCCTTCTGCACAGTTTACTAGTGAAACTTGTTGTAACATATATTAGAAGACACGTATGCACATATGTAACACATGACATATATATTATTGTATTCGAAGTCTTTCGTGTAGCAACTATCACATGGTGTCAGAATGGATAAGCTCACTCCTCCAGATCCGTTAGACTTAGACAGCAGCAACGTTTCTGAGAAAGTGGAGACAACGTTTCGAACTCTTTTCACTGGCAAGCGGCCTCAGCTTGAAAGGCAAAGGAATCCAAGCAGCAACACTGTTACACGTGGTCGGGCCGGATGCACTAGAAATCTCCAACACGTTCTCTTGGGAAGATGCAGATGACAAAAGTAAAGTAGCAAAAATCCTGGAGAAGTTTGAAGCATATTGTGTACCATGGAAAAATATCACGTGGGAAAGACACGTGTTCAATACTCACAACCAACGCGACGGCGAAACCATTGACCAGTATGTGACAGACCTAAAGACTAAAACTCTAACATGAGAGTTCAAAGATCTGAAGGACAGCTTAATAAGAGACAGAATAGTGTGTGGTATACACTGTGACAAAACACGCAGTAGGCTCCTCAGAGAACCTGATCTAACACTATTAACATATGCAGGGCAAATGAAACATCATCGTCCCAAATGAAGTCATTCACCAATGATCAAACCAACAACCTACCAGCCATCCATGGAATATGCTCACAGAACAAACATGTTCAGAAGCTGTACTATGACCGATGTGGCAATTGGCACACCAAATAACAAGTCTGTCCTGCACTCGGAGCTGAATGTCAAAAATGTGGCCGAAGAAACCACTTTGCCAAAGTGTGTTGCACAAGAGCAACCCAATCGCAACCACTATTCCACTACAGTATCCAAAATGAGGCACCAGACAATGATGACTTGTTCATTGGGACACTTGGACAAACTCACAAAGTAAAGGACTGGTCAGTCACTATCCTAATGAACCACCAGAGGACCACCTTCAAGATTGACACTGGCGCTCAATGCAATATGATACCTCAGTGGCAATACCACCAAAAGTGCAAAGATCCACCGCAACCATCTTCAGCCAGCCTGGTAGTATTTGGCGGTCATAAGTTACGCACCTGTGGTAGAGCCAAAATACCGTGCCAACACAAAGACGTCCATTACCTTATTGAATTTGAAGTCATAGACCACAACGTTCCAAACATTCTAGGACTTGTTACATGCATTGAAATGAACCTTGTACAACGCATAGACACAGTTTCCAAAGATCATGTAATGCTGTTTGAACAATACTATGGTGTGTTTGAGGGCCTGGGCTGTATTACAGATGTACGCTACCACATTAGAACTGATCCAACCAAAACACCCGTAATCCATCCATCCCACCATGTACCCATTACTCTCCGTCCAAAGATCCAGGAAGAACTTGCACGCATGGAAAGCCTTGATGTAATAGAAAAGGTCACTGGCCCTACCAGCTGGGTAAACAGCATGGTGACAATCACCAGACCTAATGGCTCTCTACGTATTTGCATTGACCCCCGCAATCTGAATGAAGCTATTCAACAGGAGCACTACCTCATGCAAACCATTGAAGAAGTAACAACACGGATGCCAGAGGCAACTTACTTCTCAGTTCTGGACGCCAGCTCAGGATACTGGCAAATCAGCGTCGACCAAGAAAGTGCCAAACTCTGCACATTCAACAGCCCGTTTGGTCGCTACATGTTCAAACGCCTTCCGTTTGGATTATCATCTGCACAAGACATCTTTCAAAAAACGATGACAGAAATGTTTGAAGACATTGAAGGTATAGAAGTTGAAGTTGATGACATTTTGGTATGGGGAACAAATGAGGCCGAACATGACTCCAGACTATTTAAGTCCTTGACAGAGCTTTCCTACGAAACCTGAAATTGAACAAAACTAAGTGCCAATTTAAGAAACAACAAATTGCTTACCTGGGACATGTCCTGACTAAAGATGGATTGAAACCAGATCCCAAGAAAACACAAGCAATTAGTGAAATGACACCTCTAATGAGTAGAGAGGTTCTACAACATTTCCTCGGCATGCTCACGTATCTTGCCAAACTCATTCCCAATCTCTCCCAGACTGCAGCACCTATCAGAGCATTGCTAGAAAAGGATGCAGAATGGTAGTGGCACCAAGAACATCTGCAAAGTTTTTCAACATTAAAACATTTAGCCAGCAGTGCTCCTATCCTTGCTTACTTCAATCCCAGCCAGCCAGTCAAACTCTCAGTCGATGCCAGCTCCAAGGGTCTGGGTGTCGTCCTTCTCCAAAACAACCATCCTATAACATGTGCTTCAAGAGCCCTTACAGACACTCAACAACGATACGCTCAGATTGAGAAAGAAATGCTCGCTGTAGTATTCGGATGTACAAAATTTCACGACTACATTTATGGCATGCCTAATGTTGAGGTAGAAAAGCCTCTTGAAGCAATTCTAAAGAAACCTCTCCACCAAGCGCCACTAAGACTGCATGCAGAAAATGATAATGACCACACAAAAATACTCACTCAATGTCACCTACCAGCCAGACAAAGAACTTGTTTTAGCTGATACACTATCAAGAGCATACCTACCAGAGTGTGATGAATCAATAGAAGAGGAATTTGACATCAACATTTTACAAACTCTGCAAATTTCCAATAAAAAGTTACACTAAGAAACCAAAAAAGACCCACATCTACAAAAACTAGCATCAGTGATCGCCACGGGTTGACCAGAGACAAAGCAAAAGGTACCAGAAAAATGCTTACCTTACTGGAACTATCGTGATGAATTATCAGTCTGCAATGACATCATATTCAAAGGTGAAAAAGTTATAATTCCCAACAGCATGCAGCAAGAAATGCTACGCAATATTCACAGCTCACACTTAGGGGTGGAAAAATGCAAAAGAAGAGCAAGAGATGTAATGTTTTGGCCTGGGATGGCTGCCCAAATTCAAGACACCGTTGCAAACTGCCATATCTGTAGTACTCACCAACAAAGCAATACAAAGGAACCAATGATAGCACATGAATCCCAACCAGGCCATGGTCTCAAGTTGGTGCAGACCTGTTTGAAATCAACAACCAGAAGTATCTAGTCATGGCTGATTATTACTCAGGCTTTATTGAAATCAACTTGCTCCAAAACGGCACCACTAGCAAGCAAATTGTTACACATTGCAAATCGCAGTTCTCCAGACATGGAGTCCCAGACAAACTGATAACAGACAATGGTCCACAATTTTCTAGTACAATTTTCAAATAGTTCTCGCGAGAATATGGATTCAAGCACCAAACAGCAAGTCCACATTACCCACAGTCCAATGGCATGGCAGAGAAAGCAGTCCAAACAGCAAAAAACCTGATTAAGAAAGCCATTCTAGACAATCAGGACCCATACTTAGCTCTACTTGAATATTGAAATACCCCCATCTCAGACACATTAAGATCACCCGCACAGAGGCTCATGGGCCAAAGGACAAAGACCCTGCTTCCAACCACAACCAAATTATTGCAACCAAAACTCATCAACCCACAGGCTGTACATAAGGAATTCAGACAAAGGGAAACACGGCAAAAATATAACTACGACCGCCACACGGAAACTCTAAGACCACTAGCAGTGGGAGACAGAGTGATGATGAGAGCAAAAGGGAAATGGGAACCAGCAACAGTTATTGCCATCAGCCAAGATGGGCCTCGCTCATACATAGTTAATACTCCAGGAGGACAAAGTTACCGACGAAACCGACGGCATCTAAAACCAACCCTGAATGCAAAACGGCACTACCAAGCTGATCACAGCCGTGATGACTGGCTAGAGGATACCAGTATTAGTGATGAAGCTGACACCACTGAGACTGAAATGCCAGCAGGACAAAACAGTGTACCTTCACCCCCCTACAACTCCGCAGATCAGAGAGAACAATTCGGAAGCCAGCAAGGTACACTGACACAAACTATTGAACTCTGACATGCACACAAATTTTAAATGCACATATTTATTGTAACTGTATGATTGCATACTCAAACAACAAGGGAGATGTAACATATATTAGAATACACACATGCACATATGTAACACGTGACATATATATTATTGTATTCAAAGTCTTTCGTGTAGCAACTATCACACTTGTTGCCATCATGAATTTCGAAGGAGACAGGACATTGTCAGACGCAAGTGACAAATTACATGTCCACGGGGGAGGAAGAGGTAGCCATGGTTTAGTCCACAACCGATAGTGGGGAGCATCATCCAGTGGGTGGCTTCACTTCAATGGTTGATTTTGTGTGTGTGTGTGTGTGTGTGTGTGTGTGTGTGTGTGTGTGTGTGTGTGTGTGTGTGTGTGTGTGTGTGTGTGTGTGTGTGTGTGTGTGTGTGTGTGTGTGCGTGTGTGTGTGGCGTGTGTTGTGTAGCATGTGTGCAGTGTAGTGTCTGTGTGTCTGCTATCTATGTTTTCTTTTTGTCTAACTACCCATGCCACCATGCCAATGAGGTATTGTCTATTAAAAGCAGCTAAACTGTGAGAAATGAAATAGTATAAATATTAGATACTCATACTTTCTGGAAAGATAAACTTTTTTTGTGAATGTGACGTTTGTTGTCATTTGAGAACATGGTTGTAGTGAATTTCTGTATGGGGGTAAACTATTCTTGTATGTGTTAAATGAAATCAGCTAGACTCTATGGATTCTAGATAATTTTTTACCCAGGCGTGTACCTGTAGCTAGCTGCAGCAGGCTAAGGGCGCACTTGATTATTTTCCTAAAAATATGAATATGTTTGTCCCAATTCCTTTTAGTCGCTACATGGGAAATGAGACTATATAAAAATAATAAAACTTCTGCAGTGGTAAGCTTGTACTGAAGTGGTTTCTTCGTGCTGGTATTTAAGAACCCCTTTCTCAACAGTCTTTATGGACATTAAACAACTAAACAACTACATACAAGGCCTTGTTGGTTACCAGAAATAGCTCAAGTCAAAAGGGGCATGTAACTTATGTACTTGTTTAATAATGAATGAAGCAGCCTTGTGGCTTGTCTAGAGAATTTAAAATATGTTATAAATTATAAATCTTTCTACACATTGTCTATCTCATGCCAATCAGCCTCAGCAATACTGAACCTCTTCAGGATAAAGAACAATACCAACACCCAGACCACGTTTTGACCCATACCACCAGCTGCAGACACAGGTCTCCCAGAGTGCACCACAGTACAACCATCCCTTGGCCAAACCACTTAGTCTCACTGATCACCACCATATTCATTTTAATTCTCTTCAGCTCATGTATTCCACTTTACAACCAACCGCCACGTCTTCCACCAGGTATTCCGCCAGGTCTAGACATGCCAGTACAAATGTCACCATCAACCTTCACAAGGGTTCTAACACCCCACTTGAAGGTATTAGAACTACCAGTGTGTTTCACTTGTCTTACCCTAATCTGACTTCTAGTGCGAAGTTGATACACACACACATGCGCGTGCACGCACACACACAAACACACACACACTACACACACACACACACTACACACTACACACAAACACACTACACACACACACAACACACTCATACACGCTCCTAAGACAAGTTACAAGTTGATATGGTGGTAATTCTAAAAACCTGGCACTCAGTTTTTTACTATCCCTTGCCAAATAAAGAACCAATAAACCACATACAGCTGTCAAATTTACAAGGTGGTAAATCCTTTTTAAAGTTCTGAACAAAGACCTGGCATCATGACTCCATTTTGCAGGTCTTTGTTCAGAACTTTAAAAAGGATTTACACCTTGTTATATAAGCTTTATGCTGATCTTCCTGGTTACCAGGGGAGTGTTAGTCTCCCAAGCACTATTCCACCTCATATCACATCTACTCTAAGCAGACCTGATCTCATGCTGGTTTCCACAAATTCCATCATGTTATTAGAACTCTCTGTGGCCACTAATATTTAACATCACTATTTTGGCTACAAGGAACCGTAAAGAAGATCGCTATGGTTCGCTACTGCTGGATCTTCAACACGCTGGATATTCGGTTGATTTTATAACAATTGAAGTTGGATGTCTCAGCCATTCCTGTGACCATTACAAATCTTAGCAATGTATGCCATCTGCCGAAGAGTACAATACATTGTATACTTTAGCAGGCAGTCTCTCCTGTTCATACAGGATATTTAATGCTCAGGCTTCTGCATCATGAGATGTAGTTGATCTGTTGAACTATTTATATAATTATTTAGTTTTATAAGTAGCTAAAATTTTATTTTTCTTTTCGTCTTGCCAGGGCTCCAGTTAATATTACTTTTTTTAAACTTGAGACTAGACTCCTGACCCCTTGTAATTATATTGTACATGTAATTGTCAAATTATGACGTTATTATCAAATGTACAATTATATTTAAACCATATAGTGGGAAATTTTACTGTAGCAGGAGAAAATTTGAATACATTTGTCAAAAATGTCTCAGCCAAAATTTCCGATTTGTAAAAGGAAGCATATGGCAACTTAATACAGTAACTGTGCATGTTGTGAAGATGGTGTTACTTCAGCACTTCAAATTTAAGAAAAAAAGGCTGCACTTACCAAACCCCAATGATCTGCTCATGCAGTCTTAGTCCCATCTTCTGGATCTCTGCTGCAAATGTGTGTGTAAGCAAACTATATACTACCAGCAATACTAGTAACGGAGAGTGCAGCCACTCAAGATTCATACACAGTTTTTATCACAGCACAGAAGTACGAGATAACTTCAACTTTAGAATAAATTCACTTAATTTTTGCTCATGAATTTTAGTATCATGGAATGACTCTCAGAGATTTTGACCATGTAGGGCAAGTACACGTGTGCAGCTGTAATCAGGCTATGGGTGTGAGTAGCTACATAGTCTAAACTCACTGTTTAACTTACAATTATAATCCATACCAGGGTTGCAAGCGGGTGAGTACTTGAATAGTAAATAGAGGCATGTACCAAGAACTTTTCACATATATAGTTTAGGGCATTAATGATGTTGTCCACAAGTCCCAAACTCCACTATTTAACCCTACATTTATAGCATAAATAAACAGGTTATTACACTATAGAAAAGGTCATCTACATGAGGAAATATCAACAAAACATTAGTCAATTTCATGCCAGACTGCACTTTTTTCTTTTTGCATGGTCTCACCCAAATACAAAAGGAAAAAAAAGCAGTCTGGGCACAACACTGAGTACATAATATCATAAGTTTACAGGAAGCTTATGAAACCATTACTCAAGAAAAAGTGTTTTGACTACAAGTCCACAATTCGGATAATTGGACATGGCCCCATGTTGCCTACAAGCAGCAACACATAAGTAGGCATAGAGCCATACATTTGTTTACAGACAGTACCAAATAGTGGGAGTGGCTCCACCAGCAATACGCATTCCAATAAATGGGCGTGATTCCGCATTTCCATCCCCACAATTGATTGGCAGGCATAACATTAATATTTGGTGAATTGGTAAATAAAGCATATTTGTGGAGCATTAAGGTGGCGAATGGTTGCATCTAGGTCATGCGAGACCATAGGCAAGAATATTGAACACAGCTAAAAGCCCCAATAAAAATCCTTACCAATATTATATTTTATGTATTCAGTAAAGTAGATGAGACCATAGATGACAAGATGCACTTGACCTGGACAAAATGTCGACCCGGATAATTCGGATCTTGCAACACCAATTCATACTATGAAACACTTGGAATATATGGCACCTACTTAAGGAGAAGCACTTGTAGGATTAGCACTTGTAGGATTAGGAAAAGCACCTAGGAAAAGCGCCCCTAGGATTAGGAAAAGTGCCCCTAGGATTAGGAAAAGCGCCCCTAGGATTTAAGGTATGGATTAGATATATAATATAGATTAGGTGCCATATATTCCCATACTACTTTTAATATGATACTTTCAAGTTTTGCTACTCTCTATTACTATCGCTTACAGTACCAGTAATCCATGTATCTAAGTACATGCAATTAATACCTAAACCCAACGTATATTTACATCAGGAGCTTATGAGCCGCCGAAGGCGGTGACTTCGGCGGCTCATAAGCTCCTGTTTACATACATACATAATTACTATAAATACATACAGTACCAGTAAACCACCAAAATGTAGCCGGTATGTGGTGTACTGGCTTTTGGTTTATAGCATTGGAACAGTAGTGTTCTCAGCAGAAGGGGGGAGATACATGCATAATTATATTTCTTCCATTTAGTCAAAAGTCCGGGTTGTGCAAAAGGACAACTCAATCCTGCAAACATACTCCCCACATACTTATGTACATTTTATAGCCAACGCGAGCAAGATCCAGTGATACAGATAACACAGGATGGACATTTGTGCCATAAAACCAAGTCACTACAAACATTTAATATGTCTAAAGCGAGGTCTAAAGATCTCGCTAAAGATACACACATCCAAAGGGAGGAGGTGGACGGGGAAATGTTGTCTACTAGCTCACCTGGATAACTGCTCGACTATCTTCTTAGGGAAACTAACCAATATTTCATGTAATTTGCAGAACGGTACACTCAGGACCATAAAGGCATCGACAAAGCTATTAAGACGCAATCTTTTTAATTGTGGGTTGACACCTCTTGATTAACAGGGGGCCGCGCCGAAACGTGTCTAGTTTTGTATTTTGAGGGTAAATCTGCAGCTTGATCTGCAGGCCAGCTGATAGTTCACAACAATGAAGCAAAACAAACTAGAACAGTAACTACAACGAAGGGAAAGGAGAAAGTCATCACCAACACCTTGCAGAGCCAGTAGCTAAGTACAGTCGACTCGGATTGTATGTGCGTTTGAACATTGCGTATGGCAAACATCGTTCCGTGTCGTTCACAGGTGTGACCGAAATGTTACGGGACACTTGGCATTCTTTGTTTTATGGATTTGAACTTGTTTAGTGCTGCATGTACCGTAATCCATGATATGTTGTGATTAAATAACCACTAAGGATGTGTGTGTGTGTGTGTGTTTATGATGTACGTTTTTGTACAGGGCGTAGCTGAAAAACAGCTTCGGCTGATGCTGCCTCCCTGTTGAAATAACAATTGAAAAAAAAAACCTTCTGAAGTTGACCTTAAATCAATTTAGTGGGGAGGGAGGGAGTGTGATTTAAAATAACAGTTAGATCCTCATGCAGTGTAGTGTTGTGATGGGTGAAGTAGCATGCAGTAGTAACTACTGTAATGAGGAACAAAACAAATTATGTTTCAGACCCCCCACCCACATTGCTATATTTCACCACCTAAATTTGGTCATTATGAGTTTTCACCATTGTTTTGTCATCTCAATGTCAAATGATAGTATAGAAGTTATAAACGAACTTGCTTACATAGGGAAAGGAAGGCTAGATGGGCTTGCTTTAACTCTTTCGCTTCTCTATAATGATTAATAAAAAGATCAAGATACTCTAATAGAGCATTCAATAAAACATCAGGTACATGTAACATTGTAATGACTAATGAGCCACCCACCACATTGGTTTAGGTTAACTTCTTGATCTGATTAACAATAAGCTAACTACATATCAGTACCGTACGCAAGGAAATTTTGACGTCAAAAAAATTTGACGAATCGGCTTAATTCATCAAATTTAAATTTGTCGAATGTTTATAAGCGCCCATAAAAGTACAGGTTTTGCCTACAATTTCTTGATTTTCATCAACGTTTTATTTGTCAGATCTGCTGAAGTCTGAATTTGTCAAATTTTTCTTACGTCTAAATTTCCTTGCATACGGTATGTATATCTGGTTGTGTAAGGGATATACCGTATACGTAAATAGCTTTGAAGTAGAAAACTTTCGTAGATGACAAGATTCGGAGGAAAGTTTTCATAGCTGAAAGGTGGTCTACGAAAATTTACAAAAAATTTCCATCTTGAAAATTTTTATGTATGATTTATGGTATATTTGTCTTTTGTTTGTGCAAGTCATAGTTATATTGTTTAGGATATTTTGTTGTGTATATGTTAGCTGTAGTAGTACCACATAAAGAAATGATTCTCCAGTATACAGTATTGTGGCAGTTGAAGTCTGAATAATTGCTTTGGGTGATAGCTATGTAAGGTAGTAGTGTACACAAGGCTTTAAATATTCAACATTCTGTCAAAGCCAACATTGTGACTTGAAGTAAGCAAATGCACTAAGAAAAACCAACACAGGTTAATATTTATACACCATATGGCATCAACATTAAGTACATTTTTGGGTAAGAGGGAGGGGCAAGTAAGAAGAGAACTCTCTGTACGCTTGTAGAAATATAGATGATCCCTAAATAGTTTTCAGGAATTCTGTTTTGAATAGACTAATTTCATGTATGTCAAAACTGTGAAAAGGGATGTGGCTGCTTGAACACTTTAATGAAGTGACTTATTAATTAGCTGAATGCTCCAATAGGGTGGTTGCACTATTAATAGGCATTTATACCCAGTTTTTAAATATCAGAAAATATACAGAGGTAACATTATTTTGCGAGTACAAACGATTAAAAACTTGCTAATTAAAGGGCGTGGCACCCATTTTATTTATGAGTATTTATCCCAAATGAAATAGGATAAATACTCGAAATAGGATAAATACTCGCAAACGAAACATGTGCCATGCCCTTTAATTAGCAAGTTTTTTTTAATTACTTGCGCTCTCGCAAAATAACATTACCTCTGAGTGGTACTGTATAGAGTATCGATTGCTAATCTCAGTTTGTTGGGGATAGAATAGGTACGGACACAGAATTTTCTTGGTTCCATTAAAATATACTATACCGCGTGTGTCGGTACCTACACTGACTGTACTGCCTACATGATACACTATTCTGTGACTTGATATAAAATTTATTCCACAATGAAAGAATATTTTGTGTTTGGAGCATGTCTAGCTGTCAATCTTGAGAATCATGTTTTGAATTTATGCATTCACGGCCAGTACAATAGTTACTATAGCCATATGGCTTTAGAATTGATGCATAGGAATGAAGAGAATGTGTTTACTGTAGAATACAGCCTACTTATATGATTGCATCATGCTCACTATTCACCATTACAATAACAAATTGCATCAGACCAAAGTGACCAAAATTAAAGAGATTATAGTTTACCACTAAACACATTTAGCTAGTTAACTACCTGTTCAATGGAAATGACCAGTATGGTTTAGCTGTATACCTGATGGTTTGAATTTGACAGCTATTTAGAAATGAGAATATGGATTACTTCAGTATGCAGTGATGACAATTATTGATTCAGTGTTTCATTGTTGCTTTAACCGATCTGATCTACTATATAACATCCATGCATGCCAGAGTAGGTATCAGTGGATTTAAAATAAATTTGCTGCAGTACATTAATGTTGCATTATATCACATAAAGAGAATGGTTGTTGATCATATATGTCACAACTTTAATATATTGTCCTATGTGACCCGTTGAGTGAATACCCAACCTGTTTGCATAATTCTGTTTTTGAGATAAATGCCATTGAAACTGATACATTTGGTAAAAGACACATGTTACATAAATAATTTTACATATGTTTTAATCGCTTCAGTAAATAGTGAAGGAAGACACAAATTAAAATATCTAATATATCAATGGATTCTTCTCTTCATGGAGAGTTCCATGAAGCAAACATGAATTATGTGTGATTGTTTATGTTGTGGTAAAATGTAACTTTATTGTCACTGTTTCTGAGCTTAAACGGCCTTCTTGTTTGATAGCATGGGTATATTTAGGCCAAAAACTATACCTTTATGAATGCCCCAGTCATAGTGAATAGACTGACACCTCTGTAGTCCACTGCACTCAAGACTTATGATTGATTAAACAAGCAACTGTAATTTATGTCTGCATAGTCACTGTACAAATCAATTGCTTGCTCTTCTTGTTGTCTATCGGTATATAACTCCAAAAGCTCTTACCAGATAAGGCTGAAACTTCAACAGCTCACTGGTTTTTCTCTGTTGACAACAGAAAATTCATAACATGAAGTTCAAGGAAAATGCAAACAAGTCGGGTTTTCGCTCAGCGGGTCACATAATGTGACATGATATTGCTTCTTATCTACACAACTACTTATGTTGAATGTATAGAATTGAATGAAGCTGATGCTGGCTCTGGGATACTTTTATATCCGGATTGACAGTGCATAGGCATTTTTTAATATGTGCAAGTTCCTCAGAAGAGAGAATTTCATATGTACATAATTTGCTTTCATGAACTCTAAAAACTAAAGTTTACACATTTGAAATCACTAGTTTAGTTTATAGAATAAATTAACTAGTTCAAATATTTCCATGTAAGTTCTCGAGTACATCTTTCAGTGTTGACTGTACTGATGACAGGCAAATTACTGTCAGGTATAGTGGTGCAGACGCAGCATACATCACTGACAAAATTATCAGCTGAACATCTGTCAGTACAACCAGTGCAAGGAGGCTATTGAATCCTATGCCAAACTGGAATACTATTCTGTAGACAGCAATGGAATGTTCTGGGTTTTCTCCAAAACTTGTGGCGACAAAACCTATCAGAGAGAAAGTACCGACTCGTTAAAACTATATAATAATCATTAGTTGTAAGGATTAGGTAAAATGATGTGTTATTACATAGCAGTGTGTACGTGTTTATTTGAGTATGTTTTATTATTAACACTTTACAGTGACCAGCACTGAAGGTCTGACAGCAACGTGTGCTGCAACCTTATAGGATTACCTAATTTCAAAGACTTAGACTTAATGACTTGACTTAGTGACTGATAAGGTGTAACAGAAAAGAGGCCAAAGTAAGGAAAAAAATCCCTCCAACCCCAGGATTCAAACTGCAGGTCACCCAATATCCAGTCAGGGCCACACTCAGTCTTCCTCCAGGAGGGATGGATTTTCTTCCTTAAACCTATAATTGCATGTGAGACATTGTGTACATTATACTTACTACTGCACACAGTCATCCAAGTACCATCACAGATACCACACAAAAATGGAATGGTTAACAGAATGGGCAAAAGTGGCTCCCTCTCCCAGATAATTAAAAACAACAAAATTGTTAAATGCAAAGTTAAAGCTGCTAAAACCACTTGAAATTTTGCTTCTAATGCTAACAATTTTCCACCAGCAACACTGCCCAAACTGGTACCAAGTCCATAGATCATGATAGTATAGCCAACTGCATGTACACCCACACACTCGGCCACATATGTCTGTAGGCGATGAACAATAGAAACACTCATACATTATTAGTACATATTAAATACATACGAAATATAAAGTTATGTAAATGATTGTGTTGCAGTGAAACTGTAAGTCCTATATTCATTGAATATACCATCTTTAAAGCCAAGGAAATGTTTGGTGTTCTAAACTTAAAGCCATATAGTAACCGTGTAAGCATCATTACCCAGTTATAATATTAATTTGATGTTGCAAACTATACTACACTGTGCTTAACTCACTTTAGTATAGCTAGTATAAATGAAACCTATTCCCAGTCCTGATGTGAAGAATAGTGGGCATGACATTAACATCTTCTTTTGTACAAATGACTTTGCCACAGAAATTGCACTTAACCACACTTGCTTAGTTGCTGTGGATAGCACATTTAATCCAATAGTTATCTGGTGTTGCTGCTTCTCTAAATCATTTAGGAATCCAACTACCGTCATCAGCGATAATATTGGATAAAAAAGGATTATCCCTCTTAAAGTGTTGGTTGTCAGGGAGTCAAACTGTAAGCCATCATCATTGGTCTGACATTCCTTGCTGGATTTAGTGAAATTGTCATTCTGGTCAGTGTCTGTTTCATTATTGTTGATGCGGTCAGATTTCAGTATTGTCAATATCCCCGCAGTTGTTGCATTCCCTACTAAATAGCCAATTACAGAAAATGCTATTAAAATCCCAGTAAAATAACTGGCAATGTTCGTATCTTTTTGTGCACTGTTTTTAGCATAATAGACAGCTAATTCCTTCACATACACCAGTGAGGTCATCCACACAACAGGTGTACCAATCCCAAACAACACAGCTCCTGGAATTAACGTATAATAGCTGGTGTACCAGTTGCAAGCTATAAATCCAATTATGCATGCAACACCAAATAGCACAAGTTTCTTTCTGCTTGCAAAATTGCTCAATAAAGGCACTGACAAAAAACTGAACAAACAAGTGAAAAAATAACTCATTCCATAAGTTAGATTTCCCAGTGTTCTCCCAGCTACACTGGTCATCAAAGAGACCGTGGGGGCAATAGCAGAAAAATTCAGCAAACTCACAAGCCCAATTATAACCAGGTTCTTATAAATAATCTTCTTTGGCCATACTTTAGGAGTACTTGATCCAACTGCTGTTTCTCCATTCAGATCCATCAATAGTCTTCATATGCAATACTGAAGGAATATTGCCATCCATACAATTGACCACTTAAATAAGCTATAGTGTTCTGATGCAATACCATTTCTGATGAAACACTGCAACCCAACCTGATGAAAACTGGAACTACCTGTCTTACTTGCTATATACTTACATAATATTATTCATTCTGCACAAACTGCCAGATTACGTATATGAGATTACAGATGTATTATATATGACCTCATAACTTCATATCATAGACATGCTGACATGTATAAACTCTCTATGTTTAAAATACTGGTGTTTCCTTATGATAACAGTTTGTAGTCCTTGTATATTGAATTATGGTGAGCACTTCCACTATGCACCTCTCTGTTAGTGTATATGTATATGCCTCAGGATACTATAGTATACCAAAACATAGATTCACTGTTTTGTTTAAACCTCATAATGTTATACCAACGACAAATACACCATTGATAGATCATACGCCTTGCGTGTTGAGAAGTTGCATGTGTGTATGCAGAGCAATGCCAATTGCAATATCCAGCTGTATGTACATATTATAAGTACACAGCTCACACACTGATATGACTCACTCTATACTTCACTTGGGCATGCATTTCTATTTTCAATGTTAACTACCAGTGCTATCAAAGGCATGTAAGTTCTTCCAGGAAGAAACTGTATAGTGTAACTAAGTATCTTATATTAACATGAATGTACAGTATAGAGTACTGTATACCTATAGTGCCCATAGAAGACATAAACACTAATACAGGATGTACATTACTACGTACAACTACGTTACATACCAGTACATGAAGTGTACATTATGTGTGTAGTTTTATACCTGAATTTGAAACATGACACCAGTAACTTGTTTACCATTTATTTGTACAAAATGTCATAGTCTTCAGTGTACAGCATTGAACTTCACTGTCATGGTGCCTTACATGATACGCGTGTACTCTAATAAGAGGCGTGGAAACTTTGAAAGGATCTGGACTGCTTAACATTCTGTCTTACATACTGTAGGCCACTCATTCTTCACAATTTCAACAGCATGAATTCTAACAATTGAATACAATTGCTTCAACTTTATGCACCACATGAAACACAAAGTCCATATGTTTGCTTAACTACTTGCACAACCTGCAGTTAACAATTTTTTTCCAGCAACTGCACTTCCTGGTAACTAGTTCAGCTTGTAACTAGTTCAGCTTGGTTATTTGGACAAAGTTGTAAACTTACAGCAGCTAGGTACCATAATAGTCTAGTGTGCTCATCATGCATGCAGCATTATATAGTTGCCAGCTGTGGCCTATTCTAGTAAGTCAGTTGCCGGACAGACCCTTTTAGAGGCACAGCTTACAATTGATAGACATGGTGATTGATAGTTATATAGTGACCCTGAATGTTTACAATACAGTGATAGGGTGTCAAAATTATTAATTTTTTTTTATTACACACTGTTGCCAAATAATGCACTGAAGATTGTAATGATAATAATTATACCGTAATTTGCTTTTTTTTTCGTTGTAAAATAATTTTCATATGCAAAATTTGTACAAAAATTTATTGCACAAAAATTTTTATACAAGATCGAACTACTCTAATAGAGCAGTCATTTACGTAAATCATACGAAAATATTTTTACATGAAAATTTTTTGCATGGAAATAAATCGAATTACGGTATACAATGTTTGTAACATGATGAATAAAAGCTACATAACTATAATGTAACCTGTATTAATATTCAGGTGTATCATATGCATGTATCCACAGTGTTGCATTGAAATGGATCCATGTCCATTTTTAAGTAGACATTCAATGTTTATTAATGTATTCATTACTACCATTGGGTTGGTGTAAACAATTGCCCGAGAACACACCACATTTGTAAGTAATTCTGTTCATTTGTTTCATCATAAAATTGATGATGGTTTCTCTCTCTCTTGAAGCCGAAGTAAGACAAACAACAACTAGAACTCTCCTGTTTATTGATAGGGAGAAGAAGAGGGAAATGTCACAGACATCCTTCATGCACTCTTGAAATTTTATTATTCTTCACAATGTTTATAATTGTACTAGATATACCTCTGAAAGTCAAGTCCTATGCCGTTTTTGTCTGTGTACAGCGTATATATAGAAGTGGGTATCATATGACTTAATGTGATGTGCAAATGCGGTCCCTTATATGGTTTATACTACATGCATATACATACATAATACTGTACACACAAACATACATACATTGATGAATGCATGCACATACTACATACATACATACTTACATAGGCGGCGGAAAGGGGGGGGGGGCTAGGGGGCTAAAGCCCCCCCTCGGTTTGCTGAGGGGGGCTTAGCCCCCCCTCAGAATGATATCACACCGAAATTATCTTTCTTGGAGTGGGGCTGAAAACTGTGATAAAGATCGAGATACTATAATAGAGCAGTCACTCTAATAAAGTAGTCAGTGTGTAGCGAGCTATGAAAGGATTTTTATGTAGTTTATCAGCTAGAAATGGTAGTTAGTGAGGTGAAAGCTCTTGTCAGTTGGTTGCGACCTTTTTTTTTTTTTTTTTTGGTCTCACCTTACCAAACTATAGAAATAAGTCTGGATCAGCCCAGCCCCCCCTCATATTAACTACTTCCTCCGCCGCTGCATACTTACATGCATGCATAATATTATATGCATACAAACAAGTCATCTGTAGCTATGAGTAATCACATGCCTGCTTTCTTTTTATGCACAGATAGATCAAACAAGATTAACAGTGCATATACATGAACTATCCACTAACCAATTTTGTATACCAAAATATTGCATACCCATGTCTGTTTGTCATGTTTAACTGCTTACCCATGATCATTTATTTAAAACAGTTCTGAATCTAGTTGAAGTGCATCCACATTTACACATGTGACAATAAATCGACCAAAATGACTGATTGGTGTATGGTGTGACCGGTTATAACTAATTTACGTAAGAGTGATTATGACCAATTATTGACCACATTATCATTACTACCATCAGACAGCTTCCTAGCTACACCGTAATCCAACCCCATGATCACCAGCATTAGTTAGCTAATAGCTGTTACACAGGGGTCACCATGTGGATAGCTGCTAAGCAAGTAGCTTTAGTTAGTGCATTTATGTCTATCCATGGCCATACTTTGCCAGATATTATTTCCCCATATTACTTGAGAGTACACATTCTATAAAGTATATAAAAGAAAAAAATAACTCCAAGGAATAGGTGTTTGTTTACGTGGACATTAGAAAAACACTATTTTTAAAATAATATTGTGCTAATCTAATTAAGCTTCAGCTGTTTTCAGCCCTTAATTTTTGTAATGGTCATAAGTTCATCTCACTACCACATAGCAGGAAACTTTGGCAAATTTGCCATGATAGGATTTTGGTGCAAATGAGAAGTTTGGGGAATTCAGTACAGATTTGTATTAGACAAAGGATTTGGTAGATTTGGTTTGGAGAAATACCGCTCACTCACTGATTGCCACATTCACCACACTTTTCTGCTACATAACGTAAACCATAAACTAAAAACCATAAACTAAAAACCACAATTACATATGTGTGTACATTAATTTAGTGATTTTTTGGGTTGAAAACACATATATGAATATTACCTCTCTGATGCAGTAGAGAAACAGCATGTAAACTGACTTATATACAAGCACATGTGACATGCATGGTGCCAGTTTCAAGCCTCCATGGCAGCACAAATGAACATGTTTTTCAGATACATAAGAATGTACAGAAGGTGTTTACAACAGGCAATTGATATGATTGCATCATGCTAAAACTCTTGCATCAGACCTGAGTACTTTTCCTAGAATAAAAGAGATCAAATTTTACCACAAAGCACATTTAGTTACGGATCGTTAATAAAGTTTATTAAGAGTTAAAATCATGCATACTTAGCTACCTGATGGATTTGCAAACACTGATAGCATTACTAGTATGGCTGTACATGAGGTGTTACTGGCAGATCTGTTAAAGCAGATTACTGAAATGATATAAGCAGAGTCGCTACATGCTGAATGAAATCCATAGGTGTTCCATTGCAATAAATGACATAGATTTTTTTCAACTGCTGTAGTGCATTAATGTAACAAAATTATCTGACAGTGAACTCTGAAACACTCATGATTAAGGTTTGCCATTCCTCCACTCCATATTCAACCTCTAGGTAAACAATGTTATTACCATTACACATGCATTTACCAAGTAGACATTAGCAATACATATTACAACTTAATAGTATATATGTGATAAGTTCTTATTTGTACTGTGCTTATCAATAAAGATACATACATAATTAAATATATGATTAACTTTGATTGTGGATTCTGTTCTTTCACATCACACGTTTTATGACACATGTATGCAAAAGCTCGTCTGTGTAGCACCCGGCCCATTCCATAAAGACAGAATTCATATGTACAATACATACAGTTTATTTCATAACTCGTATAAAAAGCAGCTAACAGTGTGTGCAATATATTTGTCCATCTAAAACAAAATGTTGTTCATATATTTGAAGACACCAATTTGCAGAAACAAAAAGAACTAGTTCAAACAAATCCATGAAACTTCTCAAGTACACTATTCAGTGTTGACTGTACTGAAGATAGCAAGTTATTATCAGGTGTAGTGGTGCAAACACTGCATACATCACTAACAAGATTATCAAATGAATATCTGTTGGTATAGCCAGTGCAAGAAGACCATTGAATCCTATACCAAACTGGTATATTATCCTGTAGACTGCAATGGAGTTCTGTGGGTTTTCTCCAAAACTTGTGGTAACAAAACCTGTGCAAAAAACGACCCATTAAAGTACAGGAGTAGATATAGTTTTGTACAGTGCTATACATATGAATGCACTTTACGTTACATAGTTGAGAATGTGTAGTGTTATTGCATGTAAGTGGATGCACACAGTCATCCAAGTACCATCACAGATACCACACAAAAATGGAATGGTTAACAGAATGGACAAAAGTGGCTCCCTCTCCCAGATAATTAAAAACAACACAAATGAAAAGTTAATGCTATTAAAACAACTTTAAATTTTGTTTCTAATGCTAACAATTTTCCACCAGCAATATTGCCCAAACTGCTACCAAGTCCATAGATCATGATAGTATAGCCAACCACATGTACACCCACACACTCGGCCACATATGTCTGTAGGCGATGAACAATAGCAACACTCATACATTAGCACACATTCAGTACATGTACACACTACAGATATAGCAGAAAATGCTGCTCAACCAATAGTTTAATCCCTTCTACCAACAAGGCTGTGAAATACCTATATAATAACTATATATAATATAATATATATATATAAGCCATCTAATAAGATATAGAAAACAATAAATCTATTTTGCTATACTAAGGTAATGTAAGTAAATTCTAAATTTATTGTAAATGTCAGTAACAAACACATTATTTAACAACACAAAACTCAATGTACTGTTATATTAACTCACTTTAGTATAGCTAAGTATAAATGAAGCCTATTCCCAGTCCTGATGTGAAGAATAGTGGGCATGACATTAACATTTTCTTTTGTACAAATGACTTTGCCACAGAAATTGCACTTAACCACACTTGCTTAGTTGCTGTGGATAGCACATTTAATCCAATAGTTATCTGGTGTTGCTGCTTCTCTAAATCATCTAGGAATCCAACTACCGTCATCAGCGATAATATTGGATAAAAAAGGATTATCCCTCTTAAAGTGTTGGTTGTCAGGGAGTCAAATTGTGAGCCATCATCATTGGCCTGACATTCCTTGCTGGATTCAGTGAAATTGTCATTTTGGTCAGTGTCTGTTTCATTGTTGTTGATGCGGTCAGATTTCAGTATTGTCAATATCCCTGCAGTTGTTGCATTCCCTACTAAATAGCCAATTACAGAAAATGCTATTAAAATCCCAGTAAAATAACTCGCAATGTCCGTATCTTTTTGTGCACTGTTTTTAGCAGAATAGACAGCTAATTCCTTCACATACACCAGTGAGGTCATCCACACAACAGGTGTACCAATCCCAAACAACACAGCTCCTGGAATTAACGTATAATAGCTGGTGTACCAGTTGCAAGCTATAATCCAATTATACATGAAACACCAAATAGCACAAGTTTATTTCTGCTTGCAAAACTGCTCAATAAAGGCACTGACAAAAAACTGAACAAAGCAGTAAACACTGTATCTTTACGAACACCATACTTTTTTATTGATCTATAATTCAACACAGAATATATTGTTTTACTCTATACAAATTAATGATGTTACTGTTGGTTATGATCAGCAATAAGCCAAGTACACTATTGTATATACCTTGTGTGTTGAGACATCAGATGCCTTGTGTGTTGAGACATCAGATGCCTTGTGTGTTGAGACATCAGATGCCTGTACACTTACACTACCTCTGACGAATAGAATGCCATTTGGTTTCCAGCTACGGACGTACATTTAGAGTTCTAAGAATAAACATTACTTCCAATGACTAATAACAAGAAATTATACCTACAGGATTCTTCCATAGAGAAACCATTTGGTGCAACTAAGTGACTTTATTGACCACAATTACATGAATTTTTCCTGGAACACTATATACCCACAGAAGGTATAAACACTAATACATTTTTACATGAAAGAAGTGTGTACATACATATGTGTGTAGTTTTACATCATAATCCAACACTTATTGCATCATGTATGTAGTGGGATTGTGATATGAATATAATTATACCGGTTGAACATTGAACACCTACTTTAAATCCTTGTCCTGTCATAAACATATGGAAACAAGGAACAGATCTAGACATCTGAATATTAATACGTTACATGCATAATGCCTACATATACAATATCATCTGCTCAACATGTGACAAATATTGTATGTTTGAAGGTGTTCCACAGCTTGTTGATCACTTTATGCTAACCACATGATGTGTTCACACCAGTTTGTTGTACATATTTTATTGGAATTGCATTCCAACTAGGGACGTGCATGAAAGTCAAAGCAGGCAGTCAGAAATATCAGAATCTTAACACTAACAGCCAAACACAATGTTGAATACAGATAAATATGATCACTTGATCCTCCGACTTGCATCCAGTCTAAACATGTGTCATGCTAATTCTCTAGTAAGATTGCAAGCAAAGAGTAATGATTCACACGCATGATTGAAACTGTAATCTAGAAATGCTCTTTTTACCAAATCATGGTCACATTGGTAATGACATGTAGTAAAATCTTTTTAGTGGGGGGGGGGGGGGGGGTGGATAAATACCCCAACTGACAACTGGATTATAATAAGTAGAAGGCACAGTATCGTATAATTATTATAAACAACATGAAAATTGTTTCACTATGCCTATTACCACTGATTTAACATTTGAGCAATAGGTCAGTAGATCTACTACCTAATACATGGTGTGCAAATAACTACAAAAGATGAAATTCTCTAATAGAGCAGTCAATTACTCTAATAGTACATTCATTACAATGCCATGTGTTCTAATATTAAGTCATTACTACTCAATTAGATCTTTAAAGCATTGCTACTGATGAATACAACTCTGACTTAATTGGTATGGTCCAGTAGAAACCACAAAATACTGCTGCAATTGGTAATGGGCTTTAAACTGAAATGGCCAAGTACTTTACAGGGCAGGTATGTATGTATGTATGTACACTCACAGTATTTATTTTAAACATATAACATCGTGCTTTATTAACATGAGCCACAAGTACAGTTCCTACATCTTATACTACACAAAATTAAAATGTCCTTAGTGTTAACTAGACAAGACAGATGTTGATTTAGAAGTTGATAGTACTGATTATGTACATCAATGTCACAACGTGACACTGACACAATAATTTGAAGAGTAAATCTCAATGCTAGCACCCACAGTTTGCCACTTCTCTCACTCTTTCTTTATCTGCTCCAATCAGGAGAATTTTCTAAAACACTTAGAACACAGTGACAAGGTTCCTATACCAAAAGTCCCTCAAATGTGTGTAGTGTCGGCTTCAGCATGTGGCCTTGGTAATTAATTTCATCTGTAGTCTTCGACCACATCATACTCCAGTCTAAATTAAATGAGGAAACCTTCGTCAGGGAAAACTTTCATGATTTTAAAGCAAACCGCAAAGTTTCCCCTCTATATATGTTAATTACAATTTTAAGCTTTAGCACAGATTTTTTACTGTGAATAGTCTTGGTAAACCTTATCCACCCAGCAAAACTTACCCTGTTTATGGTAGTGTAGAAATCTTGTCAGCACATTAAAACTTCTACACAATCAAACTTATAATTACTGTATAATTATGTGTTCTCCTTACGTGTACTAATTCAAGGCAATCAGATGGCATGTTTACTGTTTTGGTAACTAACAAACAATCAAGCCAAATTTTGAGGGTTTGCTCCTTGGGAATTCCATGAGCGATTGCGTTTTCATAATTGGTATGCGGAATACTCAATGTGGTTAGCATTTCCACAGAAAAAAAAGAAAAGTAATAAAGAGCTGTTTGTGCTGAAGTGGCACACCAGCTTCTGTATAATGTGACAGCCATGCAGTTACTGCAGACTTGGAAACTTACATGTAAAATTACACAACTTGGAGATGTGGCTTGTATGATATTCAGGTTAAAGATTTCCATACAATAAAACATGGTACTAATTCACACTAAAATAGTGCATGCAGTCTTTAGTGTGCATGTCTTCAGTCTTTAGGATTCATTGAAATTGTCATTCTGGTCCGTGTCTGTTATATTGTTGTTGATGCGGTCAGATTTTAGTATTGTCAATATCCCCGCAGTTGTTGCATTCCCTACTAAATAGCCAATCACAAAAAATGCTATTAAAATCCCAGTAAAATAACTAGCAATGTTCGTATCTTTTTGTGCACTGTTTTTAGCATAATAGACAGCTAATTCCTTCACATACACCAGTGAGGTCATCCACACAACAGGTACACCAATCCCAAACAACACAGCTCCTGGAATTAATGTATAATAGCTGGTGTACCAGTTACAAGCTATAAATTCAATAATGCATGAAACACCAAATAGCACAAGTTTCTTTCTGCTTGAAAAACTGCTCAAAAAAGGCACTGACAAAAAATTAAACAAAGCAGTGAAAAAATAACTCATTCCATAAGTTAAATTTCCTAGTGTTCTCCCAGCTACACTGGTCATCAAAGTGTTCGTGGGGCCAATAGCAGAATAATTCAGTAAACTCACAAGCCCAATCATAGTCAGGTTTTTATAAATAACTTTCTTTGGCCATACTTTAGTACTTGATCCTTCTTCATTCACATTCATCAATGGTCTTCACATGGTTATAGGAACAACTGAAAACTAAGAGTTATAAAGACCAGCTAGCCCTGGTCACTTTAAAAATGTTCTGATGCAATACTATTATTGTTTCTAATGAAATACTGCAACCCAACCTGTTATACTTAATTGTCTTTTTAGCTCATACAGTACAAGGCTGGAGTATGTGGGATTACAGTAAATGTATATCTACATCCTTGTTGAATGCTTCATATCAAAAACATGCTGTCATGTTATTGAAACTTTCAATGTTTAAAATACCGATATTTGAGTACGTGTAGTAGCTACACTAGTTTGTACATACCATACTGATGTGTGTCTTAGTTCAATAAACACTGTATCTTTACGAACACAATACCTTTTTATTGACCTATAATTCGACCCAGAATACATTGTTTTGCTCTATACAAAATAATGTTACTGTTGGTTATGATCAGCAATAGGCCTAGTACACTATTGTATATACCTTGTGTGTTGAGACATCAGATGCCTGTACACATACACTACCTCTGACTAATAGAATGCCATTTTTGGTCTCCAGCTACGTAGGTACATTTAGAATTCTAATAATAAACATTACTTCCAATGACTAATAACAAGAAATTATACCTACAGGATTCTTCTATGGAAAAACCATTTGGTACAACTAAGTGACTTTATTGACCACAATTACATGATTTTTTCCTGGAACACTATATACCCACAGAAGGTATAAACACTAATACATTTTTACATGAAAGAAGTGTGTACATACGTACATATGTGTGTAGTTTTACATCATGATCCAACACTTATTGCATCATGTATGTGGTGGGATTGTGAAATGAATATATACTGGTTGAACATTGAACACCTACTTTAAAATAAACCCTTGTCCTGTCATAACCATATGGAGACAAGGAACAGATCTAGACATCTGAATATTACAACATGATTACGTTACATGCATAAGGCCTACATACACAATATCATCTGCTCAACATGTGACAAATATTGTATGTCTGAAGGTGTTCCACAGCTTGTTGATCACTTTATGCTAACCACATGATGTGTTTACACCAGTTTGTTGTACATATTTTATTGGAACAACTAGGGATGTGCATGAAAGCCAAAGCAGGCAGTCAGAAATATCAGAATCTTAACACTAACAGCCAAACACGATGTTGAATACAGATGAATATGATCACTTGATCCTTCAACTTGCATGCAGTCTAAACATGTCTCATGCTAATTCTCTAGTAAGATTGCAAGCAAAGAGTAATGATTCACACACATCATTGAAACTGTAATCTAGAACTGCTCTCTTTAACAAACCATGGTCACATTGGTAATGACGTGTAGTAAAATCTTTTTATTGACTACTGTTTAACACGGTGGGGGGGGATAAGTACCCCAACTGACAACCGGATTATTATAAATAGAAAATAGAAGGCACAGTATCGTATAATTATTATAAACAATATGAAAATTGTTTCACTATGCCTATTACCACTGATTTAATATTTGAGCAGGTCAGTAGATCTACTACCTAATACATGGTGTGCAAATAACTACAAAAGATGAAATTCTCTAATAGAGCAGTCAATTACTCTAATAGTACATTCATTGCAATGCCATGTGTTCTAATATTGAGTCATTACTACTCGATTAGATCTTTAAAGCATTGCTACTGATGAATACTACTCTGATACTGTCCTTAATTGGTATCGTCCAGTAGAAACCACAAAATACTGCTGCAATGGGTAATGGGCTTTAAACTGAAATGGCCAAGTGCTTTACAGGACCTACAGAGCAGGTATGTATGTACACTCACAGTATTTATTTTAAACATACAACATCGTGCTTTATTAACATGAGCCACAAGTACAGTTCCTACATCTTATACTACACAAAATTAAAATGTCCTTAGTGTTAACTGGACAAGACAGATGTTGATTTAGAAGTTGATAGTACTGATTATGTACATCAATGTCATAACGTGACACTGACACAATAAACTTGAAGGGTAAATCTCAATGCTAGCACCCACAGTTTGCCACTTCTCTCACTCTTTCTTTATCTGCTCCAATCAGGAGAATTTTCTAAAACACTTAGAACACAGTGACAAGGTTTCTACACCAAAAGTCCCTCAAATGTGTGTAGTGTCGGCTTCAGCATGTGGCCTTGGTAATAAATTTCATCTGTAGTCTTCGACCACATCATACTCCAGTCTAAATTAAATGGGGAAACCTTCGTTGGGGAAAACTTTCATGATTTTAAAGCAAACCGCAAAGTTTCCCCTCTATATATATGTTAATTAAAATTTTAAGCTTTAGCACAGATTTTTTACTGTGAATAGTCTTGGTAAACCTTATCCACCCAGCAAAATTTATCCTGTTTATGGTAGTGTAGAAATCTTGTCAGCACATTAAAACTTCTACACAATCAAATTTATCATTACTATATAATTATGCGTTCTCCTTACGTGTACTAATTCAAGGCAATCAGATGGCATGTTTACTGTTTTGGTAACTAACAAACAATCAAGCCAAATTTTGAGGGTTTGCTCCTTGGGAATTCCATGAGCGATTGCGTTTTCATAATTGGTATGCGGAATACTCAATGTGGTTAGCATTTCCACAGAAAAAAAAAGAAAAGTAATAAAGAGCTGTTTGTGCTGAAGTGGCACACCAGCTTCTGTATAATGTGACAGCCATGCAGTTACTGCAGACTTGGAAACTTACATGTAAAATTAAACAACTTGGAGATGTGGCTTGTATGATATTCAGGTAAAAGATTTCCATACAATAAAACATGGTACTAATTCACACTAAAATAGTGTATGCAGTCTTTAGTGTGCACACTAAGTATACTATATGTAGGACCAACAATACTACAGTTGCATTATGCCAAAAGTACTACCAGAGTTTAGTATTGCTTTTAACACAACCACAGTGCATGAGTTATGGTAACTGTGATCGTTATGTATACCAGTGGGGATCAAGGAAATTTGCCAAACTTTATTTGCCAATAATATTAGTAATTGTTCTATATTAGATGCATGGTAAATTCGCTGAACTTTTTTTTATCTGCCAACCTGCTTTGCAAGCTGATTTTCCAAACTTAAGTACCAAACCTTCGTTGTTTATGGTATATAATAGTGTTCAAATTATCACACAGAATGGTAGCATTCCCCCTAAAGTGATGATCGTCACTAAAAAAATGCCTCATCTAAAAATCATAGAAATATCATAAGCACCTTTACGGAATAACCTTACTGTATCTAACCTCATATTCAGTGTTAAAGGCAAAAAAAACACTCACAGACAGCTCGATATTGATTTTTAAAACCTTTATTTTCATCTGCCTGCCTGACCATAGTCGCAAGGCTAGAAGCCAAACAAAGCAGCACACAACCACGATTTCACGCCGCAATAGCAAACTCATTGGTGGCATGTACCTTTTCTGGCTCCAACAAGTATCTGCCTTCTGTGCTTTGGCTTTCCTTTTATCTTCAATTACATGGTTATCTTCTTTATACAAGGAAACCATACTGAGGCATTAATTTTCTGCATCAACACTTTCCTTAGAGGAGTACATTTAGATGCTACAAAACAATTTGAAGACTGTAAGTGACTGTAAGTGAAGTAGATACAGTTTGTGTAGCTGCACTTATATATAAAATCCAGATCGCTGATCCAACCACCCCTAAATGACCAGAACACATGCCTCACACTTAACAATTAGTGCACTCTGTGACCACACCCCTTAATGATTTAGCTGCAATCAGCTGCAGTTTGCACAGCAAAAGTAGACTTGGCAAACCACACCACTCACTCTATTGTGTACCTCATTTGAGATCAAAATGCTCTAATAAAGCAGTCGCAGCCACATGTGTATAACATGGTATGCTATAACAAAGAAGTTAGCAAACTAGTACAATATTAACAAACTAGTACAATATTAACAAACTAGTACAATATTAACAAACTAGTACAATATTAACAAACTAGTACAATATTAACAAACTAGTACAATATTAACAAACTAGTACAATATTAACAAACTAGTACAATATTAACAAACTAGTACAATATTAACAAACTAGTACAATATTAACAAACTAGTACAATATTAACAAACTAGTACAATATTAACAAACTAGTACAATATTAACAAACTAGTACAATATTAACAAACTAGTACAATATTAACAAACTAGTACAATATTAACAAACTAGTACAATATTAACAAACTAGTACAATATTAACAAACTAGTACAATATTAACAAACTAGTACAATATTAACAAACTAGTACAATATTAACAAACTAGTACAATATTAACAAACTAGTACAATATTAACAAACTAGTACAATATTAACAAACTAGTACAATATTAACAAACTAGTACAATATTAACAAACTAGTACAATATTAACAAACTAGTACAATATTAACAAACTAGTACAATATTAACAAACTAGTACAATATTAACAAACTAGTACAATATTAACAAACTAGTACAATATTAACAAACTAGTACAATATTAACAAACTAGTACAATATTAACAAACTAGTACAATATTATTACAGTGAACCCTCGCAAATCCGACCCTCTCTAATCCGGATCCTCGGATAATCTGAATGGGTCATGTAGCTAGCTAGCAAAAAAAAAAATCTAATTAGTGCCCAGCAATAAACGCATTTTAGCGAGGTTAAAAAGTTGAGGATATGGTGCAAAAACGTGTCAATTGAGCAAAAGTTTACTATATTGAAAAATATTACTGGAGGAGCAAGTTTAAGCAACATTGCTAAAGAATATGGCATTGGCAAATCAACTGTTGTAAGTGACATTAAAAAGAATGAAGATAAGCTAAAGTGAAGAAGTGACTAGACTAAGTGTTATTCATACCAAGTGCTTCACTTGGTATGAATGTCAAGATGAGTGCACTACCCCATCACTTTCAGTAATGCTAAGCAGCTTACTCTTGACACTTACTTTCATTCAACTTAATCCAAAAACGTATACACTGTACTGTAAAACTTGATGTATGTAAAGACCTCTTATATACTTATTTAGTCAATAAAACTTAAAACACAGTGTTAATTGATGATTCACAAATCTGAACGTTTCAGTAATCTGAACAGCCTTTGGTCCCAGGGGAGGTCGGATTTGTGAGGATCCACTGTACTTTAAAAATGAAGCAAGGGTTTCCAGTGATAAAAAGTAGTGAAACAAGATAACATGAATGATGACAGCTATTACAACATAGCTATGTGGGAAAATCCCTACTTTGGCATTGTGCAGATGGTAATAACACACCAATGTAGGGATTTTCTCACAAGGCTATGTTGTAATAGCTACCATCATTCATAGCTTGTTTCACTACTTTTTATCGCTGGAACCATATTTTTAATTAATAATTGTAGGATATGCTTAACTGAACTCCTGAACTACATAATACTTCTAAGGCAAATGGGTATTTCTTAATTCATGTATAATAAGACCCTTCTTCCTGACAGAAAATTTGATAATTTATTCAGGTACTAAATAGCTAAAACACAGAAAGTATGAATGCATGGGGTAGTAGTACCATATTATTATTATCCACACAAAAACAGCCAAGCTGTGAAAAAATGGTGCGGCCTTAAAACGCGTGGGTGAAAAAAGTTGTGAAATCTAAGGTGGTGGCCAAGAAATGGCTGCAATGATGTTAATGCTAATAAATTTTAACAATGCACACAGCCATTATTAATTTTTTTTTAGCACTAACATCATTGCAGCCATTTCTTGGCCACCACCTTTGATTTCACTACTTTTTTCACCCAGGCTTTTTAAGGCCGCACTATTGCACCATTTTTTCACAGCTTGGCTGTTTTTGTGTGGATTTCACTCCTTTTTGGACTGTACATGGTCCCAAAACCAGTCTATGGCTGACTTTGAGGTTTGTTTTTACTCATATTTCTTCTTTTCTATGTAGATACAATGATGATTATTGAAGACAGACTTATAAACGTATTTCATTGCATGATTTAATTCAATATTTGATATTATTGTAATACTCTAATAGAGTGCACATTTTTTAAGGACTTCTAATAGAACATACATAGAATGTTCTAGAACAAACTTGTACTTCTTTTGGTAAATCTATGAAATTGCAAACATTTGATTATAAGCAGATTTCAACTAGAAATTTCATTTATAAAGCAGAAATTAAAGCAGAAATTAAATGAAATGATCAGCCAAGGTAGCAGTGGTTCAGTGGTTAAGGATGCAGGTGTTAGGTATGGAGGTTGCTGGTTCGAACTCTGGTAAGTTTTTTTTCAACATTTTCCAACATTTTTTGCACACTTTTTTACCCAGCGGTGACTGCTCTATTAGAGTATGTCAATCCCGTGATTTTACACTTGCTTGGTTTTTGCTTTATAATTTTGTCACTGCAACTCTATTGCTATTCAAACTATCAAAAGGCACTGCTACAATGATCAGCCTATCTACACACCAATTTTTAAGTCATTTCTATACTCGGTTTACCCTGTAGCTGTGACAGACATCTGATCTTTATTTACATGAATAAATGCTCATAACTCCTTGAATATTCCTCAGATTCACAACAAACTTGGTACGTGAATCCACTGTTACACGCTCTTTATTTGTGCCAAAGATCGAGGCAATCGAGTTACATTTTTGCATTTTATAGCAATTTTTGCAAAGTGTGCAAAAAGAAATTGAAGCCCCCGTACAACATAAGAAAAAAATGAAGAAATTAAAACGAAACTTTGAACGCCCATATCTCGCAAATGGCTGTTGCAAATTTAATGAAAGTTGCTGTGTGGCGTACCCTACCTGGGGGACAGCTATAATGCAAAAATGGTGTACTTTGGAGAAGGGGATGCATGCATGTAAAGGCTGTTTTCTTTCTTCCTGTTACTATACTCATGGTGTGGTTGCCGGCTTCCTTGACTGCACAACACACTACTGTGTGTCTTGATTCAAAGTATATGTTGTGTATAAACTGCCTTTCACTCTAATAAAGCAAACATTACTTTAGTACATAATACTTAAGTATATTCATGTTCTGTGGAATGTTTATTTGGCATTTACAATCATTATGCATACATATCATCATATTATATGCATATGCAAGGAAGTGATAAACTACCTATGTACACATTATTTGTACAATTTTTGAAAGAACCTTTTTACAGTAGAGAAAGGTATTACATAAAGTAAGTGACTGAAGTTTGTCAAAGAACTCAACATAATGTGGATCACACCAAACACAGTTGGTGTGGTAACTAGTTCAGCACTCTTTTTCCTGTATTGTTCACAGTAATCATTGTCACCCCCAGCTGAACAAGCCATGTACTGATAAGAATAGTGAATTAGGTCATCTGCCTTTATTAAGATTGCAACCAATGTGCCAAGGTAGAAAAACAGGCCAATTCCATAGTAGCAGAATAAAAGAGTCAATTTGAACTCTCCAACTGAAAATCTGAGGCAAAGTATTTTAGAGACAGCAATGTTTCCTGGCAGCAAGCGATGCTTCTATATGTAAAATAAAGAAATAAGCTAGTATTATATATGTACATGTAAACTATACCATAACTATGATATGCACTGTAAATTTTTCATTCTCTTGAATACTCAGACATACAGGAAGGTAGTACTGTATATTGTGGATCATAGACGTTCACACTTCTTCACAAAAACTATTGACTAGAAACCAGCCTTACAGTACCTTCATGGTGCCTTTGCAGTGTTGTCTTCAAAGCAGCCAAAATGCTTCAGATAAGTTACTATAAATTTTTTTAAAACCCAGAATTTTCTACTACGTAACTGCCTGCCTGCCTGATGCCTTCAGACAAGTGTAACTCAATAATGGCTAAGGCTATGGGTTGGATTTTTTTACTGTTAGGTGTCATTTTAGCATGACAGGTGCCTTTTGGTATACTGTATTTGGAGCGGCCTACTAGGACCACTAGGGCAAGCTGGATGTTAAAACAAATCCTCAGTATCTCAGATACGTACACATACACAAGTATAAGGAAAGTTAGGAATTTTAAGTTCAAATAAGGATCTTAGAAAAAAGTAGGGAAACAAGGGAGGTCGTATACACCTGCAGATATACTAGTGGATATTTAATCCCTATACCCGTGACTAAATTAGGGATTAAATGTCCACTAGTGTATTTGCAAGTGTAGTGACCTCCCTTGTTTCCCTACTTTTTTCTATGATCCCTGGTCAAAATTAAAAAATCCCCTAATATACTTGTAGTAGGGTCAAAAACAGTGGTTTTGTAACCAATGTCTGGCAAACAAAGTTTGATGGTTAAATATTGTACTTTAGGGTATTTTAAGCAAATTGAGCTTCCATGCTGCTTTTTAAAGTCCGGGGAAAGTTTGGTAGAGCCAAAAATCCAAAATGGCTGCCTGCTGACATATGCAAAAATAAAGTAACAAAAAAGCTTAAATAAAAGTTCTCTTTAGAGTAATTTGGGGTCAAGAAATCCATTTTGATGTTATTTTTTTGATTGGAAGTTCCATTAACCAAGAACTTCAAGTTGGATCAGACAAATCTTTCATAGCAACCAGTCACTCCCACAGAATTAGCAAGCTAAGTTGAGAAAGAGAAAATTTTACTGGATAATTGAGATAAATATGAACAACAGCATACACATTTGGTGACAAAACAATTATATTACCTGTCTTTACTGTAGAATCACTTCAAATTGTCCGTTTAGAAATATAAGCGCCTCTAGAAATAATTATTGCTAAGCACTTGACTTACATTAAATCTTGAAAATTACATCTACTTAAAGTCTCCAACAAGTGTTCATCACAAGGCTATAAGCTTGGCTTTAATGCCTATGCTGGTTAGTTGCTCATAGGCTTTGTAAATAACCTTTTAAAGGCATTATTGTTTTTAGCACTAGCTATGTCTTCTGCACACTTTGGGTGTCTTCTTCAATGTGGAAAGCCATGTGAGTCAGCTGATTCTATTGACAACATGACTCAAGGTGCATGGGAAAAGCTGAAATTGAAGTCACTGGACTGGAAGGGGTGTGATAGGTTTGGAAATGTGTATGATAGTGTGAATTTGGAGCTTGGGCCACATGGCATACATCTGCATGCAAGCTGTCAACTTGACATATCAAGCTCAGACAAGCTAATGAGATCCAAACTTAGGCAGCAGAAGCAAAGTAGAGAATCAGCACTTCATGAAGAAACCAATCCAGGCTTTGAATCACCTGCACCAAAGTGTCTTAGATCAGGCACAGGTAAAAGGCACCCTGAACGAACTGGTAGATGGCTTCTCCTTTCTTACACCTCGGCTTGGAATGTTTTTAAAAGTCACACTGTAGTATTGCAAGATGACAGTATGAGGGATCGTATCAACTGCCTCATTAATTCTATTACCGATCCTTTTTCAACTGAGATAAGATACCACCAGAAGTGTTGGCTAAAGTATGTAGTTCAGTATCAGAAGATGTCAGTTGAAGAAAAGCTACCTCTTATGCATGACATGACTTACCGTGAGGCACAGACCATGTTCATAGACCACGTTCGTCAGGTGATGTTTGTTGATCATGAGATCATTACTCTCCAAGGGTTGTTGCGTGAATACAAAAGCATTATGGGGACATATGGCTTACCAAATTTGGGGATTAAGTCAAGTTATGTGAAGGAGATGTTGATGCATGAGTTTGGTGATGGCATTGGCTTTCATTCCCCCCCCAAGAAAGAATCCAAGTGAAGTTGTATATGATACTAGTGGCAGTAGCTCATACATTGAAGCTGTCATTTCATTACTGGGTATTGACAATGATCAGCTAGTACAGAATGTTGCCAGTATGTTGAGAGATGAGATCAGAAAAGCACGAAAACTTCCCTGGCCCCCACAGGTTAGGGAGCTTAAGCAGGAGGAAGACGTTTCCCCTCTTCTAGTTCAGCTGATATCTTCACTCAGAAAATCTGGTCAGGTCACTCCTGATGCGAAGGTTCTTGCACTAGCTTCAATGCTCACATACTACGCTACTAGCAGTCCAACCACAACTTCTGTCAATTTGGGCATGCATTTGCATGGACTTAGTCGTAGCAAAGAGCTAGTTGATGTTTTTCATAGATTGGGGGTTTGCATTAGTTATGCCTTAGTGCTTCTCTTGAGGGATGCATGGGCATTGCATGACCTCCAGCTTTGCTCTGACTGTCCCAATGAAATTGCTGAGAATAAGCCTGGTGTCATCATTGTTGACAATGATGATTTTCAGAATGATACCCTGACAGGGGACAATACATCACATTGCACGAATGTAATGTATGTACAGCTAGTCTCCCTTGAAAACCATGGTCCTCAATGTGATGAACGGAGTAAAGATGCCAAAGCTTTATCATCTACTCTGAAGGAAATAGCAACAGGGATGCAGACTCATGAACGCTACATCACTTTAAAGCGAGGAGAACCACCAGCTAGTGACAGAATTCAGGCTTGCATTGGAAGTACCGAACGTCACAGGAAGAGATGTGCTATTCATGTACTGGTACGTGCAGATGCTGCTGGTGAGTGACCTGCCACTACCAATCAGAAAGTTCCAGGGTTTGCTGGCTTTCAAGCCTTGATATCAGCTCCTGTGGAGAAGAGCAAGGCCTACTACTTTATGACCTACCCCGAGCCACCAAAGAAGCATGTCTTTAATGATGCCATGATAAAAATAAAGAAAGCCATTCAAAGAAAAAGGATGCCCTTTGCTGTAGTCGTTGGAAATCAGCCAGTTTACACACTGCTTGTTGAGATCAAGAATGAACATCCACAAGAATATGAACTAGTTATTCCATTTCTTGGTCCTTTTCATACTCAAAGCTGCATGATTTATGCCATCTAATCTACAAGTGGTACAAGGGAAGTGGTATTGCTGATGTTCTGGTTGCTGCTGGAGTTATAGCTGAGGGTTCGGTTGATCAAGCCTTGAGAGGAAAGCACTATAGGCGTGCCCTGTGTTGCCTTTCTCTTGATGCTTTTACAAATGTTCAACTTGCTGTGCACCGTGAGCCAATGTCAAACTCCCAAGAGTGCCTTGCTTTTGCTCTAGAGAAGCTTGAGAATGATCCAGCCATAGATAGTCTGATCTGCAGCATGTTTCAGGATCTGGAAGCATCAGATATGGCCAACTACTGGATTGATTTTATGTCAATGGTAGAGGTACTGATGATGAATGTGCATGCTGTACACACATGTAATTGGGAAGAGTATCTCATTTTACTGCGGGAAATGATGCCCTGGCTTGTTGTCTATGACCAGACCAACTACGCACGTTGGACATGGGCATTGGTGGACATGGGCATGATGTGGCACCTAGCATCTCCTACCGCAGAGGAAAGGGTCAAGAGTGATGGGTCACCATACACTTGGGGTGACTACACCAACAAAATAGGGTCTCTGATCCTGGCACGCCATGTCAATGCTACCACCATCATCTGCATCAATGATCCCTATGACTATGCTGAATCCATCAAGATAATGAGTGTGAATTGCGTATTCAAGGCCAAGGTCCCATACCCAATGTACATATGAAGCCAGCTGACCTGTTTCCCACACCCTGCAAATTCAAGACAATTCTCTGTAGTGCTGGCAACAAGAAACGCCTCCAAGCTCTAATAAAAAACACAGCTCACAGAACTGTCTAAGTCCATCAGTCAGGAATTGGTCTACTCAGTGGGTGAGGACTGTGTCAGCCTGTCAACTGGCAACACCAAAGACAGTCTGAGCTTCAGCCAGGGTGAAGCTGACACTATTATGCTATCTGCTTATGTAGCTCTAAGATCATCTGGTTACACTAATCCTGTAGTAATTGATGCAGAAGACACAGATGTGTACATTCAGGCCGCTGCTACTTCACATGATATCCCAGGTATTCTCTACATAAAAAACAGAAGCAGTTATTTTTTCTGCAGAGGCATGTGTACTGAAGATTTTGCCAAATGTCTAATACCTTTTCATGTCTTGACTGGCTGTGATGCCAACAGCTGTTTTTTTGGGCACGGCAAGACGTCGCTCTATAAGAAATTGAATAGTACTGAGGCCCGTAGCCTCATCTCAAAGTGTGGGAAAGGCCTTCTACTGAGTGATGATGTCTTGAATGACCTAAAGTCCTTTGTTATCCGCTACATCTATGGAGACACACAAAGTTCCTCCCTGAGTACAGCCCGTGCAACTATGTGGAAAAGACAAAAGAAAAAATCATTGATCCGTTTGCTTCCTGATGATGACAGTCTTGAGCAGCATATCAAGCGTGCCAACTTATTGGCCTACATTCAGCGCCACCCTGATATAAGGAGACACCCCTCTCCCATTGGTCATGGTTGGGAAATGGTGAATGGCTGCTGCAGACCAGTGCGCCACACAAAAGCTGCCCTTCCGATTTCGCTTCCAGTCCCATCAATGCAACAGGATGACTATGATTCCGACTCTTAGACCAATTCAGAGTCTGAATCTGAAGCTACATCTGTATCTGATTTTGGTAGTGAATCTGAATCATCAAATGAGATGGAATCATTGGATGAACCTTGAACTAGACTTACATAACACAAAATGTATACACTTATTGAAAAAAAAAATTAAATTTTTTATTAACAGAACATACAATTAAAAAAATAACATCAAAAATGGATTTCTTGACCCCAAATTACTATAAAGGCTTTTATTTAAGCTTCTTTGTTACTTTATTTTTGCATATGTCGGCAAGCAGCCATTTTGAATTTTTGGCTCTACCGAACTATCCCCGGACTTTAAAAAGCAGCATGGGAGCTCATTTTGCTTAAAATACCCTAAAGTACAATATTAAACCATCAAACTTTGTTTGCCAGATGTTGGTTACGAAACCACTGTTTTTGACCCTACTATTGTTTGTTCACTTTTTTGTAATACTATTATGACTGGTGAACCTGCGCATACAGCATCAAAAGAAAGAATGGCACCAGAGTTCTTGTTTCCGTCTGAACGCACACCCCAACTATCAATTACTGACTCAAATGTGAAGTAGCTATTATGCTTCGCTTTCAACTATGTTCAGCCCATTACATAGTGGTACAAACAAAGAACAGTAACAGATGCACCTCTGCAGTCTTGTTTACAAACGTAGCCATCGAGCTACCGCAAATCGACACCTTGGGCTGTCAGCAAAAAGAAATAGGACACAAAGGAGGACAAAGGTAAGTCAACGATACATGCACTGTACGTACTGCAGTATACCAAAAGGCACCTGTCAGGTTGAAGTGATGTCAAACAATGAAAAATCAAGCCTGTATCCTTAGATGTTATTGAGCCACGCTTGTCTGAAGGAATTAATCAGTCAGCCAGTCAAAGTAGAAAATTCCACCAAAGATTTTAAAAAATTTCGTAGCAACTTTTTGGAAGCATTTCAGGTCATACTAAAGGCACTTTTGGGCTTGGTTATACCTAATCAATCCTACCAGGGTGCCATAAAGGTATTGTGAGGCTGGTTTTAGGGTGATATTTGTGGCCAGAAAAGTCCAAACCTTCATGACCCCTAATATACAGTACATGTATGATACATACAACACCTACACATAAAAAAAGCAGCACAGCAGTCCTTAATAGTAGGGATCACACACGCACACACAAGCGCGTGCGACGCGTGTGCTCATGCACACAAGCTTAAGCCTAGCAAAGCAAAACCTACGGCAGTGGTGTGAAACACAGTTATTGCCACCCAGCGAACCAGCACTGGGATTTCTGTGCACCACTCAGGCACTTGAGCCTTGTGCAGACAAATCCTCCTGGAGCAGGGCTAGTAACCCACAGGAGGACTGTCCAGGTCTAATGGAGAGAGTTGCATCTAATGGAGAGAGCTGCAGAATCCTAAGTTCCACAAACGACCCAAACATTGCTACACAAGATAAGGCACCATAGCCAAGTGGCTAGAGGTTTGGCCTTGTATTTGAAAGGTTCCAGGTTCAATGCCCAATTATGACAATTTGGTGTTGTTGTTTCCTTGAGCAAGAAACTTTACTCACCTTGCTCCAGTCCACCCAGCTGTATATTGGGGACCTGGTGGTGTGTCATCTGGGGAAGCAGCCCACCCAGCTATAACATCAATGGGTACCTGGTGCTTACTGGGGAAGTAAATGCCCAACACACACACATGCATGAACACACACACACACATGAACACGCACACACACGCACACACACACACACACACACACACACACACACACACACACACACACACACACACACACACACATGCTTGCCGTGTTGCTGCCATTGAACGATTAAGCAAGCCATAAAAATTATATTCTGCACACACATACATATGCACACAACACAAGCACAAATATATGCACAAAACATACATGACTCACTCTTCGGAGAATCCAGAATGATCCAAATAATAATGTAAGGCCAGTAATATAGATAAGTAAACCTGGTATTAATCCAGCATAAAACAGAACCTCTTGAGACTGAGGAGAACAGTATAATCCATTATCCTGATACTGAGATATACTGATAGTAAGAACTGGGACTACAAATCCAAATGATACCACTATCATCACTTCAGTAAGGTGAACTTTTCTCCGAAACATGTTAGAGTCCATCATTTCTTTAACCCTGAATGGATACATCAAGCTGAGGAACAGGTGGAAAACATGAAAAACCCAAAACCCAGTAAACCAAGCAATGACAAGTTGCATTGTGAATCCTATTAACAAAAGCATACCATTAATGTACACACTCAGCAGTAGGATATACCAACCTTGAATTTGACAGAAGGTTGTAGGTTCACCTATGCTAACAAGAAAATTCCGATCTGAACACATCAATACTGATCGATCCATGTAAAATGGAAGCGCTTGTAGTAATGCTACAAGAATGCATATAATATTGTATTATACATACTGTTACATATACACAACAAATTCATGGTACATGCTGCTTTTGTATTGTAGACTACATATCTACTGATATACACATTTTAATGGTGCAAAATAGCAAATGATGTACATGCAACAACTTGGCAAAAAATGTGTGATTTTAATGAACCTCGCTATGAAATATGAACACTTTAATAATCAGGACATGCACTTGTCTATGAATCATGCAGTATGGTGGTACTGGATCATGAACGTTTGGGCTCTTCTAGCCAAATATCACCATGATTCCTTCTTGACAGCTTGGCAGTATAGGCAGGGCATAATCAAGCCCATAAATGTCCTCAGAGCAATCCCGAACTCTAACAAACCTTTTAATGAAATTTCTATTTAACAGAATTTTCTGCTGCCTAGCTGACTGTCTAACTGATGCCTTCAGCCAAGTATAACTTGACTTTGGATAAGCTTGATTCTTCACTATTCAAAATTGCTACAGCCCGAGATATGCCTTTTTCCAACTGCAGCAGCTTCAATGCTTGCATCATGAACTTAAATTACCTCTGTCCTTCTTTGTGTCCCAGTTCCTTTTGCTGACAACACAGAGGTGTAGCTTCGCAATAATGCAATACATCTTCTGCCTATTATGCTTATGTATTTTCCAAAGCAACTGGATTAATTGTATAGATGCTTCTTGTACTGTTCTTCATGTGTAATGGGCACAACATTGCTGAAAAAGTGTAATGGCCACTTCACCAAATCAGTAGTTCATTGTTGGGGCATGCGTTCAGACGCAAATTAATTTAGGGCATGCTTCTTTCTTTTGATGCAGTATGCGCTTGTTCAGTAGTCATAATCATGTAAACAAACTAGTAGAAGGAAAAATTTTAAGTTGGATTAGGGATGAAAGAAAAAAAGTAATGGAACAAGGGAATAACTAAAAAGTTGTGAAACCAAGAACCTTGCCTATACCCACAAATATACTATTGGACATTTAATCCATAATTCGGTCATGGCTATAGACTGAAGTACAGGGATTAAAATTAAGGTTGAATGTATACATTAGGGAGTTGAGGGGATTTTTTTTGTTCTACAACTAACTTTTAGGAACACATTCCTATTTCCTACTAATAAAGCCCTTTGACTGCTATCTGAACGTTTTATTAGTAATTTATTGACTGTTGCAATTTTCATCTCCACTACTAAAAGTATAATTTTGGAAAGATTTTATTCAGGGCTAAGCCCCCTTGGCAGACTAAAGGAGCTTCAGCCCCTTAGCTCCTCTCCTTTTCTGCAGCCAGTGGTATTTATTAAAATACACAAAACCAGATTGGAAATTTACAAAGGGAATAGAAACTGCATTTATACAAAGAAACTGTTGGTGTAATAAAGTAAACCACAGATTTCTATTTAGAGTCAAAAGGATTGTTGGGATAGTATGTAATTAATAATCCAATATTTCCTCAAGATAAAAGTCTAAATAAGGATTTTTGGTTTACATTACTGTGGGACACACCATGCAGCTATCTCCCTCTTGTTTTGCAGTGTAGTTACCTTCACATTTCATTTGTCTAGTAGATACACAATTTTAGGAAACAATATTGTATGTAGTGTATTGCTTGCTTACCTCCTATCTCATAAGCTATAGTGGTATACACTATGTAAACTTGAGGAAAGTGAAGCCTGAAAATAAAAGAACACAAAGTATTACTATACAACAAGTCTGAAACAATTATATGAAAATGCTTGGATACTTATAAAGGTTCAGCTAGTAGCTAAAATTGGTGGTTTAAATACTCATAAATATCACATTTGCTAGCTCATATGATGTAATTGGCAACAAAATGAATTGTACAATTTAAAGTTTTTGCCTGTCAGTATTGTGATGCTACCCGAAAAATTGTACACTGTGAAGTTAAAGTGAAGCTGGTTTCTGGTTGTTGTATTTGGCAGGAATGTGCAAACTTTCATGATCCCTACTACAGTGAAACCCCTTCAAAAGACTCCCCTGAATTGTGAACAACTTCTATATAGAGTAGGTTAACAGTTATCTAAGAACACCTCTTTACAATGGACAAAATATTCTCAAATTGTGTCTGTCTTAGAAGGGCACCACTGTATGAAATTAGGATTAAAACACTATAAATTGTATATATATATTTGCATATCCATAGCAACTACCATGGGAAAATTTCAACAACGAAATTAAAATTTTTGATGCAACAACAAATTTTCTTTGTTTTGGTAAACAATGAAATTTATTACGGCTAATTTAAAACACAGTACAGTATAACTAGAAGCGAAAGCAAAGGTTGTGTACATTTAAAAAGAGATAGCCACCACGTCTGCACTTGAAACTAGCAGCTCTGCTGGATTGATTGGTGCAAAGTGATACCTTACCCATAAGCTCACTACCTGATGATACAAAGCTCCTCGCCACTGTGCTGAAGTGTAATGGAATACCGTGACATTTACATATGTCCTAGCTAAAGTCCCCCAAGGGTGGCAGCATAATTTTCGTTGATACAGTCTACAACAAATAAAATTGATGCAGAGTTTCATGATTTATGATAAATGACTACATACAACTACCATTGCATGTGAGGAAACAGACATGCACACATTTGACAAAACATCTAATAGTCTAGTATATACATTTGTACACTACAGGTAACTTACACTTTTTGCCGGTTGTAATAACAAGCAGTTAAAGTGACGACTCCACCAATTAAGCCGATTATCCCACATGTGGCTACCACAAAGCGAATATAATAAGTAGACGTATCTTCTGTTAAGAGAGAATAATCACCACACACTGGTGCACATGTTGAGCCACAAAAATGATCAAATTGATTAGAACAGTTAAGTTTTGGAGCACTTGTGAAAGTCAGAACTCCATCTTTGGTAAAACTTGTACAATCTGGAATAGACTTATTAAAAAAATTCTCTACTATTCTCCACTCAGAAGCACATTTATTATCTCGAACTTCTTTACACTCTTCAATCAGATTCACTGGAGAACTATTATCATCACACAATAGAAGTGCTGCATCGCAGAAAAATGATAGTGTATCATTGTTGCATTGTGAAGCATTAACTAAGGATGACAAATTGTATACTGAATACAGATTAATGATAGCTGAGTAGTTACAATTAGGAGGTAAATCCATGATACACAGTTGAAGTAGATGATCAATAGTGGGAACAGAAATATTTGCCTACAAAATGATATTATTATATTGTGTGTAAATAGATTGCAGTAAATTCATAGCAATTAATTCAAATTCTCATAATAGGGTGTTTGGTGTATCAAGTATTGCTACATGACCACTTTGTTCTTAGTAAAGAAAGATTCTAACAGCAACATGCTGGATACAATCCTATTCGCCTACTCAGGAGGAATTCAAAAATCTTAGCAGTGCATCAAAGAAAATGTGAGATACGTATGAGCATTTGTTCATGCACGTCACATCAGAAAGATAGTATGCCATCAAGCTTAAACCTTTGTTAACTGAGTCTATGGCAAATAAAGATGATACAGGAAAACTTACCAGCAATGATTCATCTTTTTGTGGAAAACAATATGGTACAAGCTTTAAATATCATTGCATTCATAAGTTACTAGATGAATAAAAAATTAGAAAAAAGTACATAAACTAGATTAATAAAAAATTGAAAATTTCTAATGGGGAATAGGGATCACTGAAAAAAGCCACAAAACAAGAAGGGATCGCTGGGGTGGAAATGTAAATCACAAATCCCTATTTTGACTTAACCAATGTAGCAAAATATTGCCGTGACAGAGTCAAAATAGGGATTTGTGGTTTACATTTCTACCCCAGCGATCCCTTCTTGTTTTGTGGCTTTTTCAGTGATCCCTATTCCCCATTAGAAATTTTCTATTTTTTATTCATCTAGTTTATGTACTTTTTTCTAAATTCAGTATGGATTAACTTGTTAGACATCTTGGTATAGCCAACAGAGGTTTATCAGAGCAAAAGATTAACCATGCAGAGTCACAGATTTTATTATTCTTGTAGCTAATTGGTGTTACATAGACCTACAAATATACCTAAAGACAACACCCTGACTTGTAAAAAGCACTAAGGCAGATACCACACATGCATGCCTATAGCTATGTATAGCTATTGTCATGATATGTACATGCATGTGAAATTATAGTCTTGGCACTCTCAGTTGTCATTGTTCCACTGGCATCCTTAATACTAATAGTATAAGGCCAAATTAACCAAGTTGTTTCCTAGATTCCCATTTCAAACATTTCCTAAACTGATGCATCATTATTCATATTTTAGTATAGCTAAAGCTTGAAGAAAGCACTAAAATAACCCACTAACATAGTAATAAAATTATTTGAAAATTCATATTCAAGATGGAAATATAGATGGAGGATTCTATTACAGGAAATGGGAATCCAGGAATAACAACTAATGAAGACACACCAAGATATTATGTACACTGAGCTAAGTAGCTAACTGTCAAGAGACATGGAATCCTGACAAGTAAAAGTTCAATAATCTATAAGTAAAAAGTTGGCTATTAGTACATCAAATGTAAGCTGTGGTCACCAGCTGTAACTTACACAAACCACTGCAGACATGTGGCACCATATGTAATTAGTCCATAAACCACCAGATTCCTTCGCATAGAGGAAGGTGCTTGGCTCAGGCCTGTAGCGGTAAGATCAAAGCTATGAGTGAACACTCTTATGTCTTTGTAGCCAACTTCGCGCAATGCATATGATCTAGTGAAGTTTACTCAAGTAATGTCACAGCAGCTCGTCACAACGACCCACCCATGTATACAATCACAGTAGGAAAACTATCTATAAACAAACCTTTTTGCACAGGATAGGCTTCCTGAGTTGTATTAAGCTTTAATGTAATGGATAACAAGCAGAATACACAAGCAAATCCATCTTCAATACATTTAAGCATGTCATTGTATGGCTTTTTGTATGGAATGGTGGCTTAGCAAGAAGAAAAAGGCCCAGTTTGGGCTGTTCCTGCTCGAAAACAAAGCCAAAAATACCTCACAGACACGCACACTAACTCATTCAACAAGTCTTGCTACTTTTTATCCCAGAATTCACCTTGTATAATTCGTTATTCCTGTGAAACAAAATATTATGAATAATATGAATATGAACAAAATGGCAAATTTCAGTTTTGTGTGAAATACACATACTGTTTCCTTTGCATTGGGATTCAGATAACCGAGGGTCCACTGTAAGTTTTATTTTATAGTTTTATTAGTTTTAGTTTTATTTTTTCGTAATATTGTACAAATCAACCTTTCTGCTGTTATTACATACTTTGTAGCACCGTAACTCCAGAGTTGTCAGAATATGAAGCTGAAGCTTCACCAAAGCCTTTTCCCTTGGCTACATATATGGTAGAAGTTTAATAATACAGAATTGAAAATATATGCTAATACACTATTATATCTGGTTTTGCAGATCTGGTCACAAATGTCAAAAGTTTTCAATAAATACATATTGTAGAAATTAGCCAAGCATGCAGACTACATCATACAGCACGATAGTACTATATAGTAGGGACTATAAAGGTCTGGGAGTGGCCCATGAAAAAACATCACCCAAAAACCAGCCTCACATTTCCCTGACGATGATGAGGCAGTAATGGTTAAGTAAAACTAAGCCCAAACAAGCCTTCAGATTGACCCAAAACACTTTCAACAAAATGCTACAGAATTTGTTATCATCAAACAGAATTTTCTACTGACTAACTGACTGAGAAACTGACTGACTGATGCCTTCAGACAAGTGTAACTCGATATCGGCTAAGGCTATAGGCTTGGTTTTTTTCACTATTTGATGTTGCTTCAGCTTTTGGCATACTGCAGTCCATACAATGCATTCTCCATGGACTTACCAGTGTCCTCCTTTGTGTCTCATTCATCTTTGATGACAGTGAAAGGTGTTGATCTTGGTCAATTTGGTGGTAGCACATGATGGCTTCCCTTTGTAACAGAAATCGTCCATATTTTTCATAGTGGCTACTTTGATTGTGGAGATGCTTTTCAAACAGTTCTTGAATCGTAATGCTGTGTAATAGGTTGAATATAGCTGACAACGAAGTGTAATGGATACTTCACTTTTCACACGATAATTGATATATAGTTGGGGCGCACAGTGCCATTTCTTTCTTTTGATGCAGTATGCATGGGTTCACCAGTGATAATAATTTTATTTTACAGAAAGTTAACAAACAAGTACACAAAAAATTGGAATTTTCAATTAGGGTAAGGACCATAGCACAGTGATAAAAAGTACTGAAACAAGCTGGAGTAGTGCGCACGATATTCAATCACAGTAAAACAATACGAAGTGCTATATTCTTACAGTGCTGCTTTGTATACTTGCATAATATATGTTAACACTGTTTTTAAAATTAAACGTTTGAAAACTTTTTCACTTAAAATAAGAAAATAGTCTATAATTTTGAATAACTAATATGGAGACACAGTATTGAAAATCACCTATTTACTTACTGAACAGCTCTCAAAGTCTACACCATTGATAATTTTGTTTAATTCCATAGTTGGTGGTTTAGTAAAATACAAAATAACTGGAACTGAGAATAACACTATCATTGTGCAAATAACAACAACCAGTGTCACCATTGTATAAAACTTTATGAGTTTTGCAACATTCTCTGTTGTATTGATAGCATGTACTCTTTCGTGAATTGTTTCAGTGAGATTGGCTATAGAAGATCTAATTGCATGGTGTTTTTGTGAGTCATTGCCATCTATTGTAGACTCTTGCAAGACAACAGTATGGTTGACTGGTTCAATTTTTTCCAGCATTAGTGATAATAACGTTACTGTATCCTTTTCATTCTTCAATTCTTCTTTACTGACTGCATCCTTAACATTACTGTTTAGTTCAATAGAGGTTGATTCAATGTTCAATTTTTCATCCATGATGTATGGTCAATTAATTGCTGCACCTAAAAGAAGCAATATTTAGGTAGCATTAACAAGTATTTACTACATAACATACATACAAGCCCTCAATTTAGATTACTCTTTCATCCGGGTATTCATACCACAATTACTGGGGTCAACAATTGCTTATGTTGTTGTACTTTCTGTACATAAGCAGTTAAGAAGGATTATCAAACACCAAGTGTCCAGGCCTAGAATCTTGAGAATCACCATGAAACTTTAATATGTATACCTGAAAACAAATCTCAACTGGTCTATAGCTATATAGTTCTGAATCAGCTGAAAGGCAAAAACCATAACAATACCAACCAGACCCAGTTTAAGTGGAATGTAAGTACACAGAGGAGGTTGGACGCGTTCACGTGAGCTGTACATTTTCATTGGAAAATCTCTGTTTCAAGATAATTTTATTAAAACTATAATGCATTTGAAAGTTTATGTATTTCTAAATCTAACGGCGTAGTGATCCCCAGCGAACCCCGCTGATTTGGCTGGTAACAAGCCAGAGTTTAAAGCGCCAATAAAATAAATTATGCAAAATCTGTTTTATCGAGGAGGGTAATGCAGCAATCTCAGTGTAACACAGTGCAGAGTCGTTGTTTCATTATAGCGAATGTACGTGACAAGTCGTATGCATCAAATCACTAGGGCTGAGCAATAGTATCGATAGTGCGATATATCGCGATAGTAAATCACTATCGTTATCGCGATAGTAGGGATATCACTATCGTGATAGTTATGATAAGCTCAGATCTGCATTAAAATGGTATTAACAACCCTTCTATACTGTTTTACAGTTGGTATACCAGCTTTCTTACAAAGGAGTGGCCTGTAAAAGCTTTACCAAAAGTCCATATTCCATCGGCCGCCCACGCAGTTAATTAACAAATGTCCTGTGCATGCAAAATAACTTTCTATATGACTGCAAATCATAGCTATACAACTAAGACTTTGTTAAGGGTGCTCGCTGATATTTGAAGCCGTTTAAGTGCCAGCCCAGAAACCACATGCGGCTATTACATCATAATTGGCATTACTACGCATACTTGTAGTATCCGTGTTAAGTGGACATGTTTTGCACCAGAGAACACGAGGAAGAATAGCTCGAAGAATAGCATGTTATTTCGCTTTAGAATCGTCACTGAAGTGTTAGCAAATGATTGTCTGATGGATCAACAGTTATGAATTAATTTAAAAGTAAGTGTTATTTAAGGCAACAAGTGTGAACGCACTTTTCGCTTGTAGGCAACATGCGTTCGTGCCTTGTTTTCTCGAGTGATAGGGTATGCTGGTAGTTAGTATTGTAATTGTAAGCTGCTTATGTAGGGGACAATGTTACCAGCTGGAATCACAAGGCGTTACAAGCTGATGATGATGGCGTGCCTAGCGTAACCTATCCAAGAGCGACTTGGAGACTCCAGGCGGAGCAAGAAGCTGTTCCTGTGTGTGAAGAAGAGAAAACAGAGCTTTTTGTGTTTAGAACAGCGTTTATGACATGTTATTTTGAAAAGTTGGTGATTGCGGTCAATAGGAATTTGTGTGGTTATTGTATCAATAACGTTGGGCGCACGCAATCTTTACACATGTTTACTAAAAATAAAACTAGTTTTTGAGTGATACCCGTGAAGGCTTCAAAGTTTGTAGGGAGATTCGCTGATAAATTCTCCAGAGGTCTATGTTTAGATTTTGTCCGTAGCGTTATGGCTTCATGAGTTACGGCACCGAGAACATGAGGTTTTGAATGGTGTAGCACACTTTTAGTACTAACTTAAGTTCTATGTACGCTGTGTACTAATACTAAACATAGAGTTGTGAGTTATAAGCTGAAGTTTGTTCAACGTGGTTTCCTGTGCGCTACTGCGAAAAATGGAGGACTAGTTTCGATTTAAGCGCTTCATAAAGAACTACGCATAGTTATAAAATGGTATAGGCTAGAAGAATTCTGTTTGGTTTGTGTTGAAGAGAAAGAGAAGCACTTCCAACGCAAGTAGCATATGGATTCATTTTATACATTATGTGAGTATTAGCAACAATACAAAAAATGCATGTTGTATGGCTTCAAATAGCCGCGAGCACCCTTAAGAGCAAAGTGTTTCATAAACTATCGGGATAGTTTTCACTATCGCGATATTTAATGAGTAACTATCGTGATAGTAAAATTTTTACTATCGCTCAGTACTACAAATCACAATTTGTTAATTTCACCCAGTGCTTTGAGAAAACAAAGTACATAGCCTTGAAGCCTACGTGAAGGACGATCTGAATATCTAATGAACCCCAGTGAACCCAATCATTTTTCAGTTTAGTATTTCGACTATTGAGGGTCACGTGAAATACCAAAGAAAAGAATGCAATTAAGAGCAATATGTTTAAGTAGCGCTTATAGCACGTCCAACCTCCTCTGGTAAGTAAGTACACATACTTACAGGCAGTTCTTTCCATCCCACTTTTTAAACAACAAGCGTAGGAAAAAATCAGAAACTTTACATCTAAGTAGGGAAGGGAGGCACCTATACTTGCAGTGAATAAATCTACTACAGTATAAAATAACCTCCCTTGTTTCATTGCTTTTTATTTCCATAAATCCTGCTGAAATGTAAATTTCTAACACTATACTTTTTTATTATAATAACAACAGAATTCATCACTGGTGAACCACACCAAAGGAAAGAATGGCACCAGACAAGTTATTACTGTCATACTGTATGATACAATTACCAGTAATACTACATGATGCACCCAATTTAAAGCTATAGAGACTAAATACAGTACTGGTATTCTATGTTATAGCTTTAAAACACTCTATACTGCGAAATTAGTTGATAATACATATGAAAGTGCCAGGTGCAGTTAACAACTGGGCCACTGGAAGAAAATGGAGTCTATGAATTATAATTACCGTATTTACTTGATTTGTGCCCCAGGGGTACTATTAATTTTTTGCCCAAAAATAAGGATTAAAACCTATTCGAATAGTCGAGGGTACTCTATACTAATATTTTAACTAAACCTGCTACTACTACATTATAGTTTTATACAACACATTCCCACTTATTTCTTCTTTCTTCACTCAAGTCCCTTGTAGCACAGCCATAGCACAACCATCGTGCTACATGGTCAATTTACTAACTAACTAATATCCGGAATTTCAATTATGTGACAGCCATTTAAGTTTTACCAGAGATAATAGAGGGGTGCTCTGTGCCCCTCTATTATCTCTGGTTTTACCAAGGCAATGCCTTCCTTAATCGAGATGGAGATTAATACTAAAGGTATGAGAGCACTAGTAAAGAGAAATTACAGAAGTATAATGCGGTACTATTTGAGGGTGCAGTACAATTAAAATTATTTTCAGAAACAAGGATAAAGACCTTCGAATAGTGCCACACTGCAGTACTATTCAAGGGTATGGCATAAATTGAGTAAACATGGTACCTTCCATTCATGGCTCTTGTGATTCTAGAAAGTTACTGGAGATATGAGAATTTACAGTGTGTGAAATATACATACACCTGTGTTGTCACTAGAAGGTGTTCATTTTGACTCATTGACATGTTAAAGAACTCAAATATTGCAATTATACCTGTACTCTAAGGGTATCTAATTACCAACATTGCATGGCCTCACCTCCAAAATGTCAATTTCATTTTGTTTAGCTAAAACATTGATCAGCAGATCCTTAAGCTATAATAAGCATGACCCAAGTCAACCCTTAAAATGCACACCACTTTGGGTAGTTCAAAAATGCAGACAAAGGGAGACCAAATAGATATACTTGAGCTTCATGATATCACGGAACAGTTGGCAAGTCTATAGTGAGGTTGACAAACTAAAATCAACATTTTGTATCCAATACATAAAGCCATTTTACTGCAATGACTTTGTCAAACTTTCCCCACTGCTAACAGTTAAGTTTCTGTCTCGTAGGCTGCCAAAAACTCAATCATTCTCCTGCCTGCAACTTTTCAAACATAATTCTTTAAACAGGCTGTAGGAACAGGTGCCCTGCATGCAGACCTTTAGCACTTGTGAAATAAAGCCTTTTATAAAGAAAACCCTCTAGTGAAGAAATAGTGTTTTAATTACAGCTCAGATCTATGAGTTTGACAACTGGCTTCTTAGTGTCTCTATATCTAGTCCAACTACTCATACTATACATATGGTAGACACATACCCACATATCATACATATGCAATCACTGGACAGAATTATCAAAGTTATGGTAAAACCATTATCAAGAGTTCATATTATGAACTCTTGCCGTTATAGTTAATCAAAAATTGTCTAGGTAGTCAATGGTTACATAGTTGTCACCTCAAGATGACCATAACACAAGCAGTAAGCACAGTGACTACACATGACATGTACAATATGTTATTGCTTGTAAATAGAAAAATGTCCTTATGATGTTAGAGCTATGCCAAATGCCTTCAAGAGGACTACAGGATTTTGGGGGTACTGATTGTTGTGAACGAGTCACTTTGATGAGTAGTGATTTAGGTGCTGATGATGATAGTCGTACAACTCAATTACAATATCCATTGTGTATGCACAGGGTAATTACAACACATATCTTGAGGGTGCAAACTGGCAAGTACGTAGTGATCTGCTTCACTGTCTACCTCTGACCCTATCTTAGTTGGAATTCTACCCTAATGGTACATATGTATATAAAAAGTACCACTACAGGGTTTATATGGGCCCTACATGTCAAAAAGTGTTAACTGAATCAATAGACTCTGAACAAATGCAGTAATAATAGAATTGAGCTATACAGATGCCTCAACAAAGCCATAGACTAGTGTACCCAACAGGGAATGGCTGTTAATTAATCAAGGAGGATTCAAATGATTACAGTTGGAGGTGATCATTAAATGATGCAATTATAAACACTTCATGCCTTTCAATGAGTATATATGTACATAGAGACATTATAGGTGAGGTAGTGTATTCCTGTTCAGTGTCAATTACATGTAAAAGTTCAGACACCAAGGAATTCATATTGACAAAGATGCGCAATAGTTCCATCCAAAAGCTACAAAGATCAGAAAGTCTATGCACACCAACATCACATACACTACTGGTCATATCTCCCATATCAACTAATAATATATGTACAGATTTCCGAGGGGCACAAGTTTAGTGATTTTTTCAGTTGCCTAGGTGTCCATGAAATCTTCATCCTTGAAAATCAAGATTAGCTCTATGCTATCTAATCGGTAATCTGTCAGTGACAGAAAATGAGTGACCCACAAAACAAATTTATGTACTTCGAAAATTCGTATATACGGCACTGCTCAAATGTAATGTCATTTTGCGAGAGTGCAAGCGATTAAAAAAACTAGCTAATCAAACACCCGTTTCACGAAACAGGATAAATACTTGCAAGTGAAACAGGTGCCATGTCTTTTAATTAACTTGTTTTTTAATCACTTGAACTCACATAAGACAACATTACATTTTAGCAGTACCGTATATGGTAACCTTTCCAGAATGGAGATCAATGACAACATTGATATAAAGTGTTATGTAATCACATTATGAATGTCATGATCTCAGATTGACATCCACATATTATGATCATAACATGATGAGAAAAGAAATTTATCAATAGTCTGGTATGATGTCACCCAGTGAATTCAAGAATGATTATAAAGTTAATTACATTTTTAACACTTACAAGGCAGTCAAACCATATTCATTACACACACACTACATGAATATCAATAGTATTGCACAGCTCTAATGGATTGTGCATAATAAACACAAAAACCTCATTTAGAATAAAAAGTGGTCTGGGGGATTTATTATATAGAGCATGGTGTGGCTTCTTACATGCTTCTGTTATCATTACTAATATGGACTTAGCACAACATTATTTTAAAGAAGCCATTTGATGGTTCTGCTTTTTGACTTCTGTACATCAAGAAATCAAGCATCAAGTGATAAAAGTTCCAAGAACATTTCTAAGATGTTTATCAAGGAATCAAGCATATTTTTTAGTTGAAATCAAGCAATCAAAGTAAGGCCAGGCAAACTTGATTAATTGTTTCTCATCCCTGCCCGCATCCCTTTTTACCTCATTATTGCTGTTAGCTATCAATCACATGCACATGTATTTTGATGCTAAGAAGGTTGGCTATCATTTTACAGCACAGCAAATGTCACTTGCACCTCAGAAACAGTGGTAAAACATAGATGCTAGTTCTTCAAAGGTTTTAGCTAACCTTCATAGTAACAGACAGCTTGATTTGGAGTATTTTCTTTAATAATGAATAATGAAAAATGACCTCCCACCTGCATGGAAATCTTATGGATGAGAAACAAGTAATCACGTTTGCCTGGCCTAATGCCAATCAAATTTCTTAATCTTTACCACAACATGCTGAAGGCAGGACTGGTGTAGTAATGGCCTGGCACATACAATTATAATGAATAACCTGTAGTTTGTAATAACATTGTAGCACAACCAACAACAGTTGCCAAACCCGGTTACTCGTAACAGGCAAGGAAGAACGGCTGTAGCCGATTGCCTGGAAGTTAAATATAAAAATCAAATCAAGTCCGCCATGGCCATGGCTCCATGCCCACACATTTATAAAACATGCAATGGTACATCCTTGAGTAAATCATTGATCAAAAAAAAACCACTATGATCAAACTGAACGTCACTCACTGACGGCACCTTCAATCTCGCCTTCCGCGAAGTACCAGTAGTTGGCTATCCACTAGAATAGTACGACAGTTGACTTGTCCAACTCCTTTGGCTTCCCTTTCTTGTTTTCTTTGAGATATCAGTGTCTTTCGGGCGTAGCAGGGGTTTTTTTTTGCTGTTTTTTTTAATAGTTTAATAGTGTCGGGTTAATTACCGTCACGGTGACGAGATTAGTTATGATAGGCAGTTAATTGAAACGGAAACCGGAAACAGAAAATGGAAGTGGTCAAATCGGAATGTACCATTGCAGGTGAGCTGCTGTCATAGCAACATTCGCCATGTTAGAGTACAACCAAACCTGATAGCGCTGCTTCTTCTGCATTCTACAGCTAATGCTCTCTCCTACGCTATCATAGTTGCACAACGGGTTGTACTCCAAGATGGCGATGTTGCTATAGCAACAGTTCACCTGCAATTGGTCTATAAAGTAAACTGAACCCTTGTTTAGTGGCCATCTCTTACAAAGACCAGCCACCTCCGGCATACAAAACCCCACATTGCAATTACTATACATCTCAAAGATGGCTGAGACATATATGAGCTAGCTACTTAATGACCATGATGACCCTATATACCGAGATACGACCACTTCAAATTGTGTGGTCACTTTTTATAAAGGTCATTGGCCTTTTCACATTGCAGTTCCAGACATCTATTTCATGACTTCATTGGCTTCTACTTATGCTTATAAGGCTTTCTTTTTTTTCTTTGATACAGTAGGTTTGCAGCTAGTGTACTAGCTACGTACATGACTTGCATGGAATAATTTTGACATATTCTGGTACAAACTAAGCAATACAGATATATAGCCAGATGACTCATGGACGGGAAGTGACATTGACCCCCTTCTATGAGTCATGAAATACATGTTTAGGGCTTACCAATCAGTTTACCATGTATATAAAGATGTGGTCTTAAGAAAAAGTGACCATGAAGTGGTCTAATCAGTGGAACCTGATTATAATGTGCTCTGTGGTCTTTATGAGGTGACCACTAAGTGAGGTTTTAGTTTAATTTTAGGATACATGTATAATAATGATTTGATCATTTCCATTTTCCATTTTCCATTTCCAGTATCCATTTCCACTGTTTCCATCCCCCTATAAATTGATGGTAGGAGTAGCTATGATGATCATACTACTGAAGTATTATGTACATCATACTAAGTGACCACAAGGAGCATACATTTAAGGCTAGTGTATCATCTGATCAAGTTAGCCTTACACCATTAAATTTTGTGAAAATTCATTCATCAACTAAAACATGCTAACATCTTAAGCTTATCAGTGATTCCCAACATGGCTTCCACTTCAACTGTTGCTCTTCTACTGTTGGCAATTAATGACTGAGTGTCTTGCAGAACTCAGTCCATTATGAATTGTTTTGTTAGATCTGGTCAACGCATTTGACTCAGTTCCCCATCCAGTTGTCGTCTTATGCTTGAATGCCAGGAAAATCTACTCTGTCTCTTGTTTTAACTCATCATTCTTAATATAATAAAGAGTTGATATTATTGAATAGCTTCCTATTTGTTCACACAAGGCTCTGTCTTTGGTTTTTATTTACATTGACAAAACTTCAAGTCATGTGTAACAGTATGCATTGCCTTGTACAAGCAAATTGCCTTCATTCAAGCTCATGACCAAGCCTTGCTTCAGGAAGACTTATCTATGATTATGTCATTTATTAATGCATGGTCACAGTTTTGGCAACTCAAACTAAATCCTCAGCTGCAGATTCTATTTGTATTAAGTGATCTCCACAACCTTGTAAATACCACCTCAATGGTCAACCCGGCTATTCCATCTAAAAATCCTTGGGGGATTTACAATAATTCTGATCTTGAGTCAAATGGAGCTGATAGTAATCAACTAGACCTCCATTCACTCATTTTAGCAAGTCCATAATTTGTTAAAGCTGCTGCCTATACAAAGACCATGCATGCATTACTGGAATATGCTTCACCGGTGTGGTTCTGTCAGGGAAATATACTGCTCAACAACTGGAAGCACATGCTGCACAATGGGTGGGTGGTAGCAGATTACCCATAACTGCATGCATGATCCAAATCTAATCTTATAACTCACTCTCATCTGTTTAACCTCAGATGACATACTCATCAATACACTTAGTTTGTGTTGATTGTAGCATTTGACGAAAGTCTGACGTTCTGGAAACTGGAAAGTAATCGCATTCAAGTTACGAAAGTGAATGAATGCGTATTATTTAGGTGGCCTGAACTGAAGCCATGTGGCGCAGTATAATAACTTAGCCTTGCACTAATGCTATTCATAGCATGTTAAATATGCAGTGCACTTTTTGGCTCCTTGTATAACTTTACTGGGAAAGTCTGTTTTCCTATAGGCTTCAATGTATTTTGACATCACTTTTTTGATTAGTTGTTGATCTCTATAGTTCAGTGTATTTTAGTGATATGGATTTTCAGAAACTTATTGAAACCACTCTATTAATTGATCCTTGTTGAATAGCGCTGTAACCACTAATGAAGATAATATGAAGTGATATTGATGACCTATCAATCATGACACCATTTGTGTGGGAGTTGTCAAAACAGGTAAAATGATAGCTGTTTTGTGATGTACGTAGGCACTTTGTGGTGAAGTTTTAAAATGATTTCTGGTCTAGTAGCCTTTAGCAAGCACTGTATGCTTTGCCATCTAGTTTTCACATGTGGCAGTATTGATAGGATTTGATTTGATCTTTTGTTTAAACTCATGACATTTTGGCATATAGCCATTCTTCAGTACCAGAGTACATATAAAGCATACAAAGACAAAGTACAAAAACAAAGAACACACACAAATACATAAATTAATGACAGAAAAGTAAATAATATTATACACATACATTAACTATTATTAGTCAGGTAGTAAGACTTAATTAATGAGACAACATTGATAGGACATTTCCCGTAATCTAACCATCAAGTCTTAAAGTGTTGCTGCTGTAATTGATGTTTTTTTGCTTGTTTCTGTTAGGGTTCCTTACTGTTCTAGCCTCCATTCTAGCATAGATAATATATACCTCCGGACACCGGAGGTATATATTATCTATGATTCTAGCCTTTGTCTTCTGTGCTTTCTAGATTATTCACACAAATGATGTCATTACTCATTATGTGAGTAACTATTTCTACTGCTGCATATTTTTGTCATGATAATGAACTACCAACATGGACAGCAGTCTTAAAAATTTATAAAACTTTATCCAGTACAGTCTAAAATGCCGGAGCACCATGCCTAGAAAAAAGAAGACTAAAATACATTGTAGCAATGGGAACATGATTCGCAGTTAAAATACGGCACCCCACAGAAGCCGTAAACTTAATTGCATACCTTAGTTGCTTATTGACATATACTTACAATATAGTTTACCTTACCAGCATACCATGATGCTTTCTCTCCATACCACAATCAAAAGTATGCTGCTCATTGCCATAGTTGGTGTTTAAAAGACTATGTAATGCAAACTATTGCTTACTGAGTACCATAATCAAAACAAAAAGCACGTGATATCATTTGCTGAACTTTCAATGAGCATAATCATTATTAAGATCACACATTTGCATGTGTGTGGCTTTGCATTATGCTAATTCATTTTATGGTACCATTGGTAGACTATCTACACAATAATTATCAACTTTCTCCATTAGCAATTTGTCCTATAAGCATGAAAAATGATTCAAGAGGTCCAAAACTCACTATCTTGTACAGCCCGCTTTACATTTTCAGTCAGCTTTGCAATATCTGAAATATTACCAAACCATAATTATCTGCATACTATCCATAAGTTTTTTGTACAATATTTGTACACTAAATATGTGATAGTTGAAACACAGGCATAGGGCTTTGTCTGCATGGCATGTATACCTGATAACCCAAAGGTTGCAGGCCCGAGGGATGAGGGCATACATATCAGGCAAAAACCTGAGTGCCCCTTGCTAGCTAGAGCCAATATGTAATACATTTTAGCAGGCTGAATCATCAGCTTCTGCTAAGAGTTCAGGACTTACTTATATACACCTCGATACTAAAATAAGTACAATTATTACCAAGTGATACACTTGTGCATAAGCCTCACACAAGCCTGGTGTATACAAAGGATTTTGCTAATACATACAGTATAGTATACCTGAAAGCCCGAGGGCTAATTGTGTATATATCTGATGCAGTCATGGAATAATAGTCTAGTAGTTGAAGCTCAAAAAGGCACACAACCCAGAAAAAAATGGTATAAAAGCACCTTTTTGCTCCTGTGTATAAAATTTAATGGAGAACAACATATCCAAAGTCCCAAAAAATCCACTTCGGGGAAAAATTTTTACAGCCTTTTAAAATTTTGCTATAACTAACTGTATTTAAATCCAATTTTAGGCTAATTAAGCTCTTAATGTACTTGAGAAGCAAGATTTTGATACAGATGGGAAACAGCTGACATTTGAACAGCTGGACATTTGTCAACAAATAGTATTTCAATAGGTTTGTATTGTGTTGGCATGGTTACCATTCGTTTTGGTGGGCTTTGTTTGGAAATGTTTGCTAGATATTGTTAGTGCAGTTTGAAGCTCCTTGAAAGTGGCTACATAGATATGGTGAGTTTATTTTGTGAAGCAATATAATTTTACTATCTAGCTTATAGACATATATCATTATTTTAGGTTAAAAATGGTAGAAAACTGCACCACAAATAAGTTCCAGGAAGACTGTTGTGTCATCTGTTAATTAGGTTTTGAAGGTGAAAACCAGTAACTGTAGCAAGAAAAGGTACATTACTCTGATAAAGTATAGTGAAGAGCATGGGGAATATGAGCTTAAAGAATACTTAATTATATATATAAATTCAGCTCAAAGCAGAAGTGTTTTGGTACATAAAAGTTGTCATAGAGATTTTACAAGAATTTACAGCAGTGTTGAACATGAAAATGCTCCCAGTGCTAAAAAATTGAGGTCTGGTTTGCTACCGTTTAACTGGAAAAAGGAATGTGTGCTTTGTGGAAGTAAAGCTAATTTTGATACTCGCCATCCAAAAGGTCAAAAGTACACAAGATTACTACACTCCCTATTAAAAATAGACTCCTTGAATGTTGCCAAAGACGAGGTGACTCATGGGGATTGGAAGTTCAAGAGCGCCTTCATGGATGTTTTGATTTAGTTGCTGCAGAGGCTGTATATCACAACAACTGTTATTCAAGATTTATGTTAAGTAAACAGATGGGTAAATCTAATTCTAAAAGAGATCAAGGTAGACCACAAGACCAAGAAATGCTACAATCATTTGAACAATTGTGTCAATGGTTACAACTAGAAGGTGGCACAGAATTGTACACTCTTTCTGAGCTGCATGAGAAATTGGAAGAATTAGCATCAAGTTCAGAAGTCTACACAATCAAGAGATTGAAACAGAAGCTTATGGATTATTATAAGGATTTTACTGTATATTTTTTGCTGAGGTTGAAGGACGTCACAATGTTGTTTGTTTTAGAAACATGGCCAAGTTTATTGTCAATGAAAAATGGTACTTGGAGAGGAAAGATACTTTAGAGGATGAATCTGAACGTATAGTTAAAACAGCAGCACAACTTATACAAGCACAGATTAGAGAAGCTGAATATGATATTGCATCATATCCGAGTAGTGATGAAATCAACAATATCAATTGCAGCAGAACTCAGGTTCCACAACTCTTACAAACTTTCTTGAGAACCATCATTTCATCAGAATTGAAGCAGGCTAGTATTGGTCAGTGTATTGTGCAGGAAGCACGACCACGGTCGGTAATTATGCCTATTCTATTTGGATTAGGTGTTGAAATTGATCATGTTTTTGGGTCTAAGTGGCTTATAACACAATTGTCAAGATTAGGATTTTCTATCACCTATGATGAAGTAGCAAGGTATAAACAGTCAGTAATCCAGGGTGAAAATTCAGACAATTTGCTAGCTGAGTATTTACCTGGTGCCTTTACCCAGTGGGTTGCAGACAATATGGATCATAATCTAGCAACATTAGACAGACAGGGAACTTTTCATGGCATGGGTATCATTGCTGTTTCTACTCCAAATCAAGATCAATTGTTTCCCTCACCATCAAGGGTTGTCAGAAGATAAAAAATTAAAGTACACGAGCTGGGGTATACCAATAGTCTATTACAAAGGTTCTGACAAAAAAGGTTTAGTATCACTCACTTTTAAGCCAGTTATTGAGTTGCAAGTCGGGGAGGACTAACAAGTGGTAGGGGACTGACAGAAACCATTCGTCTTCAATGGGTTTACAGTATGCACAAGTGTGCTGCAATTCATAGCTCCATGACCACTCTCACTGGTTTGAATCATCACACAAGTGACTAACACATTGACTTGGGAACTTCCAGAAGTAGTCGTGATTTTCATGACCTGAATAGCATTCAGCAATGGTTTGATCAGCATGAGCCATTTGACCTCCCTGAAGAAAGACTACGATCCTTGTCGTCAGGATTAATAGCTGCTGATGATGATCATATAAATTGTGACAAAGTAGAGAGGAGATTGAAGCAAAAATTCAAGAGAAGTTGGATGGTCTTAGAATCCCAGATGCATCAATCAAGAGGAACGATCACATACAGAGTTTAAACCATCTATATCCTGCTATTCAAATTGACAAGCAAAAGATACATTTCAATCCATGCATTTTGTTTACACAACTCAGTACTCTTTTGCATAGAGAAGAGGATATTAAGCCATTCTTCGATTACGAACTTACAGCTATACCTACATCTTTGTTCAAAGACTGTTACATGTGAAAAAAACCTGTAAAATCACAATTAGCACAGTTTCTTACCCTCAATGTGCAGTCTACTGGCTGTAGTAACCAAACTTTACAAGTGATTGATGGTGAAGCTCTTCTTCACAGAATTAAGTAGGTAAAGAAGGCTACATACAGGGGAGTTATAGAACAGTATGTATGGTATGTCCAAGAAAGGTATGGCCCAAGTTGCATTGTGTTTAATGGCTATGGATACAGCCCATCAATTAAAGATCAAGAACACCAAAGAAGAATTAGAAAAACTTGTGCAGATATTCATCTAAATGAGTTAATGATGGCTCACAATAACCAGCAAGTATTTCTTTCAAACAATAAAAACAAAAATCAGTTTATTCAGCTGCTGAGCTACTACTTACGACAAGGTTCTCACATTGTTCACAATAGTACTGGTGATGCTGACACCATGATAGTTAAATGTGCACTTGACTTTGCTTTACAAGGGAAGGAAGTCACTGTAGTGTCAGATGACACTGATGTATTAGTCCTTTTAATTCATCACTGGAAAATGAACATGAGTGCTGTGTATTTTAAATCAGAAGCAAAGAAGATGGTGTAGAAAATACAAGACATCATCGATAATGATGGTGAATTGCTTGCATCACATATACTCTTCATTCACGCATGGAGTGGTTGTGATACCACATCTGCCACATTTGGACAAGGCAAATGTTCTTACTCAAAAAGTTTAACAAAGAATTTGAAGAGTTACAACATATATCATCAATATTTCAGAGTCTCGAATAACAGCAGAAGAGGTTGGTAAAGCTGGCAGTCATGTATTCGTTATTTTATTTACGTGGTAAAAAAGAAGAGTCCTTGAGGAACTTACGATACTACAAATATATGGATATGGTGGCATCAAATAGTACATCTCTAGACCCACAAAAACTTCCACCTACAGAAAGGGCTGCCTTTTATCATAGTTTAAGAGTTTATTTACAGATAATGCTATGGAAGAGACTTTTAAATGAACATGATGATTTAGATCCCCAACAGTGGGGTTGGAGGCTTGACCGTGATGTGCTAAGACCAATTATGACAGATTTAGATGCTGCACCAGACAGTTTACTGAAGTTTGTACGGTGCAAATGTAAGTTGTCATCCAAAAACCTTGTGGAACCAACACATGTTCTTGTCGAAAAATGGTTTGAAGTGTGTAACAGCTTGTGGGGACTATCGAGGAGAAAATTGTGAGAATTCAAAAGAGGTTGAAGAAAATGATGATACTGATGAACAAATTTTCAACTGTTAAACAGAATTTTATGTACACTACTATTACTGGTATATCAAAACCAACTATAAATCAGGTGATATTAAAATTTTAATAACTTCAGGAAAGAAAACCTTAGTCAAAATGCATTAGGGCTGATGTATATTAGTTAACTGGCCAGCTCAATTTTGCTATGAGAACATACCAAAAGTTGAATCATCATAAAAAATTTTCCCCGAGAGGGATTTTTTGGGATTTTGAATATGTCGTACTACAAACCAATACATTTCAAATGATACCAAGTTTGCTTTTATACCATTTTTTTCCGGGTCAAAATCCTCAACTACCAGACTATAAGTGATATCACTCACCTGATAGAACTAACAAGCATTCGCCTTATATTGTAGGCTAACAGCCCTCAGAATGTTATTCATATTCCCATATAGCAGCTGCAGTGTAACCTGAATTATTATCATAAGAGCTGCTGTCAGATAAGAGCCACGGCTTATATCTCTATATTAGTGTTGATGACAACACATGTTTAAAGGAGAAACCATGCAAAGGAGCTGTTTTGAGCCAGGAAATAGCTAGCATTTTTGAGAGGAACCAAGGAGGAAAACAGTCAAATGTCAGCCATTTGAAAACTCAGAAAAACGCCATGGGTTACTGCTACACAAGCTCATAGTAGCCACCTTCATATAATAGCCATATGGCTTTCCTTGCTGAAAGTTATAGCAGCTGTGGCTATTAACCGGTAAAATACAGCATACATAAAATTATATGGTACAAAACATTTATTATGGATACACATACATATGCCATCATACAGTACAGTAGTGCTGATCATGGAGTTAGGTCACCTTTCTTTCATACCAGCTTGGAGGTAATGGTTAGACATAACCAAGCGTTAGACATAACCAAGCGTTAGACATAACCAAGCCTAAAAATGCCCTCAAAACAACCCTAATAAAACCTTCAAACAAGTTGTAATGGAATTTTAAAAATAATTTGATTTTCTACTAACTGACTAACTGTGCCTCCTTCCATACTAGTGGAGATTTAATTCCTACTTCAGTCATATCACAGTTTACCTTTTTTTTGTTGTAAAATAAGTTTCATGTGCAAAAATTACACAAAATTTCTTACATGAAATTATTTGCACAATTGGCTATCTACAGAAAGTTTTCATTTTATTAACTGTGTGGCATAGTGCTTTAAATAATATTGCAGCTATGAGCTTGGTTTTGACTAAGACACAGTAAGCATCAAGAACATGGCTAAATCCTTCTTTTACCATTGTAGCTACCAATGTTGCAAAAGATCGAGATGCTCTAATAGAAGAGTCATGTAAAAGTTAGTGATTTTACATAATTTTATGCATATGAAAATAATGCTAGGGATGCGCCGATTTTGCCGGCAAAATTTTTGGAAAACTACGTTGGTAAAAGCAAAGAGCAAAATGCTGGAAAAATAGGTGGAAAATTGGAAAAATGGGCTCCAAGGAATGGCAACTTGGCACATTTTGTATGATAAAGATCGAGATACTCTAATAGAGCAGTCACTACGTACGAAATATTCTAATAGAGCAGTCACACATACTTGTAAGCTAGAGATACTGCAATTAATTTTTACTAATGCTCAGCAAAATAGAAAAATTTAGAGCAAAATATTGAGCAAAATAGGTAAAAAATAAAAGAATTGCTGGAAAGAAAAATAGGTGCAAAAAAAAGCAAAATAGGCTCATCCCTAAATAATGCCAGTTATTGATGACATCATCATGTGATACAGGGTACTAAAACTTACTCAACAGACAGTGAATTTGCACATATGATGGCTCTAGTGTCAACTCAGTATGACATTACATGCATTTGTACTATATGATAATCTAAGCGTCTATAAATTATTTTTTGTGGTATAGCATTGTTCCTCCAAGAGTTCTCAACACATAAAGTTATCACTTCACTTGTTATTTCCTTTGGCTTTGCAGATAACAGGAATGTAAAAAAATGAGACTTGCACTATTATGTCAGATTTTTGAAGCCTTGTCATATTTTAAGTGGTATGTGGAAATGTTTGACGGGTGTGCATGCAGTCTTATTGTTTGTACATGAGAACATATACTTATATAAATATTTTGTCAAATGCCTATAATGGTGCATTGTGTAATATGATAACCTATACTTTTTGCCAATTGCAATAACAAGCAGTTAAGGTGACAATTCCACCAATTAAACCAAGTACCCCACAAATGGCTACTACAAAACAAAAATTATAAGTATAGAAGTATCTCTTGCCAACAATGACTATTCACCACATACTGGTGAACATGTTGAACCACAGTGATGATCAAATTGGTCGGTACAGCTAAGAAAAGGAGCTTTTTCAAATGTTAGGTTTTCACCATCATACAACTTGGATAAATTATATTTAAAAAGCTCTCCATTATTCTCCACTCAGAAGCACATTTGTTATCTCGAACTTCTTTAAACTCTTTAGTCAGGTCTACGAAGAACTGTTACCATTACACAATAGAAGTGTTAATGCTGCATTGCAGAAAAAAATGGTATTGGAATAGTTACAATCAGATAAACTTGTTATACTGTTACACTGACCAAGTGACTGCTGAAGTTGCATGGAAGATTGTCAGCCTAATATTATGTACATGTAAAAACTCTGTTATAAAGACCCTGTCAATTTTAAGTTGCACATATGAAAAAAAAATCATAAGAGCACTTTAAACTACATAGCCAGACATCTTTAACAATTTCCAGAAAGTTCACGTGTCTATATTAGCAATTAATCGTCGTTTTGCGAGGAAATTGCTATAGACCAACCATCACTCTTAAAAACAGTTCCTTTGACATATGTGATGTAGTTTACATTCAAATGTTTCATGGATAATATGAAGTGAAAATACAATAGTCAATTAATTTTAAAAATATTCCTGGAGCAGGCTGTCTTGTATAAACTACTGTTCAACTATCGTACCCATATTAAAGTCTATCCTTTCTTTGTGTACATGTTAAAATTTATTTTCATATCATGTGTTATTTATTATCACCTCTAAAAATGACTCTTAAATACCTTAATTAAGCAATCATCTACTTTTTAATAGATGAACATGCACACAACAAAGAGGAAATCACTAATTAACTTACTGAACAACTATCAAAGTTTACTCCCAGAATGATAAACAAGTCCACAGTGGGTTGTTTGGTATAATACAAAATAACTGGAACTAAAAATCACGCACAAATAACAACAACCAGTGTCACCATTGTATACAATTTCATGAGTTTTGTAACATTCTCTGTTGTTGTATTGATAGCATGTGCTCTTTCATGAATTATACTGGAAGATTAATTTTGGATGATCTAAATACACTATTTTCAGATTTACTTCCATCTACTGTACTCTCTTGCAAAACAACCGGTACTTGTAGAAAGTGTTGTGCTGGCACGGGTTTTTTTTTCCAGAATTTTGAGATGAAATGTTTGCGGTCTTATCAAAATCTGATTCTTCATTACTGACTATAATCTTTATTATGTTATCATTGCCTAGTACTTAAATGTTGGTTCAGTTTCACCCATAGTGTGTGGTCAGTTAACTGATATAGTACCTAAATTTCAAGGAACAACATTCATACACATACCATTGTTAAGCACAGTAGGACTCTGTAGTAGGAACCCACTCACATGTTGTCTCAAAAGCATCATAATCATAATACCATTCAAAAACACCTTTGCAGAAACAGCTTGATATACACCCATACCCATATCTGTATCAAATCTGGATCCTAGTGCCATTATTAAATCAAAGTTTGATTATACGAACTAACTCATCTATATATATATATATATACATATATATAGTACAAGTACACAAAAAATTGGAATTTTCAACCAGAGTAGGGACATATGATTGGTGAACCCACGAGTACCGCATCAAAAGAAAGAAATGGCATCGTGCATCCCAGCTATCAATTATCGTCTGAAAAGTAAAATATCTATTACGCTCAGTGTTCAACCTGTTACACAGCATTATGAATCAAGAACTGTTTGAAAGCACCTTTACAATCAAAGTATAGTCACTATGAAAAATACGGATGATTTCTATTACGAAGGGAAACCATCATGCATGGCTACCGCCAAATCGACACCTTTTGCTGTCAACAAAGATGAATGGGACACAAAGGACACTGGTAAGTCCATGAAGAATGCATTGTATGTACCACAGTATGCCAAAAGGCATGTGTCTGGTTGAAGTGACGTCGAACAGTGAAAAATCAAGCCCATAGCCTTAGCTGTTATCAAGTTATGCTTGTCTGAAGGCATCAGTCAGTTACTCAGTCAGTCAGTCACTAGAAAATTCTGTTTAATAATTAAAAAAAATTCCATAGCAATTTGCTGAAGCAACCTGAAGGCTTGTTTGGGCTTAGTTTTACTTAACCAATACTGCCCAGTGGCGGATCTAGGAATTTATAAAGGGGGTTTCCAGTTTAGAAGGTGGAGATATACACTGACATGAGATATGCAGAAGTTTGCTCTACATTGTCTGGTTTGGTAAGGTGAGACCAAAAAAAAAAAAAAAAAAAAAGGTCACAGCCTATTGATAGTATATAAAATACCTTAAATAACTTGCTACACACTGCTTTAATAGCTACTGTGAATGCTCTATTAGAGTATCTCGATCGAGGCGCACGCCGCAATATTTAAAACATTTAATTGTTACGCAATCATTTTTCAAAGGGGGTTTCCGTGGAAACCTTGAAACCCCCCTAAATCCGCCACTGCTGCCTCATTGTCATCAGGGAAAAAGTATAAGGCTGCAAGCTGGTTTTTGGACGATACGTTTTCATGTGCAACACCCAAACCTTTGTGGTCCCTACTATACAGCACGCTTTAACCTTAGCTAAGTGGAAGTTATGAATCCCAGCTGTTGTGGCTCCTTTGGTACATGCCTAGAAAGCATGTTATGAGAGGAGTGGGTCTAGGAATTGTTTCTGTATTCAACAGACTTCTTCCACTAATCTCCTTGTGTTTACAGGCTATAATTATAGCCTTCTCATGGTCCCTATTGGGACAGCAGTTCCAAAAGCTGGTATACATGTATAGATAGTATGAATTTGAATATTAATGTGAATCTGTATAGAAGTGTTCAAGGTAGCCACACTTACATGGGATCTGGAGTTCTTTCTGTATTCAAATTGTTTTAGCATTATGTTTCTAGTAGACAGCGGAAAATAATCTAATATAGTATGCAAGTAGAGAAAAAAAAAGTGGTTTTTCATTTTCTGAAGGTGCTGATTCTCCTCTTTACATGTAGTCATGCACTATAATTCTATAAGCTACTCAATAACTGGAAAATGGTTAATGATGCTCCTGGGATGAATACCACTATATAATAAGATTTTGGTACAAGCCTTTAAATGCTCCAGAAGATTCACCTCAAATTGCAGGGAAGCATTTGTAAATAGCAAGATAGTCCCAGAAGAAATAAAATTAGGTAGTAGTTGATGTCATAAATGTAGAGGCAACGTACGCTTTCATGTACACAAATCAAAATAACGTTTGTACCACAAATGGATTTCTGGCTATATACACTATCATATTCCATTCTATCTTTTCTTCATGATTGGAGGGTGGTGAGTCTAGTTTCTGCAAGCCTGGTGAAAGCCACAAGTTCAGGCTTGGCACCATTATGTTCTGCGGCCATGGTTTTGTTGGATGAGCTGGGAAGCCTCAGAGAGTTCACCATTTGTGTTCTCCTTCATTTGGAAGTGATTTGAGTGGAAGGAGAGTCCATGGAGAGCCCAAATTAGACACTTATCTTCTTGCTCCATTTTATGATCCTATAGCAAGCTCACCCACCATGTGCGTATAGTTTTGTTTTTGTATCTGTTTGCTGTACGTATGTGTTTTAGCTCTGGTAAGGAAGAACAGCTCATGCTGATTACCAAGAGGATAATAATACACCAACCCACCTAGACCTACCCTCTGCTTCTATTATTATCCCCACATAAAGCTGCTCAAAACAGAACATATTTATTTTGGACATCAAAAAATTTATACACCTACACAGTGATGGCTAATAAATAGATGAATAATTATTGCAAATTAAAGTCATTTGCACAGCTTTAGGCACTGCACAGTTATTACACATGTACAATGATTACTTTTAAATTGCTTATATCTACTAACAAAGCTTTGCATGTTGAAGCTGGGTTTTGTCAGAAATGTAAAATGTGCCACAGTAATAAAGCTCTATCATTATATTGACTACACCATCATGTAGAAACACAGGATCAAACACTAGACTGGATTCTAAGGTATTATCTATAATACACTTTATATGCAATGCATCATTTTTAATTTTTAGCTTTTTTACCATGGTCAGGTAAACAGATTATAATACCAACAAAGTATTCTTAAATATCATACCCTGAACAATAAAGAAACTAGAAACACAATGTCCACATTGGTACTGTATGGAATTTCCCCTAATGTTAAGCATCAAGTTTCTGCACAGGCTTTAGCCATCTCAGAGATTCTAGTAGTGATTATTCACTCCCCCTCAAGGTATACAGTTGATCTGTAGCACTACAGGTTAGTTGGTATGTTATTGATAGTGATATTGTCAATCAGTACATTACACTGTTAATTTTCTATCAGGTGTTCCTCTGCTATTCCTCGGTTAAGTTGGAGAATGCAGCCAGATGTACTACATTAAAAATTTAGCACACTTCGCTTATTGACTGGCCCACACAAAGTACAACAATCAACCATATATAGAGATACATGGGAAGGATTCCTACACTGTTGTTTAATGACATATAACTGTAAATTGAATCACATCAAAATCCCATGCACCTGCATGTGACTTCAGTCTACAGCAAGTGAAATCAGGGGAAAAAATGTAGTAACATATTGTGCCACCACTCATAAGTCAGTGGTTCAAGTCAGTTGTGTGAAGTACACGACTTCCATATCAAATACATACTGAGTACATAAATTACCAGAAATAACCCCCTGGCTATTCCAGAAGCCTCGATCGAGGGGGTAGCTCCCTGATAGCATGCATAACCTGCTCCATGAAGACACACCAACATGACTGCTGCTTGATCGAGGATGAACTCTTGACTGATAGAGCATGCACATGTAACTTAACTTAGAATTGATACCTACCCCAGTACACGGACAACATTAACTAATAACAATGACAACACTAATATACCTGACTGTAATGGGAATTGCATGACATCAAACGCATACTACAGTGCATGCATAGTGATATCCACTAGAGGTCATGATCAGAGAGTATTCGAGCAACATTAATTGTGGAATCACCTCTATAGACTAAATCTATTATTATACAAATAGAATTGTTATTATTGTTCAGTTTAATCAGTGGAACTCCCTCTCCTAACACATAAGAACAATATAATCTAAACCAACATCGGAATGAAGTTGGATATGGACAGACTTATATAGAATAACTTTGATTATACATTGTGTCCATAATTTAATACTATTATATCATGCAGGTATGACAAAAATCAGTCTATTTTATACAAATAATGTCCATAACATACGTGGATCTGAAGGTTTTTTTTTCCCTCACCCCCATCCACCCAGCACTTCTCTCTTGCCCCCTTTGACTCAGGAAAATATTGACACCAACAAACAGTCTGGGAATTATTCACACTACAATACACCGAAGTACAAATCTAGAAAGCCAGTGCATGCATGGGTACGAATATAGACTCATGATCATGCAGCAATAATTGGTATACAAAAATTCTGTAAAGGCCAGGAGGTCAAGGGCAGCTCGAGAGGTTTCAAAATTTTCTGTTGCATACACACAAATCTATAGGGGGGTCTGGAGACATCTTCTCCCAGGAAAATTGTGCATTCTGAGATTGAATATGGTCACAATTTTCACCAAAAAATCTTTAAGCTGATATTTTAAACCACATAATATAATACTATTGCTTGCTTCTGCTGGCACAGTATCAGAAGCAGACCAAATTAGAGTAAATACCTGGAGCAGTGTGAAGTTTGAAGGACTGGATATTATTCTGGGGGTATGCCCTCAGAAAATTTCAAGTCTTAAGATACAATTTTAGACAATTTTTACTGTGTCGAAACAGATAAACACAAAATGTGAGTATTATACGTGGGTGGTTGACCGCTCTATTACAGTATTTTAATCTAAACACTTTGCAAGTCTATGTAAAATGTAATTTTAGTTGACCAGTTTCTGGAACCTCAAAAACCCCTTGGATCCATCTCTGGGGAAGTAATAGTCAACAAATGCTAACACAATATAATTGGAATCAGTAGTATTCTGTGAGTGATAGCTACAAATACCATGTCCTGCTACAAGTGACTATGAAATATGGTATGTCATAATATGCCAAGTAGCCTGTTTTTTGCCTGAATAATTAAAGACTCATTAGTCTGAGCCAGAGAGATATACGTGTGATTATTTTGGCTTTGATCTGCAATGTCCTAACCAATCTATGAAATTCTCAATATTTTGTACTAAAAACAGCAGTACCCTAACACTGACTGCTTTGAAACATACACAGCAACCATACAGATAATTAGTAATATTCATTTATTTATAAGGCTTTACAGTGCAAGTGCTGAAGGTCTGTAATACACCTGGTCCTACAGCCTGTTTTAATATAAAAAGGGACTAACTATGATCCTGGTGAAAGAGCCAACACCAGAAGGTTTTTACTGGAACACTGAGTCTGGTCAATGTTGTAACTACCACCACAGGAATTGTAAAATATGTTGGGTGCTCTCCATACTAACTGTACAATTGATGTCACTGGTTAAACAAGGAAATATATATATAGTGCTTTTGTGCAATGAGAATGAACTAGAATTTCAAAGATACTCTTATAGTACAGCCATGTCCATGTGTGCAATAAAAGTGCACCTTTGCTTGTACAACAAATCCACAACTTCGCGATTGATAATATAAAGTCAGTGTATCATCAATGAGGTGCAGATATACATAACAACAGCAGGAATTAATCAAATGCGTGACAAACTGTGCTCCAAGTAGCCTTTAATTTCTGAAATTAATCCATTCCTATTATCAACTGATACCTGCAATACAAAGAAGGCACATACGTACATAATTAATACCCGTAGCACTGATGATAACAGTCAGAAAAAGACAAAACTATGCAGTAAACATTAAAGAAATACATTTATGCACAGTTGCAAATTTTAAAGAGACAGGCTGTTATTATGTAAACCCATATATATGTCGCAAACAGTCAATTGTTCAGTTACTGGATGCTGTATACTGTACAGTGGATATTCAATCCAATATAGCATCGGTTACAAAAAAATTAAAGTACATGCAGTATCGGCTGTGTCTTCATATCAGTTTATCAGAAAAACTGCATCAGAGAGACAATAAAAATATTGGATATCAGTATAAGGTGTGAAATGTGGTATTGATACAGAGTAACACAATAAACCATATATAGTCTGTGAAAAGTTGGAAAATGAGTATTTGCAAAAATAACGTACTGCGTATATGGTATCTATGGTATTCGAGAGAGAAGAAGGCTTATATGTACAGGCTATATGAGGCAGAAGGATTACCATAGAATCGGGTTGTTTAAGCACATGTGTCTATTAAGCGCATATTATTTGAGCGCATACACATTTCTTGTGATTAATCATGCCTGATAAGCACACATGGGCAAACGCAAGGCTCAATATGCGACAAAGCTACACACAGGAAGAAAAACTGGAAATACTGGAAAATGAATGTCTCCTTGAACGCTTACGTCTCCCTTGAGGTCTCCCTTCACCGTATATACAGCAAATCAGCTTTCTGAATTGCGATATTCTTGTTTATTACAAAGGATTTTACCCAGAAATAGAGTCAAATATCCTTACACACTGGCGTGATAACTGGCATATACTACTAACCCCTCTATTACAATGTAGTGATTCCATGTTAAACACACCACAATTATTTACATATTAGGCATAACAGATAGTATGATTTTTACAAAGTTTTCTCTGAAAATTATAAGCGCATGTGCTTAACAACCCAACTTTACGGTAGTTCAATGATGATGGAGTTGCAAAAAATTGATAACATACTTCAAATATTTGAACATCTTTTCTGCTCCGCAACTCTTCCAGTATCCAGTGGGACTTCCCCTTTGATATTGGTATAGTAGCTAGCACAACACGGTGAGGTGACTGGAATGTCCTCTGAACTGACTGAACAAAATCCCTACTAAATAATTCCATTTTTCCTATTTCATCTATAACTTGTAAATGTTGTATCTGTTGAGCTTTATCACTTTTGTCATTCGGGTCACTAAATGTTGGCAAGGCAACTTGCTCAAAACTGTTCAACAAAACTTCGTACTTGCCAACATAATAGCCTTTCCTATTTCCAGGTACCTGAGCTCTGTAGACAAAGCAAACACAACAACATGCCAGCATAACCGTTCACCATCAGTTATGAACACCCCACAGTGGAACTTCAATCCGAAATCATGGGGACCACCTGGTATTCAAATAACTGTAAATTTCCTAACTCTAAAATTATATGCAACATCAATTTCAATGTGTCACTAATTGGTACCTATGTATTTCAATAATTCCAATAAAACACCTACTACTCTATTAGGCAACTTACTACTCTTGGACCTTTTAGGTGCCTAGTTAACCAAAATTTGCATAATTGGTGTTCAGATAACAGAGGTTCCACTGTACTAGAATGTGTGACAATTACTATTTGATGCAGTCTTCACAGCACTAAATTTAAAAAAAAAAAAAAACATTTGCAAGTTATTGGCATTCAAAAGTTTGATTTAATTTAATATCTTCTGTCATGAAGCCGATTGATTCTAGCTATTCGATCGCTTCAGTTCTCAATACTCAGTTTAGCACACTCAATTGCAGACTAAATTTTGCACACAGATATAGAGTATTTATACAAGCTGTAGTGCTAAAGTCAGCAAAAGGTCAACTATACAAGCTTACAAAGAAAGTTAATTACCTGTACAAAACTAGAACAATAAAGAGGCAGAGATGTGTCAAAACAACCTACTGATTACTTACAAAAATAACAACGAAGACAGGGATAGATAAAAACACCTGGCTAATTACACTAATAAGCTACAAAAAGTAACTATGTATGCATACAAAGGGATAATTAACATTAATTAAGTATGAAGTCATAGCTATTTACAGTCTGCTTCTTCACATCTTTGCAGGGCTACAGAAACTTCAATTTATTTTTATACACTTTGCAAAAATTGTATAAAATGTAAACGTGTAATTCGATTGCTGCAATCTTTGGCACAAATGAAGAGCATATAAATGTGAATTCACGTACCAAGTTTATTATGAATTTGATGAATATCCAAGACGCTATGAGCATTTATTCTGAAAAGGTCAAACTTCTGATAAACTAAGTATGAGAATAACTTGAAAATTGGTGTGTACATAGGCTGATCATTGTAGCAGTGCCTTTTATGGTTTGAATAGCACAATAGAGTGCTAGTTACAAAGTTATAAAACAAAAACTGAGCGAGTGTAAAATCATGGGACAAAGATGCTTTAATAGAGCAGTCACACAGGGTAAAAAAGGTGCACAAAAAATATCAAGAAAAAAATCAACTTACCAGAGCTCAAACCATAGCACCCGCATCCTTAACCATTGTTATCTTGGCTGATCACCTTACATAATTTCTTCTTTATAGATCAAGATTTTAGCTTAAAATAAACGTTTGTAACTAGTACTATGTAGAACATTCTATGTATGTTCTACCCTCAAAAAATGTGCATTCTATTAGAGTATTATAATAATATTACCAAATGTTGACATAAATCACATGCAATACAATACATTTATAAGTCTGTATAGAAGAGAAGAAATGTGAGTAAAAAAACAAACCCTAAATTCAGGCCTTATAAAGTACAAAAAGATTTGAGATCCACACAAAAACAACCAAGCTATGAAAAAATGGTGCAGTCTTAAAAGTAAGTTGTAAAATCAAAGGTGGCAGCCAAGAAATGGCTGCAATGATGTTAATAAATTTAGTAATGGCTGTGCACATTTTTGTTAAAATTTATTAACATTAACATTATTGCAGCCATTTCTTGGCCACCACTTTTACTTCACAACTTTTTTCACCCAGGCTTTTAAAGGCCACACCATTTTTTCACAGCTTGGCTGCTTTTGTGTGGTTGAATTTATCATCACAAAGAAATTTTTCAGCAAAATATCGAGAAATTAGCAGTTCCCCTGTTTACAAATTCACCCTATTAATTTCTTACTGTGTCACTCTTGCCAGAGGTGCTCTCTGTCCATCAAGAGTCACCACATCAAATCCTATTCTACCATGATGACCTCTGACCTCTTCAGTATAGAAACCAGTGAGTGGTACACCTGTTTCTTTTAACTGCTGAGCAATGTGTCTGACTAGTGTGGTTTTGCCAATTCCTAATAAGGAATACAATAGACATATGTACTTGCAAGAGCTTGATATAAAATCATTTTTAGCCTTACATAAATCATACCAACAGGGTTATAACTTCTGAACAAAATAAGCTATCAGTTTCAAATAAATACCACCTTATTCCTTTCAGTGAGACCATTCATTTGATACCAAGTTTGACTAATTTGTAATACGGATGAAACAGTAAAAAGTCACATTTTTATCCCAAACACCACAAAATGTCACCTTCCCCTAAATACCACAAAATGTCACTTTCCTTTACATGGGATTGCTTAGAACTTTTAATATGTTGTAGAGTACATTTTCTGCACTAGAAACTGTTAGTACAGCTTTTGTTAGCATATGGGTAAACTATAAAACGACTGGACTGTATATTAGGTTGACAAGACTCTGCATCAAACGGCATACCTAGATACACAGATAGAAATAAAAAGGATTAATTGATGATCTTTCTCCCAAAGTTGTATTATCAAATGGTCAATATTCAGCAGAATCACAGGTTGCTGTATTTGGTGGATCACGGATCGACGAATTACAGATCAATGGATCATGTGATGAACACATTCTACTGCTCATTGGACAGTGTTGGGACAGTTACTTTTTAAATGTAACTCGTTACATATTACATATTATCAGTGTTGGGAATAACGCGTTACGTAATATTATTACTTTTGTGGTAACAAAGTAATATAACGAAATACGCTATAAAAACAGGTAATATAACGCAAGTTACTTTACTTACAAATGTAACGCGTTACCTAAGTAATATAGTTACTGTAACGAGTCTAATATTATGTAATATTATTACTACAAGTAACGAAGTTACTAATCTCGTTAGTTATCCTCTCAGTAACGCCTAGCCACAACGAAATAACGGGGCCTACTGAATGAAGCTTATTCACCAGCTTCTTACTTATAACCAAGATTTACATATTGTCCAACAACGCAATCATGTCACGTGATAAGGTGGTAGTTTCACACGTGACAGCTTAAGGCTGTGGACACAAAGTAATATAATATGTAATATTATTACAGTTACTTTATTTTATGGGTAATATGTAACTGTAACTAAATAGTTCAGTTGTAAGTAATATGTAATATGTAACTAGTTACTTTTACAAAGTAACTTGCCCAACACTGCATATTATATATTATTTTACAACTGAACTATTTAGTTACAGTTACAGATTACCCATATAAAGTAACTATAATAATATTACATATCATATTACTTTGTGTCCACAGCCTTAAGCTGTCACGTGTGAAACTACCACTTTATCACGTGACATGATTTTGGTTGTTGGACAATGTGCAAATCTTGATTATAAATAAGAAGCTGGTGAATATGCTTCATTCAGTAGGCTTCATTACTTCGTAGTGACTAGGCGTTACTCAGTGGATTACTAACGAGATTAGTAACTTCGTAACTTAAAGTAATAATATTATGTAATATTAGACTCGTTACAGTAACTTCATTACTTAGGTAACGTGTCACATTTGCAAGTAAAGTAACTTGAGTTATATTACCTGTTTTTACAGTATATTTCGTTATATTACCTCGTTACCACAAAAGTAATGCGTTACCACAAAAGTAATGCGTTACCACAAAAGTAATGCGTTACCCCCAACATTGTCATTGGAGATGTTTATAAGTATCGTGTCAGTGTTGTACTATACTTGGTATAATCATTATTTTACTGATGATGACAAAATGCTGCACATTTCACTTCATCACTAAAACCCCCATACACCGTTTCACATTTATGGATTTAGCTATGGTTGTTCACGGTCATATGTATATAGTACATCTATATAGTCCACTATCTGGCGCTGCACGTGTACATCGTTAGCCATGGATAGGCAGGTGTTTGAGGAGACTATGGATTGTATCGACTTCTGAGTAAGTTAACTTGGTGAGCTGATTAGCTATTGACGATCTTCTATATTGAAGCAAAGATTCTGAACAGGAAAGCAGATCAATTCAGCGGTCTGATGGCCAGGACACACTCTCCTCCCATGAGAAAAGAAGGTAAACTATAGAATGATTGTAGGGTTACAGCTGCGGTATGGGTTGGCTGTAATTATCTCATCTTCCCGACTAAATGACAAAAGAAATATACTGACTGGCTTAGGCTTTAATACTTTGGTAGCAGACCTAATCTACAAATGTAATAATGTGCCAGGGGTAAGCGGCTTTACCTTCAATTGTTACTGTGATCACGTAGCTTATAGCTAAATCCAGGAACGGTGTGTGGACATTTAAGCGATGAAGTGATGTGTGTAGCATTTTGTAAAATAATTATTACATCAAGTATATTTAGTCATAGATTATATACTGACACAATGCTTATAAACATCTCCAATGAGCCTGGAATATGTTCATCACGTGATCCGTCAATCCGTAATCCGTCGATTCGCCAAATACAGCACCCCCAGCAACACAGTAAAATTTTACCAAAATTGTGTATTTAATTAGCAACCTTCACACCTAATTCAGTTTCAAGGAAGGGAGTTTCCCCCAAGAAACCCCACCAAGCTTAGCATTTTGGAGTATATTTTGCACTCTTATAGCAGGAGCTTATAAGCACCAAAGCTCCTGCTTATAGTGAGCTCCTGCTTATAGTGATCCTGTCATAATCTTATAAACCAAATCCTACCTTCCAAACAACTTAATTTGCACTCCCCCTTTCCAGTTTAATGTTCTGGTTTAGCCCTGTATCACCACTAATTAAAGATCCCCAACAATACTGGCTGCACAAATACATTAGGCCATACCTATTTGATCTTACGTTGCGCGGGCAAAATTATTTTAAATTTGGGTAGGTAGGTTGGTTTGAAAATGAAAATTTTAAACACAAGCATACAAAATGCAAATAATGAATGTAGCTATAATAGTACCAAGAGTGAATAATAAAAGAGGTATGGCCTAATGTATTTGTGCAGCCAGTATTTTATTATTCACTCTTGATAGTACATACACAGTTAAAAATCTAGGTTTCATACTCTTCTAGTAGCATCAGATATCTCCAAAAGAGCTTTCCCATTATATTCTACAATTTTAGAGCATCGGATGATCTTCAATGGTTCCTTTTGGACTATATCACGAGGGTGCTGATGATGTGTTGTCTTTAATTAAGTACATGTGATCCGCACACATGATTTTCAAAATAATTTAATTTGAAGAAAAATGTAGTCGGTCGGGCCCGCGCAACATAAGATCAAATAGGTATGGCCTTATCGAAGATCCACCAGACCCTTTTACTCTCCATTCCCACACAATACAAAAAGCAAGAGACTAAAATGCAACATGGAATTGTAATTGCAATATTTACACAGTACATGCAGTACCCGGGACGGTACATGACGAGGGGTCACTAACTGCTTTGAAATCTCGTACACCTCCAGTAAAATCCTGCCTGAAATACGAAATCTTATGTTGTTATCGTGATTCTGATTCTATACTTGTTCTGGTACCGTAGCTTACACTCAACTGCTCCTGCACAAAAGTAAGAATGAAATCCGATGTTCCGCTCCGCTTTGGATTTGTATAATCAAGTTGTGGAAACCGCACAAAACCAGGAGTTGTGGGAAAGAAGCCAACAAACCAGGAGAGAATCCATGCAAAGTCCGACGGTCCGCTCTGTTTCGGATTTATATTAAGCGAGTTGTGGAAGCCAAACAAAACCAGGAGCTGTGGGAAAGAAGCCAAACAAAACCAGGGGAATCCATGCAAACTGCTCCTGCACAAAAGTAAGAATGAAATCCGATGTTCTGCTCCGCATCGGATTTACTTAGCAAACTGCAAACTTAGCAACATAAACTTAGCATAACTTCATAAGGCCACTCCAAATAAATTCTCTGTTTCCCGTCCTGGGCTCAAGCATATTTGCATGCGGGCGGGCGGTTCATTTCCATTATTCATTATAAGATTGGCAGCTTTTCAAACCATTATTTACCTGGCACAACCATAAAAAAGCTGCATAACTGCATGCTTATAACTTCACCTTAAGCTTGTTCCTTCCTTTTTAAGTTGCAAAATAACACAAACGTGACGTTTGTGCCGACTTGATAGCACTGCTGACACGTGAGCTGACATGGTTCAAGTGAGCCTCTCAGTATGCAACAATAACCGGAAAATAATGGAAGAATACGGAATAATGGAATATTTAGAGCTGACAGTAACTAGATGCGGGCGGTGGACGGGAAACAGAGAATTTATTTAGAGTGGCCTAAACTTAGCAATACACCAACTACAAAAGCAACTTAAGCATACACTGAGATGCTCCTGATTTTGTGGGGTTTCACACCAGATAGAGCTTTGACAGTTGCTCCAGGTTTTGAGGGGTTTCGCACGGGATTTCCCCTGAATGATTGGCCTTTTTCCTGGTTCATAGGGCTTCAGCTGCGAGTTGCTCCTGGTTTTGTAAGGTTTCATTTAATAGTTATGCCAAGGCTTTACTCCTGGTTTATATGGCTTCGCAATTCCTCTCAATTTCGTGAGGCTTTGCTTTTACATGCCTGCTGAACTTCTGTTTCCTTCTCCCACTATTTTTTTGGTGATTTCAGAACTTATCACTCTACACCAACCTGTAATTTAAAATCAGATTTTGCAGCTCTCGTTCGATTTTGCGAAATCTTTTGAAACCCGTGAAATCTTAAGAAATTTGTTCAAGATTTTGAAATCCGTACCCTTTTTTCGTGAGTTGGTGACCCCTCGGTAGAGTAGTGGTGGTAGTTATGAGACACTTAACTTCAAAGCATTGCTATTACCTTAAACTGTAACCCTGGTATTTCACAATACTAATAGGGAAAGGTATGCCCATAAACTATATTATCCTAAAATTTCAAAAATTTTCATAACATTTGGTGGTCTGTTTAATCATTTTTCTGGAACACTGTAGGTGTGTGTATTATGAGACATAAGGGGGTATTATGAGACGCTGTGCTTGCAAGTTGACTATTTCGTATTTGATTATGGTAAATTTCATTATGTAAAAGGTAGCAGGGACACTGTAGACAGTCAAAGTAGATTAGTTGACTTAGTACATGCACTTCACATCTTCGTATTCTTTACTGCATAGTGAGTGGTACAAAGACAATCATTGACAGTCCTCCATTATGATATAGCAAATTTTAGGAGCTATATTATTCCCTAATTAGTATTGTGGTTGACTTATAATCACTATCTGTGATGATCTGAATAGGTACTATCTCTTTACTCCTGAATCTGCAGGATTTAACCCACTACACTTGTTTTAAGCTATGTGAGCCATATTACCCCCTGTCCCATAATACCAGCCTCTACTCTACATGATGGTAAGAAAATACAAAAAGCTTTGCAAGTTTGGCTAGCTGCTAAACGACGTACAATTAAACAGATACACGAACGTACCGGGAGGACCTGTGATAAGAGCATGGATTAGAGGGACATCTGGCAGTTTAGCCATGGAGAATCACATCGATCAGTGCACCAATGACTTAGAATCGAACACGTGTTGAATTAGGGCGGTCGGATAGTTTACGTTAGTCGCACCGTATGCACCGGTAGTGTTCGAAGTAATGGTCCCTTAGATTTCTATTGGAAAGCCCTAATTTAATTGGAGATCGCCTTCTTTTTCCATCATGAGTTAAACTATAGCTCTCAGCTCGGCTCTCAGTGTCCGGCAGTGATGGTGGTGGAGAATGACACAAGGATTCAAGGATTGAAGATGGTTTATCAGGAAGAACGGAAGCATTCCAGCTTCTTGAAGAGATCCCTCTGCACGTAAGTAGTGTTTTTAAAAATTATTATTAGGCCGTGGCTATTGACACCGATCGGTGGCAATAAGAAGCTAGTCTCGCGTGGCCAGACCGCTTTTTTCCGTATACAGTATACGGAAAAAAGCGGTCTGGCCACGCGAGACTAATAAGAAGCCACGAAAGACTGCTGACACCGACTAGTGTTAAGAAGCCAATCGTACCCATCAGTGGCATAAAAAAGCCACCGATCAGTGCTTGGATTGGATTGGTGGTAATAAGAAGCCACCAATGACTATCGACACTAATCAATAAAGACCATCAACTTGATTAATACTGTATCGACACTTGCAATATGCATTGTGGATGCGTATAGCCATATACAAATGTAGAATAACGGCCACTGCATGCATGTCACCAGCTTAAACTCCTAGCTAGCTAAGTGTTGACTGAGTGCCACTGGCCAGCAGACTATCATAATATATGTACATGGATGAATACTTCATCTGCACACACACACTACACTGCTCATGTTTCAAGCATACCTCATGCATGTGTACATACTAGCTACATGTACCATGCGCTAAAGAAGTTTGTCATGATAATGTAACAGCTTACAATAATGAACTTAATACAACATTTAGAGTCAATGAAAGATGCATATGACTTGCAGTCCGTAGTTACCTACAGTCTTGACAATACCGCAGTTTAGGCAAAGGTTTGTCATCTTCCCATTCATTTTCTAAGCTTGTTTGGTGAAACCATTCCAGACATTTTGAGCACTGAACCATGCTATCCCCAGTATTTTGCAGGCGACAAGTACAATATACCTTTACTCTACGCAATAGTGATTTTCCAGGGTTTTTCATAATTTTATCATCTGGAAAGTTGGTAATTTCTTTGCTCTTTAGACAACGGAGATAGTGTGATCTAAATTCACCCTGGTGATATAATAACTTTGCTGGATCTGTCCCAGAGCACAAAGAGAAACTGAATGTAAGGGCATATAGGCCACAATCTGATCCTCCTTGCTGTTGCTGAACATCTGGAAAAGTCAATGATAAGCATTTTCTTGATGTCTTCACTAGTAAAGTAATGATTTCTTTTCTATTGACACAGAGGTCAGCTGTGCGCATACTGTCATAAACCTTCACATCATTTTGCTTACAATTTTTGTTGGTGATGCAAATCCAGTGGTTTCCAAAACAATTTATTATCTACAAATTCATCTTCACCAGACTAATCAGAATACCCACAAGTCCCAACACTTACCACATTTTTTAATCCAACTATGTTCGGAAACTTTTGCTTGAGTAGAGACAGTCCAGCATTTATCAATCTATCATTCGTCCAGCCAGTTGAAGACTTCAGTGTCTCAAAATCTAAAGGAATAACCTTTACATTAGGAAAGAGTTCTTTGCTGCTGTCTGCTTCTTCATCATCTGAACTTAGTGCAATTCAAACATCACTCAGTGATTCACCACTCTTGTCAGATTCCTTTCGTTTTAACTCCCTCTTAATTCTCATTCAATTAGCAGCCATTCCAGGTTGACATGTTTTCCGTCTCTTTGGCCTTGGCATTACTGGCTGTTCATTACCGCATGGTTGGTTCTCCTTTTCTCTCTGCCGTTTTTTGTTCTTGGAAGGCCACAGCTTGCTGCTTTGCTTAAGTCAACCTTTTGGCTTTATATATTCTTCCATCTTAATATTCTCACACAGAACAGAGAGTTGCAAACAGCCCTACAAAGAGAGAAACATAGTTAAGCACTATACATAAAAGGATTACATACAATCACAATTAATACATACCCATGTATTTTATTATAGAGATATAATAGTAGTTAGGCAAGTGTAAAGTTTAGTAGTTAAACTTACATGTCCTTCAGTGGATTTAAGAAGTTGAGCATCATTATGTACTGATGAATTGCTAACACTGGTGGCATTCTGTAGCTCTTGCAAATGATGCATTGTCTTCTCAATATCCTGTAGTATACAAGTGTTCTCAGTCTCTTGTGAAACAGTACTCTCAGTTTCCTGGGGCATCAAGGTGTTCTCAGCATCCTAAAGAATAGTCCTACTCTCAGTTTCTGTGGCATTAGGGTGTTTTCAGCCTCCTGTGAAAAGATCTCGGGCATGGAGGTGCTTTCATCTTCCTGTGGAATAGCAGTACTCTCAGTCTCCTGGGGTATCAAAATGTTCTCACTCTCCTGTGGCACTGCATTCTCCTGTGGTATTAAAGGTATGAATAAATATGTAATGCAAATAAAACATTTACTTACTAGAACCACCGCCTCATCCTCCTGAACAGGGACTATTTCTATATCACACTTTCTCTCCCAGTAACTTAGCAATGACTCTAGAACAACAATCTTTCTTCTAAATTCAGCCATGCCACACTCTGAACTGAGTGCTGCCAACTTCTGACCTAATCCCAGAGCTTTCTTATATTTCTGATTTTTAGAAAGTGTGCTCTTCAATGGAAAATTAGTAGTAAGTGAAGACACTTGTAATGCACCACTGTTGTCTTCTTCATCACGATCATCTGATACTTCAGATGGATCCATCAATAACTGAAAAGCTTTGTGCCACCTTCTTGCTACAAGTTGCACTTCAAATACTGGTAAATTTTGAGAGGCTCTCACCACAAATATAAAATTATGTTGACAGGGGAGTCCCATCACCTTTGAAAAACCACAAGAGCAGTTATTAGCAATGAGAGACACACAATGCTCCCAGGATTTGTAAACTGCCTTAAAAACACCATCACGATCTCCACTTAAAACAGTATACATCACAGAACGTGACAGCCTTAACTGTATAACAATCCTCTCAGCTGAATACACTGTGCAAGTTGCATTAATTGTAGACACATCACTAATACCATCATTGGCTGTATTATGTGTAGAAAATTCTTCAGTAAACACCTTGTGTGTGCATACTCTTCAGCAATCATTCTACAGAAGAGAAGCACCTTTTCAAATATTTCAGAAAGTGACATTGATCGAGAAATAACATCTTTTAACTTGTGATTATGGCATTCAAGCTGATTATTTGTTGTATTGGCAAAATGAAGATGATTGTCATGAAGAAAGGTTACCTATTTTACTCTACAAACATCCCAGTTTTTGATAAAATATTCTTTAAATGCAATGTTGGTGTTGTCAAAGAGGTCTTGCTTCAATGCAATATATGATTCTGCACTGTCAGCATTAAAAATCCTCCTGATGGTTTCTCTGACCTGCTCCCGATTTTCTTTGGCCACATCAAGATCAACAATCTGCTTAAAAAAATACTTGATGACATGAAACTGGCAGAAAAGTACTGTTGTTTGTGGGAACTCCTGTTGTAGTGCTGGTAACTTAGTAAAATCTTTATCAATTACTATCACACGAACATTGAACCAGGAGGGATTAAATGACTTAAATGTCTGAATAATATGTAATAAGTGCACAGCACTTTCCTCAGCAGTAGCAGAGTAAAATATGTTCCTACCACTACCAAACCCATCTTCAACCATAAAGCAATAAAGAGCCATCCTAGCTCTATTCACATTATAGGTACCATCCACCAACAATATTTCAGAAACTTTTCAAACAGGGCAGACATTTGTCCAGATTGATATGACACGGTAGTAATCTCATTATTTTCATTCACTATAATACCACCTTTACCACCTTTCTTTTGAAGATGCCTTTTCCAAGGCATCTTCAAGAGAATCAATCAGGATCTGTTCATCTCTTCTACCACCTGCTTTCATCTTTTTCATAAGTAGCTTCAAATTCTGAATATCTTTTAGTGTAACCAATTTCTTGTATTTAGCTTGAATATAATCCTTTAGTTGCTTGTTATTCGGCCTGAGCTGGAGCACTTCATCCAATTCCTGCTGTTGTTGTATGCTCAATTTTCTATTTGAAGCATAATGCTTCATGATTTCACTGCTGATTCGATGGCTATGTTCCAGTGTACAATGCTCAAGAACAAGGCATTTGAACTCCTTGTCATATGATATGGTGATCTTTGCAGTGCACTTTATGGTTAAATGGCGCTAGTTGCATCTGTTGCCTTTGCTTCTTTTCCTAGGCTGGCCGAAGTGGACACATGCAATTACATAGTAAGCGAATTTCCATTTACTATCAATGAGTTCTAAAGGTACCCTGGCCTTTGCACGTCTCTTGTTGTAATCATCTACTTTGACTATTAAACATGCGCATAGGGTGATTATACGCTCTTAATTCCCTAAGTAGTTCCTGAACTTCTTCGAACGAGTTGAACTTTCTGCCTACCTGAACATCATTCATCAAGTCACCATTGCTGTCCACTATTTCTTCAACATCATTTCCTGAATTTGCTGAGTCGTCCTCAGAATCCACTGACGAAGACATTACTCCAGGTTATTGCCGCTGAACTGCCAACAATCAAGGGTGGGCGCAATAATTCACGTCTGTACACATCATGTGATTTACTGTCGGTGTCAATAGTTGGTTGTGGCCCTTATTGACACTGATGATCGGTGTCAATAGCCACTGCGTTATTATTATAATGGTTGCAAAACCTATAAAATGCAATATGAGTATAATAAAAATCACTTGATCAAAGTTAAAATCACTAAGTAGCTAAGTCAACAAAAGTGTCACTTGAAGTAGTGTTAACTATTTCATGGTAATTTGTTCCATGACGTAATGGTAGGTGGAAAGAAACTAAACTTGTATGCATCAATCCATGTAAAAGGAACAGTAAGTTTGAAATCCGTCACGGCCTCTAGTAATTCCATGATTGTAACTAGTACAGTTTAGTTGTTTTAAATTAACTATATGGTGGATAATCTTATACATCATTTGTAGTCTAAGAGTGTCTCTACGATTGTGAAGACTGTTCCATCTTAGGGTATTAATCATCTCAGTAGCACTACTTGTGTAGCGGTAATCACCAGTTATAAATCTTGCTGCTCGTCATTATACAGATTTCAGTTTGCCAAAAAAATATATAGTATGGGGAACCCAGGAACAAACAGCATACTCTAAAATTGGACAAACAAATCAAATATGCATCAGATTTTATTTGACATTTGCATGAAGATAAATTCCTTGTATGAGCTATAGTGTGTAGCTAACAAGTCTAAAGTAGCTAGCTGTATTTCAGCTTTAGCCTGGAGTGTGCATCAACACTTGTCAAGTCAACTAGTCCTGTCTTTAAATAGCTTTTCTTAAAATAGCCATGCAGCGCATGCTAAGTTGTGTGCATTAGTGGTATAATAATTTAGCTGTTATTTATTTGCAAATATAGCTAATTACTTCGCCAGCAAGTTCGTCCACATACCACATTCATAATTTCAAACCTTTCTGAGCTATGTCAGGTAACAGCTGGATCAAGTCTGCCTCTATACTCTTGCTCGTGTAATCTGTTATTCTGCTGACATTGAATTTCCATATTTTAGTAACGGCCCTGCACCAACGTGCAGGCAAATCACTGCTCTCTCTCTCTCTTACGCAAGCTCGATACTCGATAAGGCATGAGTTAGCTAGCCCGGAGAGGAGGTGCACATGCCGAGTCACCGTGACACTTAGTTGATTCACAAAACTAGCACAGTCCAGAGTATGTGTATTGATAAGCATTGTTTTTATAAATATTGTTATTATAGCATTTGTAGTGAGCTATAAAGCTACTCTTTTCTTGACTTGATGTTTGATCTGCCAGCTGTAAAGCTCTTGATCCTTTGATGCAGCACACTTTGTCTCCTTGATCGCATTTTGACCCCGGTCAGAAATGGTTCTACAGGACCACTGGTGGTGACTATCCCTTGCGACTCAACTCAGTTTGTACCTATCTTTTGTACAGCCTACAACTCTGTATGTATAAAAGCGAATAGTGCTTTAAGAAATGTGGGAAAGAGTGACTGTAAACAACTGGTGTAGCTAGTTATTCATTTCTCCATCCAGGTGGCTTTTTGATCACTTCCCACCTAACCTCTGCACTTTTTTCCACTGATGTAATTAGTTAGATATGCATAGTTGAAACCTTTGTTAGCTAATTGGCCACTGTACTATATACTGTAAACTCCTACATGCTAACTAAGTTAGTTAATAGACATATTATGTAGTCATGTTCTTTTAATTCCAATAGATCACTGAAAGTGATGGAGATCTACGCACAGTTTTGGTGTCATTTTTAGAATTAGGTCAAGCCAGCAATGCATCTGATGCTGTTAACATTTCACATTGGGTAATGCGTGGAGATGACAATGATAAGAGATGGACATGCAGAGCCACTGGAGCCACAGAAACGCTGTAGTAGTGGGAAACCTCTGAAGAAAGTTAGACAGGTATATAAAGTAGTTCACAAGCATACAGTAACTACATATTCACAGCAGAAGAGAAAAGAAATAGTTGATGCATTAACACCTGTGGATCTGGACAAGGTGTTGGGAAAGTATATTAAGGAAGAGAACGTTACACTAGAAGACCAGCCACTGTATAAAGATGTTAAGACTGAATCTATCAGATGTAGATGGTGCAGTTTGTTTAAAGGATCTACTGAAGCACGTGTGATCAACCAGCATATGAAAACTTCAAAGTCCTTTTTGAAACATCGAAGTGGCCCGTGTGCAGAGGAGACACAAGGTGTGGATATAAGGCCATACTTTTAAAGTACTACTTCCAGCAACAATTAAATAATATGATCACATGCACTGATAGTTACAGAACAAAATATTCATTGGTAAAAATCTATACAACTCATCTTGAAGCAATTGGTGAATAACAATTGGCTAATTATTGAAATGACTCTATTATTTGCGCATGATGTGTGTTAAGGTGACTTTTTTGCTATAATGAGATAAGTAGAACAATTATTATGTGTATTGAGGTGTTTAATACACAAAATGAGCATGGGGGTGTGAACAAATTGCTTTGGGTAGCTACTCTTCTAGGTCACACATCACATATGATATGTATTTTATTCATACTACCAAATATAGCTACCATGAGATCAGACCATGTAGAAACAATGGACAAAGTGGATGCAGATCATAGCAACAGTGCAATCTTTAGATGCGTGCATGCTTGGAAAGTAGCTAACATTATGCACCTTTTCTAATAGCCACAGATGTATATAGTTTCCTGCCAAGGATAAATATCATATATAGTCTGATGGCAACAACTGCCCAAAAGCTATGGCTGATAGCCGAAATATAGGAGAATGTGTGACACATCTGAGTGGAAAAGAAGTAACTGTAGTTTGTGAATGTTGTACTAAATACACTGAATGGAAGAAAAAACACCATGATGCAGCAGAAGTGCTTCAAAGAATTGCTGATACGCCTTGTTACTATAAAGTGTGTAATGAATCAGTTACAATTGGGCACCACTACTTACAACACGACCATTTGTGCATTGCATTTAGCTCCACTGGGAGCTTGCAAAGGCATAGCTCTAAAATCAGGGCCCCACGCATACATTTGTGATTCATGCAAAGCATTACAACATGGCAAAAGTAGTCAATTGCTGCACAAATTAGGACGTGCCTCAAAATTGAAATATTAGTAACCCTTTACAGTGACCTGCACTGAAGGTCTGACAGCAACATGTGCTGCAGCCTTAGGATTACCTAACCTAATTTCAAGGATCCACAGACAGTGCAGAATAGAGCAACACAGTGTGGTATAAGTCATAAGCAATGCAGCAAAGAACATATAGAGCTAGTGTTACAGGGAAAACATCAAAACACAAAGTACAAAACAAAAAAATAACACATCTTGAAAATGAAAATAAAAGGCTTCTTGATAGTTGGAAACAAAATGCTACTGTGTGACCCTTCCTTGTAACCTTCCAAAGTTAGAATCAAGAGAACAAGTACAAGAATATGTGTAGTCTGTTAGATCAAAAAGAAGTTATGCTGCTGAAGCTTACTCATTAGATTTGGTTGATACAACTGGCAAATCACCTGATTTAATGCTTGGGTCTTTTCCAGAGGCAACTTTTGGTGTTACTGCAATTCATTTGTATGCTGTAATACTAAAGGTTGAATGTAAAGCATCAACTCATAACATGTCTCTCATAGGACATTGCACTACTAATTCTTTGAATGCATTAGTTAAACTAGCTATCCCATCTTGCTACTTAATTCTTAGTTTCCTTGGGTTGGTGATTAAAAGCTTACTATTTATTTGCACCTTTTTTCGATATATAAGTATCTCTCAATTGCCTATGCTTGCTGGGATCATTCTGGGCAGACAGTGCTGAGGAATTTACTGAACCAAAATTGCACTATAACTTACAGAAATTCAGGAATTTGCAGGAGTTGGATGCAAAGTGTCGCAAGTGTGCAGGACCTTCAGCACCTCAAAAGAGTGTTTCCTGCTTCAGTAATTAAGCATGGTGAATGTGTCAAAATTGTGATGCCACAACATGTTTATTAGCAAATGCTGCAATCAAAGAATTACATGCAAATGTCCCTACTTCCAATGCCACACAGTTGTACATTCAGGCTGCAGTTTGGGCGCATTGTTCATATCACAATGAGAGCTTTGGATCACCACCACAAAATTAATGGTAATTAAGAAGTTTATGGCAAGCTTAATGACATGGAGGAGTTGGAGACAATATGTGACTGGATTTTGGAAAAACGATCCAAATCGCACATTAGAAGTTCCGAGATAAACGGTTTTAAAGAATTGAAGCCAGCATAACTCTCCAAGGATAGCAAGCACGCGTATGAAATTTACACAAAAGATGAGCACGCGTATGAAATTTACACAAAAGATGCATCAATCTGTTACCTTTCAAGTTTCAAGCCACTTCCAGTACTTGTAGCTGCTTGTACAGTTTCCCGCCAAATAAGATAGAAAATCTGAGCAGTTGGACGAGCGAAGTAGTATCACGAGTGCTCACAAAGGGGTGGAGGCTGGGGGGTGGCTGGGGGGTGGAGGCTGGGGGGTGGCTTGGGGGGTGAGGCTGGGGGGTGGCTGGGGGGTGGCGGGGAGGGCAAAAGTTAGACCTCAAAATGGAGGCAGACCACGATTGGAGTCCAGACACGAGATTACAGGGCTGTGCTGGCTCCTAGTGGCTGATATGTAGCAAATCAACAGAGAACACGTCTGGCCAACATTATAAGGCTGTCCACCAGTAAACCACTGACTCTTGCCAAGCCAGGTCCTTCACAAGGCCTGAAACCGCCATTTGAGCACTCCACACCACCCAGAAAAGACGTGTGTAAAAACCAGCCCTCTTGTAGTTTGAGTAGTGCTGAGGGTCAAAACTGTAGTACGATAGTGTAGCTATCCACTGGTGGTGTTAGTTTGATTTTGCCTGATGTGCGATTTGGATCGGTTCTGTAAAATCTGGTCACATATGTTAATATATCTCCATCTTTGTCTTTGGAAATTCATTTTATTTCCCAACAGCACTATATACTTAACTGAAGAAGTGTTGGTTCATGTTAGTATTAACCATCTGTTGTGTTTGTACTTATGCTTCCTAGACATTAATCTTTCCGGATTACAATCTTAGGCATACAGGAAATCGGAGTATTGAAGCCATTTATGGTATGTTCCATGGAGGAACTTGCTCGCTACCATTACTTCTCCGAATCTTAGTTTCCAAGAATTTTTGTCTAAGATGAACAAGGCACAACAAATGCAGAGAGATGAACACTTTCTTCAAGGAGTTACAGGTAATAGCATAGTAGCTACCAAAAAGAAAAGAAAAGATATGCCAAAGCTAGTAAGGAAACACCAACCAATGGTCAAGAATACCTTCTGCCACCAACACGATTTATGAAAAGTTTTTAGATGAACTGAAGGATGCCTGCAAAAATGGAGATAGTGACTCTAAGAAGATGATAGAGAAGTTAGTCCTTCAAATGGCAGAGGCTTTAAAGAAAGAAGAGCAATGGGAATATCCGGTTGTTCCTTTAGATGATGTTCCAAAAAACATCCAAATTGTTTCACGTTTGAAGGATTAAATTTGAGGTGAATATCACTTGACACAATGATCTCTACATAACCAGACACTGCAATATGGACTAATGATTCCATGCCAGATGATCCAAGCCAGGCGCTAGCCAATTATTTCATGCCATGCACTGTAGATAAGGATCAAAGCTTGTTTAAAGTACTAGTCTCACAGGGTGAGAAGATTAGAGCTACAACATTACTTAAGGGTCTCCAACCTCTGACATAGAGATATGCCAATATGAACAGGAGAAAGAGGTTTGCTGCTGTAGATAGTGCAGGAGATAAGCCATTGCATGAGCCTGGAAACTCAATTGAAGAACTGCAGTTTTGGTTCGTAAATCCTAAATCTCAAACTTTGCAAAGAGAGAATTGCCTTGATATTATATCAAGGTAACCATAAAGTAGTGCAGAGAAGAATCCATCCAGTATTAACAATGTATGGATATGACAGAGACAAAGATATTACCATTCAAAGGGAAATCACGGTTGTAAATGTCGCTAAGTTTTTGAAGATTGACGTAACCAAGCAAGCATACACATGCATGCAGGGTCAGAACCATCAGAGGTTAAACTCACACTGAGGGACAGGTATAAAGAATTGGAAGAATATGTGCCATTAACAACTGACATTGACATAGATAGCTAGACTGGAGGAAAACAATGATGATGCAGAAGTTACTGATACCGAAGGTGATGATGACGAAGAGGAACCCTTTACTGTAGCATAGTTAAGAAACAATTTAATGCAAAAGAAGGCCAGTATAAGTTTTTAGTCAGATGAAAAGGTTATTCAGAAAAACATAACACCTGGGAGCTCCTGAGAAACATTCCCGATAAGATTGTCAATAAAGTTGAACTGGAACATGCAAAGAAAGCGGTAGATCCACCTAGGAGATCTGGTTTGCGAGATCGCAGTGAAATAAAGGCTAAGCATTAACCTGAGTATCTGTTAAATTTGATGACTGAATAACAGTCACATTATAATCATTAGTATTATTACGCTATATATACATTCAGTGACATTATGGACTCTTAATTTAGTTTTGTATTGTACAGCTGATTTTATAAAGTACTGTACTACTCCATGCAACTATCAGTGCACTGACACCTACTAGAACCAGACCGACATGTTGTGCCACTCTGGCAAATATTCCTGCAGGAAGAATGATTCATAATTATACATACTAAAAATAGCTAGACCAGTTGTAAAACATGCTGTTCCCTCACCTATACAGTATCAAATCTATCAATTAGATAAAGTCCAGAGGAGTGCAGCCTATTTTGTTATTAGTTACAGTGTAGAACCTATAAAAAAGCACTGGTAAAAGTTAATTACACAGATGGTACTGATAAATTGTGGATTTAAAGTTCTCAATACTTGTTAAGATGACTTTTCTTGATTCAGTAGTGTAACCAACATGCTGGACCACCTATCCTGGCCAACTTTAGTGCAAAGAAGAATTACTGATGCTCTTTAAATTGATTCACGTTCTTGTTGGAGTTTCATCAATATTACTCTAACTCCCTTCACCTCATGTACTTGCGGTCACTCTTTTGTCGTAATGTTATTCCACCATGTCCACTAGATTAAAGATTAAAATGTCCACTACTATCAGAAGCTAGCCATTCCAAGTGTTTCGATTGGTAAGTGTAATGTGTGACATAACCAGCATGTATACCTATATGTACATAATTCCGTGCACCCAGTTTTGATTGCCTGCACTACTTCATTCATTCATTAACCAATGAACAGCTGTCACTGCTTGTGTTCACTTTGACAATTTTCACTGCTGCATACACATAGATTGATAATTACTGTTACAATTCTCTTGTAGTCCACCATCAACTCAAGACAAATGATGCAAAAGATGGAAAAACTGACCATTATATCGTTTATATAGTAGGCTGTTTACTGTCAGCAATTCTTTTTCATTGCATATTGTAGTGCCATGTGTACATATCAATAATTATTAAGAAGTTCATTTTGTAAATGTAGCAAAACTATGTTCTGATATCAGACCTATATAATTGTGAGTAATGCCTGCATGATAGCTTTGCTATAAAGGTTGTCCCAATTCACATCACATTATAGGGGGGAGGCTACTATGTCACATGGCTTCTGTGAACAATGTCTTTAAATAAGGTTGCTAAGCATCAACATGTTTAATTATTATTGGCATGCCTGTGGAAGTTGTACATGCCATGTATGTAGTACATCATACAGAGGATCATCAATACACTACCTACAATCCAACTCTGGCTCCATAAATATTATACACTGTAGTTGACGGTATGACTCTTGCAGTCACTTAGTATGATGATAAGTGACTGCAAGAGTCATACCGTCAGTACGAACTTAATACTTCTGAATTTACAATGTATATTGCTTCACACAATAATTTTATTGCACTTTTGCAGAATACTTTTCATGACAAGGTCACAGATCATCATATAAATCTAAACTGAGGGTACAGGAAGGGAGGCAAACAGATAGGGTGCCTATCACCTGGAAAGTTATAGAAAGCAAAAGATAACACTGTATAATAGGACTGCAGTAATTATGCCAGAATGATTTTGAGCATAATGGCAATATCATTTTATTTACTGTGTTACAATAACGGATCAATTAAGATAGTCCATAATAGAACACATAACAAGATGCATTTAACATGTAGCCTTACGTGTTATCAAGTTACACTGGTCCAAAGGCATCAGTCAGGCAATCAGTTGAAAATTCCACTAAATAAAGATTTTGTAGAAACCTGTTGGAAGCATTTCAGGTCATATGAAGCCATGTTTGAACCTAACCAAAGGTGCTGTGAAGGTATTGTGAGGCTGGTTTCTGGTTTGTGAGAAGGTGAAAACCTTCACAATCCCCAATATACAACTACCATACTATATGATTATGCAGTAAAAGGATATCAAATGAAAGGTTTGTAGCTTTCAAGGAAATGTTTGCAAATTAATAGAAGCAAGAGTGATAATACACATTTGGATGAAGAGACAAGCAATAACTATTTTGAAAAATATCCAGACTTCTATGGTTAAAGCCTGTGTCTATTAAAAGTAACAGGTATCACATGTATACAATTTCTGTCAGTAATTGTTTTGTACACTTCCTAAACGTTATGCAAAATTTGCACATTTAACAAGCTAGGCATTGTGGTACAGAGTTAGGACAGTTAGTAATATCTGTCACACTTCCAGTCACAGTAAACTGGTCTCTCAGTAGTGTCACACTCTTGTTACTTTTCTGTGGAGATGCATTACCAACATGAACCACAAAATTTGATCCAGGAACTATAACTCTGTTACCATTTGGTGCCACTGATGTCATTAGGTAAGCATGGATGGTAAAATGAAACTCAATTGCACTACCTGTAGTAAAATGAGTCCGGTTGAAGCCAACTAGATGGTATTGTGAGCCTACCTTTATTATACCAGGAGCTTTAGGTGTTGTAAGATATATCTGAACAACTTCATCACTGTCCATTTTGCCCATGTTGTGCACATCTACAAACACATCCACAGAATTGCATGGTGAAATTTTCTTGGGAACAATCCGAAGGTTGTTATACTCAAATTTAGTGTAGGTGAGCCCATAACCAAATGGGTATAAGGCTGACTTTGTAAAGTATCTGTAAGTACGTCCAGGATTAGTGGCCATATTGTAGTCAACTGATGGTGGTACATCTTTGTCACTTTCTACTACCATCACCGGCATTCTGCCAGCTGGACTCACTTCACCAAACAATACTCCAGTTACAGCTGTACCACCTAGTGGTCCTGGATAAAATGCCTCTACTATAGCACGAACTTTATCAGACTGATCTTCTTCTACTATTGTCAGTGGTCCACCATTCAATAGAATTAGTACAATATTGTCATTGATTTCTTCAATAGCTGATATCAGGTCATGTTGACATCCAGGAAGACCAATGGCTGATTTATTTGTTGAGTCACAAGGGTGACTAGCTCTGTCTTTACCTTCCTGCTCAACAGACTGATCCAGTCCCATTACCATAAATACACAGTCTGCACCTTTGGCTGCATCCACTGCTTCAGAGAATCCTAAGCAACAACATTCAGAATAAACTATCATTATAACTACAGTTAGCAGATATTTTACCATGGAGCAAGTCTTACAAAGCCCATACAGTTACCATAGCATGGCTACAGTAGTTGGTTGCACCAAGGCAGTACCTAGCTTAAGAATTGTGGGTAAAAACAAACCCCAAAGCCAGCCTATAGCTGGCTTTGGGGCCACATAGAGTACAGAATGAAATGAACCGACATAAAACAGCCAAGCTGTGAAAAAATTGCAGTTCTTGGGTGAAAAAAGTTGTAAAAATCAAAGGGCTGCAATGATGTAATACTAATAAAATTTTAATAATAGATGTCTTTATTCCACAGCTTAACTAATTTTATGTGGTTATCTTATACATTTCATATTACATAGTATATTTAAAAATTGAGTTTTATAGCTAGGAAATAAAACTAGATGCTCAGCAGTGTATGGAGATGTATCATACACTACGATAGTAGTGTATAGTAGGGACCACAAAGGAGTAGGCGTGGCCCACGAAATAATACCACCCAAAAAACAGCCTCAATTTCCCCTAACGACAATCAGGCAGTAATGGTTAGGTGAAACTAAGCCCATACAAGCTTTCAGATCGACCCAAAATGCTTTCAACAAGTTGCTACGGAATTTTAAAAATAATTTATTTAACAGAATTTTCTACTGACTGAGTAAGTAACTGACTGACTGACTGATGCCTTCAGACAAGTGTAACTCGATAATGGCTAAGGCTATGGGCTTGATTTTTTCACTGTTCAACATCGCTTCATCTCCAACAGGTGCCTTTTGGCATACCGCAGCATGTACAATGCATTCTTCATGGACTTACCAGAGTCCTCCTTTGTCTCCCATTCATCTTAGCTGACAGCGAAAAGTGTCAATTTGGCGATAGCACGTGATAGCTTCCCTTCACGTAACGGAAATCATCTGTATTTTTCATAGTGGTTATTTTGATAGCAGAGGTGCTTGTCAAACAGCTCTTGATTTGTACTGTTGTGTAATGGGTTGAACACAGCCAACAAAGAAGCGTAATGGATACTTCACTTTCCATATTATCGATATAACTGGGGCGCGCGGTATCATTTCTTTCGGAATATGTCTTGGTGTGCAGAGGTGCTTTTCGAACAGTTATTAAATCACAGTAAAACAATAAGAAGTGTTATATCCCTACTGTGCATTTCCATTATATATGGTATCTTGAGCACAGTAGGGGGATATAACACTTCTTATTGTTTCACTGTGATTTAATATCGTGCACTACTCCAGCTTGTTTCTAGGGACCTGCCTATTATGCTCAAAATTTTACCTATTATGCTATGCTGCACTGCTCAAAAATTTTACCTATTGTGCTCAAATTATGCTCAACCTTTATGCCTCATTTCCTATGTTTTACTGCAGTTATGGGCACATAATAAGTGGATGAAGCACATCTTTGCTCTACAAAATGCATGTGACCAAAAAATCGATATACTCTAATAGAACAGTCAGCTGCTTGATTGTTCTATTAGAGTATATTGATCTTTTTCTGTGATTATGTATTTTTACCATCAAGGATTTGTAGTATGGCTCATATATTCCTCCTATTATGCTAGCATTATGTTCAATGCCTATTATGCTCATAATTATGCCAGCATAATCGGCAGGTCCCTACTTGTTTCAGTACTTTTTATCGATGTGATATGGTCCCTACTCTAGTTGAAAATTCCAAATTTTTCTGTGTACTTGTAGTAATAAATTTTCTACCACTGAAAAATGAAGAGACGAGTTTGTTCTATTAGACTCTGATATTTTCAGTCTAAATTTACTAGGAATACAAGTACAGTATTTCCTCATATAAAAGCTGCATTCGACTAAATGCCTGTCTCAATTTTAAGCCGGGGGGGGGTTTCTAGCACCTTTGGAAATATAGTCAACACACTGCATCACTGTTTTCTATGACTATGTTTACCATTATAGTAATCCCGTCTCCGAATTCGATTAAATGTCCAGGTGTCAATCAGACCAATCCAAAATAAATGCCTGGTCTCTAAAAAAGGCCCTATTTGTTTACAGCCCAGATTAAAAGTGCTGGGAAGGAAATAAAAGCCTGGGCTTTTATATGAGGAAATGCGGTACTAGAAAAGAATATGTATGCATATCTGCTAGTAGGACTACCAGTTTGGTTTGTTCTTTGAGAGTGTATTAGTGGATTTTAAAAGCCTCATTATCTCTACTACTCATCTGGTAATCACTATTAAATCAGTCAGTACAGTTCTGGTCAACAGTACACAAGTACAGGGTCTATTTACATGGTTAAGTGGCAAGTATGCACTACATGAGTTTTTACTTTTTGCTATATTTTCAGATGGATCTGCATAAGGGTATCTAGCAAACAAAATATCAAGATATTTAGTGGTGGATCCAGAAGGTTTCATAAGTAGGGCAGATCAATCAGGGAACACAACTAGGATAACTAGTACACTCTGAAATAGAGATGTACCGATCTACCAATCTAGTATAGGAATGGTGCCGATCTAGAAATTCTTGGTAGGAGCATGCATTAAAGTATTTGTGGGTATACTGATTGTCCGGGTGGTGTCCACACCACCATTGGTATTGATTCCAGTAACAATACTGTGATTACTATTCAGCTAACAATTGACCAATAAGATAGTTTGAGATTATAAAATGCTATAAGAACTACCTGTAACAGATCAGTCATCACATACATACTTCTTACATAAAAGATGTCAGATCAGTACAATCGGCAATAAATTTCCTAGATCGTATCGGTATTAGAAAAATTAAATCGGTACATCTCTACTCTGAAATACAAAGCACAAAGCATTTAGTGGGGTCTAGAGAACCCTAAGAAAATGTTGAACAGTTAGCTTCTGAAGATTGCATTTGGTAGCAATGCTCAACTTGCATTATAATTTGTAAATACTGTTTACTAATCTTGAAATTAGGAAATATAGCAGTTATATAGGCCAAGCTATAGCCGATTAAGTTAGGGGCAGAGAAACAAGCTAAATATTTGAGGAGGAACCAAATTGGTAATAAGGTAATATCATTTACAATGATGTTCAACGTACATGACATTCTGAAGGCATTGTGTCCCAAGAATTTAGAATGGAATATTTTCACTGCATCACCGTGAGTAAATTTAAATAGCATAATAACATGGCAATTGACTGCTCTATTAGAGTATTATCTTTCATTACATGCGTTAACATCAAAATAAAGAGGGATCACTTTTGAATTAAGGGTACAATCAGTGCAGCATTATAGTGTCATGCTGGTACAGGGTTCTTGAGGTCTGTGTTAAAGGTTAACTATGTAACTACAAATAATGCATTAGGTTATGCTACCCCTTGGGCATTTTTCTACTAGTCTGCAAGGTATGTAACGCAGTATATTGCCCACAAGATTAGTAAACTGGTCTCAGGAGGAGAGTGTAGCCATACCCAATGACAGGATGCCAAGAGCTCCAGTACCACTTGAACAGACAAAAAGTACATCAGTCACCTGGCAAGCTATAGGAAGTGATATTATTGCCATCCCAGGAAGCTAAGATCACTTAAATGGTATATAGGTCAAATCATTTCTACCATCATGGCACAGTCTGGCGAAAGCAGCCACAAAAATAATCTGGATAGTTCAGAATCAGAAATTAATGGTAATAGTGAAGGAACAAGGCACAGTATTAATTTTTAGTTACTACTAATAGACTGCCAAGTGGGTGGCATCAAAACTGAATCTAAGCACACAAAATTAAAGCTTTATACTTTTCAATGGCTACTTTGTATTATAATATAATAAAGTAGTACATATACATATAGAACATAGTGAACTGATATGGACTGCTGAATTATAGTAGAAATTTCCAAAATACACATGGTGCAATGTGAGTATATGAAAAAGGAATAGATAATGTTGACTGACATACTCTAATAGAACAGTCAAGCAACCCTAAATGCACTCTAATATTGAATTTCATACATCAACTACCAGTTGATACAGATGGGAAGTACAGGACATGAAATGTGAAGTACCAGATCAAAGTAAAATAATAATCCATATTTGCCATATAGAACAGTTTACGTGACTGCTGTTCTACATCAAGTAGTTATAGAATGGCACATGCACCAACCTGGGAAATAATGTTGAGTGGGCAGCGAGACACTAAACATCCTGAAGAACAGGTTCTTGGACAGGAGCAGTGGCAAATCTATTGAAGATGAATTTTAAGACGTTCAAATTCTTTCATGCACGTTGTTTACCTATTGCCTTGCTCATGCTTTACAACAAATATAACCAAGCAGTTGTGTTGATATGACTACAGCACTCAGATTTGCCATGTGCTATATTTGCCTCTTGCTATATTTGCATGTAGCTCTTGCTGCAATACTTACTATTACTATATAGTGGGCAGAGTCAATACAATGGTATGTCTACTATACATTTTCATTGACAAAAGCCAGGGGTACATGTGGTACATTTTCCAGGGTAATCACTGCAGCCCATTGAACAAGCAGGTCTACCAATTGGAGCATAACAAGCACAGAAACAGCACCACATCAACTTACCATCCTTAGAAGGACATGTAACATTGGGACACCCCATAGCTGTAGAAACAGTTGTGCTGGAACCCAAATAGCCAACAATACCATCCTGTATGGTGATTGATTTTGAAGGGATACCTTCATAGTTGGATAATAGTACTCGAGAATTGTTAGCATTAGGGCCGATAATGGCTATCTTTTTGAGTGATGAAGAAGAAATAGGAAGAAAGTTGTTTTTGTTTTTAAGGAGAACAATTGATTTAACTGTGGCTTCCAAATTCAAAGCTTGATTATCAGCAGTGTTAAGGTGGTCTTGCCCAATTGATTGATATGGTACTTCTAATGGTGGATCAAAGTCTCCCAATCTCATGCGAAGATAGAAACTCCTCCAAACAGCTTCTCTGATAGTCTCTACTTCTACCAAATGCTTGTCAATGGCTTTCTGAAGATAATCAGTGTAAACCATGTCGTGACCCAAATCCAAGTCAGTAGAAGCATTCATAGATACAGCTGCACTCATCTCTGGACTATCAACATACTGGTGGGGTTGGTAAACAAAATATATTCCTCCATTGTCAGAACACACTGAAATATTAGGGACATTAAATCCCTCTCGGAGGACAGTCTTCAATAAGTATTTGTTGGCACAGTCTGGTGCTCCATCATCTGATAGACCAGGAACCCTCACTCCACTATATGCCGGCATTATTTGAGCAACTTTGGCTGCCAAAACTTGCGACTTAAAAGCCGGTAAGTAAGTGTCATGCAAGTCATAAAGACTAACGTTAGCTACAAAGCCAAGCCTTAGCTCTTCAGGACCACTGTGAACTGCATAATGTTTAGCACAAGCTGCCACTTTGAGATATTTGCTATCTGTACCTTCCTGAAGTCCTCGGGTATAAGCCACTCCCAACATTGACAACAAATATGGATCTTCTCCATATGTCTCCTGACCTCGACCCCAACGTGGATCACGAAAAAGATTAACATTTGGAGAAAAGCAGTTGACACCAGCAGCTTCAGTGCTTGCACCAGAATTATTTTGCAGCATCACGTTATGTAAGGCTCTCCCTTCATCAGAGGTAATTTTTCCAGCCATGTTAAGCAAGATTGTGTCAAATGTTGCACCAAGACCAATTGGAGCTGGAAAAACTGTCCAATACAAGCCATCAAGCCAGCTACCACCTGATTTAGCCCAACCATGTACACAATTCGACCTCCAGTTGTACGCATTGATCCCAAGACGAGAGATGGCTGGTGCAATAGATGATGTTTGGTTGATCAGCTCGGTGGTGTTTAGGCGGCCCACCAAATCATTTGTCCTGCTCACGAAGTCCAACGAATAGTTACAAAAGGGATACGATGATTGGGGAGAACTTTCACACATGACCGATTGAGGCGGTGGAGGTGGTTGGCGGGGAGCGAATTTACTCAGGGTAAGTGTACCCCCGCGAGCATCTAAAGTGCTGTACGATATATCTGCGATTCCCAGGAATGCCGTCAATAACGTCACGATTGTTATTCCTCTAACAGCTGCCATCACTGCACTTATAGATAATCTAAGCTGCACTGGAGCTCACTAAAAGGAGTAGTGCGTGACCTTTATTTAAATTACCTCTTCACCGCGCAAGCGCTTATTATTTTCTTAGCGCGCGCCGCACAACAGTGCAAACATTCAACTAGTGCAAGGCCATGATATCCTTAGCCGAAGTAGTAGCTGTTACCACAATGAAACTGACATACATTGATGTTATTGAGCTTCAACATGCACATCAAGTTTAGCTGCAATTGCCTCACAGTTTAGTGATTTCTTCTGCACTAGACTCCCAACATGGCAACAGATAAACCCAAATGTACAGAGTACCTGTGGGGCCAATAGCTAACCCAACAAATGTTAGATGTGAAAAACTTGTTCATCTCTCTGTAAGCGGCAATGATGAAATTATTATAGTGATATACAGTCATGCAAAACATTATAAACATCACAGGTCATAATTGCCTGAACACAGTTAGCTGCTTTTCAATGTCATCAAACAAGCCAGTGAGAAGGACTGTGACAAGTTGACAATTTAGTGACAGAGTTCAATCTTAGCCAGCAATCAGCTGCATCATCAACTTACTATGCTTGTACTCTGTATAGCCTACAGCCCTACACAGTAAAAAAAAAAAAAAAGTTTTCAGTTTTTAATTTAATTATTTTTTAAAACAAACTAGTGAAGGTTACTATTAAATGTAGTGATGTTCAATACTAATTTTGTACTGAGTAACGTTCACTACTATGTGTACACTACAAAAGTAGTGAACATCACTACACAACAATAGTGAGTATTGTGGCAAGTCTACCAACAACAATTTTTATATAGCCACCATGCATGTTGCAGTTACATCAAGTACTAGCTGAGTACAAAATCTGGCAAGATGTATGCAGCTATGTGGCTTGCTCTTAACACCACCAGCATTAAACAGTACAAAGTGTGATCATAGCCAGAAGAGTTAATTTAGTGTGTGACTGCTCTATTAGGATCACTGACTGCTTCATCGGAACATCTCAATTTTTGTGATACTGTTTCATGTTCAGCGGCCATTATTTTTAGAATGATATGTGTATATACAGCTGGTAAATTAAGCCTTGGTGCTAAACAATATACAGAGGCATTGTGGCTATATTATACACATCAATAGTACACCAAGGTAGATGGACATCAGGACATGCATAGCCCCAGCTTGCTGTTAATGAGTTACATATGTATAGCCATACCAATAAATTTTTTGTTGCTAATTAACATGCAAGGCATTGTGGTACAGGGTTAAGACAATTTAAAGTATCTGTCACATCTCCTGTTACAGTATACATGTCTTTAAGTAATATCACATTCTTGTCACATTCCTGTGGAGATGAGTCACCAACATACACAGTAAAGTTTCCAGGAACTATGACTCTGTAACCATTTGGGTCTACTGATGCCATCAGGTAAGCATTGATGGTAAACTGTATATACACTGAACTGCCAACAGTAATATGAGTCCTGTTATAGCCAACGAGACTGTTTCGTGGACCTATGTTCACACCAGGAGCTTTAGGTGTTGTAATGTATAACTGAACAACTTCATCACTGTCCATTTTACCTGTATTCTGTACCTTCACTGAAACCACAACACTGTCACAAGCTGCAATAGACTTTGGTGTTATCTTTAGGTCTGAATATTCAAACTTGGTATAAGTGAGCCCATAACCAAATGGGTACAAGACTGATTTTGTAAAGTATCTGTAAGTACGTCCAGGATTAGTGGCCATATTATAGTCAACTGATGGTGGTACATCTTTGTCACTTTCTACTACCATCACTGGCATTCTACCAGCTGGACTCACTTCACCAAACAATACTTTAGCTACAGCTGTACCACCTAGTGGTCCTGGATAAAATGCCTCTACTATAGCACGAATTTTATCAGACTGATCTTCTTCTACTATTGTCAGTGGTCCACCATTCAATAGAATTAGTACAATATTGTCATTGACTTCTTCAATAGCTGATATCAGGTCATGTTGACATCCAGGAAGACCGATGGCTGACCTGTTTGCTGACAACCAGCATGTATATTCACCTCTGTCCTTTCCTTCATTCTCTATGAACTGATCTAATCCCATGACCATGAATACACAATCAGCATCTTCGGCTGCATCCACTGCTTCAGAGAAACCTACAAAATTAAGGTACATGCATTTAGTAAGCATGCATGTGAACACCAATAAGTATACAGAGTAGTAGTAAACTATAGCTAATTCAAGGTGAGTGTAATATGACCCACACTTTAAATCCCTACATATGATTTTTTTATAACAAAGTAATCCATTCTGCTATGCACCAGAACTTCTTCATGGTAATTGTGAATTTGAAAAAAGATCTTATTTAAATGGTTATTTCTGCTGTGAGTGTTACAGAGTAGAAAAATTTTAATTGCTCATAGAGATGTTAACGTTACACAACTTATGGACTTTCTGGTTATCTGAACAAGGTCCCCTTGGGATTTGGATAACTGATATCCTGCTATATCAGTATACTATAACTAGCTAGCCTCAATTAGATGACATGTAAAATAATAACTTTGACCCCTCATTGAAGAGAAAGGGAGTACGGTTATAAGCCAGTGACTGTGAGATAATACAACTCAATTTGAAACTTATAAGTACTAGTTATGGTAATTGCATGAATGATATAGCTACACCTTACAAATTGTCAAGTGACAATAAAATGTTTACAGCATTTCCGCTAACAATGATTAATATGCATGCAGGCTGTTTGTACTATGTATTGCCATGAAAAATTTATTTCTGCCTGGTCATTTTTATGGATAAGGATTGTGTGATCATTACCCGGTATAATGACAGTCAACATGTATACATGTGTAATCATTTACACTTAAAACATTTATTGGTCTTGAAGGTAATTTTTCTTATGTCAATGCTCAAACTGTAATAATTATTTTGTTTGTATATATATGACTAAACACTCCATTCAGATTTACAATTCTAAATGCAGAATGCAACAAATAAAAACCCTGATCACTGCAGCTGGATCAATTTTGAGGAGTTGGTAGCACATGGGTGACCTAATGAGCTATGAAAATTTAAAGGACATAATCATAACTTATTAAGATTTAACCTATAAAGTATGCCCCATAACAGTCCATACAGACACAGACAAGCTATAAACAAGGCTGTGGTTCGGTACAAAGTCAACGAATGCTGCATGCAGTGCATAGTGTTTGAACTAGCTTAGTAATACGATGTACATACATACTATGCATGTTTCAATATACATACCAGTCCAAAGTGTTTCAGCAGAGGCATGCCCATGTAGCCAGTACATTTTATAAGCTTGAGTTCACCATTTACACTGTGTTGTTAAGCATTCATAAATTATACAATGCACAAATACGATTGTTCTATTAGAGTGTAAGACAGCTATAACAGAATAATTCAGTCTCAAGAAGGTCTGGTCACACACTCTCCATTTCCACTGGCTATGACTGAATTCATTTATTTCAGATCCTCAGAAAAGTATTGGCACAATAATTATATCAAGTGATGCATAAATCAAGAGTTCATATAATAATCAAGAAGTTTTACTTAATATTGATCAAGCTGTTCTATTTTCTGCCCTGTACATGGTCCCACTGTCTAACAAGTTGTAGACGACTTGCAGCCTTGTAGATACACTGGACAATAATGTAACCTCTGGCATGGCTAACCCAAACAAGTTTGGTTACTAGTGAAGACCAATTTTGGTGGACTGCATCGGTCTAGCCTAACCAATTTTAGCCCCAGACCAAATTTTCGCTACAGATGCTGCCAAAGCACATGTACCTCATTAATAAATTCTTAAGCAAAAGCTCTGAAAGCTCAAATCTTTGGGCAACATGCACTATCATTTTTGGATAAACATACAATGCTTCATACATGCATGTAGCTAACCATATGCAATAAAATAAAGCCTGGCAGTATCCAACTTTATGAAATGTTTGGAAACTAAGCGTGCATGCACTATGAGAACATATAATGCCTCACCAAGTGTTGTAGGACAGAAAACACCATAACATCCTTTTATAGAAGATACAGTTGTATTGGGGCTCAAGTAATTGGTAATACCATCCTGTATGTTAACAATTTTTGAAGGGATGCCTTCATAACTCGACAAAGGCACTGTAGTACTGTTAGCCAATGGGCCAATTATGGCTATTTTCTTGAGTGATGAAACTGAAAGAGGGAGAAAATCATCTTTGTTTTTAAGAAGAACAATTGATTTAACTGCAGCTTCCAAATTCAGAGCTTGATTATCAGCAGTATCTAGGTGATCTTCTCCAATTGACTGATAGCTTACTTTTGATGGTGGATCAAAGTCTCCTAATCTCATACGAAGATAGAAGTTTCTCCAGACAGCTTCTCTGATAGTCTCTTCTTCTACTAAATGATCATCAATGGCTTTCTGAAGATTTGTGGTGTATACTTTATCTGTACCCAAATCCAAGTCAGTAGAAGCATTCATAGATACAGCTGCACTCAACTCTGTACTGTTTACGTACATGTGAGGATCATAAACAAAATACACTCCTCCATTGTCAGAACAAACTGAAATATTAGGTGCATCAAATCCATCTCGTAGAACTGTCCTCAGTAAATAACTGTTAGCACAGTCTGGTGCTCCCTTGTCTGATAAATCAGTGACCCTCACTCCACTATATGCTGGCATTATTTGTGCAACATTAGCTGCCATTACTTGTGATTGAAATGCTGGTAAGTAAGTGTCGTACAAGTCATAAAGACTAACGTTAGCTATAAACTGCATCCTTATTTCCTCAGGACCACTGTGAACTGCATAATGTTTAGCACAAGCTGCCACTTTGAGATACTTGCTATCTGTACCTTCCTGGAGTCCTCGGGTATAAGCCACTCCCAACATTGACAACAAATATGGATCTTCTCCATATGTCTCCTGACCTCGACCCCAACGTGGATCTCGAAAAAGATTAACATTTGGTGAAAAACAGTTTAACCCGGCAGCTTCAGGACTGGCACCAGAATTATTTTGCAACATCACGTTGTGTAAGGCTCTCCCTTCATCTGAGGTAACTTTTCCAGCCATGTTAAGCAAGGTTGTGTCGAATGTTGCACTAAGACCAATTGGAGCTGGAAACACTGTCCAGTGTAAGTCTCCCCAGCTACCACCTGATTTGGACCAACCATGTAAGCAGTTGGACCTCCAGTTGTACGCATTGATTCCGAGACGAGAGATGGCTGGTGCTATAGATGATGTTTGATCAATCATTTCTGTGATATTTAAACGCCCTACCAAATCATTGGTACGACTCAAAAGGTCCAAATTGTAGTCACAATACGGATAAGAAGATTGGGGAGCATTTTGACACATTACAGACTGTGCAAAGAGAGGCAGAGGAGCATCATCCCCCGCATCATCCTGTTTAATCAGCACGTTGCCGTGCACCTTGGCCTCTTTTGCAGCACAAACTACTGCTACAAGCATAATTACCATTATCCATATGCTTTCCATACTTGTACAGTCAAAGTACAGCCTTCCGCAAAACGCTGCAACAAAAAGCAGCTTAAGAAGGGCGGGGACCGTTGAGCACGAGATCAATTGTGGGTGTTGTCACGTGAGCACTACAGGAACTTGAAAGGCAGAAGTGCTGCGCGGACTGTGAGTGGCGACGACAGAAAAGTTGAAATAGCATAAGTGATTATAGCAACTGAACGGCGCATCTCTCTGAATAGTCAAAGCTGGTAAGTGGTATAGTCTTATGTACTCACGGGCAGTTTAAACTTAGCGGTACTTTTAATTAGCCTTTATAAGTTATTGTGCCAAGATGTAAGTACTTCGTCATCAATTAGGCGTAGATTTGTGTACCAGAACAATGTTGCATGCTTGAGATTGATAAAAGCTTTTGTGATTTCTAATTAGAGCACATCAATTAATAACTCGACTACTTGCTGACTTAGTATAAAATAAGACAATGTGAATTTGTTTTCAACTTGAATGCTATGTTCTGTGCATTTGTACTTTAATAACAGTTTTGTAGTTGACGAAACCTCTTTCAATAGCTACTGTTTATTGTTAAAAGCATTTCAAAGAATGCAACATGTTTGAAATGAACTTTGTGCTTCCATACAGGTAGAGTCAGGACATTGGGAAATCATGTCGAAGTTTGGAGATCAAATGCGAGGGCTGACGGTTTTTATTTCTGACATAAGAAATTGTAAGTGATAGTGTGACATCAATTAATTGGCATGTTTCATCAGTGACTGCTTTTTGGCTTCTATTGTAGAAGGAAAATGTGGTGGAGTTTTCTTATTAACTGTTATGTCTTGGCAGGGTGTGTAGCATACAACTGTGTGTAGTGTTTATGTGTAGTGTGTAAGTCTTCGATAAGTGGCTAGAAATTTGTTCATCCTATATGTAGTAATAAAATAATATGGAACATAGTTCATTACTATTTTCATGGGGTCATGGTAAACATGTACCCTGTACAGGCTCTTCCATCTGTATTTGTCTGTATTTGTCTTATATACATAAAATCTCATCACAAGTGAATTACTGAATAGTGAACAATGCGATATCAAGCACAAATTACTGACAAAAAGAAGTTGTATCTTTAAAATGTACACTTTGTGTGTCCATGCGTGCGTGCACAGTCACACTAGCTACACACATACACCCACTTGTATTATTAGCTTATAGCCATTGAAATCTTTAAAAAACAATTCATATACAATTATGATTATGCTGGCTGGAGATCAATAAACAAATTAATTTCATTTGCATGTAAAATTATACACTTAGATTTTTTTGTATCAAGAGTTTTGGTTTTTCCTATTGGCAATATTCATTGATGAAGGCCCACACATTCCATTTACTGTACATAATGAGTTACAGGTTGCCAGGCAATTTATCACTGACAATACTTAATGAAACCTTAAAGGGACCACCTTTATTATGAATAATTGAGGGGTCTTACTATTGAAGTCAAGAAGTGCACCTTAGTGCACCACAATAGTGATTAGGTGTACACCTAGTCACTATTGTGAGGTCTTATTCATGCCATGATCAGTAATGAAGTTGTTAAGCACACCTTTGATACCTAATGGCCTTCAAAGTGGGAGCCTAAGATATGTTGTACTATTCTCTTCTGCCAAAGCTACTGTACAATGTACATACAGTATGTCTTTTGTAAAGCAGTCCCTTGTGAATAGTGCATATATTCTTAATGGTGAAACAAAAGTTAGCCTGTGATATAATTGTACACATATAGCATGCATGGAGTCCGATGTTTGATGAATTTAAATAGTTCAATTGCTGTTGTAATATTCTAGTTGTAGTGTACGTGTGTATTTAATCTAAGAGCCTGGCTATCTTAGATGTGGCTGTGGATCTGTGGAATATGATTGTGTGACCTATGCCTTTGTGTGAAATATGTTTGAGTGTCTTTTGAGTATAAGGAAATGTGTGTTTGTTGGATTAGTGCTGATATTTCATAGATGGTACGATATTGTTACTTGATATTGCAGTATAACTATGTTATTGGCTTACCTTAGTTAGATGCCATTTTAGACCTCTACTACTAGACCCAGATACAGAAGTACAGTTTCTAAACATTTTTTATATACTCAAGACAGAATTGTGTTGGCAAGCTGATTGCAGTATATTATTGTAGACCAGGCCTCATCCTTTCATATGTGCACTTTGCATACAAATGTTACGCTTTAAAGACTGTTTTTTTTAAATCCATGGTATTTCGGTGTTAAGAAATTAGACGGTATCACAAACAGACACAGCAGTTTAACTAAATGGTCAGTATACTGCTCAGCACTATCTTGGACCTAATCTTGTGGTGGCATCCCTGTGTAAGTTTATGTGAGTGTGTGTATGTTTGAGTAGTGTGTTTTTGTGTAGTGTGCGTGGGTGTGCATGTGCGTGCGTGCATGTATGTTGCATGTTTGTAGTGTGTGTCTGTGTGAGTGCATGACCATTCGTTTGCTTGTTCCTGCATTTGTGTGTCAGTGTGCATTAATTCAAATGTTCAAGCAGGTTACTTGCACTCACTGTCCTAACTAGCATAGCAACCTACAAACATCTCATGCATACACACACGCACACACATGCGCGCGCGTGCACACACACACACTGTGGTACATACAAGAACTAACATGTTCTCCCCATAGGCAAGTCACGGGAAGCAGAGAGGAAAAGAATTAACAAGGAATTGGCCAACATCAGGTCCAAGTTTAAAGGTACATGTAGTATAGAGCCCTCTGGTATTACCAAAAAACCTTTATTAGTATATATTTTAAATGTTATATTGGTATTGCTCTTGAACAGATACTGTACAAAAGATTGATCACTAATAGATGGGAAAATTTAGTAAGTGGCAAGGCAACCCCTACTGAACACTCAGTGTACTTTTGATGCCATATCATCCTAATTCCTTGTGTTTTACTATTGTCCACTACTATATATTCACTATTTTTGATATTTCGGTACCACAGATTCAGTTTTTGGGCCTCAATATGATAATTTTAATATTGTGGCTCTGTTAATACCTTGGTATGACTAAATATTGGTACATTTCAGAGACCTAATGTATGTGTTTGGATGCACTATTTGAATGGCACTTATTTTAGATATGCAAAATTGAGTCATTACAAACAAGTTGATGCCAATTCAGGCACACCTCATAATAATATATTAATTAGTTTACTAAGTGCCTATTAGGTGATTGAATTGAACAATTTTGTCATGAATCGTTACTGTGGAAGTTTTCAGTGAAGAACAAAATATTATCTTCATAGCTATTTCATCCTTTCTCTGGTTCACTTGTGGCTGCACTGCAGGAGCATTACTATGTCTACTATGCAAGGTGAAGTGATTCACTGTTCCTACTAATGTGAGGCCAACATTGCTTACAGAGCATGTAGGAAAACCCTAAGAAACTGGTAAACAGCCAAGCCACACCATTAAATTATATCTTCACATTTCTGTGATTGTGCAATCAAAAATTAACATGAGCGTGGTATCGGTATTGCAATGGAGCCATAGTGTCATGATATTCTGATATATTTTGATTTTTAGTTTAGCCTCACGGTGGTCGGCAAAAACTGTTCTTCCCTACCAGAGCACAAACAACAATAAACACAGTACAAAATACAACTACTAGACAACCATGTTACACATGCAATATAACATAGAATAACTATACTACACAAGATTATTTAAGTCCTTAATAGAGGATATAAATTACAAGTAACACATGTAGCATCAGTGAGAGAATTCCACCAAGGAGTGGCAGGTGAAAGGGAAAAGTTTTTGGTGTAGGAGAGATGACAAGTTTTCAGATTTATATATCGAAACTTGTAAGCATCTTGGTACGAAGGAGCATGATACTAACTATTGCCCAATTATTTTATACCTCAAGTCCGTATAGGGCTGTCATCCTATATTCACTGCTGTTCAGTGGTTTGCTTTGCAGTGCCAGGAACTTGTAAGTGCCTTACAGCACTTCTGAATGCATATCTCTAATTTTTCATTAAAATAACAATTTATGAAATCAGGTGTGCACTACTGTGTACTTGATACACTGGGACCTGTTAGTGTGGAGACATCACCGTATTACTACACAAGGTGGTCAGGAAAACCAGAACAGTTTTGGTCAGTTCCAGGGTGTGCACGTATGTGCATGTAAATGCCTCCCATGCATGGTTTAGCATTAATTCTATAAGCTACCAGGCACTACAGCTACACAAGATCTTGTTCTCCCACACGATCAGCTAAAAGTAACATGCTTACAAAAAAAACAAACAGCTTAGTACAGGGTGGGCATCAATTGGAATGAAACAAAGTTGATGTTTTTAGCAGGAGTGTAACAAGTGTGGTGTACTAGTGTGCTATATACAAGTAATAGTTGTATCATGGGCCCAAGTGATTTGCCTGATATGTACACCTAAGCTCAAGGGCTGAGAGCGTGGGTGTACATATCAGGCAAGCCACAAGGGTATGCGATACAACTGATATGTACCATGCCAATTGCAGGCTAAGAGCCCACAGGCAATTAATCATACACCCAAACCAATATGAGACCAACCACTGAATTTTTTATATAGACCAACTTGTGAAATTTGATTGTGGGACAGCAGCAACTAACGTTGTGACTATGTTGTTAACATGAACAGGCAAGTCCTAAGGGTATCACGGAAAAGTTCAATTCACTGATTTTACAAATATTTTTAAGCCGCTGCATCGTTTTGTAGACTGTTTACAACATTTACTATACATCTATAGGAGTAAGCTTCGCTATAAAGTTTGAATAGTGGGTGTGGTCTGTATTAAAAAATGAGGCGAATTGCTTGTGAATATGCTATAGCACTATATAGTTATCACCTCATAGGATGGCAAGGGTGGCAAATCGCTTCCGTCTGAATGCTGTAGGATGCAAAATCGGACACATGGTTTTCATCACGTGACCAATAATATATTCCCACAATCAATTCTGGCCTGAGTTTTTAGATAAAGAAATTGGCAGTACTGTTCCCACATCAAGGCCATGGTACATGTAAAATGTACATACCATGGCCAGCCAGGGTTTATAAGATAAGTACCCTGAAGTTTTCCTTTGAAGTTAGGTGGCTTCATGGTACATATACATTTCTAGACACAAAAAATTAAGTGTTTTTATTGTCACCTTATTATAGGAGACAAACTCGATGGGTACCAGAAGAAAAAATATGTTTGCAAGTTGATATTCATATTTCTGTTGGGTAACAACATTGAGTTTGGCCATCAGGAGGCCGTCAACTTGTTAGCTTCACTGAGATTCTCTGAGAAACAGATTGTAAGTACTTAGTACATCTGAGCATTTATTAGTGTGTGTTTAAGGGTGTGTGTGTGTATGCGTTAACTGTATAAGGTAATGTTGACCAACACAGCTACATTTGTCTTGTATTGTAGTTCTGTTTTATCTGTGCTATGTTATTTTTGTATGTCATGTTGTAAAGATTATACACAACACATGTCTTGTTGTGCTGTAGGGCTACCTGTTTGTGTCAGTGTTGGTAGCTGAGAATCACGAGCTTATTCCACTGATCATCCAGTCCATCAGAAATGACCTTGAGTCACGTAACCCAGTCTACACTACACTGGCCATGCAGTGCATTGCTAATGTGGCCAACAAAGCCATGACTGCTGAGCTTGGTGCTGAGATTCCCAAGATCCTGGTCTCACCGTAAGTGAATTTTACATGGTACATATCAATGTCCATTGCAGATATCACACTGTCTCCACACACTGTACACATGTGTATGTTTTGTGTACAGTTGTATGCACACACACACACACACACACACACACACACACACACACACACACACACACACACACACACACACACACACACACACACACACACACACACACACACACACACAAATGCTCTGCGCTACTGATGCACACGAGACACATACAAAGTCACATAGATATCAGAGCCTGTGATAATTTGATTGGCAATGTGTATGCTGCATCTGAAACACTCTGCGTCTGGTGAATTTATGAGGTTAAGGTGTCTTCTGCTCTGGACAGCTTTCTACAACCACAGAATATTTCGTGATGATCTCTGAATATTTTAAAAGTACTATAGGTATAGTAGATTTAGTCTTCAGGTGCCATTAAACGTTTTAATCTGATTTTTTGCCTACTTGTTGTGTTGAGGGTATTTGACTGGCAAACAACACCACAATACCCCTCCAGTTTTGCATGGTATGCTTCATTTATTAGTCTGCTCTTTTATAGTATCATTTTGATTCTTTAAATACTACTCCATGATTTACCAACCTCAACAAAAATGCTGTTATTTGAGATGGATCTTTCAATAGTACAGTACAAATTCAGTGTATTATGAAGATTCAGCACTATTTTCCCAGGGGAACTAGACTTTTGTTCTTTAGACAAAAAAATGGAGCTATACAATGATCTAAATACAACCCAGGGCAATTAAACATCAGAAGCATCAATTGAAGCACTCAATATGTCAACTACTTTATAGAAATTAACTTTGGGGTGACTAAATCACAAACTGCCATCACTTTCAGTCAATATACACTCACACTGCTTGGTTTCTTATCCTGTTTCTGTACGCTCTAATATATGCTTAAACAGTGTGCACTATTCGTGTTGTCATGCATACATTCAAAACATACTTCACGTTTGAAACAATTAGTTGGACTGATTGTGTCTAACTGCCCACCACAAGTGACTCAACTTAGCAATAGTGTTGGTGCTCCTGTCAGTGTATTTACTCTTTACTACTACTTGCTGTTGCTGCTATTTAGTTGTGTCTGTTGTGTGAATGATACATAGTGTTAGTATAAACTGTCACTTGTCAGAGATGCTACTAGTGGGGTGAAGCAGACAGCTGCTCTGTGTTTGCTAAAACTAGTCAGGACTGACCCAAGGTGCTTCTCACACAAGGACTATGGCTCCAGGATTTGTCAACTATTAAATGATAGGCATTTGGTAAGTTTGTGTGTGCGCGTGTGCATAAGTGTGTGTGTGTGTGTGTTTATGTATATTCCTGCTGTAGGGAGTGCTGACTGCAGTGAGCAGTTTATTGGAGGAGTTGGCTAAACATGACCCAGAGAACTACAAGAGTGCCTTGGGGTATGCCATAGTCCGATTGTCCAGGGTAAGCGGTTGACATAAAGTTTAACATTTATACAGTAATACTATGTAATACACAGAGGGTATGATATGGAGTTTATAGCTTGTTAACTGCACTGGACCAGTCCTTTGGTGCATGTATACCTTAAACTGTTTTGGGTAGACCAGATTGTGTATATTGTGACCTAGCTTGATTTACATTACTACAAAAAAATTTATCTGTGTATGTACTTGTGGTACTAAATGTTGTTTGTGTTTTATAGATTGTTTCTGCCACACATGCTGACCTTCAAGACTATACTTACTACTTTGTACCCGCCCCATGGTTGAGCGTGAAGTTGATGAGACTACTACAATGTTATCCTATCACTGGTGACTGTGTTGTGTGTGTAGTGTGTGCACACATGTGGTTCAGGAATGATAGACTTGTTGTTTCCTTGAGCACGAATAATCACATTGTTCCAGTCTAACCAGCTATATAATAACTGGGAATGCAATTGGCCACTCTTGTGTAGTGATTGTGGGCTCAACTTTGACGTTCACTTGTGAGAATTGGTACATCCTTTTGTGGAATACTAGTTTGCTCCTAGATTATGCCAGCACTGACTCATAGCATCTGATTAGTCCAGTGTTTGAGTTAGGTCTGACTCCTGTCACATTAGTGTACGTATAAGAGTACAATTTGTGATATGCTTGCTACTGTGTAGTAGTGTTTTCTTTACATACACTGTGGCGTGTCTTGTGTGTGTGTGTGATGTTTACTTGTATCTATATGTTACTAGTGTTGTGTTTACTATAGATGGTTCAATGATAAGGGGATTGGTAGAGAGCCTTGACTCCGTTTTGAGTAGAGCTCAGGTACAAGCTTTTTGTAGTATGTGACTGTGTGCGTGTGTGCATGTATATTATTTTTGTGTACTGTATAGTATGTAGATGTGTGTCTTAAAATGTGGTGTGTTGATGCTCATTGTTATTTTTTGGTATCATGTACCATGGTAGTGGTACATAATAGGGATCAGGCAGAAATTTTTCAAAACACTCTAATAGAACGCACGCCAAAAGCAGCCTTCCGGGCTTTAGATTTTATTTCTAAAACATTCTAGACCTTTCTTTTGTGTTTACAACACTAGCCAACAAGTATTAAAAGTAAGGGAAATGGTTTTAGGTGTTTTTTAAAATTTTGAAAATGGTTAGATTCTCCATCTTCTTCTTTCTTTCTTCTTTCTTTCTTCTTTCTTGTTTCGCGCGCCTACAGCTCGTAGGAAGTAGATATCAGCCCTAAAAACGTATGGCGTATTTAAAAAACATTCGTACCCAGGTCTGTGTGGTATTAAAATCTTCCCTCTCTAATGCGATTGCGAGATATAGAGCAAGAATCACTCTTCGAGACGCCATTCGATCGAGAAGCCATACAGATGATAATATAGAATTGTTTAAAATTCCATTGCTTTAGCTCACAGGACTAAAATGCATCAAGTTGTATCACACTAAACATTAAACATAACTATTGTTCACTGAAACTCGGGTTTTAGACTTCCTTCATTACGAGACAGTGAAGAGGGTGTGGCCCGCACCTCGTCACTTAAACTATTACTGTACGCCTTTCGTGTATACTTTCTATTATATTCTTCAGCTGTTTACCAGCTAAGAGTCGACATAACAAGGCTTGTAAGCTATTGGAACACACTGGTAAATTTCGAATTGAAAAGGGGTGTGTCCCTTCCGTACGCGATTGAAAAATAAAAAGCGGGATACTCCGTATACTCAGCACTTTAATTGGAGTCGACCACGTTTTGTCAAGCGTGTGTTTTACTCGTGTTGAGATTTCGCACCGTTTCGTTGCAGTAAACGGTCACACTAGTGGATTTATCTACTCGTCAAAGGAAAGTGGTATTGTTTACTGTATTGTTAACTGTATTGTTAACTAATTGTTTATTAAACTTATTTATGTAATTGTTTATTGCCAGTTGATATTACAATGGGTTTCTTTATTAAACAATCATGTACTGTTGAACGTATATTTAAGTAGTCCATGTGCATGGACATGAAAAAAATCATGAAACTAGTGGGGCAAAAAAATTATTAATTTTCAACAAGTAGAATAGGGATCAAAGATTTGATTTTGAAAAAAACTGCGTAAACAAGAAGTAATAGGGATGATAATCCACAAAATTCTATGCATCATCAGTTCAAAGCAAGTTATTTGAATAGTTTACACTCAATTTGCGATTCCTATTTCAACTTGTGGTTAAATTTTGTTAAAATGTTGAAATAGGAATCGCAAATTGAGTGTACACTATTCAAATAACTTGCTTTGAACTGATGATGCATAGAATTTTGTGGATTATCATCCCTATTACTTCTTGTTTACGCAGTTTTTTTCAAAATCAAATCTTTGATCCCTATTCTACTTGTTGAAAATTAATAATTTTTTTGCCCCACTATTTATTTTAGGAGCCACACAAATCCAAGAAGGTGCAGCACTCCAATGCCAAGAATGCAGTGCTGTTTGAAGCCATCAATCTTATAGTTCACTTACAGAGGTCAGTACTCATTGTGTAATAAGTGTATGTGGTGTATTCATAGTCTCATAATTCACTGTTGAAATCCTGAAAGGGGGAGTCCCCTTATGCCACTGCTACATTTTATTATAAACATACATTATCCTAAATTAATACCCAGATATTGAATTGTTACCCAAATATTGGGAAATATGGATATCTGTTTCAGCCCTACTTAACCCTTAAATGCGCATAAAACTTTTAAGGAATTAAGCTATAAATGCACACGTAACTTTTAAGGAATACGTGTTTAGATGAAGCAAACTTATATGGTGAGGCAAGATAGCCTTTCCTAACTCTATTAGCCTAAAACGAGATATCAATAGAAAGCTTATTCATTGGCCTACTTAGAGACGGCTAAATAACCACTAACAACAAAGGCTTACTTGTTATAAAGAATAACTTCTAACTGTATCACAACAGCACATTCTTTGTCTTGCCTGTCATATTGATTGTGGGTTTAATCACTTGGGCTGTATATGGCCTGATTCAATTCGACTAATCCTTGTTTGCAGCGATTCGGACCAACCGGCAGGGAGTTATGGATCATTTTCTAAAGGTGTGTAGCACATTTTTATAGTTCTTTGTTAAGAATTATTTTCACGGTGAGTTTTAGTTCCAATACTTTGATTGTAGGATAAATTCCTAGGTATAATTTTAATGCTTATTACATCATGAGTAGAATGGCACAAATTACAAAGCCATGCGATGAACGCTCGAAAGTTACAGTGCTTTGTTTACAGCCATGCATAAAAGCCTGTATATAGGCTTATGCGTTTTCCAGGGACATGCGTAATCTGTTTATACATATATAGGCTTATGTGCATTTAAGGGTTAAAAGTTCCAAAACAATTGGTCTTTATTTCTTAGATCATAAAACTTTAATTGTGAATTTTGATTATTAAAAATATTTAGCAGATTTTAATTCAAACATTTGAGTCCTCATTAATGTTACTTTTGATGAAAGCTTTCTGTCTCTACAGAATAGTAGTCACACAGTTTTCTCTGCACTCAATCACACAAGTGTAAATGGAATAGTGTAACCATAGATAATAGACACCTCATACTGGATTGGAAATGCCACTTAGCAATGTGCTCAGTACCGGTAGTAGGTTGTATATACACATGTTTTGTTTGCTGGTGAGTAGTAGATGTACAGCTATAATTATAAGATTTCATAGTGGGTGTACTGATGTGTATGAGCAAGAAGTTTGCCAAGCACAAAAGGTTGATATGAGAGGCTGAAATCACACATTTGGCTGAACTGGAGCATGCCATGAAACACATACCAGTACACATAGCACTAGTAAGTAATAAACATCGGCCTTAAACTAGGTTTGTTTGTCCTGCTATGTTCACAAACATGTGTAAACACTCTTTATTCGGATTACAGAAGACACTTGTACCGGTATAAGGCCAATCACCGTCCAAGAAGCAATCTACTAAACTTAGTTGCTAAGCAGACAAGCATCATACCAGCATCTTTGAATGGAAAAGTGTATTTCAAAACTTCAGATGTGAAATGCAGATAGTCACGTAGTTTTGTACAGGCACTATACATTTGCTTCCAATCCAATCCAGTTAGGGGTGTCTATTATGGAGTAACTTATCACAAGTTATGTAACTGCTTAGTAACATTTGTGTCAGTTGGTAGACAAGTACTTGTTTTCTGCAGTGAGACAAATCTTCAGATTAGGAGTTGTATTTATCTAGGAGCTTTTCTAACAGCCAAAGAGACTAATTTAAGGTATGTAATGTGCGTGTGTGTGCGTTGGCACTATCATAAAACATATTACTGACTACTTCCCCACTGTTTCAGATACCTTGCCCTAGAGAGTATGAGTCTATTAGCCACATCAGAGTTATCACATGATGCTGTGAAGAAACACCAGGACACTGTTTTGTCTGCCCTGAAGGTATGTGTAACAATAACTGATCATGTTTGTCCTTACCCAATCTGTATGGTGGAACCTTGTCTTATTTTGGACACTTTGGGACCATATGCTGAAGCATGCTGATTAAACAAGAGTCCTTATTTCAGGAGTAGAAAGTGTTTGCATACTACTGTAGTTACAATTGAGACCATAGACAAGTGTCCTAACTATCAAGCAAGGTTTTAACATTTGAAGGTGTCCAATTTAAAGGGTTCCACATACATGTGTGTACAATCGTATGTATGTAAATCTTCTTGTTACTGCGTGTTGTTGTTATAGACGGAGCGAGATGTTAGTGTGCGTCAGAGAGCAATAGACTTGCTCTACGCCATGTGTGATCGAACTAATGCTACTACAATTGTTGGTGAACTACTGAACTATCTTGAGAAGGCTGACTACTCTATTAGAGAAGAACTGGTATGATCTAACCACCATGCTTAATATAGTATTTTTAGGGGGGTTACACCATGTACGTATATACTAGGGCTCAATGATATTATCGTTTTAACGATATTTTGAAAGTATCAATATCATGATATTTTGTTATTAACTACATGCCTGTACACTATTGTCATTAAAATCCATTCGTTATGCAGTGCTAGGCTAAGAATCTTTGCAAGTCATAACCTGGTTATACCCATGCAGAGAGGTGTGAACACCATAACATAACCTCAAAGCATGTGTTACAATAACTGTTACTGTAAACAAGGATGATAGTGGCTAGTTTGATGCTACCTTTAAAGATTTCATACAGGAATACAGAACAATACTCTATGTAGTACTGACTTATTTGTAAGTATCGTAAACTATTCAGTATTGATTATTGTGATACTAAAATGGCAGTATCACTCAGCCCTAGTATATACATATGTGACACTTGCACACACATGGCACACATACACATGCACATACTACACACTCAAATTTTTTAACCTGACTTTATTTGTCACAAATCAGCTAAAACATGTAGTACATATTTCAACTTCATCCCTTGTAAACACTGTCTTTCTAGTACATCTTTGTGTGTGGGTGTCACCTTTACTAATCTGGTTATATCAAAAGTTTCACTTGTTCTCTTCAGGTGCTCAAAATTGCCATTTTGGCAGAGAAGTTTGCAGTTGACTACACTTGGTATGTTGACACAATCCTGAGTCTAATCCGATTGGCTGGAGACTATGTGTCGGAAGAGGTGTGGTACCGTGTAGTCCAGATAGTTATCAACCGAGAAGATGTACAGGGATATGCTGCCAAGACTTGTTTTGAGGTGTGTGTGTCTGTGTGTAGTGTCTGTATGTGTGCATGTGTGTGTAGTTGTAGTAGAGTATACATGCAGTTCAAGTGTCAATACAAATTTGTGCTCATACTCACAGAGCCTTAAGAAAACAATATGTACAGCTATTATGTGGGTGTTGGGAATCATCAAGAACAGAAAATGAGTGTCAATCACTGTAGTTACAGCATATGCATATAGTTCAAGTGTACAGTGTGATGACAGTGAACGTGCTTGTGTAAATTTTACTTTGTCTTCCCCGACTGGTAGTTCATCAGAGGCAATTCAAAGTATTCATGTGACTGTCTCAGCAAAAACCCGACTTGTTTGCACAAGCATGCGTATTGAGAAAATCTAAATTTTATAAAATTATGCATGCTACAAAACAACTACGCAAGTTTTTATTGAGCCAGTACTCTAAGAAGGAAGACTCAAATCGATTAAATCTATATACCATCGTATTCGCCTGTTAATGGAGAGTTCGAAAATCTTCGTTTCGTTTCTCTAGCTCCAACGGTATGCACGTCACATGCGTTTGTTTACAATGTGGTAAACGTAAACAAGATTGTCATCGACCAAACCGCCTTCATATCCATATGCACAAGTATCTACGGGGCTAATACTATACTTTGGCTAATGTGCTGATCCATGGTGAACGTTTTAAGCCAAATTGCGACGTTGTAGACTAATCCAAACAGAAGTTATGGCTGCGAATGTAAGTGCCTGTAGTTTATTTTCAGTTTAGTCACTGTACAAATCGATTAATTATCTTGCTCTTCTTACTGGCTAGTGCTATAATTCCGAACTACACACCACAGAAGGCTGAAACTTTGGTGGTCCATTCCTTGGACACTGCAGAAATTGTTAAGTCAATAAATTTTTTTTTTTAATTGTGCAAACAATTTGGGTTTTTGCTGAGATGGTCACATAATTAGCTAGAAAACACTCAACTTGACTCTACTCACTCTACTGGGTTACGTAGCAAGCCTGTGAGTATGCAAAGGATCCAGTTATCTCAGAAACGGGACCTCTGTGTGGGCGTGTGCATTCAAAGTCCCCAATTCCTCTCAAGTACTTGGTCCCATCCATGTCTGCATGTTTGTGTGTACATTAGTGATGTACAATAATATTGATAGTGTGATGACTGTATCGTATTAATCCAGTATCGTGATATGATAATAGCTTGTGATTAGTGTGAGTGCAAATCAGATATTGTTATCTTTACAATTGAAGCATATGTTAGTTTATTTCAATTATTTAATTAACTCGCAAGATTTGCTGTAGTTCTGAAGGTGTGCTCTCTCAACATTTGCTGTATTAGGTTTTGTTACATTTCAGTATGGCATAGGGTCAATAAAATTGCTACTAGATTATGCTACTTATCTACTATCATGATAAACTATTGTAGCTGTGGTGCAAGTATCGTGATAATTTATATAATAGCAAAAATCATTATCGTGTGTCATGTTTCATACATGAGTTGTGACTCTGTCCATGTAGGCACTACAAGCTCCAGCATGTCACGAGAACATGGTCAAGGTTGGTGGTTACATCTTGGGTGAATTTGGAAACTTGATTGCCGGTGACAGCAGATCAAGGTACAGTTAATGTACACTGCATTTAGTACAGTTTTCAAGTGGAAGTCTTAATTACCTCAGTCTATATAATATACAGATATGTCACTTAAAGGTGGACTGATACCAATGCCAGTATCGGATCAGTATCGGTAATACAAAGGTACAGATATCCTCACCACTTTTATTAAACCATCTCTAGCTAAGTTTCCAGTAGCAAATAACTTAGTTGGGCTAACAAAGTAGTGAAAACAAAGCTTTTGTTACTCTTTTCCCAGTATAGCTGCAAATGCTCCAGGTGTATTCTAATATATTAGAGCATGTGAATCCTTTGTAATTAAATGACAGCAGTTGTTCTTCAAAGAAATAAGTTTATGACTACTTGGCTTGCTTTTTCATGAAAAGGTTTGGTTGCAAGGCTGTAACAAACTTTGTAGAATTATCAGCCTCCCACGCAATTAATTACCTAATCAATAGGCTTACAAGAAACTACCTCAAATCAAGCAATTAGTAATCCACAATGATGTTTAGGGATCACCCTGCACCCTGAAAATTTTGCATACTGCCCAAAATTCTGCCTTTGAAAATCATCCTAGAGACATTTTACACAATGAAAATCACCACCTCAAATCAAGCAATTAGTAATCCACAATGATGTTTAGGGATCACCCTGCACCCTGAAAATTTTGCATACTGCCCAAAATTCTGCCTTTGAAAATCATCCTAGAGACATTTTACACGATGAAAATCACCTACGGAATAGTACTGGTCCATATAATATACAAATTTAAGGATAAATTAGGAATTTTAAGTTCGATTAGGAAAAAAAAGTAGGGAAACAAGGAACATTTAATCCCTAATTAGATTGAATTAGGGATGAATTGTTCACTAGTTGTTCACTAGTATATCTGCAGGTGTAGGCGACCTCCCTTGTTTCCCTACTGTTTTTCTATGATCCCTAGTTGAACTTAAAATTCCAAATTTTTCCTTAAACTTGTTTTTTTTGTAACATTATTATAGCTGGTGAACCCATGCATACCACATCAAAAGAAAGGATGGCACAGAATTAATGTTTTTGTCTGAATGTGCGCCCCAGCTATCAATTACTGCTTTGAAAGTGCGGTGGCCATTGCGCTTCGCTTTCAGCTATGTTCAGGCTTTTACACAGTGCTACAGACGAAAACAGTAGAAGAAGTTCCGTCACCACGAAAATACGACGTTTCGCGTGCCCTAACTATCAGTTACTGCCTTGAAAGTGTAGCAGCCATTACACTTTGCTTTCTAGCCCATTACACAGCTTTACAAATGAAGAACAGTGTTAGAATCATCTCTGCAATCAATCCAGTCACCACAGAAAATACGGACAATTCCCATTTACAAACATACTGTACGGAAGCCATGTATCACGCTACCGTGAATCAACGCCTTGGGCTGTCAGCAAAAAGAAATGGGACAGAAAGGAGGGCAAAAGTTAAGTCCATGATGCGTGCATTGTACGTACTGCGGTATGCCAACAGGCACGTCTTGGGACGAAGCGATGTCAAACAGTGAAAAAGTCAAGCCCATAGCCTTAGCCGTTATCAAGTTACATTTGCCTGAAGGCATCAGGCTCTAAAAATTTCATAGCAATTTATTGGAAGCCTTTAGGATCGTACTGAAGGCACTTTTGGGTTTGGTTATACCTAACCAATACTGCCAAGGTGCCAGGATGGAGTTGTGAAGCTGGTTTTGGGGTGAATTTTTTGGCTAGGAAAACCCAAATCTCCAAGAGTTTGTTATTGTGGTGAATGGTGGTTGTGTGCTGCTTTGTTTGGCCTCTAGCCTTGCAACTGCAGTCAGTGAGTGAGGTAAGAGGCTAGAGACAAAAATTCTAGTTTTGGCGATTTTTAAAAATTCTATATCCGGCCACCTGTAAGTGTTTTGTTTATCATACAATACGGTAGTACTGTATATTAGGGGATCATTACCAGTGGGATGAGTCTTTTGGGGTTACGACAAGCGTAGGCCCTCTGCACCTTGTCTTTTCTTTTTTTCTTCAATCAGACTGCTTGTCTTCTTCTTCATCCGACGAAACCACATCGAGGTGTTAATTTTCCGTATCAACACTTTCTTTCAGCAACATATATAGACGCCACAGAATTATTTCAGAGCTGGATTTCAGAAGCGCTTCAGTGCAGGCACTGCTACAAGACTAGATATGTGCAAATTCGCGACTAGGATCCCGTTCGTGATAGGTTCGTGACCGCGCCCATCAATTAAAGATCTAGGTGGATTAATAGCAGTAGAGTACAGAGACCACACCTCTTAACAATCTAGCTGTTTACTTAACAGCAAACAAAATGACTTCACCCCTTATGGGTCTAGCTAGCTGCACACCTCTTGGCTGACTCAAGATATACTCTAACACAACAGTCACTCTAATACAACAGTCATGTATGATATTCAAATAAAACACAGTCACCAGTTACATTGTAGCTAGCTGTGCTACAACAAAAACTAAACAAACTAGTATTTTAAAAAATTGTAAATTTAAAAATGAAGTAGAGATCTATACAGCAAAAAGTAGTGAAACAAGAGATGAATGATGGTATCACAGCATAGCCAGTGGGAAGTCCCTACTTTGGTGTCACATTAGCTATAACAATTATTTGCTCAATGCCGAAGTAGGGACTTTCCCACTGAGCTATGCTGTAATACCGTCATTCATCTCTTGTTTCACTACTTTTTGCTGCATATATCCCTACTTCATTTTTAAATTTACAATTTTTTTTAAAACACTTATGTTTAGCTGTTTATACAATGAATATTTTGAAACTTGATTGAACTGAGATCATTACTTTTCAATCAAACTGCACAACTACTATGATATTTTAATAGCTAGCTATGTATCACAACAGTAAAATTTCTATAATAAACTTGTCTAGGCTTCAATGCTCAGTATCGGAATTAGTATTGGCAGATACTTTCAGTGCAAATACTTGTATCAGAAGTATTGATAAAAAGTGGTATCGGTCCACCTCTAATGTCACTACTACATGTCTACTTCTAGTTACAGTGATATACCTCTTTGTTTATTGTATCCATTTTCTATTGTGTGGAGCAAGCTTGTGGTGTATGTATAACTACTTAATTACATATTAATTGTTGTTTGTTTCTTTACAGTCCACTGGTACAGTTTCAACTACTTCATTCTCGGTTCCATCTGTGTTCTGCCCCCACAAGGGGCCTTCTGTTATCTACCTATGTCAAGTTTATCAATTTGTTCCCTGAAATAAAGACACAAATTCAAGAAGTAAGTATCACTTGTGTAGGGTTAGAAGTGATGTGCGTATTATCCCCTGCTTTAGGTACTAAGATTAGACAGCAATGTGAAAAATTCTGATGCAGAAATTCAGCAGAGAGCACTGGAGTATTTGCAGCTTTCTTCTGTCACCTCATCAGAAGTTTTAGTGAGTAGAACAATAGTGTGTGCGTGTGTGTGTGTGTGTGTGTGTGTGTGTGTGTGTGTGTGTGTGTGTGTGTGTGTGTGTGTGTTCGTGAGTGTGTGTACGTGTGCGTGTTTTGTGTAGCATCTGTGCATGCATGCATGTGTGTGTGTTGTAAAGGGTGCATGAGTTTACCACATGTGTGTTACACATATTTTTGTTGATATTAATTACCATGCTAGGCTACTGTATTGGAAGAGATGCCACCATTCCCTGAGAGAGAATCCTCCCTGCTGGCCAAGCTACGCAAGACAGCTCCCAAGGCTGCCAAGATTCATGACAAGGCACTTCCTCCTGTGGACAACATACAAGAACCACCAACCATTGCTGTGGCACAAGAGCCAGAGAACATTTTACCTATTAGCAGCAGTGAGGTATGTCCTGTTCGGGCCAGGTGCTGTGTGTGTGCATGCTTGTGTGGTAATAATCAGGACACTTGTTCATGATCTCATTTTGTATCAGTGTACACAATTCATACCTGAAATCAGGATGCCTCACTAATTAGGGCACTTTAGGATAACCCCAAGGTATGCTTGAAGAGGATTTTGATTTACATGCACTTTGTATTGCATTTATGTCAGTATTGCAAGAGCAACAGTTGGTTATGCATTTCACCTGTAAAGACAATGTCGCAATGTTAGAATGTATTAACAACAACTGGGTGTCACGAGCTTGCATGGTATTTCTTGTATATCTGTATCTACCTTTTTTTGTGATCCGAAACCAATAACAACTGAAACAGGGTTTTCCAATGACACCAGCAGCACTTTAGACCTTCCCTATGAACAGTAGCTGATTATGTACAGGTGTACTGAGATATGCTGTATGTTTACGTATTGAACATGACATGTGTACACGTGTAAGGGGCTCATCTAGTACTAGACACAGTAGTATTTGTTTTAGCTTGTGAGTGTGTATCTAGGCAAAAGCTACTTGCCAGACTTACCATGTGTGCATTCTTCTATCCACTACAGCCAACTAAAGCAGCATCACCGATGACTACTCAAGGTATTATTATTATTATTACAAGATGTTGTGTGATAGTGTACTGGTTAACCCTTGTATCGTGGTGGTACCATTTAATGGTTAATTAAGTGGAAACAGACAGTATCACAGGTTTTATATGTGAACACTTAATGGACAACTAAACATTGTTGTGTATTCATTTTAGTTTCTTGTTTTTGGCTTATGGGCACTCCTATAATTCAAGTGTTCTCTCATCCTTATGACAAGACAGCAGCAGGCAGGATATAATATATACAGTAGATTGTAAGATAGTTGTCAGTTACTATTCTTTTTGCTGGTGATATCATGTGAAAAATAGCCAATCAGATACTTCATAAGAATTTGAAATAATCCCGCCTATCATTGGTTAGTTTTCATGCGTCTCCCATTCTGAATTTTTGTACAACTGACAACTGACATGCAAAACACTGTACATGTGAGTACTAGAGGCTTCCTGTGGGGTCAAGAGCCTTAGCGAAAACTCTAGGAAAGAAAAGCTATAAGTAATGTACTTTTTTCTCAGTATTTAACCAAGCAATTGTAGTTTTAGTTTTACCTTTCATTGTTTACGTTGTTACTAACATTAAAATACAGGATGGTGCCAGACTTATCATGTGCCCCAACTATCAATTACTAAAAAGTAATGCTTCATTTTCAGCTATGTTCAGCCTGTTACACAATGTTACAAACGGTGCTGCCACGATATAGAAAACTCTATATCATATATCACCAAGGTTTATGTAATAGTTATACCATGACTGTGAGGGATTTTGCTGATATATATACCCAAAGCCCGAGGGCCGCAGGCCCAAGAGCTGCAGGTGTATATGTCAGTAAAATTCCAAGCACCCATGGTATAAGTAATATATATCACTTGGGGCGCACTCACCTAATAGGTGAAAGAACTAACGAGAACTCATCCCGTTTGTTTTATATAGTAGCATCTGAAGATCAATCGTGGTTTTAATAGCATGGGCTAATAGCCATCAAAACGTTAAAACGTCATTAATATTTTACTATGCTTCAACGTGCAATGTTAGAAAACTTGCGATTGTGGGATGAAATTTATATTGTTATCATTTTTTTACTAAGTTAAGCCGACTAACTTCACTATTGGGACAGTAAGTAAGTTATTATATTAAGTTAAGTACTTAGGACTGAAATTTACTAACCTATTTTAACATAGCAGTAGCAGCTTTGCTGTTCCGCGGTCTGTTCAAAGGCTGATACGCGGTGGGTAGAAATACACATCCACGATCGCCCAAACAATTATTTTGTGCCTTCATTATCCTTTAGTAACAACCAACTAGTTTATCTTAGCAAATGTGCTAAGCTTAGCAACCACTACAAAAATGAGTCCCACAATACAAAGCTCTATGTCGCTCAATATAACAAGTCAGAGCTCATCAATTCTTTGAACTGGCTGGGTATCAAAGTCATTTGCAAACCGCTTTCCCACGATATTGCCTGGGAAATATGTTAGTTAAACACCAAGTGGCGCCTTTGAATTCCCACACTAGAGTGGTATATATCACGATATGAACATATATCACGATATAGAACTAACTGTAACATTTGCAAGGCAAACATGTACATACTCCTCATTGTAAGTTAAAATTTAAGGGTGCTCTGTACAGTTTGTACAAGGCTTCCCAAAACACAGTCTGTTTTGCACTAAAAGAATATTATGATCACTTAATTAGTCTGTGACATGTTGACACATTTTAGTACCTGTAAATTAGGTATCCCATAGCAACAAGCACATGAATCTTGCTATTCTACACCCTATCACTTAAATTAGAACTACTCCATCATGTTTAATCCAATAGACATGAAATTTTCACACAAGCTACTTTAGTAATTTTACCCAAGGAGGGCCTTTGCCATTTTGAAATAGCAAGCTCTGATGATGAATAACATAGAAGTAAAAGAAGGATTTCTGGGACTGTCAACCCAAAAGATAAATGTGTGATGATTGAGAAGCTAAAAGACAAAAATAAAAACGCACAATGGTTTGTGCTGTTTAGCATAGTGTATCATAAAAGTATCAAGGCTGTAGTGCATAAACTATAGGACTAGTTCTAGTATAAAGGGAAAAACTGTAACTCATGTTCTAAAGCAAATTTAGCAGTTGGGTTTGGACTAAACTGTGTACTAGTGTTAGCTTATATCCAGTAAAAAAGTACAGGACATTTGCTAAAACCATTTGTAAGTTACAGAACAAATTATATTTCATGGGAAGCCATATAAGTGGGCTATACAGAGCACCCTTAAGTCAGATGTATACCAATAAGCTACTCAGGTTTACCAGTGCTATGCAGTTGAGACAAGTGGCTGGCACTTCATACAAACCTTAAAACCTCACAGGTTGGCATGTGTCCACTAAATCATCTACACTTAACTTAATTAAATGCCAAATATCATATGTCTGGCCTCCCCTACATCATTATACTATAATCATGATACATCGATATAACTGATTGGCTATAATACCACCTTGTTCTATCGATACTATCAATATATCGTGGTAGCACTAATAAAAAACAGTTTGAGAAGCAACTTTGTAATCAATCCAGTCACTACGGAAAATACAGACAGCATAGGGAAATCTTCACACACTACCACAAATCAGCATCATAAGCCAAAAAAATCTTGAACCCAAAGTGTCCATTGTAGAGAGGACAAGCCTTAACCCTAGAATATGTATCTCTTATAGTCAATAGTGTGTCACCAATCTCACAGCCAGCTCCTAGTGATGTTAACATGTTAGTTGATGTGTTTGGGGGTACTGCAGTAGACACCACCACCACTCCGTCTGGTCCTTTTGATGGAGGTTTATTTGAACTAGACTCTGAGGTACAAGAAGGGCTTAAAAAGTAAGACATTACTTATCTGTATTAATGTTAGTGTGAATTGAAATTTGCTTGCACAAGTTTTTAATGATCATTTCTTCAACAGATTCTACACGAAGAACAGTGGTGTACTGTATGAGAATGATGTTATTCAGATCGGAGTGAAGTCAGAGTATAAAGAAACTTTAGGTGAGTATATGTACATACACTACACACATACACACACACACACACATTGCCATTCAAGCTGTGTGTGGTTACATAATTTTCCAATCAGATTTATTTCTTTTGATTTTTACTTGCAGGACGTGTTGGTGTATTTTATGGCAACAAGACGAACTTTCCTCTTGTCAACTTCAATGCAAACATCAATATTGAAAAAAGCTTAACTCAAAATATCCTTTTTGTTGTAAACATCAGTGACATTTGTGACCTAATTTTAGAAAACCGTCGATATCCGCACAATTTTCAAAATGCATTTTTTTTGTTCTTTGTTTTCTACAGGGACAGAGGAATGGACTAGCTACGTTTCAGCTTCATAAGTTAAGTAGCGTTGGAAATACAGCACTAGACAGCCGGACGAGCAAATAAATTGATATGTACAGAAGCTATCGAGAAAAGAATCTACAGACGGTTACATAAACCATCATAACTTACTGATACAACCTTGTACGGAATTGAATCTTGGCTCATTGTGTTTGCCATGAATTTGTGCATCCACCAAGGTATAGTTTTTACCCCAGGCTTGCTTCTGTGTTCGAGAAGGAAGGCAAATTCGCTGAAAAACTATTGTCGTTAAATTCTTTCGTCACCGCAATGTAAACAAACATCTGTAACTTTGAAATCCTTTCGTGTATGGAGATGAAACAAAGATTTTTGTACTCCCTATGAACAGGCGAACACGATGATGCCTGGGATTTATCCATTGGAGGCTTACTTCGCCCACCAGTGAGGCGATAAAAAATTACATAATTTTTTTTCTGGAACTTGCATTTTTTACTCATAGTTTTTAAATGCGTTTTATTACAAAAGTACTATTGTGCATATATCGACAGGTTTTCCAAAATTTGGTCACATTTGTTGTGCTCGGCTTCATCTTATGTGTGCATTGCAATATATCTGAATGCTCTGTTAGAGTGTATTTGTATTTATAATTATGTGTTGAGGTTTTTCTTAACACTGTTGATACGTCTCAAGTTACAGCCCAAGCCAATTTCCTCTACAATTGATGCTGGAGCACAAGCCCAACAACTGGTCAATATTGAGTGTCTTGCTCCATTCAATTCTGAACCGACCATAGCCATCACGTTTACGTGAGTCATACCATGTCTGTTGTTGTGTAGGTCATTTGAGCACAAGAAATTTATACAATTCATATTATTGTATGCCTTTTAGCATGAGCTTGCCATACAAAATATGTATTCATCTGTCTATACGTGTGTTGTGTGTGTGTATGTGTGTGTGTGTGTAAGCTTGTATGAATGAAGCACGTCACTGCAGCCATTTGTGGTAAACCAGCGATCTCAAAATAGAATTCCTATATACAAGGTAGGGCTGGGCGATAGTGGATTTATATCCGAGCGATAGTAAAAACATTGTTCATGATAGACGAAAACACAACGATAGTGAAAATTCACCTATCTTCTACTTATTACTTTCAAAGAGATATGCAAGTAGATATGTTCCTTGTGGGTAAGTTTTCATCAGCCTTTTTATTTGCTCCCGAATATTATTTTTAATAGCATTTTGCAGTAATATCTGCATATTAATTACTGTCCGATGGTAATTTTTCAAATGATAGGCAATACCGATAGCGATACTATCCTGATATTCCGATATGTCCATACTATCCCCCAGCCCTGATACAAGGGTCAAGTTATTGCTGATCAAATTACAATATATTTCTAACCATAGTTACAATGGGGCTCCCAAGAAGTTGGGCTTGAAGTTACCATTGTTCATCACTAAATTCATCCAAGGCACGTCCATGAACTCACAAGAGTTCTTCAAGCGTTGGAAACAGTTAGGCAATGAACCAAGCCAGGAGGTGCAGAAAATATTTGGCGGCCAATTCCCCAGCAATCCTGCAAGTGTTAAGGAATCTGTAAGCATTTATAAGTGTGTGTATATGTGTATGTATTAGAATACTAGCTTAATACAGATATGATTGTATCATTGTATGGTACTCTGACAATTTCACAATTTACATTTGCCAAATTTAAGTTTCAAGGATATACAAACTGCTGACTAAGATTCTAAGTCAAATACTAAAGTCCATAGTCTTAAGTTGGGCTTATTGAGACATACCGTTAAGCAGAAATTTTGGCGAGCTGAATATTTGGTGATTCCTCAATAAATTGCATTTGGCGAAAAATTAATTTTGCGAAATGTATTATGTGTAAATGTGCGTGTCAGCAAGCCTTTCACTTCCAGCTGGAGTTACACGTGGTGAAAAAGTGTGTACGTGGCTACCGGCTGTGGTATAAAATCAGGCAAAAGAAAGCTGAAGATCGGAGTGGACAATTTCAAAGGCCACTTATCTTCCAGGAAGAGGGAACACGCAGCAGAGATCTTATGTGGAATATTATGCCAAATCATGTATCTTCCTTTCTCAGTGATAGCTACTGCATATGGATTAAATAAATTTTCATTCTCCATTTCACAAGTTGGATTGCAATTTAATGCTTATATTTAAGAGTCGTGACATGTACAAAATTAAACGGCTAGCCCTCCCATAGAGGCCGAACAGACGGAGCCATTGAAAAGAAATCTAGACTTGCCACACAAACCACCAGCCAAGAAGAAAATGACCATAGCAAAAGTGGACACAGCTTCGATTTTCAGCAGGTCTCAACCGTGTGCAATTCTATTACTTACCTATTATAATTATTGTTATTACAGAAACACAAACACAAATGGCAAAATTTTAATTTGGCAGTTTTGTAACCATTCGCCAAATCGCCAAATTTAATTCCACTCCAAAATTTCTATTTATGCGGTAGTATATTGAATGGCATTAATGTATTTTTGATCTTGTGAGTGTAGTATATACAGCTTTGCACAATTGTATTGTCTATTTGTTTCTGTAGTTGAAGTCAGCTGGTTTGGAAGTAATGGAAGGTATTGATCCCAACCCTGATAACTATGTGGCTGGAGGTATTTTGAACACGTCCACTATACTGGTAGGCTGTCTAGTCAGACTGGAACCTAATAAGCAAACTGAGGTATGTCTAATATTGTGTGATGTGTCTAATATTCTGTGGTGTGCCTTATATTTTGTGTTGTGTCTTATTGTGTGGTGTGTAGGAGAACCTTGTGAATAACTAGTTACCCTGTTTAACCATTAAACCCACATAGTGAGTTTCACCATGTGAGTTGTAAACTTTAAATGCAAAGGTTGATAGGAGGAGCTACCACCATCAAGTTATGAATCATTTCATAAAGATATGTAAAGGGTTTGCATGTACTACGTGGCTTTGGCCTCACCTACAGGTAAAACCCTAGGTATCATTAATCTTTGTTACATTACAAGTAGAGTGACATATAATGTGTAGCCATTAGACGTATGCTTCATAAGTTACAGCACTTTGTGTAAGGCAAGTGCATTTGTTACGTTTCCTGGACAATGCAGGATTATGGGTTAAAGCTACAATGGAACTTTTTCTTTTCATTTTGAGACTGAAAGTTTTTTATCCTTTTTGTGCTGCAGTATAAAGGAGTGGTTTAGAGATAATAAGTGTAGGTTATCGCCCAAATCATGGTATCTTCGCTATTTTAGAGACCTGAGGAATGGCACAATAATCACCGAGGGCAAAGCCTGAAGTGATTATGTGCCATTCCGAAGGTCTCTAAAATAGCAAAGATACCGTGGATTTGGGCGATAACCAATTTAGACTATGGTTCGTAGACTCTGGTCACTGTCAATAGTGACAGCTTCCTGATCGAATTAGTGTTAAACCAACTCACTGGTAGGCTTCCTAGATGAATACAATCATCTCTGTTATCCAGCGATGTTTTCTTCACACTATAGTGATGATTTCTGATGGCTGTTGTGACTGGAATCCAGCTAAACACGTGATGCATGTGACAAAAAAATTTGTCACGGGTATCTAACCAGTTTAGATACCTACCCACGGGTATCTATTGGATTTTAAATACCTCATTAACGACCAAACTTCAAAGCATACTATACGTACCATAGTCTAATAATTATTACTATAAAGCACTACCGGGATCAAATTCTGTATATCCTTATTGTGCGACTTTTGTATGTGAATACTTTGGTTGGAAAGCTAAAGATTAAAAACTGTTTCGTTGTCAAGGTCCAAAGTAGCTCAAAATTTGTATGACTGTTTAATTAGAGTAGTTGTTTAGTGTGTGTTCTATTAGAGTATTTATGAACATTTTGAAGTGTCCTTATTTATTCATTATTTTCCTGTGTTTCTTATTTGTACAACAGTATTATTAAATATATTCTTTATTACATTCACAGATGTATCGATTGACAGTCAGATCTTCAGATCCAATAGTTTCTAAACAACTTGTCGACATGCTAGCAACACAGTTCTAGTTGTTGTTGTTGTTGTTTATTAATATATTATTATTATTATTTCCTCCTTTTTGTTAACACAGAACGCACATTGTTGTAGTAGACGCAATGGTTCATATAGTAATGTCATATGTGCTAGGAAAATGTCTTATAAAAGAACAATAATATTGACAATGATGTAGTGTTTTAAATTGTGCATACACACTATTTGTATAATGTGTTAGGTTGACAACACAATTGTATTATACTTGTACTAGCTACTCATTGTATGCATGCATTTGTTGTGAACACCAATAAGAGTATTTTTATAGATGTACGTCTACAGTGTGTGTAGTGTTCATGTTTTAAGAGTGGCAATAAAATTTCCAGTTTCTGTTTGTACTGACCGTATAGGTAATACATTATGGTGAATGCCACACAAGTTTGCCATGCCAGTAGCAACATCATATCCCTGACAACTGGAAAGGAGGAAGTATCTTAGGATTAGAACACCTCAACAGACTTCATAATTGTAGTGGAAGGTATCACTATAGATAATGTGGCCCTGCACATAAGACAGGTCAATGGGAGTAATGTTTCTTGCTCAAGTTGAATTGCTACCAGGGAATTAAATCTGCTAGAATTTATACATCACGGTTGCAAAGCCAATGCCTGTAGAGAAAACATCCTCCACCACTTTAATTTTTGGTAGCCTGTAATACTTCATAGTCTTAAACAGTTGTCAATATTTGTAACAATTTATATTAACAGGGTATGTGTTATTCTGTCTCTTATGCAACAATGCCAACAGGACTTGGATGAGCACAGGCCCATTCACCCTTTATGTCATTAATTTAATCTAAAATTATATGGGCTAAAGTATAGGGTTTAGTGTACAATTCTGAACACTTTATTTTTATGTTCCTTCCATACTAGCTTGTAAAATTCATGTTTTCATCAATATGGCTTGCAGCACACTGAATAGGCAATGGTGGTGGCCATGGTCCAACAATACTAGTACAATACAATGGGTATGAGGACTGATGTTAATATACGAAATAACAATACCACAAATCTGCATGTAATAACATAAAGTCTATACCACCGTTCAGCTAGGAAAAGAGTGGTTCTTGTACAAAATGAATGGGCCGAAGTGCAGTTTCTAATCCGGGGGGTATGTTATCTATGTTGGCACATTCTGGACAACATGAATACAATACAGGCTTCACTAATATGTGTGTGGGTATGAGAACTGCTCCACATGTTCTATTATATCCACACTAGAACTTGTTGGATACCCTCACATCTACCTGGTGGCCTTAATGGTGAATAAAAAAATCATGTTGTGGTAAAATTTTGTAGATGTTTCTTGATTTTCTTGTATATCATCCATTGCCATACCTCAAGGGAAGGGGGGCTCTTGAACCCCCTCCAAAAATATTTAGTATACCAAGGTCAAGATACTCTAATAGAGCAGTCATTCTAATAAAGCTCTCAGAGTAGTGTGTAGTGAGCTATGTAAGGATTTTTATGTACTTTATCAGTGATAAATGTATAGTTGGTGAGGAGGGCAGCTATTGTCAGCTAGCTGTGACTTTTTTTTTTTGGTCTCACCTTATCAAACCAGACAATATAGAACCTCGGTTCATTTTTGACCCCCCTTTCCATAAGTCTGGATCCGCCCTGTCAAGGGATACCACTACCCACCCATGGCCATGTCTACACCACACACAGCTCAGTCAGGGGTGAGCCATTCTTCATCAATGGATCATCTTGCAGATGACAAATCTTCCAAGTATTTTTTGGAAAAGGTGAATTAACTGATTTTGAACAATGACAGAGCTTCTCAAAGACTCTACTAGTATCATCTTTGACTCAATTTGTCTGACTTTTGTCTAAACATGCATGTTTGTATGTACACAAGTGTTGCAAATGTATGCATCTGTGTATCCCTTTTCTTTTGTTTAAAGACCAGTTAGACCACTGAAATCCAAGAAGGTGCAGCACTGCAATACCAAGAATACATCACTCTTGAAGCCATCAACTTTATGACTCACTTACAGAGGTCAGTATTCACTGTGTATAGTTCAATGGGGATGTAGTGGCTACCAGTAAATACCTTGATATTACCCGTGCTGATCTCCCATGAATGATACTACTCTGTCTCATTATGTAAGCTGTACCAATAAAAAGTGACAAGAGAATAAAAAAAAAACTATGTTGCTAAGAATGGCTCCCTTAAATAACTGGTCATTACACCACACAGATTAGTAGCCAGTCTCATACAGTGTATGTTGTAGTGTTGCTAGGTGTTGTAGTGTTGCTAGGCGAAATATTGGTTGAAGGAAATTAATGAACACCCAGGTCCTAATTCAACTTTCTCTTATATACACTGCACACTGAATGCATGAGTATGACAACAACTGTTAGCAAGATTGTTTTAAAATTACATGTAATTAAGCATAATGCATATGGTTACTTGGATACACTTATGTACATAATAAAAAAAAGTTAATGTTCATAATACGATAAGACACATAGTCACAGTTCTTTATGGGTGTGGAGCAACTTAGTTGACTCTCCAATACCTCTTCAAACACCTCATCATTGGGCTGTGGACTTGTTTAATGTATAGCCCGAACACTAGTGGGTGGAAGAATAGTGATACGTTGTTGCTAATGACCAACTCCCAAACTTCATATTAAACTTTGTAGAGTCAATCAGATTTCTTCCTAGAAGATGTAAACTGGAGTAGAATGAAGTAATAGCTATGCTACCCAAACCTACAATAAGCAGGGTGATGATGGGGTTCTTGTGCTGCATCATATTGCATCATTTCTTTTTTAAGCCTGTAATCCTCTCAGACTGACTGCCGGTGGTTCCTGCTAATCTGGTTTCCCTTTCAATTTGCTTGTGAAATTTGCAAGCTTTGATGGTTAAGTAAATGTTGAGAGTTATTGTAATGATTGATGTTATGATAAATGGCACGAGGTAAAGCATCACAAGTTGAAGGAGAGCAGCACCTTCTTGCATACAGATGCCATACTTTGTAACTTGACTGTACCCATTAGCTTTAGAGAGAAATATCTGAACAGTAAGTGTAAGCTAACAGCCAAACACCAGTGATAACATCAGCTATAACACGAGATGTTATCATTCTCTTGTGCTTGAAAAGAGAAGTTATTGCTATCACCTTATCAGCTGCTATTATCACGAATGACATGTTGTTGACATGTGATGGAATCAAATAAAACCTCAAGGCACCACAACCAAAAAGAGGCTAACTGAAAACTGATCATCATGGTGCTAGCAAGTAACACAGCCCATTAGTGTAGCTATATCATACCAGATATTAGTAGGTTGGCTACAAATATATTGTGAGGCTTTTGTAAACTTCTTGTGGTCTTGATGGTGTAGACCATGCACCCAGCCAGACAGCAGCAAGATAACTGTTGTAGCAATCAGTTTGAACACAAAGGAAAGGTAGGGAACATATCCTGGTAGAACTGAACCTTGATCATCTATCACCTGATCACTTCCTAAGCCAGAGTAAGTTATACGGCTCATCTTTCTTCTCTGTTGTAAACACTAACTGAAATGTCGTATACACACTATCAGTGAAATACTGTCAGTGTGTGTTATTTTACTGATAGTAGAGGAAGCTTTTATAATTATAATACAAAGAATGTGATAGTTAGCACAGCTTTATTGTTGAATTGTATGTATGTACATCAAAGTACACTTGCCTGCCATACTAGCTTAGCATTACCCTGTGTCTTGATATATTGATAGCACAAAACTGTTCTAGTTGTAATTTGTCATTGCTATACATGTGCAGTCCCACTGCTGCAGCAATAGTTTATCAGGATGTATAGCACATGCCCACTTACTGTAAGTCATTTTGTGTAGATAAATTTATCATGTCATTTTGCACAACGTCTGCTTGGATGATACTGGCTAGCTTCACTAGCAGTGATCATCTTCTGGCAGCAATGTGTCAACCAATCAGGAGGATGCACCAGGTATCCATCACACATAATCCTATAATAATTATCACTGCTTGAAGTATCTTAGTTTACTACAGTGGTATATCCCCAGTATATGGAACAGTTAATTGTTTGTTATTTTAGTAGTTTTTCAGTAAACCCGCATCACTGATGTTTTACTGAGAGTTTAAAACTTAGTAAAATAATTATGTTCCATATACTTAAGTTTACTGACACTTTACTATCAGTATAACTACAGTAAGGCATCTTAACAAATTAGTAAACTAAGAACCTTCAAGCAGTGTATGTGGACACAAACACACACACAGAGTCACACACCTTATCAGCCTGTCTGTTGACAATAGCAGGGTCCTGGTTCCAAAGAACTGGACCTGGCACAAACTTAGCTTGAGCCATATTGCTGGTGCCGGGTGAAATCACTTTTACGATGGAACATTCTGCCACATCCACAGTAGCTATTGTCAACCCACACAACACACCGCATGTTGTCCTGATGACAGGGCATTATCATGATATTACCCTGTGGTTACGACAATATAGCCTTAACGACCAACAACACAAGCCTCACCACAAATGCTTTGATACTAAGGCAGTACAAAGCTCTTTCATTCTATATATTAGGTTGCTTAAAGTTTTACATTGTGAGTTTAGCATAGACTCTAACATATTGGTTTACTTAGACAAGTGCCCAATCTCTCAAAGGAAAAGCATTGTATGATTTTTGTATAGCTCAGCAGCTAGGCATCACTGATTAGTCATTTTTGCAATGTTGAGGTTGTTTTCTACACAGTGCGTTTCTATTCAATTACATAATAAGATGGCCCAAACTTTAGTACCTTATAATCTTAAGTGTACTTATGTACCTTAGCTTACCTTAATGGAGTTATATGACTAGAAATAGTACCACAAAAACCAGTGGAACCATAATTTCATTTTAAGAAAAGCATTGTGTACTGGCTATATAGTAATGTTTTGCAAGTGTGTTTTAAACTCACGATCAATGTTTAGATTCATCTACGTATTAGGTGAGCATGGGCCATGTTATAATTACGTATTACTTATACATTACATAGCTTGCTTGTGTATTTGTACTATAGCTAGTGTGTATTCGTGTAGGTGATTCAAAAGTTACTGTCACTGTCAAAAGTTATTTTACTGAATTTGTCCTTCCTACGGTTAGACAAATCTTAAATAGATTTTCAGATATGAGGTGCATCTATCCAGAACATTTGTATCAACTTGAGCAAAAGTTCATAATATTAGGAAGTACCTGCATGTAGTTTAATATTATAAACTATATATTTCCCTGAGTGAGTGCCAAGACATGCCTTCCAGACCTGTATTATATGCATACAACAACTTATCTTGCTTCATTCTCTCTCAAAAGCATTGATTAGGGAAGATGTGATGGCTTCATGCCTATCTATCACATAGGACCACACTAAATAAATTTCAGTAACTTTCTATTAGTAAACTTACACCATATCAATAATGCCAGTCACAATTAGGCTACAAATTTGCAAACGTATACTTCACTTGCTGCATGCTGCTTTAGTTTCGAGTATATACTATGGCTATTATGTCTGCAATCAATCTGCAGGAGGAAGCATGTGTTCTATTACAGTACATTACAGTGGAACCTCTTTATTACAGACATCTTGGGACCCAGAATTTTTGGCCACTTTTTACTGTAATATAGAGGTTTTCCTCTTTCAGAGGTAAACAAATGTAACCAGACTGCTGGGACAAAAATATTTGTCTTTATTATGGAGGTTTTTTCTATTGTGTCCTTAATTCGGGGCATTTGTTAAGCTCATACTGTAGCTATATGCATGTTGTGAAAACCAATAAGAGTAAGTGTGTTTTCATGATTATCAATACATGTACAGGTGGAGTCTCTTTAGAACAAAATGAATGTCTTAAAATTGTGCTTTCATTGAGGGTCACCCTGTAATGAATTACTGTGTAGATTATTGATTGGCTTAGGTTGAAGTGCTGCAACACACACTGCAAATACCTTGGATACATGTTAAGTACTTTGATGCATGGTATATGCTCAGATAGTACTTGCAGTATACTTGTTAAGATCCACTTTTGTCAGCTCAATGTGATCTGTCATCAACATTATGACTCTGTGTGTGCATCACTGTTGTTGAAAAGTTGCAAACTGTTTATGGTCCATTCGGCTTAAAGTAACCTGAGTACTCGATCATTAACACTAGAGAGTAATACATAATCAGTCAGACTCATTGATTTCAGCACAGTACAACACTGCTGGCATCTCGAGGTATTTATATAAGATATAAAGATGTATATACACTGACTGTACACCTTAAGACATTGTGACCATGAAAATAAAACATACATGTGTAAAGTACTAGCAAGGCCCACTGGTACCCTATATACCAGTGGCAAAAAGTTACATCAATTACATCAATTACAGCCTATAGTAATTGGTAAAATTATGAATTAGCTATATTGAGGAGAATTCTTTATACAGTTACAAAAAAATAGCTGCATTCATTGTCAGAGTCAATGTAATAAAAATGTGAAATGATTCCATAGGTAGGCACGTAGTGATTGCTCTATTACAGTATATCTTATTTTCATAAATTGTCCTTTACTGAGGAAGCTACATTGGTTGTCTCAACAGTAGATGGGTTTCAAATTGGCTAGTTTACACATGCAGGTGGTCTAATCACAGTGCTGTTACACCAGCAATGTAAAGTAAGTAGTACATACATTGTGTGACATCATGAGATACCATAGCTTACAGTACAACTTATTTATTTATTGAGGCTTTATAGCACAAGTGCTGAAGATCTGTAGGACACCTGGTTCTACAGCCTGTTTAAAGTTGTTACTGAAGCTGTTTAGAAGAGAGTGGCTAGTTAATTGCTGTTCAAAATACCAGAGTGTTACAACTATATTGCAACTTGATTGGTCCACTCTACAGCCGGTATGACAAAAGAAACCAAACAAATTAATTATTGGATTTGTCTCTATCCAGCATAATTTACCCCTATTAAATTATTCCTAAACAATATCTCCCGAGGCCATCCATAAACCAGCTACCAGAGTTGATTGTCACGGCAAATAAGCTGAGCTTATTAATAATTTTTCCCACCACAATGGGAACAGACTATCAATACAGTAGTCAGGTTAACCAATTCAAGGACAGTCTTATCTTTAAATAGTTTACTTAAGTTATACTCATACTGAGTTGTCAGTACACAAGTTGATGTACTTTACATAATATTTGCATAAGGAAATACACGTCTAGGTACAAGTAACAAATTACAGCATAATAAAAACCCCAGTGTATTAACTAGCAATTTTTACTTCAATCAATTACCGCAGATCTGGAATACACTACCCATCATCACTTGTGATCTTAGTATAATAACAATAAAGAAAAAATCTTACTAACTACCTATGGAATCATTTTGAAACTAATTTTGATTCTAATAATACATGTACATATTCATTTTTATGTCCCTGTAGCCATTGTAACAAGTCCCCAAACCACCTAATTTTGAAGTATTGTAGCCCTTGTAATAACAATCACTTTTGTAATATACGCAAAAAAAATTTTCTAACTAATCACTACTAACTATAACTAATCAATTGTAATTATTTTAGGCCACTGGCACAGGTTGCCAGTGGACCTTCAGCATACTTGTAGCCACCAATCTGTTGTAACCATGTATCATTGTAATTCTGTATGCTGTAAAGTCAAAAAATAATAAATTATGATGGCATGGAGCGTCTAGACAAATAAGCGCCTGCGCGATAAATGAGCAATACAATTTTCGTGTGCCCCACCTATTCCTGTAACGAGCAGTCAGGACATGGCAAGTAGGCAGATTATAATCATGACGTTGTTGATTGCAGTCCTTGACATCGCATGTATGGCGCAGAGTAGCCCGGATGTTCGTGGAGATGCAATAAGTAAAGTTGTACGACGTCAACCGCCTCCTCTACCGCCTCAGTCGGTGATGTGTCAAAGCATTCCTCAATCTACTTATCCATTTTGTAACTACACTTTAGACCATGTGAATCGTACCAATGATTTGTTGATGCGAGTAAACATTCTGGAAATCATTTATCAAACATCATCCATAGCACCAGCCATCTCTCGTCTAGGGATCAACGCGTACAACTGGAGGTCGAATTGCTTACATGGTTGGGCTAAATCAGGTGGTAGCTGGGGAGAGTACTTGCACTGGACAGTGTTTCCAGCTCCAATTGGTCTTGGTGCAACATTTGACACAATCTTGCTTAACATGGCTGGAAAAGTTACCTCAGATGAAGGGAGAGCCTTACACAATGGAATGATACGAAATAATGCTGGTGCCAGTCCTGAAGCTGCTGGATTAAACTGTTTTTCACCAAACGTTAATCTTTTTCGTGATCCACGTTGGGGTCGAGGTCAGGAGACATATGGAGAAGATCCATATTTGTTGTCAATGTTGGGAGTGGCTTATACCCGAGGACTTCAGGAAGGTACAGATAGCAAGTACCTCAAAGTGGCAGCTTGTGCTAAACATTATGCAGTTCATAGTGGTCCTGAAGAGTTAAGACTTGGCTTTGTAGCTAACGTTAGTCTTTATGACTTGCATGACACTTACTTACCAGCTTTTCAATCACAAGTAATGGCAGCTAATGTTGCACAAATAATGCCAGCATATAGTGGAGTAAGGGTCACTGATTTACCAGACAAGGGAGCACCAGACTGTGCTAACAGTTATTTACTGAGGACAGTTCTCCGAGATGGATTTGATGCTCATAACATTTCAGTTTGTTCAGACAATGGGGGAGTTCTTTCTGTTTATAAATCCCAGAAATATGTAAACAGTGAAGAATTAAGTGCAGCTGTGTCCATGAATGCTTCTACTGACTTGGATTTGGGTCATGATGAGGTTTATCCAAACTATCTCCTGAAAGCCATTGATGATCATTTTGTGGAAGTAGAGACAATTAGAGAAGCTGTTTGGAGGAGTTTCTATCTTCGTATGAGATTAGGAGACTTCGATCCACCATCAAAAGTGAGCTATCAGTTAATCGGAGAAGATCACCTAGATACTGCTAATAATCAAGCTCTAAATTTGGAAGCTGCAATCAAATCAATTGTTCTCCTTAAAAACAAAGATGATTTTCTTCCTATTACTTCTTCATCACTCAAAAAGATAGCCATAATTGGCCCTAATGCTGACAGTGATTCAGTACTGTTATCTAACTATGAAGGGATCCCTTCAAAGATAGTTAACATACAGGATGGTATTACTAGCTACTTGTACTCCAGTTCCAGTACAACAATATCTTCTGCAAAGGGATGCTCTAATGCCATCTGTGCTACAAAACTTGGTGAGTACTTGTATGCTTAAGGTTAAAATATGGTGATCAAGACGCTTCATACAGTATGATAGCACTGTATAGTAGGGATCCCCCAAAAGTGATGCATGTCCCCCCAAAAATCATCGTAGAAATATCTTACATGACCTTTTTCAGAAGAGTCTTAGTGTTACAAATGCCAGATATGGTATTAAAAACAATAAAACCGTACGCTTACAAAAAGCGAACACTGAATTTTTTAAAAAATACTGCCATATCCAAATTTTAGTCTGCCTGCCTTACTTCCTGCCTGACCATAGTTGCAAGGCTAGAAGCTAAACGACACATTGTATGACCACTATAATGCCAACTCACCAGTGGGACATACCTTTCGGGGTTCCAACAAGTGTCTGTCCTCTACACCTTGCCTTTCCTTTCATCTTCAATTATGTTGGTTGTCATCTTCTTCATTCAACGGAACCATATTGAGTTGTTAATTTTCCGTATTGATACTTTCCATATTAGATGCAACAAAATTATTTAAAGCACTCAGGCTGCTGTACACAAATAATACAATAATTATATGTTGATTAATTAATAAAATTTGTCTGACAATGTCAAGAAATTCTGCTGATGCTATATCATGTGCTGCATTGGTAACTTCATCCACAGGGCCAGAGGAGGGAAAATTGAGTTGGTTTGGTCAGGCCATTGTATATGTTGAAGTTGCTACTACGTATATCCATGGTGCTGCCAATGAGAGGAGTTGCTGCATAATGTGCAAAACACACTCTGCAGAAGTGCGAAGTACGAGCATTCAGGAAATTTTTGAAAATTAGACACTCAGATATGCAATTTTAGTGATATTTCACTGCTAGCTAGCAATATAAATCTCAAGCCTGTAGCTATCTGTTGTTCTTCAGACTTTCTATATAAGTAATTGTAGACCTGACATACAGGGGACACAGCATGAAACTTGCTAGGCTCATGCAGTGTCAGCTGGTTAGTTATAGCAATTAGAAATTCAAAGGAGTCTGGGGGTGCAACCCCCAGGAGCTACAGAATTTTGTAATTTAAAGGCTTGAAAATGCCTTAAAATTGATGTTAAATTTAAAAGTAAAACTAGCTAGCAACTTCCCCCCAAATTTCACAGGGAACTCATGCAACCGCCTTATAGAATATCCTATAATTAATGTATTTACGAGTAGGTAGCTAGCTGGATACAGCGAATAGCTACACAGCTACAAAAAATGCAGTATACTATACTGGTTTGTATGCAATATAAGTGAGCGGATCATCACGTAAATATACTGGTGGACAGTCACGAAATCAATCACTATTCGAAAATGGCGTGATATGGGGTGAGACAGAGTTTGCTCACTATCTTGACAGGAAGAGTGGGTTGTTGAAGAGGAGTGGTTTCTACTCAAGATCTCATCCAGATGGCCTCCGTGTAACTTGATGTATGGGTGTACAGCTTCTTGCCGTACACGTGATACGTAGAACCCACAATCATTTCTGTACAATATGATACGAATGCTATGCTGTACTGTAAGACAATTGGAAGTACTGTATGTGCTTTAGTTAGGTTGATAAACTATAGGTAACTACTCGTGCCATGCATTTTCAATAACATCTGAAATGTACATGTAAATACGATCATCCAGAGATTGTATGAAAGTAGTATAGTTCGAGCTGGTCAGCTAATTGGTCCAGTTCCAGATTATTGGTCCGGCTCAGGCCTGACCAACTGGACCGTCTCCTCCGGCCTTGACCCACTCTTGCATTACACTACTGTAAGGATTAACTATTTTATGTAATAAAGCATATAATAATGCCCAATAATTCATTGTTATTGTTTAATACACTCAATTATTTGTATTCCATTTGGTACATAATTAGCTGTAATTATTGTGTGAGTATGCATTTACTTTGTGTAGGGTTCACTGGTGCAGTGAATGCAGCCAAAGGTGCTGACTGTGTATTCATGGTAATGGGATTGGATCAGTCTATAGAAAAGGAAGGCAAAGATAGAGCCCGCCACTCTTGTGAGTTATCTAGCAGATCAGCCATTGGTCTTCCTGGATGTCAACATGACCTGATATCAGCTATTGAAGAAGTCAATGACAATATTGTACTAATTCTATTGAATGGTGGACCACTGACAATAGTAGAAGAAGATCAGTCTGATAAAATTCGTGCTATAGTAGAGGCATTTTATCCAGGACCACTAGGTGGTACAGCTGTAGCTAAAGTATTGTTTGGTGAAGTGAGTCCAGCTGGTAGAATGCCAGTGATGGTAGTAGAAACTGACAAAGATGTACCACCATCAGTTGACTACAATATGGCCACTAATCCTGGACGTACTTACAGATACTTTACAAAATCAGTCTTGTATCCATTTGGTTATGGGCTTACTTACACCAAATTTAAATACTCTGACCTAAAGATAACACCAAAGTCTATTGTAGCTTGTGACAGTGTTGTGGTTTCAGTGAAGGTACAGAATACAGGTAAAATGGATAGTGATGAAGTTGTTCAGTTATACATTACAACACCTAAAGCTCCTGGTGTGAACATAGGTCCACGAAACAGTCTCGTTGGCTATAACAGGACTCATATTACTGTTGGCAGTTCAGTGTATATACAGTTTACCATCAATGCTTACCTGATGGCATCAGTAGACTCAAATGGTAACAGAGTCATAGTTCCTGGAAACTTTACTGTATATGTTGGTGACTCATCTCCACAGAAAAGTGACAAGAACGTGATGTTGCTTAAAGACATGTACACTGTAACAGGAAAGTTGACAGCTATTTCAAGTTGTTCTACCCCTGTACCACGATGTCTTGCGTGTTAATTATTAACTTTATTGATATATTTTAAGACACAGAATTTGTTTATTGAACCTTGCTAGCATAGAACTACCGTAATTCGTTTTATTTTCGCGCAAAATTTTTTCGTGATAAAAAATTTTCGTGTAAAAGTATTTTCGTATGATTTACGTAAATGACTGCTCTATTAGAGTAGTTCGATCTTGTATAAAAATTTTCGTGCAAAAAATTTTCGTACAAATTTTGCATACGAAAATTATTTTACAACAAATTATGGTGTACTTCTTTCCTAGCTGTTTTATGATTATCATCTATCAGTTTGCAGTAGAATGATTAATAAAACTTGAATCAAAAGTGTAACTATGTGTACATGTATTGATGACAACAAAACAGGAATATGTACTTTGTGCATACATATAATATATACATTAGTGTGTGTTTATTTGTATTTGCATGCTTACATGCTTACATATGACTCTGTACGTGTTGTGTGTGTGTGTGTGTGTGCGTGTGCGTGCGTGTGCGTGTGTGTGTAACTGTCCTTAGTAGTGTTAGGGGGTCATTGTGGAACTTCAGGTTCTGCAACCACTCTCTGAGACCTGGACAACCCTTACTATAGTCCTGCCCCAGGTAGGTGCACAAGACTTGAGTGCTTGAGTGGTGCACAGGCATCCCAGTGCTGGTTCACTGGGCAGCAATAGCTGTGTTTTACATGGTTGCTAGAGGTTTCCTTTGTGTGTTTGTGTGTACAGTGAGTCAATAAACTGAATTAATGATGAAGGTAAAGAGTGTTCATTAAAACTTAGATAATAATATATACATTACAGGTATGTACATATATACTCAAACATTATTTCTGTTCAGACTTTCATTTAATTATATGGTTTAGTCACTCTAGTAAATTAGCACATACACCTGGTGTGTACGTATCAAAATACTCTTAATAGTGTACCCACTGTATACAGATATCTACACATAACAGGACTATTAGCTAATTTCTGCGACTTCTGTATGAGTTTTATATGTGTTAGCTAATTGCAGCAGAATCACAACCAGTAGTAGCAGAAAACAATAATAATCATCACCAACAACAGCAAAATAACTGGTAGCTATCAGCTTAAGCAAAAGATACATGCAGAAATATCAGCATGCAGCAGTCAGTTTCAGAGCAGTCACCAGCAAGAAGAATACCCACTAGGAGGTACCAGCATCTATATATAATCTATGCAGCAGCAGCAACAACAGTATATTATATAGACGGTAACAAAACTACTGCGCATGCGTGCTGGTTTATTTTATGTGCCACACCCTCCCTTGTGACTTTGCATGTGGCTAACAATCTCCCTAACCATGACCAGAAGGATTGTAATAGTGCTTTTACTGAGTACAGTTCTCAACACTGCCGATATACATGTGGCGTACGGAAACGTGAATATTCGCAGCGATAAATTGAGTAAATTTGAGGTACCACCCCCACCTCAGTCAGTTATGTGCCAAAGTGCTCCACAATCGTCATATCCATTTTGTGATACTTCCCAGAGCTTTAAGAATCGTACCAACGATTTATTGAGGCGCCTAAACACTAAGGAAGTTATTGGACAAACTTCAACTATTGCGCCAGCCATCTCTCGTCTAGGGATAAATGCGTACAACTGGAGGTCGAATTGTGTACATGGATGGTCCAAATCAGGTGGTAGCTGGAGAGACTTGCACTGGACAGTGTTTCCAGCTCCAATTGGTCTTGGCGCAACTTTTGACACAACCTTGCTTAACATGGCTGGAAAAGTCACCTCAGATGAAGGAAGAGCCTTACACAATGTTCTCTTACAAAGTCATGATGGTGTAAGCACTGAAGCTGCTGGATTAAACTGTTTTTCACCAAATGTTAATCTTTTTCGTGATCCACGTTGGGGTCGAGGTCAAGAGACATATGGAGAAGATCCATATTTGTTGTCAATGTTGGGAGTGGCTTATACCCGAGGACTTCAGGAAGGTACAGATAGCAAGTATCTCAAAGTGGCAGCTTGTGCTAAACATTATGCAGTTCATAGTGGTCCTGAAGAGCTAAGATCCAAGTTTACGGCAAATGTGAGTCTTTATAACTTGCATGATACTTATCTACCAGGGTTTAAGTCACAAGTAATGGCAGCTAATGTTGCACAAATAATGCCAGCATATAGTGGAGTAAGGGTCACTGATTTACCAGACAAGGGAGCACCAGACTGTGCCAACAGCTACTTACTGAAAACAGTATTGCGGTATGGATTTGATGCTCCCAACATTTCAGTTTGTTCTGACAACGGGGGAGTATATTTAGTTTACAGTGGCCATAATTATGTAAACAGTACAGAGTTGAGTGCAGCTGTATCTATGAATGCTTCTACTGACTTGGATTTGGGTCATGATGAGATTTATCCCAATAATCTTCAGAAAGCCATTGATGATCATTTTGTAGAAGAAGAGACTATCAGAGAAGCTGTCTGGAGGAGTTTCTATCTCCGTATGAGATTAGGAGACTTTGACCCACCATCAAAAGTGAGCTATCAGTTAATCGGAGAAGATCACCTAGATACGGCTGATAATCAAGCTCTAAATTTGGAAGCTGCAGTCAAATCAATTGTCCTCCTTAAAAACAAAGATGATTTTCTTCCTATTACTTCTTCATCACTCAAAAAGATAGCAATTATTGGTCCTAATGCAAACAGTGATTCAGTACTGTTATCTAACTATGAAGGGATCCCTTCAAAGATTGTTAACATACAGCATGGTATTACTAGCTACTTGAACTCCAGTGCCAGTTCAACTATATCTTCTGCAAAGGGATGTTCTGATGTGATCTGTTCTAAAACTGATGGTAAGGAACTTAACTCGGTTGTATCGTAGATACTAGTGTCATAATAATTAGCTGCTGACCATACACACACACACACACACACACACACACACACACACACACACACACACACACACACACACACACACACACACACACACACACACACACACACACACACACATACACACAGCTTACACCTTTGCAGCATATGGTTTGTTGGAAAGTATATGTAGTGACCCATTTCATAGAAAGGTATACTCAGTAAGATATACATAATAGAGCTACTTTATTAAAAGTGACACCACCATGCATGTTACATAGCATTAGGGCTGATGTTTAATGCTTGGTTTCCAATGCATTGATTTATGTTATTGTGGTATATAAGTGTGGAATCAAAAATTGTACTGCACATAGGAATACCAATGCTAGTATATTATTGTGAGCAAATACTCACTTTCTGTAGACTTTACTGATGCAGTGGATGTAGCCAAAGATGCTGACTGTGTGTTCATGGTAATGGGATTGGACAGATCCATAGAAAGTGAAGGAAAAGATAGAGCTAGTCACTCTTGTGGCTCAACATCTATATCAGCCATTGGTCTTCCTGGATGTCAACATGACCTAATATCAGCTATTGAAGAAGTCAATGACAATATTGTACTAATTCTATTGAATGGTGGACCACTAACAATAGTAGAAGAAGATCAGTCTGATAAAATTCGTGCTATAGTAGAGGCATTTTATCCAGGACCACTAGGTGGTACAGCTGTAGCTAAAGTATTGTTTGGTGAAGTGAGTCCAGCTGGTAGAATGCCAGTGATGGTAGTAGAAGATGACAAAGATGTACCACCATCAGTTGACTACAATATGGCCACTAATCCTGGACGTACTTACAGATACTTTACAAAATCAGTCTTGTACCCATTTGGTTATGGACTTACTTTTACCAAATTTGAATACTCTGACATAACAATATCACCAAAGTCTATTGCAGCTTGTGACAGTGTTGTGATTTCATTGAAGGTACAGAATACAGGTAAAATGGATAGTGATGAAATTGTTCAGTTATATATCACCACTCCTAAATCTCCTGATGTGAGTGTAAGTCCACTATACAATCTCGTTGGCTATAACAGGACTCATGTTACTGTTGGTAGTTCAGTGTATATACAGTTTACCATCAATGCTTACCTGATGGCATCAGTGGACTCAAATGGTAACAGGGTCGTAGTTCCTGGAAACTTTACTGTATATGTTGGTAACTCATCTCCACAGAAAAGTGACAAGAACGTGATGTTGCTTAAAGACATGTACACTGTAACAGGAAAGTTGACAGCTATTTCAAGTTGTCCTATCCATGTACCACGATGTCTTGCATGTTAAGATCATCTATATACTGACAGAATATTTGAAACTAATAGTACAGAATGTTTACTTTTGAACAACATTTAAGCCAGTTAATTTAGTTTTGTTTTAATGGTTGTTGTTGTTCAGCTGTCAGTTTGTTGTGAAATGTTCAATAAGTTTTTCCAGTAGAGTATAGCCACACACCTTTATTTTCAAAGTTTGAAAGAGTATAGGCGCTTTACTTAGAGGATTCAGATACTCTAATAGAGCAGTAATAAACTCAGAATAAACTGTCAAGATATCAGATATTATCTACAAAAGAAATTCCAATTTTCTTTAGTAATGAATACTGCTTTAGTGGAAATTGAAGTTTACTTGGCTGCTCTTCACCCTTCAACTTATTTTCTACCATATATGATGAATGCTACATTAAAATTTTTCAGTCCTTGAGGGGCATATCCCTGACCCCTTAAAAGATTCATGATATGCAATTCAGAGTGTAAAGGATAAATACATCATGAACAGCTCAGCACACCCACAACTGAAAACACAGACTGAAACAAACCCTATAATAACCACTTCTCAATAAAACTGCTACCCACTTCTCAAATAACAATACAAATAAAAAATAAAACTATGTTGGATATTAGATGAAGTCCAAGCCTTATTTAGGTGGGACCTGTGAAGTGCTGACATTATATAGCTAGCTTTGTAAATGCTGAAATCTTAGAACAACAGTGTAATTACCACCTCAAAGCATCAGATCAATTGTAGTACTTAAACTGTACAGCTATTATTTTTATCATGATGCCACTACTCAATAATAATGACTTCATCAAATTTTACTGGCTCAACTTTGATTACTAATATGGACTCTAACTGCTGGTGACAAGCCATAAAATAAATATCATTTATATTATGTAATTATGCATGTGTCTTAATGACAGCAATATTACCAATTTAAATAACACGTATTAATTACTTTAAGCTCTATTCTGAAAGAGCTTCTCAACTGCTGCAATGACTTGTATGAATCAATAGTGCAAAGGACAGCTGCATGTGAGCCATCCACCCTAAAATCTACATGCATGATGCAGCTATACTGTATACCTGTATTGATAATAACCATGCATATATAGATGACTTGCAGTGCACACACATGTTTCACTGTACATGCACTTTTGTTATAAAATACATTAGTTAGTAATATTACATGCTAAGCTTTACTCTATATATGAGCTAAGCTGCTAGTAGCACAACATTCTAGAATATGCAGCCATCGCCAACTACAGCTTGTGAAGTGAGTCCATAGCATGCCCTTACCTCTTATGATGAGTGAGCACATCACAGTACATGCATACAGGGGTATATGTGGATGGTTTTCCTAAACCCCATTTGAACTATCTATACTTAGCTTCAGGATTATCAATCACCCCCATTAATATGCCCTTGATCAATCAGTTTTGGTAAGTGAATTCTCCTTCATGCATTTTTTATTTGCACTAAATTTCTAGCAAGACAATCGAGCAAATGATTGCATTTTATCATAATTTATGTAAAAGTGAAGAATAATCCCACCCCATGAATTTCTTAGAAGAGAATGAAGAAAAAGTCCAAACTTTGGTTCATATCTGTCTTGCAAATTGCTGGAGTGTGTGGGTAGCCCTCAGGCAGCTATATGCAAAACTGATGCATGCGCACTTGAAGAAGAAACCATGGAGTTCAGTGTGGATCATATTTTCTTCTTCCTGTCAATGCACTGGCTTTCCATGGTCACACAATACACTATACTAATTTACTAATTTCTATAACCACATGCAGTAACTACAGTGTGTACACATCAGTAAACTAAGTGGAAAAAATAATGCAAGCATGTGCAATCAAAAGTTAACTATTACAATTCCTTGGTCTTATTTTAATTTCAATGAATGGAAGTGAGTACCATTTTCCATTGAGCTGTATGTTATAGCCACGATGGTTAGGGTATATCAGAGAACAGTCATTGTACCACCATCCTCCAGAGTTACCGCCAATCTTGCCATTATAATGTGGGTGTACTGCACAACTATGGCTTTCCCACTTGTCATTGTCTTTATCTTTTGTTGTAAATTTCATACCGTTGTTGTATGTGAATGGATTAGTTGTTGCTCCATCAAATCCTGTTATTGTTAATGGATACTGTTCAGTGGCTGGTCCTACTCTAAAGTTGTTGTATGATAAGTAACCCTTTAACCCACCAGTAAGCTTATAGTCAATACGTAGCTCCCACTGTCCATGGTTGGTGAGGCAATGAAGAGGTCGTAACCCATACCAAAATTCTTCAGTCAGGCTGCCAAATCCATCTTCATAATCCGACCAGTTTCTGTTAAAGTCAACACTTCCATCTTGTCTCCTTTGAATAACCAACCATCCTCCTCCATCAGTGAGTGTATCACAATATCCTCTTTGAATTGTTTGACAGTTTCCACAAAAGTTCTTGATGGTATAAACAGCAGGTTTATTAAATGTTTCTCCAAACGTAGAATACCTGTAGCCCAAGTTGCAGCAGTTTTCAATGATCTGGCTATCTTGTACTACACAACCAACTACAGGGTTGTATGCATTTCTGTTGTTTGCTGTTACTACTCCAACTAACAGTAGAAAAAAAATAACAGCACGTTTCATTTTAAGGCATTAGCAAGTGCACTATATACTGAGTTAAAGATCATAGTAAATATATTTACCATATAGATGATGTCATATGCATTGCTTCTTTATTTGGTGACTGTTGTTACTATTATTACCGAAAACATTCCCTTCGTGACCAATGTAATTATAGGGCATTTACTTGTGTCTGGTTGCCATGGTTATTGTTTACATATTACACCTTCAGTGTATCAAGTATCTTACCACAAACCAGATAAGTCTTGCATGTACAGTACATTGTTTTGACTTAGTATGTTGGCAAATTACCTTTATGAATGTTCTTCATAAACCATGTAAATATTGCAGTTCTCTACCTACAGTAGTACATCATTTACCACCATGTCCATGTGATCCCCTTACGCTATACTCACACTGATTTACCTCTCAAGTCTTTACCCAATTAACCTGTGCAAAAGAGCCTCAAAAAATGTATGCATTGTTAGGTAATTTCAGCATAATACCTTGTCTTCTCCTCTCTGCTTGCAGCTCTTGGTGGTCGTTGTGGAACTTTGGGTTCTGCGATCTCTTTCTGTGAGACCTGAACAGTCCTCCTGTAGGTTTCTAGCCCTAGGCCTACTACAGGAGGATTTGCCTGCACAAGGCTTTAGCACCTGAGTGGTGCACAGGCATCCCAGTGCTGGTTCGCTGGGCGGCAATATCCATGTTTTGTACAGCTGCTACAGGCTTTGCTTTGTGTGTTAGGGAGATTAGAAAGACCATGTGATGTGACCCTTGGGAAGTGATTCATAACTAGTGAGTGGATCTCTAGCTAAGCGGAGTTATTATTGTTGAGCACAGGACATCAATAGGTGGTGTATACCAATACTGCACCACCTCTCAGGGCGGTTTGTCAGATCATAGTGCATGAAGGAAAACAGTTTGGATCTTGGAAGTTATCCATTCTATGGTAGACACAAAACAAGATGAAAGGAGGGGAGAGAAAATATAGTGGATTTAACAGTTAAAGTGACACAAAACAAGGTGGTTGGTTTACAAGAGATTAGTTGATATTAACATGAAGGGAAATGATGTTGTGTGTTAACATCTGGGCAAGTGTGACCTACTGAAGAGCATTTTTTGAAAAGGAGTAGCTGTCATACTCCTTGATTGCATGGAAAGCAGCAGACAGTCAATGCAGGGCTTGGAGCTCTAGATCTATAATCTGCTTCGTTGAAATTTGGTGACTGACACTACATATTATCTCTTGTTATGCTCCCAATGCCGCTAAATGAGACAAGGACAGTATATACAGTGGGTAGACTGGAGTAATGTGAGTAAAGTTTCTTGCTCAAGGAAACAATAACAACAGCAAATTGGCATAACCAAGCATCGAACCTGGAATCTTTTGACTATCAGGTTGATGCTCACATGTACATGTACACACATGTACACACCCGCATACACACACACACATGAACACATGCACACACACACAAAAAGCAAAGGGCAAACAAAGCCTTCATTCAGCTGCCATGCTAGCATGGTTACGCTTACCCAGTGGAGGGACACCTCACTGTTCAGGTGCTATGAGTCAGTGCAGGAAAATCCTCCTAGGGCAGGACTAGTAACCAACAGGGAGCTGTGCTATACCTCACAGGTAAGGGTGAGGGGATCTTCACCCACTGTGCGAGTATATTAATGCTTTCCCATACAGTTTACACCAGATATCCATTGATGTTAGAGCTGGGTGGGCTGCTTCCCCAGATGACACCAGGCCACCAGATCAGCTGGGTAGACTGGAGCAATGTAAGTGAAGTTTCTTGCTCAAGGAAACAAAAACAATGCCGATTTGGTGTAACTGGGCATTGCACACACACATGCACACGCACACACACACACACACAGAGCAATTCCTCCAATACTCCTATAAGCCATCTGAGACACATCTGACACTGTACTGCTCCACTTTGCTCATTCACAGTTATTCTCCCTCTCATCTAAACATTTGTGTTTCTTCTTGTCACTTCCCATCTAAAGCTTCTATCACACACTGCACAAACCACATTCTTTGCTGATGATGGACCTTGGATTTCTTGCTGATAAGCTTCTGTTTTGCTATGATATATTATAATTCCCTCCACCCTGACCTGGACCTCCTAGCTACTTAATATTATACTCATTCACATCAATCTATTAATGGTCAGATCTTGCTACACTACATCTCTCCAACATCTTCTTGGGCCACATCTAGGGCAGGGCTCAGACAACCAACTAAAAGGAATAGTCTCGGGTATCCTGTTGCCTACCATCCTTGCCAAAATGCCAAGTCATTCAGCTTCTTCATTCTGATCTTGTCCACAACCAAATCCATATCTCCCCACCTTCTCTTCCTATTGTGTCTCTTCACAGGGATCCAGCATTCTGTACCGTACATTAACACACACAACACAGGCACTATATATCCTCTTCTTAATAAATTTATATCCATAAAAACAGCTTGAGCTATCTATCCACATCCATCCTCTCCACTGAACCTTGCTATTAGTACATGGGAACTCATCAACTGCTTCAATGTTCCCACCATCTAGACTGATTGACTCTCGATCACAATTCTGGACTGATTTTCCTGTTGCAATGCATGTGTTTAGTCTTAGGTATACTGACTGTCAAACCAAAATCTTTACTAACTTGTAGGTATGTACATACTAGCAGCCTTTCCATTCCTAGGTAGCTCTATGCACAATTCTTCCACAGATGGTAATTCCTCCATTTCAGTTCTAATTGGTCTCTGTCTTACCTCATTTAGTTCATCTATAGAAAACTCATTCTGAATACTTAAATCTTAGTGAAGCATCTTCCCTGTTGTTCTTCAATAGATGACTTTCTTTCGCTCTTCATACTATATATGTAGATCTCATGGGTCCTCTTCTCACCCTCTGAATATTCCTAATACACTTCCATAAATCTTAACCTTATGTCTTCCAATCTGCTTTCTTAGAAATCATTTCTCCTTAGCTAGCCGTATGGCTCTTCATGCAGCACTGTGTGCGAGCAGTTTATCTCCCTCTTGTACGATAAACAATACATCTTAATCCTCTCCTCAGGTAAAGGCCTTATCCCTAGTAGCACTGTCTTGAAACTAGTCAGGTTGTCTACCATTTAAGTATCACAATTCTGCTTCAGCTACCCCACATAATGCACTCAAAGCATTCCATTTCTCATCAATAGCATATTGTTCATTCCAGTATGTCTCCAACTGCTCATCCACAGCCATCATATCTACTTCTAGTTGGCATCTCTCCTTGTTCATCTACAATTCTGTCCTGAAGACATGAAACATCCCATCTTTTCTTTGTAGTTTTAGAAGGTGGTCTTCTGAAATTCTTTTCAACTGTAATCTTTGCCCTCAATAATCTGTGATACCAGCTCCATGCATCACAGATACATCCAGACATCTCTTTTGATAATCCTTTTCTATAATCACATAATCAGTACAGTGCCACTTTAGGATGTTACCATGTTTGCTTTTACATCTGTGTTTTTATTGGTATTACACACTGTATATAGCCTCATTAATACCTAGAAAAAGACGCAACCCTTCTCCTGTCTCATTAAATTTACCATAGCCAAAAGGTCCTCTCCCTTGACCACTTATCATGTATCAGCGGTGGAGGAAGTAGTTGATATGAGGGGGGGCTTCGCTGAGCTGACCCAGACTTATTTCCATAGTTTGGTAAGGTGAGACCAAAAAAAAAAAAAAAAAAAGGTCACAACCAACTCACAAGAGCTTTCCACCTCACCAGCTACCATTTCCAACTGATAAACTACATAAAAATCCTTACATAGCTCGCTACACACTGACTACTTTATTACAGTGACTGCTCTATTAGAGTATCTCGATCTTTATCACGGTTTTCAGCCCCACTCCAAGAAAGATAATTTCGGTGTGATATCATTCTGAGGGGGGGCTAAGCCCCCCCTCAGCAGACCTAGGGGGGGCTTTAGCCCCCTAGCCCCCCCCCCCCCCCCCTTTCCGCCGCCTATGTCATGTATATTTCCAACACGAGCATTAAAGTCTCCCAATGGCTCATTTTCTGGTACTGTGGACTGAATAAGATTGTAGAAATTGTCCTTCTCTTCTATACTTGTAGCAAAAGTTGGAGTATAACAAGAGAAAACACATGTAACCAATAACCGTGTAGCAGAGATAAGTCTAGATCCCCATGGCCCCATTGACTACCACCAGCCTTCCAAGAATTAACTGCTGATCTTCATAAACTAAAACAACACCTTCTCCTCTTTGATGACTCCATCCCGATGTAGATGGGCACTGTCCTTTCTGATGTCAACACAAGGGGTAGGTAACGAGCCAAAATTGTCTACAAAATTTCAAAGATGACTACCCATATTTCATCTTTCAGAAATATTACTGCCCATATTTCATCCTTCAAGACAAATTTCAGTTCCAATTTCTCCGTAATTGTATATTTTAGAATCCGTAAAACTGCGTAAATTTTCGTTACATCTTTTCTATCATCAAATCATCTTTCAAATTACACAATTTTCAGGCGATATTTCATCTTTCAGAAATAATTTCTGGGATGACCTACAAAATTTCAGGCCGTTACCTACCCCTCGTGTCAACACAACACAACACTGTCTGCTACGTACCTTATACATTTCTGTCCCAACCCACTTGGTCTTTTGTAGTCCTACTACATTAACTCAATACAACTCAGTCAATCTTTCACTCATTGATAGTTTCAAAATCAAGTGTGTCGTGCGGCCCAAGAAGCCGGCGCGCCACACCGTGGGTATATTGACAGGAAGAAAACGTCATTTTCACACCTTTGTATCTCGGTGATCCCTTATCCGATTGGAACCAAATTTGCTACAGAGTTTCCCGCTAGCCAGGGGAGTCTACCTTCCATATTGGAAGGAAATCGCTCAAGCCATTTCCGAGATACGAGCTGCTAAAGTTTCGATTTTTTTTCTTCGTTTTTTTTTCTTTGTGTTTTCGCACACTTGCAAAAATTGCTATAAAACGCAAACACGTACTCCGATCGCCTTGAAAATTTATTTTTATTTAATTTTTTCAATTTAGTTTTTTATTATTTTTTTAAAAATGGCAGAAATCACGCGAGCTTAATAAATAACTATTACAATTACAAACAACTATTACAACTACATAAACTACAGCTAGCTACAGGGGGAAAACTATTACTAGGGGAAAAGGGGATTGTCATCATCATCCGAGCCCTGAAGGGCCCAGTACCTCAAGATCATCTTAGCATTATTGGACCACAGTTGCACAGACAGTTGTTGTAGCAAGTTCTTTCTAGCAACTTTCCGAGGGACACCACTGTGAGGAGTGGTACGGTCAGTTATATTCTGTAAAGTTTTTAGAGCAAAAGGTGTCCAAACTCCAAATGTTTCCACAACTAATGGAATGAAATCTGACCCCACCTTCTCCACAGCTGCCAAATGCTTCTCATCCTTGGCAACCTCTCCAGCAGCAGCAGCCAACGACAAACATTTATTTGATGACTTATTTGCATCCTTTGGCATTTGTGGTCAAGCTCGTTTGACTGCTTTGTCACACCCTTCTGGCACAAGTAGCGGCTGACTCAAAGCTATTCCTCGAGTCAGTCTGGGTTTGGCTATCCCTGGGCCTGAATTTGTTATTGGATTACGTATATGGTTGGGTGTTTCTTTGTTTCCGCTCTCTCCTTTGTGTACCTGTCTTTCTACCATTGATAACTATGGTGACCATCTGTTAGGTTGCTCTCATGGCCCAACGAGAATACGTCGACATGATGCTCTGGTAAGCATCATTTATAATGCCCTTTCACAGGATCACCCTGGGGTTCTTAGGGAACAGAGAGCTTCTTATGATGATGGGTTGCACCCTGGCGATGTTTTTCATCCTGACTTCCAGCATGCAGGGGCGGATCTAGGATTTATAAAAGGGGGGGCTAACTCAAGGTACTAATCTCTTGGGTAGAGGTAGCGAAGCACACTTCTCAGCATGCTTTGCATGCTGGAACTAGGGGGATCTGGGGGCATGCCCCCCAGGAAAATTTTGAAAAATAGATGCTAAAACACTGCAATTTAGAGACATTTCCACATAAAATCCATAATATTTTCTGCCTGTAGATATTTTATATACTGCCTTTAGATTATAGGTATGGCTCTCTGAAGCATTTTGCTAATGGAAAAGTTTGGGTAGGTACAGACAACCAAGTACATGATGCACCCCTCTCACAATTGCACAACACTGAATAGGTGCATGTTAGAATAATAATGTTAATGTTGAAAGTGGAAAATTTTGAAATTTGAACAATACAAGATTGAATCTGAGAGCATTTTCAATGGAAATTGTGAAACTGAATTAAGTATTGTCATACATATTAACTACACAAGTAGATGAATGAAGCCCTTTAAACAGACCAATTCATTTCATTGCATGTATAGGTGCAGGCAGATTTGGAAAAATTCCATAACAGAACCAACTACATGTTTCCAGTGAATGTTCTATTAGAGTAGTTAGCTGACTGCTCTATTAGAGTATCTCGATCTTGTAAACGTCCAATGCTGATTCGGGTCCTTGTTGCATAAATTTTAGCATAAATCCACTGATAATACCTTGGAAAGACGTTTATAAGGTGGTTTTATGAGTATTTGTATTATTAGTGATCATATAATTATGCTAAGACAAAATTTCATTATAATACTCAGCATATTGATCAAGTAAGGCCTAAATATGAAGGGGGGGGCTTCAGCTCCCAAAGCCCCCCCCCCCCCCCCCCCCCTGGATCCGCCCCTGGCATGGTTGTCCAGTTTACTTCGATGTCTCCATACGCTGCACCACTCAGCCTGCTTTTATCTCCTCCTGTGCTTTGTCCTTCTGAGAGGCTGAGAAAAGCAAATGACCACTGGAGATACCTGATTCAGAAAGTAAGGTGGCAGCATCCTCCTCATTAGGGAAACTGAGCTGATTAATATCAACAGAAAGAAGGGTGGAAGCTAATTCACGAACACTGTTACATGAGCCCAAAAATGCAGGTGAAGCAGAAAAAGCAGATTCATGTAACCCCAGACCTCCTAATTGAAAAGGCAAAGATGCCTGTCTCCAAGAAGTGTCAAAAAGACTGCACTGCATAATCCTACCAAGGCAGGAACGAAGATTATGATCAAATTGAAAAAGAAAGGGTTTCAGGATGGTGAAAGGCACAGTGCGAAGGAGGTGAATAATTTTACAACTACTGAGGCAACTACGTAAAAGATGGAGCTCTACCTGAGGGTCATCCAACAGACTCCTGAGTTAATGCTACTTTGTCCATTCGAGAAGAAAGAAAATCATTAAAGAAAATGTCATCAATTTGGCACACAGAAAGGGAGTCCAAAGGCGAATCCTAATAGTATCAAATTTGGTGAAAATCTGATGAATGGTTCAGGATTTATGACCGATTATTCGCGTAAAGTAAGATCGATTTGTTGTCACGCCTACGGGTAAACTGCTTCATGGAATTTATTATTATTATTATTATCAAGAGTACACTTCTATTATTATGTATACTCTTGTTATTATTATTAGTGATTTGCAGTGACCAGCACTGAAGGTCTGACAGCAACACTTTACTATATAAAGTACTACATGATTTATTAATTATACCGAACTGTTATCTCCCATTTAAATCTACTGTATTACGGACCCGACACTCACACAACTTTAAACTAGTACCTTACCAACCAAGAATTGATGTATATAAATATTCCTTCCTCCCAAGAACTGTACCAGAATGGAATAGATTAGATGCTGAGATTATTGAGACTGACTGTGTTGAAGAATTTAAGCAAAAATTAGCCCCTTTTATGTATATGGTTAAGTAACTTATCATAATTGTATATATTTTTATAGTTTATTATTGTAATTGTACATATGTATATAATTAAGTAACTTGTCGTAATTGTACATACTTATATAGTTAAGTAACTAATTGAAATTGTACACATGTAATTGCACATCAGTATTATACCCCTGGAGGGTCCTGCTGATTAACAATAAATAATAATAACATGTGCTGCAGCCTTAGGATTACCTAACCTACAAGGACTTAGACCTAGTGACTTGACTTAGTGAATGAGTTGAAAATTGCTATGTAACTGGAGTAACCATCGTAGGAGTGCCTTTTGTTGGTTTGAAAGGAATCGAGATAAAGACCATGGAGATATGGCACAAAACCCAACCTGTGTCACAATCGAGGTCACAATTACGCGATCGATTTTTATTTATTAGACAACTATCTCTCCCTCTAGGGGCCTGCAAGGAGGCTAACAGTAAGCCTGTGAAGCAGGGAGTCGGAAACCTGTACCTGAAAACTGTTAGAACTGTTTTTTTTTGTTGTTCTTCTTTTTTTTCCTGAGCATACCAGCAGGGCTGACTGCTCAGTACAAATAAATAAATAAATAAAATAAGTAAATATGCTGAATACAATGGCGGATCCAGGATGGGGCATTTGGGGCAAATGCCCCCCCTTCAAGAAATTGCATACAAGATCGAGATACTCTAATAGAGCAGTCAATTACTCTAATAAAGCAGTCACAATGTTCATGAGGCAGTGTAGCTTACCTATGAAGCTATAAATAGGATTTTATTTTACATAACAGACGTGATATAGTTGGTAAGGATAACTAGCTATTATTGTCGTGACCTTTTTTTTTTTTTTTTTGTTTTGGTCTTCAACTGGTTTTCAGCAAGTTTTTGGTCTTCAACTGTTTTTCAGAAAGGTGCCCCCCCTCTTTCCAAACTCTGGATCCGCCCCTGGAATGCAGAAAAAATCCCAGACCAGGCGGTGACTTGATCCACAGACAGCTTGCAGTCTAGGCAAGTGCCTGAGGAGCCACACAACCTGGGAACCCGGGATTTTCTCCGCATTCAGCCAGTACATAAACATCTTGACTTCTCGTTTTTTCATTAAGGCCACACCTCGGGCCACACCAAGTCAAACCTTAGTTTCTGGTTACCCGCCCGCATGGTAAACCTGAAACCCTAGTTTATGAGGACTATTATTAATATTACAGGTGCTTAAGTGCACGTGACCCAGCAAGACACTTATTTTTTACTGCAAAAGATCGATATACTCTAATAGAGCATTCAGGGATTCCAATAGAGCAGTCACACTACTCTTAACTCTAATATTAGGTATATATATTAGGTATATAATGATATGCCACACTAATAAAATGTTTCTAACTATAGCTAGTTTTGTCCTTGATTATATAGCTGTTCAGATTATAACTGTTACTAATGCTTCTGTAACCAAAGTAATTTCAGTAGCATTAACTACTAGTCCATGCAGATGGGCCATAGGTTTAACTTTATAATGTAGTCCTCTAATGATTAGTCTAATTCCTTATCACTGAACACTACAGGGGTATGGAAAGCCGGCAACATTCGGTGAGCTTAAACTTAAACTTTTCCATAACTAAAATTAGATTGGCAAGTAGAAACCCTTATAGTTTAAACATTCCCAGATGATCACTAAAAAAACAGTAGTCTGGAGCACTCAATGACTCAAAACTTTGACAGTTACTTTTCTCAAGGTTACTGAATAGAAGGCTGGAAACTCATAGCTAGTGGGCTAAGACTTTACATTTGAATGAAGAATTTCTGATGTGAAAATAGAAGTTAAATTTCATTGTGTATCATGATCATTTGAACAACTTAGCTATAAGTCATAGTAATACTTTCCTGACATAGCTAATGAGACATTTATTTCACTTGGAAAGCATAAGTAGCTACATGAGCAAAACATTTCCTATAGTATATTCTAAATAAATAAATAAATATATACTTAAATGCTATACATCAGTGTATAGCTAGCCATGATCCATCAACAACTTTCCTAGTGCATTTTTTGCCGAAGCACAACTACTTATGTTGTTGGTTAAGTATAAAATCAACATGAATTTGCTAAATTGAGCAAATAATAATACCATACAGTATATTGTCACAGTAGAGTCTATAGTCCTGAAGTCCTGATCATCCGCCCGCCCGCATCCATTTGTAGGCTTGGGAGTGACCAGAAACTAAGGTATGACTTGGAGTGGCCTAAGGGTTATTTATGAATATAAAAGTATTAGTTAGAGGCAAACCGCTTAGAGCAATGAGCTGAAAATCGGTGTATAGCTGGAATAATCTTCATAGAAAGTCCTTGCAGTAGCACAGAAGAATCGGAATACAAACCACTGAGTTATGATTCGAAAGCCAACTCCGTGTAGCAAATGCGAGATCGAGATATTCTAATAGAACAGTCACCCTAATAGAGTATTCAGCTAATTTATTTACTCCATTATAGAATTCTATTACATTGCAAGTTATTCTGTAGAGAGTTCAGCTAGAAACAAGTTACCCTATAGCGAGATCAGCTAGAAACAAGTCATCCTGTAGAGAATTCAGCTACAAACAAATCACCTTGTAGAGATTTCAGCTACAAACAGATCATCCTGTAAATAGTTCAGCTATAGATACAAGTCGCCCTGTAGTAGGAGAAGTCACCTTGTAGAGAGATCAGCTAGAAACAAGTCACCTTGTAGAGACCAGCTACAAAGAAACTACCCTGTAGAGAGTTCAACTACAAACAAATCACACTGTAGGGAGATCAGCAGAAACAAATCACCCTGTAGAGAGTTCAGCTACAAACAAATCACCCTGTAAAGAGATCAGCTGGAAACAATTCACCCTCTAGAGAGAATCCTGTGTAGAGTTCAGCTACAAGCAAATCACCCTGTAGAGAGTTCAGCTACATTTCAAGTCCCTTAAGCTTAGTAGAGAGATCAGCTGTGAACAAGTCATCCAGTAGGGAATAATAGACATGTAATAAATATATGTATATAATTTGTATAATTACTGATAAAATCAAAAACAGTTGAAGTATTAAAAATCTGCTTTGTCTTTTTATTCTTCCTGTATTATAGAAAACTGAAAGATAGGTTAAAAAGCCCCAAAACCGGTCTATGGCCAGCTTTGGAGTATACAAATACAAAAAGAAGTGATATCTAATCAAAAACAGCCAAGCTGTAAAAAAAGGTGCGGCCCCTAAAAGGCCATGGTGAAAAAAGATGTGAAATCCAAGGTGACGGCCAAGAAATGGCTGTGATGGTAGGTTAATGGTAAAAGTTTTAATAACAACAATTCAGGTGAATTTGGTGCCAAAACACAAATTCACATGAATTGTTGTTATTAAAGTTTTTACCATTAACCTACCATCACAGCCATTTCTTGGCCGCCACCTTGGATTTCACATCTTTTTTCACCATGGCTTTTTAGGGGCCGCACCTTTTTTAACAGCTTGGCTGTTTTTGATTAGATTAATTCAACAGCTTGTTTAGCAGTCTCTATTGATCCTTGTAAAGCATTTTGAGATGCAAGATACCATACAGAATATTGATGAATTCAATGTGCTTTAAATGCACCATAAGATGGTTCACCCTGAGAGGAGTTCAACTAGGCATGAGGCTATTATGCTCCAAAAATTGAGCATTATGCTTTTGAGCAGTGCATGCTCAAAAAATCACCTATTATACTTTTAAGAATTGCCCATTATTCCCAAAATCAGGGAGTTATGCCACCATAATTGGTTAATAATGCCAGTTTATTGTTGTATCAGGCCATTTTCATTGATGTTTAAGCTTCAAATAGTCTTGAATTCTTTAGCTGCCAATAGCTGGTTGCTGTATTAAATTAAAGTATTTCATTTCAATGTGACTGCTTTATTAGAGTAGAGAGTTTCTGACTGCTCTATTAGAGTATTTCGATTTTTTTAACGGAATTGTGCAATCTGCAGATTTTCCTACTGTTAAAGCTTTATTATAATAATCACCTCAAAATGCTAGCACAATTCCTGATTTCCACACATACCTATTATTCCAGAAATTATGCGGGCATAATCGCCGCATCCCTAAGTTCAACACCTCCACAGGATAAGGAACAGTCTTTGCATGATAAGAGTGATGCCATCACGCGGCACCCTGTCCTCAAAATCACTGATGTACTGCGGTCAGATTTAGCCAACTCACATGAACAGTCCAAGGGTCACTATACTGACTGCTGTGTAGCAGACAGAATCAATACATTAAACTTGTTGTCTTGTGCCTTGATAAATCCTAGTGACATCTAAACGTTCGATGGCAATTAGAACACATATTAAAAACACTATTGCTACTTCCTGCTGTGCATCTGGTTCTGATACTACTGTATCTGTGTATATAGCCTCTTAAAGTGTCTTACATCTACGTATCACAAATTTAAAATTATCTTTAAACTGCTGCAGTTGTCAACAAAGGGGTTTCTATACACAATTTCCTCCACTCATCTCTGTTTTGTGCTACCATGTACCAGTCACCATCATCTTTTCAACAAAGCTTATGGAGGACAAGGTTGAGGCAACTACCCAAACAACATCAAGATGGTGGCCACACATTCTAGCGACTGGATGACCCAACTAATAGTATAGCGGCACAACCAAAAAATCGTGCACTTTTTCATAAAGCATGAAACTTTCTACATAAATAGTACTCCTCAATACATGTGTTTTTAGATATAGTGCCATCACTGATTTGACCTTTGGTGACCCTTACGGCCATTTTTGTACAGAAAATTGATCATTTTTGTCTTTAACTCCCTGAGGCACTAATTAACTTGTTAAAACATGGTACCAAAATAAAGATCTTGTTGATAGAAATAACTTGGTTTTATTTGAAGTCAATAGGTGAATTCATTCTTAAGTTATGAGTATTTTTATTAGTTGAAAAAGTTGATAAATTTATGCATAATTATCTGCCCACAGGTAATTCACACCTCAAAGGCAGGTAAATTTATCAAATTTTGCAGCTAGTAAAAATGACCATAACTTTGTAATGAAATCACCTATTGACTTCAAATAAAAATCAACGTGTTTCTATCAGCAAGATCTTTTGATTAGTACCATGTTTTAGCAAGATAATTATTGCCTCAGGGAGTTAAAGACAAAAATGATCAATTTTCTGTACAAAAATGGCCGTAAAGGTCACCAAAGGTCAAATCAGCGATGGCACTATATCTAAAAATGCATGTCATGAGGAGTACTATTTATGTGGAAAGTTTTGTGGCTTTATGAAAAAGTGCACTATATTGCCAATTTTTGGGGCTACGCCGCTATACTATAATGAAGTCTACAGCCAGAAATCAAGTCTGATAGGGGAGTAGGTAACTTCTTCATTGCTAATATACTGGGAAATCTGCTGTGATCTACGTAGATATAGCTAAAACATTCTTCAAACATCTAAAGTGGAAACTCTTAATTTAAAAGAATATAGATTTCTCTGTTTAATAATTATTATGATTATTATGGTTATGATTAGTATGAGTAAAGACACATCCTGTAGCTATACATGATCAATACATAATTAGATGATAATCTAACAGTGATCTAAAACTATTTTTAGGATCACAATTTGCATTCCAGTCATTAATATTCTAGTTATAACTGTACAGTAGTCTGGAGTCAGTGGAGTGTTGACTTGTTTGAACAATTTAAATTGGTGGTTTATCTGCAGCATACAGTAGGACACCCAATACTACAGCCTGGTATACTATACTATTCTCTTTGTTTGCTAGGACAACACCCAGTCAGAAAAGACAGAAGGCTCTGAAAATTTTTGCAGCACGGGACAGCCAGCTCTGTGGCTTTCACACCTCCATGGCACTCCATCACACACGCACGCACGCACGCACGCACGCACGCACGCACGCACGCACGCACGCACGCACGCACGCACGCACGCACGCACGCACGCACGCACGCACGCACGCACGCACGCACGCACGCACGCACGCACGCACGCACGCACGCACGCACGCACGCACGCACGCACGCACGCACGCACGCACGCACGCACGCACGCACGCACGCACGCACGCACGCACGCACGCACGCACGCACACAAAGCAAAGCCTTCAGCTGCTGTTACACGGTCACGCTGCCCAGTGGCCAGCACTGGGGCACCTGTGCACTACTCAGGTGCTATATATGAGTCAGCGCAGACATGCCCTCTTGGGGCAGGACCAGCGTTGAAATCGGGTCGGGTCATCCAGGTCACATTTTCTCCGGGTCATCCGGGTCTGACCCGGATTGGATCACGTGAGAAACGAAATTGTTCGTTTGACTACGTGGAACTTATAAACGCTATCGCGTAGCTCTTTCGTGAGCCACGCCCACTTATCGCATTACCGACATATGTTCAGCCACGCCTATTTGTTAGTAAGTGCAGTATGTAGCACGAAACTGAGGGTATCTATGGTGAGGGGTAGCTATTGTCAGTAGGTGAAGACCTTTTTTTTTTTGGTCATCAACCTTCTTAAACACTGGAGCCACGTCTGCTAGTTTCCAATCATTAGGAACTATACCTGTGTCCAAGGATTTCTGAAACAATACCGCGCTAAAGGTTTTGACAATTCAAGAGCTGCTTCTTTGAAAAAACGGGGAAGCCAACCATCTGGACCGGGTGATTTATTAGCATCTAAGTGACATAGCTTGTCATAAATATCGTTATCAGAGATCTGAATATCAGCCATTGGTACATCATTAAATACATCAGGTAAAGAAGGCATATTTCTTAAATTTTCCTGGGTAAAAACACTTGCAAAATACTCATTAAGAACATTAGCTTTATCTAGATTTGTAACAGCTTCTCCATTATCACTAGTCCTTAAAGTATCCACAGGTAATCTAGTCTTCATTTTAGAATTGACATATTTCCAAAATACTTTTGGATTGACCGTAAACTCCCATCTAATTACAGACCGATTAGTTTGACTCCACTGATTTGCAAGGTATTGGAATCAGTGATCAGAGATAAAATGTTTGACTATCTATTTAGGAATAATCTATTAGCTAATGAACAGCATGGTTTTATGCCAATACGCTCCTGTGTTACACAACTTTTAACTGCACTACATTACTGGACTGAATCTCTTGAGAAAGGTGTCCCTGTTGATGTACTGTATTTGGACTTCAGTAAGGCCTTTGACTCTGTCCCACATGAAAGATTACTTTTAAAACTTGAAGTTTATGGCATACAGGGAAAAGTTCTGCAGTGGATTAGATCTTTTCTCTCTCAAAGGAAACAGGCTGTTGTGATTAATGGTGTTAAATCAGCTACAAGTAATGTGATCAGTGGTGTGCCTCAAGGATCTGTGATTGGCCCTCTTTTGTTTTCAATTTATGTCAATGATCTTCCCAGTGTAGTATCATCCCAAGTGTTGTTGTTTGCTGATGATGTTAAGTTGTTTTGCCCAATTGTAAACCAGCAGAGTACATTCAATTGGAACAAGATCTCTTATTACTAAAAGAGTGGTCAATGAAGTGGTTGCTGAATTTAAACATTGTTAAGACATTTGTTATGCATCTGGGTAACTCTAACCCATGTCATATACATATTATATGGATGGGCAACCCCTACAGGTAGTATCAGAACATCAAGACTTAGGAATAATAGTGGATTCTAGCTTAAAGTTCCATAGCCAAGCAACCTCTGCTATAAACAAAGCCAATCGTGTATTGGGATTAATCAAAAAATCATTTAACACTCTAAATAGAAAGACCCTTCCAATACTCTACAAGGCTCTGGTAAGACCTCACCTTGAATATGCTAATGTTGTATGGGGACCCAATTATATTGGAGATTGTGACAGGATGGAGAGAGTGCAAAGAAGAGCCACTAAATGTGTTCAGGATCTGTCCAGTTTGGAGTATGATGAACGTCTGGTTACCCTCAAGCTTCCTACATTGTCATATCGAAGGCATCGTGCTGACATGATTATGGTATATAATATCTTACAAGGGAATGTTAATCTTCAACCTGAATTATTTTTCCACCTGAATTTGTTAAGTGCCACAAGGGGACATGACTTCAAACTTTTTAAACCTCATGCCCAAAAGAATGTTCGAAGTAAATTCTTTTCAGTAAGAACCATCAATTCATGAAATAATTTACCCAATTATGTAGTGTCGTCTAATTCTACTGACAACTTTAAAATTTTGATTGATAACTTTTATTCTTAATGTAATTGTTTTCAGTGTAACGAGCAGGACTCACAGGCATAATGCCTTTTTCTCTGTATTTAATAATAATAATAATAACCTACAGCTAGGCTGAAGTTGCAATATTTACTCAACACGAATTGAACGCTCAAAATGTAGACTCGTTCGCTCAGCCGAGACACGTCTCGGCTTTAATTAATCCGGGTCACATCCGGGTCAATCCGGGTCAGTGGGTCATCCGGGTCAGCAGTAGTGACCCGGTTTCAACGTTGGACAGGACTAGTAACCCGCAGGAGGCTGTACCATGTCTCACAGGTAAAGGTGTGGGAACCAGAAGTCCCATGTACTTGGACCACTAATGCACCTATCAATGTTAAGCCCCACTACCCCCCTCCCTGGCTTACTAGGGGATCAGTGGGGGATTTTGACCTGATTTGATCTGAAACTCTGCCCCACTAGTGGGGCATTTGACCGCTCGAAATTTTAGGCGTTTGTTTTAATTTGCAAGCTAAAGGAATTGACCTGTTTCCTAAAGTACCTAACAGCCATACTACATGGAGATTTGACCACTAGTCGTTCCCCCATGGGTGGAGAATTTGATTTTTCAAAAAGTCAAATCCCCACCATTTCCCCCACTACGCCCGGGAGGGGGTAGGTGGGGGATAACATTGATAGGTGCATAACTGCTATATGAGACACGGACAGTTAAGCATTTCTTCCCCAGTTTACACCAAGCCGGTACCCATTGATGTTACAGCTGGGTGGGCTGCTTCCCCAGCTGGCACCAGGCCACCAGGTCCCCATTTTACGAGCCATTTTAACAGCTGGGTAGACTGGAGCAATGTGAGTAAAGTTTCTTGCTCAAGGAAACAACAACAACAACACTAATGGCCCAGCTGGGAATCAAACCTGGAACCTTTCGATTACCAGGTGGGCGCCCTAGCCACTTGGCTATGCTGCCCCCCCCCCCCCCCCACACACACACACACACACACACACACACACACACACACACACACACACACACACACACACACACACACACACACACACACACACACACACACACACACACACACACACACACACACACACACACACACACACACACACACACAAAGCAAACCAATTAGCACGCGCCGCGCCCGAGACTTTTCAGCTTGTAATTCATATTTATTCGAAGATTTCGTATTTAAATTACAATTATTTACTCCTCTTGTCTCCAGTACTTGAAGCGTTTACTTTCTCGTTACCCCGGTGAAGTATCTGTGTATTGAATATTAGTGTGGAGTGTCAGACAAACCGTCCAGGTAGAGCTAGCTGGAACAGTTGTCTCGTGGTTCTTGGTGGCGTCCGAGAACGGGTCAGGCATGACATAGATATACAATACTTTATTTCGCCTATAATATGTCAGGAACAAGAGCATTGACTGTGGCACTGGGAGTATACATCGCTGCCGTTTTACTGTTCATCACAGCAAATACGTTTCGACGTAGACAGAGTGACTACGTGATGGTACAAAACGATGCTCCTTTACAATTGACCAGTGTTACAATGAAGTTGTCGAGCAATACACTGGCCACCACTAAGGTGTGGACAGAGGTCAAACCAGTTGTTAAAACGACTGTCAATGCTGCCACTGAAAGCAAAGATCATAATAATGACCGGCCTAAATATCAGTCAGTGATGTGCCAAAATATTCCTCAGTCGTCATACCCATTCTGTGATGCTTCCCTGGACTTTGTGAGTCGAACCAACGATTTATTGGAGCGTCTAACTCTGGCAGAGCTTATTGGACAAACTTCAACAATAGCACCAGCTATTTCTCATCTTGGAATTAATGCGTACAACTGGAGGTCAAATTGTTTACATGGTTGGTCCAAATCAGGCGGTAATTGGTCAGAGAAGTTGTACTGGACAGTTTTTCCATCCCCGATTTCTCTCGGCGCAACATTCGATGTAAAACTGCTCCGCAATGCTGGAAAGATTACCTCAGATGAAGGAAGAGCCCTACACAATGTCATGTTACAAAATTTTGCAGGTGAAACCACAGAAGCTGCCGGGTTAAACTGTTTTTCACCAAATGTTAATCTTTTTCGTGATCCACGTTGGGGTAGAGGTCAAGAGACATATGGAGAAGATCCATATTTGTTGTCAATGTTAGGAGTGGCTTATACCCGAGGACTTCAGGAAGGTACAGATAGCAAGTATCTCAAAGTGGCAGCTTGTGCTAAACATTATGCAGTTCACAGTGGTCCTGAGGATGTAAGACTTGGCTTTGTAGCTAACGTTAGTCTTTACGACTTGTACGACACTTACTTGCCAGCATTTCAGTCGCAAGTTTTGGCAGCCAAAGTTGCTCAAATAATGCCAGCATATAGTGGAGTGAGGGTTCCTGGTCTATCAGATGATGGAGCACCAGACTGTGCCAACAAATACTTATTGAAGAAGGTCCTACGAGAGGAGCTCAAAGCCCCGAATATTTCAGTGTGCTCTGATAATGGAGGTGTGTGGTTTCTTACAAAATACCAAAAGTTTGTTAACTCAGATGAACTTGGTGCTGCCATGTCAATGAATGCTACAACTGACCTAGACTTAGGTCATGATAACATCTTTCCTGACCATCTTCAAAATGCAGTCGACCATGGTTTGGTGAATGAGAAGACCATCAGAGAAGCTGTTTGGAGGAGTTTCTATCTTCGTATGAGAATAGGAGACTTTGATCCACCATCAAAAGTGAGCTATCAGTCAATTGGACAAGATCACCTTGACACTGCTGATAACCAAGCTGTGAACTTGAAGGCTGCAATCAAGTCAATTGTCCTACTTAAAAACAGCAATTACTTTCTCCCTCTATTGCCGACTTCCTTGAAGAAGGTGGCCATTATTGGGCCAAACATTAATGCTGTTTCATTATCGAATTACGAAGGAATTCCCTCCAAAGTTGTGACCATAGACGAAGGAATCACTGCTGCTCTGGGTAGTGGAGTATCCGTGTCTTCTGCTAAGGGATGTACCACTGTCAAGTGTCCTCATAAAACAGGTTAGTTTGTTACACACAATTTAATACAACAGGGACAATTTAGTAGGATAAATTTTCTGTGAGAAGGTATTTATAGTAAGTAAGCAGTTGGTAGATTTATGATTCTCCATTGCATAACAGCTAAAATGCTCTCTGTGGCTTCGTTAATAAGGCCACCTCATTGTTGGGCCATATTAATACCAATGGTGAGCCTGTTGATGAGGTTTCTCTGTAGTATAATATTATTACCAATTGTATAATGATTAATTACCTGAATGGCTCAGATCACAGAGTGATTGCCAGCTATTCTGGATTACATGAGGAATGTGAGGTGAGCATATCAACGTGTTTGGCCTAGTTTCTTGTACTTCAGCAAGTTTTTGTAGGATCCAAAAAGGAAAAAGGAAGTGACGTCACTCCCACTGCCATATAAGTACTGCCACGTGTTCACACTAATCGGCCTTTTGCGGTTAGCTGATTGGAGTTAGGTTACTGACAAGGGAGACTCTGCTCTCTATGTACCAAAATAGGAGACTCTGCTCCTGCAGGTGAGCCTAAGCATTATCAATGGGTAAGGGATGGGTGGGACGTTGATATGCTCACCTCACATTCCTCATGTAATCCAGAATAGCTGGCAATCACTCTGTGATCTGAGCCATTCAGGTAATTACATTTCGGAATGCTCGGATCACATATCAACGTGATGTTTGTAGAGAATCTGTTGAGGAAGTGGACAGCACTGCTTGTCCCACCTGGTTGCTGTTACCTGGTTTGTAATAAAACCGTTCAAAAACAGATTCCGACCTCCAATCAGCGGCCTCCATTATTTGGTTTGTTGTAATTCCAGCTGATGCTGCTGCAGTAGCTGAAGCACTTCTCACTGAATGTGACTTGAAGGTGTCAGTATCTACACCAGCTAGCTTTAGCAAGGTAACTATCCATCTGGCCACTGAAGATGAAGATATTGGGTTGTGAGGTTTTATAAAGGAAAGAAGTAACTTCTCCTTCCCCTCGCCTCTGAAGGACTCTGTCCTTGCTACGTAGACTTGCACGGCCTCCTTTGGGCATAGCCTTTTGTCAGAAGAGAATGAAGGAAAGGTGAATGGTTTAAGTGGCCTGGATGGCCGAGACTGTTTTGATAAACAGACTGGGTTGAATTGTATACCATCTGGTAACACTCTCATAGCTTTCAGGCTTAGGTTAGATAAATCATTGGACCTTGAAGGTCTCGTTAGGGCCAGTAATACTACTAGTTTGAGTGACAACGATTTCAATGATAAGGAGTCATTATCACCCAAGGCAACAATGTAGGATGTGACTTTGGACACTTCCCAAGTAGAGGTGTATTTAGGTAAAGGGGGTCTCTTGTTGTAAGCCCCTTTGAGCACTCTTACAATTGTAGGGTGTTGCCCAACTGACTGGCCGTCAACTTTCTCATGAGTTGAGGAGATAGCTGAACGGTAAGAATTTAATGAGCTGTATTGGTAACCTTGTTCATAGAGCTCTGCTAAGAAATTGGCTACGTCACTTATAGGACCTGAAAATGGATTTCTATTCCGTTCACCACACCAACGGGCCCATTTACCGAAAGAGGAGTTGTATGACTTGGTGGATTTGTCTCTCCATGATGAGAGGACGAGGTCTGTAGCTGACTGAGAAAGGTGGCTGCTTTCACATTGTTGGCGGATATAACCCACGCGGCTAGCTGTGGGATGATGTCTGGTAGATTGTTCCAACACACTGGCTGTATTGTGTCTATTGACTGTGGTATAAGAACTGGCACTCTGACCAGCATTTGGAGGAGCATTGGGTACCATGCTTGGGCTTTCCAAACTGGTGCTACTAGTACCAGCTCTTGAACTCCTTGGGAGTATACAAGTGACAGGACTCTGCCTATCAGGCCCCAGGGTGGATTGGCATACAGTTTCCCTGGAAGTGAGTTCCAATCCTGAGTAAACGCATCTGTGGCCACTGCTAGAGGGTCTGGTTTCCAGCTCACATACACTGGGAGCTGTGATGATAGCCTGCTTGCAAACAGGTCTGTGGACAGTGGTCCCAGTAGCTGGTTGATTTTCTGGAATAAGATTGGAGACAGCATCCACTCTGACCTGTCGGACCATGATCTGGACTCCTTGTCCGCGATCGTATTCAGAACTCCTGGTAGGTGCTGAGCTTGAAGGAGGATGTTCTTCTTCATGCACCACAGCCACAGGTCCTTTGTAAGTTGTGACAGCATTGGTGACGCTGTCCCCCCCCCCCTTCTGTTGATATAGGCGACAGCCGTGGAATTGTCCAGCCGCAGGAGAATTGAGATGCCTGACTTCTCCTTTGCGTATGTCTGGACTGCAAGTGTGGCAACTAACAGCTCTAGGCAATTGATGTGGAGGGATTGTTCGGCTGGGGACCATGGGCCACTGGTCTGAACACTGTTGCAGGTTGCACCCCAGGCCAGTAGGGAGGCATCTGATGTTATTGTCATTGATAATGCCTGGGTGATCAGGCTTCTTCCATTCCAAGAGGTGAGGTGGAGTTCCCACCACTGAAGATCTTCCAGTGCCTGGGTGGATAGCTGGACTACAGTCTGGTAGTTTTGCTGGCTGTCTGATAGGGCTTGCTTCAGACAGATTTGTAGTGAACGACAAAATAGGGGGGCCATTTGCAGGGCTGGGGTAGTCGCATTTAACTTCCCAAGGAGCTGGGAGAGTAATTGGGCTGATGGCTGTTTTATGGATAGCAGTCGGTGGACTTCCTGTCTGATCTTTTTGATCTTCTCCCCTGGCAATTTCAGGTCCATTGACACTGAGTTCACCATCATTCCCAGGAATTCTATTTCTTGGGATGGACGCAGAATAGATTTCTTGCTGTTGATAATGAACCCCAAGTTCTCTAGGAGGAACGTCGAGACCTGGACGTGCTCCAAAAGCTTCTGCTTGGAGCTTGCCATCAATAACATGTCGTCCATGTAAATTACCATCCGGATGCCGAGGGATCTGAGCATTTCCACGGATGGCTTGAGTATCTTTGTAAAGACCCTCGGGGCTGTGCAGAGACCAAAGGGAAGACAGTTGAATTGAAACGTCTTTCTCTCCATCTTGAAGAGGAGTAAATGGCGAAATTGTGGGGCTATTGGGACCATGAAAAAGGCATCTTTCAGGTCTACTTTGGCCATCCAGTCGTTTCTCCTCAGAAGAGCTTTGACTGTGTGTAGCCCCTCCATTTTGAAATGCTCTGATTTCACAAATTTGTTTAGGTGTTTCAGGTTGATGATGGGTCTCTGACCCCCATCCTTCTTGGGCACTATGAACATGTTGGAGTAGAACCCCTCTGTTGGAGTTGGGATTTGACTGATGGCCTGCTTCTGAAGGAGGGATTTTATCTCTTCCTCCAATGTTGCAGTGTCCTCTGTGGACAGATGGGGGTTGCAGGGAGGAAAATGTTGGTAGGGAGTGGAAGCTAGGGGGATGTGATAACCCTCTATTACTGTCTGGATGACCCATGGCTCCTGAGTTAGAGCCTCCCAGTTTGACCTGAATAGGCTGATCCTGCCAGCAAAGGTCTGACTGGACTGACAAATGGTCTCTGCCATTGGTGATATGCCTCTCTGAGACAGCTGAGTCCATGGTGGATTCTCTAGTGATAAGGAGAGATGCACTACTGGTAGTCCCAGGATGGTGTATTGGGTTGGCCCTGTCACTGGTTGAATTGGCTTCTCTGAAGCCTGCTGATTGTTCTCTGAGATGTTCAGTGTGACCTCTGACATCTGTTGATTGGGGGGCATCTGTACTTGCTTGGTGTTCTCTGACACTGGTTGTGTTAGTGTGCACTCTGTCACCTCTGAGGTCACTGGGTGTGTCAACACCCTGGCTTCCCTGATAGTGGACCCTAGACACCTGCTCTGGGTGTCGTTTACAGCCCTTTGAACTATCATACTGCTTAAAACATTTAATGGTTTGTTCAAACAACATACATTGTCTATGGTTGGGTATGTTTTCCTGCCTGGGGTTTTCTCTGACCCCTGCCTCTGCCCCTGCTGCTGCCACCACCACGGGACTGTTGGTGGTGGCTCTTCCGAAAAGACTGGCTTCATCCATAGGAGCTGGTCAAGGAGGATTGCTTCAGATTTCTTATCGCCTCCATGTGTTCTTTCATCTTTATCTGAAAGGAGGAGCCAAATAGGAAGGGGGCAGCATCTTTAAAAGTGTCTTCATCCTCGACGAGGGTAGATAGTTCTTTGTTTAAACACGCAGAGGCTTTCTGTCGTCGTTGAGATGAAAGGTGAGCAGACGCGTTGCCAATGAGCTTGAGTGCTTGTTGCGCAGACTCTGCTGCATCTTTGGGGGTAAGAGTACCCGCTCGGGCTGACTCTAGCATGTTGACTAGTGGGACGGCAGCATCCAGCACGTAGCCTTGCGTTCCAGCAATACCCCTGTCGGTTGCTTTAGCTGCTGGCGACATTCTGGATTGAATTGTGGGGTCCAGTTTAGGCACCTTTGTGAAAGGCGTATCGGGGATCGGTTGCTTTCTTTTGAGGCTCTTCCTTTTCGCTGGTGGCAGCGAGTGGGAGAATGCATCCCGGACTATCTTGGCTGTGGTAGTCGATAGTGCTCTCGAGTCTCCATCCTCGGAGTCTGAGTCGGGCTGCCAGTATATTTGCTGGTTGTAGTCTGGGACTTCCTCTTCTCGCTCTCCCCAATCACGCGTCGCGGTGGTTGGGTCTGTTTCCTCGTGGGGAATGTCCTCTGTATGGGGCTCTGCCCCGTCGGCTGTGTCACGGACGTTGACGTTGAGGAGGCTGTGCTGCTCGGTCTGGGACGGCTCTGAGAGGAGGCTCTGCTCCTCGGACGGGACGATCGACGTGGTGGGGAGACTCTGCTCCCGGGCGGTGGTCACGGTCTGTAGAGTGGAGGGGCTCTGCCCTTCTATTACAGCGACTCTTGAAGAGATGTCTCCGAGTTCATCGAAAATTGAAGCGTGGTTTGCAGCAATTTCCTTATGCAGGGTCTCGACCAGGGATGACAGCTGCGATGACTCCTGGGGAGGATTTCGACTGTGTCGACGATGGTGACGGTGCTTCTTGCGGTGCCGGCGTCGAGAAGAATCGCTTGAAGACATGATTGAATACGGATCCTACTTTCGTTTGCTGAGCAAAAAAAAGGCCGATTAGTGTGAACACGTGGCAGTACTTATATGGCAGTGGGAGTGACGTCACTTCCTTTTTCCTTTTTGGATCCTACAAAAACTTGCTGAAGTACAAGAAACTAGGCCAAACACGTTGATATGTGATCCGAGCATTCCGAAATGTAATTTTAAAGGCAGTTCCTTTGTTTGTATGCATTTTAAAGTCACCACTACAAACTTTTATCCTTTGTTTGTGTTGTGTCTGTAAAAGTGTTACTGCAATGCACTTCAATATTCTAATGTGGTTAAATGCCTTTGTCATTGAGTTATAATTCACATGCAACTGGTCCATATTTGTATGTGTACATTTTGCATGCTGGTGTTCATGAATTCTTCCTTCTTCTTTGTTGCCCCCATGGTCTTCCTAATTGGAAGGGTTACTAGGCAACAGCAAAGTGGACAGTCACGCTACCAGTACACACCGGGTTTACTGGTAATGGTTATGGCGTAGCTACACAGAAACCAAAAGTCCCATTGTTGAACCCCAGCAACAGCATGCACCCTGGCATTGTAAAATCATTCACCTATCCTCAATGCAGAGATCAAGGTGTGTCCATGTACGGTACCGCTTAAATGTAATTTTGTCTCATGAGAGTGCAAGCGATTAAAAAACGAGTTAATTAAAGGCATGGTACCCATTCTGCTCACGATTATTATTCACTCGCGAGCAGAATGGGTGCCATGCCCTTTAATTAGCTCGTTTTTTAATCACTTGCACTCGTGCAAGACGATGTTACCTTTGAGCGGTACTGTAATACCATCAGGCAGCTTCCTGGACTTGACAGACAATAACCCAACCTTGTGATCATTGTAAAGTACCATTACCCATGAGTTACCTCATGGAGGTGCTGACTAACAAGTACGCGTGCACACACACAACAACACACATACACATGCATGCATGCACGTACGCACACATACACACACACACGCACCTACCTTTTACTGCCTAGTTGACTGGGCCATTTGTTTACTACTCAGGTGCCTATGAGTCATATATTGCTAGCAAATCCTTGTAAGGGGCTGGGGTGGTATCCCACGGAAGTATGCCACGCCTTCATTTACATACATAACACCAGACATGCACATGCTGCATTTATGAATGTTGCACATATACGCACATGCATTATACTCTACATTCACTTGCATGTACACAGAATGATCGAAGGCCAGGTGAGAGCTTCCCTCCCTCCCCCCTCTTCCCACCAGGAGTGTGTATTGGCCATGGACCTTTTGTTGTCAAGGATACAGCTAAGCATCATGTTTATGTTACTGTATGCACTGTTGTGGCTTGTAAAGCTAACGCAAGTGAACACTTTTACCGTATCTGATCCATAAGACTAATTTTATGAACTCTTGTTAATTTGACCGTATATGTGAAATATAGCTTTCCCATTTATATTTAAAAGTTACTAATTTAAAAGTGAAGTAGGGATCCCAGTGATAAAAAGTAGTGTTGAAACCCAAGTGATAAAAAGTAATGAAACAAGAGATGAATGATGGTATACAGCATATAGCTCTGTGAGAAAATCCCTACATTGGCATGTTATAATAATAGCTTTGTTCAGTGCCAAAGTAGGGATTTTCCCACCGAGCTATGCTGTAATACCATCATTCATCTCTTGTTTCACTACTTTTTATCGCTTGGATCCCTACATATACTTCATTTTAAAACTAATAATTTAATATACTGGTGTGACCATTCTATTAGAGTGACTGCTGTGTTAGAGTATCTCAAGTCAGCCTTTCTAAACCAATAATGGGATGTGGTCATCGTGTTCATGTAAATACATGTAGATTGTTAAGAGGTGTGGTTTCTGTACTTCATTGGTATTATTCAACCAAGATTGTTAATGGGTGTGGCCTTGAACCTATCGTGAAGTTACAGGTATCTACTAGGTGTCCAGTACCTTTTGTAGTAGTGTACATGCTGTAAATAATAGTTGTAGCATCTAAATACAAGTACACGAAAAAAATTGGAATTTTCAACTAGTAGGGACCATAGCACATCGATAAAAAGTACTGAAACAAGCTTGAGTAGTGCATGATGTTAAATCACAGTAAAACAATAAGAAGTGTTATATCCCTACTGTACTCAAGATACCATAACGGAAATGCACAGTAGGGACATAACACTCCTTATTGTTTTACTGTGATTTAACATCATGCACTACTCCAGCTTGTTTCAGTACTTTTTATCAATGTGCTATGGTCCCTACTCTAGTTGAAAATTCCAAATTTTTAAACCAGGCGCGTGCCCACAGCTGGCCGAAGGCCGGCTGTGGGCACACACCTGGTTTACTGAAATCGTTTTCGTAAAAGTGTGTGTGTACTAGGGCTGAGCGATACTACCGTTTTAGCGATATATCGCGATATTTTGAAAGTATCGATATCGCGATGTTTTGTTATTAACTATCGTGATACCATGCCTGTACATTACTGTCATTAAAAATCCATTTGTTATGCAGTACTTGGCTAAGAATCCTTGTAAATGATAAAGTCCACCCATCTGGTTTCCCCTGCAGAGAGGTGTGAACACCATAACAACTTCAAAGCATGTGTTACAATAACTGTTACTGTAAACAAGGATGATAGTGGCTAGTTTGCTATCACCTATAAGGATTTCCTGCAGGAATGCTGAGCAATACACTATGTGGCACCAGCTATGATTGACTTATTTGTAAGTATCGTGAACTATTCAGTATCGTGAATAGTGACTTTAGTATCGATCGTGATACTAAAATGGCAGTATCGCTCAGCCCTAGTGTGTACCTATCTACCTATGTTTGTCCATACGCACCCACATGAGCAAAATCGTTTAATAACGGTAAAAGCAGCTTTTATGTAAGAAGTAAAAGTGAAATGAAGTCTGTATTAAACTTCTGCACAGGTGAACTTTGCTCTGAGGTGGTTTCTTTTTGGCGGACTGAAATACGGGTGTGGCGACTTTCCTCAGACTACCTTCCCCTTGAGGTTTTCAGGCATTTAGCAACTGAAAAACAACGGTGCAGGCCTCGTACACTACCAGGAATAGCCTATCACTTCGAGTTGAAAGGGGGTGTATCCCTTACGTACGCGAACGAAAATGAAGAGCAGCTTTGAGGCTTTGTCGAGAGAATTTGTGGGAAAAAACACGTTAGTCACACTATAAAACAGTTTAGAAGATAGTTCTGTACGTAATATGTTGGTAAAAGCGGTTTGTTTAACAAATGCTTCCTTAGCAGTGCATAGCAACGTAATTGAACGAATTATGAATATTTCATGAATTATGAAATACAAGAATTAGCTAATAATATTATTGCACAACCCAAAACTACCCTATTGTAAAGTAGTAATACATAGTTGGTTAATTCATAGTAGCATATACTGTCTATAGTTAATTCCAGATGAGTTAGCTAGCTGCATGGCGCCTGGTTTTTAGAAGTAGCACAACATCAACTTGTTTCATGTACTTGTTTGTTAACTTTTTTTGTAAATAATTGTATTATGACTGCTGGTGAACCCACGCATACTGTATTTGAAATGGTGTCGCGTGCCCCAATTTTATTAATTATCATTTGAAAAGTGAAGTATCCATTACGCTTTGCTGTCGGTTATGTTCAACCCGTTACACAGCAATACAAATCAAGAATTGTTTGAAAACCACCTCCGCAATCAAATAGCCACTATGAAAAATATGGAGGATTTCCATTTCGAAGGGAAACCATCACGTGCTACCGCCAAATTGACGCCTTTCCCTGTCAGCAAAGATGAATGGGAGACACTGGTAAGTCCATGAAGAATACATTGCACGTACTGCAGTATGCCAAAAGGCACCTGCCGGGCTGAAACGATGTTGAACAGTGAAAAAATCAAGCCCGTAGCTTTGGCTATTATTGAGTTACAAAAGCATCAGTTACTTACTCAGTCAGCCAGTAGAAAATTCTGTCGAATAAAAACTTTCTAATATTCTGTAGCAACTTGTTGAAAGTGTTTTGGGTTGATCTGAAAGCTTGTTTGGGCTTAGTTTTACCTCACCAATACTGCCTCATCGTCGTCAGGGAAAATTGAGGCTGGTTTTGGGTGATGTTATTTCATGGGCTACGCCTACTCCTTTGTGGTCCCTACTGTACAGTTACTATCGTACTGTATGATACTGCTCAAGGAAAGTGTTAATACAGAAAATTAACACCTGGATATGGTTAAATGGTGTCGGCCAGAAGATTAAAGGCACAGGGGGCACACACTTGTCGGAACCCCCAAGAGGTACATCCCACTGGCGAGTTTGTTATTGTGACGTATACTGGTGGTCGGTCACTGCTTTGTTTTACCTCCAGCCTTATGACTGTGGTCAGGCAGGCAGGCAGGCAGATGAAAATTTTGAGTTTCGCCAACTTTTTAAATTCTATATCTGGTCACCTGTTGGTATTAATGTTGTATTTGGTGTTACTGTAGATAAGCTAATATTATTCATAAAGGTGATTTTCATCACGTAAGATGTTTTTAGAATGATTTTTATGCATGCATTATTTTAGACAGTGTGTATCATTTTAGGGGCAACCTCTACTTAAGCAGTACTACTGTACTGTGTGATACCTTCATATCCTAATTATTCATGTCTAAATGAGGTATTAAAAGAATACTGTGCATGCTATGAAGTCATTAAAGTACATCATTACGAAGTTGATAGTGTAACAATAATGAAGTGATGGCTGAAGTTTCTAGAACATGCATACTCTTACTGCTGTTAAAGGATAGCAAAATGCAGCTATATACTAGTTAAAGCACCACCACGAGTGCAATACAGAAAAAATAGCATGAAGGCATGGACGAGAGACTAATACAACATGATTTGAATGCACGAGTGTAGTGTTACTTTAACTGGTTTAAAGTGCTTTTTGGTCGTCTTTGTTTGGAGTGTTCTTGAACCACATCAGTTTTCAGCCTCCAGACAATTGATATGTGTCTATATAGCACAAGTTTGGTCAGAAAACAAACAGATAGTATCATTTTGGCTACTTCTGGTGATTTAAAATATTGTACACGTGATCAACAGTGCTGTATTTTCTATACACAGTGCTGTATGGAAATAATAGCACTCTTATTTGTTTGATCTTCAGCCATGCAAGTGCTTTAAATGTAATTAATGCTGTACACGCCAACTAGTGCCCATACAACTAGGCTTCATTATCAAGATCTCTTGTTATCAAAGTGGTTAGAAAAATATGCATGTTAGCCACTTGTGTTAAATGGCTTGAAGCCCAAAGCCAATAACTCAATACATGTGTAAATATCTAGGGACATACTGCAGATTCCTCTGTTGCATGTGCAAAAAGAATGTGTCACCATTTACGATAATCTTGCACTAAGTTGAGATGCAGAGCATTTAATTGCCATGTTACTGAAAGTTACTTGGACTCTTCATACTCAGTATTATGGTAATAATAGGTACAGCTATCACTGTGGCAAGTATAATACTGTTTGACCTGCTAATACTTCAAAATCAGATTAGTATATCATGTTGTGCTATTGAAACTTATACTATGGTCTTGTTCTGTCTTTGTAGTGGTAAAATTTTCTAAAGAATAGATGGGCATGTGTACGTGCGTGGACTTGATGTCCACTGGGGAACCAGCCCACCCATCTTTAACAGCAACAAGTATCTTGGAAAAGCAAATGCCTACGTACCTACGTACATATGTACGTGCTTACATTCATACATACATACATGCATGCATACATACATACATACATACATACATACATACATACATACATACATACATACATACATACATACATACATACATACATACATACATACATACATACATACATACATACATACATACATACATACATACATACATACATACATACATACATACATACATACATACATACATACATACATACATACATACATACATACATACATACATACATACATACATACATACATACATACATACATACATACATACATACATACATACATACATACATACATACATACATACATACATACATACATACATACATACATACATACATACATACATACATACATACATACATACATACATACATACATACATACATACATACATACATACATACATACATACATACATACATACATACATACATACATACATACATACATACATACATACATACATACATACATACATACATACATACATACATACATACATACATACATACATACATACATACATACATACATACATACATACATACATACATACATACATACATACATACATACATACATACATACATACATACATACATACATACATACATACATACATACATACATACATCCATGCATACATACATACATACATACATATGTACATATGTATACACAGAAAAAGTACTGTAAAATTTTCAACTACCACAGTCACTGGGTCACCTATGCCCTACTCAGGTATTATGATGCAAATCCTCCTGGGACAGGACTGGGAGGCTATACCGTGTCTCACCCCTGTAAGTAGAGATTTTCCCTCTCAGCTACCATCATTCACTATTTTTTATCGCTGAAACCCTACTACATTTTTAACTTAATAATTTTTGTTGCATTAGTTTGTTAACTTTTATGTTAGAGAGCATAGCTATAAAATAAACATGTTGCTGTGACTGCTGTATTAGAGTATCTTGATCTTGCTACTCAGCTACACAGTAGATTATGCTGGGAGTGTGGCACAATACCTTGTTTTCTATGGAGCTAGATCATTGAAGGCTCACACTGATTATTAGAGGTGTGTTACATGTTCTGATCATTTAAGGGGGTGTGGTGCATTGCAGTTGTTTTACAAGCCTAGCTTACTGATACTACCCGGGATTCTACAGTCCATTAAGCATTTCAAATAATTTTGTGGCATCTAAACACGCTCCTTCAAGAAAGTGTCGATGCAGAAAATTAATGCCTTCATATGGTTTCCTGGCATGAAGAAGATAACGATTCAATTGAAGATAAAAGGAATGGTAAAGCGCAGAAGGTAGACGTCTGTCCATTTGTTGGAACCACAAAAGGCAGTGAGTTTGTTGTTGTGGCATAAATCCTGGCTGTTCACTGTTTTGTTTGGCCTTTAGCCTTGTGATTATAGTCAGTGGGGCAGGCAGACCAAATTATGGTTTTTAAAATCCAGACGCATGTAAGTGATTTATTGTTTTTAATGCTGTTTTTGATGTTGAATGGAGTAAGATTATTGGGCGATAATATTATTCGTTGTGTACAACTATAATGGTTTTTAGATGCAGGATTTTTAGTGGCATGCGTCACTTTAGGTCAACCCTACTAAACAGAATGGTACTGTCTAATAATGTTTCAACATGTAACATGTTACAATAGTCGCTTTGTATCAGACTGCTTAATTGGAGTGTTTCAGTTATGTGTTGTCTATTAGGGTGTCTAGTCTAACATTGAGAGACGTGGTTATGTTGTTTCTTATAGTAATAGGCTTATCCTCCTGTGACTATATATTTTGTGAAGTGAATTTTATGCATGTGTGCATAAGCATGCATTCGTGGAGTGCATGTATGGTTTGTCTGCATGTACGTGCATGTGATATTGATTACCACTAAAATGGCTCTTTAATATACTAGTATGTATTGGCTAGTTTGTGTACCTGGTCTTTACAATGTGTAGGATTTGTTGAAGCAAGGGATGCAGCTAAGGATGCTGACTGTGTATTCATGGTGATGGGACTAGGTCAGTCTGTAGAGAAAGAGAGTAGAGACAGAACTGGATATCCATGCCGTTCATCAAACAGGTCTGCCATTGGTCTTCCTGGATGTCAACATGACCTGATATCAGCTATTGAAGAAGTCAATGACAATATTGTACTAATTCTATTGAATGGTGGACCACTGACAATAGTAGAAGAAGATCAGTCTGATAAAGTTCGTGCTATAGTAGAGGCATTTTATCCAGGACCACTAGGTGGTACAGCTGTAGCTAAAGTATTGTTTGGTGAAGTTAGTCCAGCTGGCAGAATGCCAGTAATGGTAGTAGAAAATGACAAAGATGTACCACCATCAGTTGACTACAATATGGTCACTAATCCTGGACGTACTTACAGATACTTTACAAAACCAGTCTTGTACCCATTTGGTTATGGACTCACATATGCACTCTTTGATTACAGCAGTCTTACCATCTCACCAAAAACTATTTCACCATGTGACAGTGTTTTAGTTTCATTAGATGTACAGAATACAGGCAGGATGGACAGTGACGAAGTTGTTCAGTTATATCTTACCACACCAACTGCTCCTGGTGTACGTGTACAACCTCAGTACAATCTAGTTGGCTTTAATAGAACTTACTTCACAAGTGGTACAGGTACAGTAATCAAGTTTGAGTTTACCATCCATGCTTACCTGATGACATCGGTGACACCAAATGGTAGTAGAGTTATAGTTCCTGGATCAAATTTTGTGGTTCATGTTGGTAATGCATCTCCACAGAAAAGTAACAAGAGTGTGACATTACTAAAAGACCAGTTTACTGTGACAGGAAGTGTGACAGATGTTACTAGCTGTCCTAACTCTGTACCACAATGCCTAGCTTGTTAAAATCACATGAGTACGATGCATGCTTTTTATGTACGTACTTTATATATATTTTTTACTAAATGGTCCCATAACAGGTAAAGGAGGGTTGAGTGGGGCACCTTCTATTACTGTATTGCATAGATGTGTCATGATCATCAAATTCATGGAAGCACACTGCATTTGTGCCTATCTTTTTCCACAGTATTTCGTATTATGGTATCACATGGTTAGCCCCTATTGTTTCATTGTTGAACTGGGAGGAAGCCTAATCCAATGATGAAGAAAAAAGAGTGGGTCAGGCAATGCCAAACTAATGATGTATAACTATATATACCACTTTCACACCTCACTTCAAAGGGAAGAGAAGGTGTATAAGTGGTATAATAGCACTGCTAGCAGTGCTCAGGAATGCAGTAACGAGAATAGGAGGTAGTATATACAAGTTATATCCCTCCTAGGAGTGATATAACTTGTATGTACTACCTCCTATTCTCATTAATGCATTCCAAGCATTCTCAGAAATCATTTGATTTCTTTGATGAAACTGTGTGATCTCCTCTCCTTTAATATAGCGACACTTCACAGGATCAATAGTGGATTTTAGTTTTTGTAAAGTGAGCCAAGGCATAGATCATGGACTTGGGGAAGAAGATAGTTCATTGTTTTACTGAACGAAGAAGGTCACAGGTTAGTTTATATTAAACATGTTACATTCAATAGTCACGTGGGGATGTCCCACAGACACTGGGTGTAGCGCTTAATTGATATGGCCATTAGTGTTAATAGTATTTACTTTAGTTTATTCATGGCTAGTAAAGTAAGTACTTTAGTGTAGTTGAATTTACATCGCCGTTTTGACACCTGGCGCGATGTCACACACGCGTAGTGACTGGGCGTGGCGCTTAATTGGCTAGGCCATTATAGCGCTGTAAACATATTCACTGCTTTAGTTTATTCATGGCTAGTATAGCAAGTACTTTATAGTACACTTAAGCTTCATTATGAGCTGTTCAGCTCGTATTTGGGCTTCCTGTGTTTAATTGCGTACCCACAATCGAAGCGATCTGCATGCTCGTGACGATACACTTACGTTCGGCCTCTCAGCAGTGCCTTGTCGTTGCTCTTACGACATTATCCACAATCGAAAGTCACATGGTCCCATATAAATACACTCGCAAAGCGTTCCAGCAGTTTCCATGTACACTTGCAGGTGATTCACCCAAGTGGAATATATAGAGCAGTTTCAAAACCATGGTAACCAAAAATTACGCAATGGACCACACCCAAATCGCCATGTTTTTGTACCAGATTGCTAGATGTTGCAAGTTGAATTCCTCGCTAAATCCATGCCAAGACTTATTAATACGTGAGTAAAATAGATGCCAGTGATAGAATAAAATGTGCAGGTGAGTTATTAGGCATTAAAAGATACGTACTGCCTCCCAACAGGGCAGTTTCGAAGGAAAGAGAAATGCGTAAAAATGGATTTGGCCAAATTACGACCTATTCACCGCCCAAAGGTGGTTAAAACTAGGGAAAACTTACAGTATACATCTTTACCCAGCACCACAGCAGCGTACAGCCACATCCAGCTATCCCAGGATTAGCCAGAGCTCCTGAAAGGCACGCGAGACCGGTAATGGCGTACTACCAAACTGTGATAAAACGCCAGAAAAAGAAGACACTTAGTGGTGAATTTTGCTAGAGTTAAGTTTTATTGTCGAAATCCAGATTACAAGCACTTTTTAAAATTATACATCAAGATTATTCACTGTCAATTCCTCCTCATTTTATTTCAATGACAAGATCCACCAGAATATATCACCCACATCGTTTTATTCTACCAAATTCATCTACCTATTCATACCAACAGAGATTTTCTCCAGATCAATTAAGGATTGGAACAACTTACCATCTTCCATCATTGAGAGCAACAATATTGACTCTTTTTCAGCGGAACTGCAAACATTGTATGGAACTCAATAACTGTAATCTTTGTAACTACGTAGCTAAATTCATTTTATGATTGCTTTTTTTCCTGAGCATATCAGCTGTGCTGTCTGCTCAGTAACAATAATAATAATAATAATAATAATAAATCAACCATCAGTTAAACTTTAGCGGTCTTATTTTGCTGTCTGCTTTTTCACACGAAGTGAGAATCCCAGCACATGAGCGATTCTGGCTAACTCGGGGATAGCTCGATGTGGCTGTACGATGCTGTGGTGCTGGATAAAGACCTATACTGCAGGTTTCCCCTAGTTTTAACCACCTTTGGGCGGTGAATAGGTCGCAATTTGGCCAAATCCATCTTTACGCATTTCTCCTTCCTACGAAACTGCCCTGTTGGGAGGCAGTACGGATCTTTTAATGCGTAATAACTCACCTACATACTTTATTCTATCACTGGCATCTCTTTTCCTTACGTATTAATAATCTTGGCATGAATTTAGCGAGGAATTCAACTTGCAACATGAAACAGTCTGGTACAAAAACATGGCGATTTGGGTGTGTCCATTGCGTAATTTTTGGTTACCATGGTTTTGATTTGCCTGAAATATACACACTCGCACTCGGGCTGCGCCCTCGTGCTCGTGTGTATATTTCAGGCAAATCACTCGTGCCCATGTAACTACTACATAATATGCACAGCATAGCCTGACAAACTGTATCAAAGTGAAGCCTAGGAATTTGACTAAATACTGTAGGTACATCCTTTGTTGCTAGGGGATAAGAAATTTTTGTAACAATTAATAAGGAATGTTCGTTGTGTAGGATATGGATGTCTATGAATACAATATGTACAGTAAGAATTTCTCCTGGAAATCTATAACACTCAGTCATGATTAACATTGAAGATGATATTAGGTATTACGCCAGTGTGCATCACAAATGTGTGAATCCATAAAATGCAATTAATTTCTTTGATATGAATACCTTATTTCTTGGAAGGTATAAAGCAATATTTCATCACTCATTTAATATAGCTACTAGGTTAGTTGTTAGTGATGGATAGGTATTATATGTGAGATGAATTATACAGGTATACACTTAATTACTTATCGTCAGTATATTGGTACAAACATGCACTGGTAATGAAATATAGTGCATAAAATCCCATTGATAGGGCCACTTTCAAGCCCAATAATTATTTCCTAAATAAAGAGGTAGCTTTGTTAGTGAAATAAAATTATGACATGTTAACTATATAGTCTTGTTAAAGCCTCTTAAGTGATATGAATTTTTCACTGTAATATGGTTCTTCCAACTTACTTTATACACTATTATGCTATTCATATGACTAGTTGGCATTGCCATTGGTTGTGATAATGAATGAATTTGAACAAAGAAGATGGACCATAACAGTGGTCCAAGAGTATAATAATAGTAACTATATAGTGTTCAAAACAGCACTTTAAACTATTAATAGCAACTATATTATAGTTACCATTGGTAAGTGTTTTATTGTACTGTCAATAAATCTGATTGTATTGAATTGTTTAAATGTTGGGATATTGTGTGTACATAATAAGCAGCATGGGGCTTGGTTGGTTGGAAAACAAATCAAGTTGCACAAACATTTGAAATTTTGCAAATACTTTCATGAAGGGGATATAATTGACTTGGTCACAGAGCACTAATCTTAAATTAATTATGAAATTTGACAGATAGAAACTGAGTGTGGGAGACTATTTATGCCATTATACAATACATTAACAAAGCATGCATCATGATATTCCCACGCTAAGTATAGTTAGTAACTATGGATACAATATGCATAAACAATGCTAACTCCATAATGGGACACTATTGTACCAGTATACTCCTCCATACATATTGTATTAGACACACCCTGGATGGCTTCAGCTACGTAGATCCATGGTCGATGTGATAACAGTATGACCAGTGAGGCTGCTCTTCACCAGAATAGCAATCCATTCACGAGTAGCCATGTGCATAGGTGATATAAGTAACAGATTGTTTGAATGGTATTATTGTATTTAGTTTATTTTGGTGTACACAAATTATACATAGGTGTTTAATGACTCATATCCAAAACATAATATGCAGTTTCAAAGTCAAATAAGTATGCAAGTTTACAACATTAATAATTTCAGCTATGTATATGATGACCGTGACTTGTAGTTGACCAAAAATAATAAACAGTCATCTTTTAGATACTGGCTTCTCTTGAAAGGATTGTACTGTAGTGCTTTGTGTGTCGTGAATCTGTTGCACCAACAACCATATTCTGGTTCTGTCTCATCTATAACTCGTTGACATTCATATCCACCATCTTTGAAGACGAACTCCTTTACCATTGAGTGTGCTGAGTTTTCGATGTGGTTTAAAATCTGTACTGTGATTACTCCTTGGAATGGCCACTCAAGTTCATCATCGTGGTCACCCTTAACTAGGGAGACCACTACTGCTACAGCATCACCGCTACACCATCCATTAGCATCCACTCTCAACCTGAACTGATATCCTTGTTCGTGTGTACAGAAAACAGGTGAGTACCACTGTTCATTGTTCATTTTCTTTTGTTCAAACTCACTCATCATAATAATCATTGGTACCACAACAGCTTCAGTTGTATTGGGAGGTAATTTGTGCTGTAGACGTTTCCTTGTGTGATCATCAACATCATCACTCCACTCACACCCTGAATCTACAAGACCTTCTGACAATGAGTCGATTGAAATTCCCTTTTGTTTACTCAGTCTTTTTCTTCTAACTGCACAGCCATTGTCTGATGCTCCATTGAGGTCTTTCACTGGGTCAGCCATGCTACCTTACGAATACACTTCAATTCAAGCATTACACACTACAATGGCTATCTGCATGGCTTGGTCCTCTTTTATACACTGGTAGCTATACATATTGTATGGCTTCATTTTAATGCTTCCTGCCTTGAAATTATTATTAACTTCCTGTTTTGATTAGTCCTGAATTCCTGCTCAGCATAATAATGAAACACATGCTGTGTAGCTACATGCTTAGCTATGCATAATAGCCTGCTAGAATTTTTTGCACATTAGTATTTTGGATGTCACTATATACAACAGATTTTCTTTGGGCTCTCATGATATCACTACACATTCCCTACAAGCAGCTCTTGGACTACTATATGTTGTTGCTAATTTAGAATTGTGCATAAAGCTACTCTACATAAAAAGTTCAGTCCTGAAACATTTAAATTACTTTTACCTTCTGGGAGGCTGCACCCTCACAAACTCCTGCTTTATAACTACTTACTACCATAATCATGGTGCATCCCCCTTTGCCAAACCCTGGATCTGCCCCTGCCTCACTATATAGGAGCACACACTTTATAGGAAATGTCAAAAGGATTTCTGGTAGACTAGTGTTGAAACAACAGTTTGTTGAAAGACAGATTAGATAACCGGCAAGTCTACACTAGTGACTAGATACAGTCAGTTAATTCTTAAATTCAAGACTTATTTTGTATACTTTCAGGTACAATTTCAGGTTTTGTTTTATTTCATATGTAGCTAATGAGTGTATGTGTTTGTGGGTGTGCGAGTGAATGAAATTAAAGCATGTGTGCGTGCATGTATGTGTGCATGCACAGTGTACTTGAGATTCATGTATCATTGCTCTACTCTTAGTTAGGCCTACCACAGAGAGATTGATACATTATAAGTTTCTTGCTAAGCAAAAGGAATGCCAAGTATTCTGTAATCAGTATAAAGTAAAGTTATAAAGTAAAGTGCTATAAATTTATGCTACATAGTTTATATATCTTGTGTTGACTAACGTAGTTTCTCTGATTTTCTCAGCAGTAGAACTAAGGAATATACATTCATGAAGATCAACCCTAATCCAGAAATGAATGATTGTTTGTGAATTGACAAGATAAATATGTCTGGGCCTGCAAAAGAGGACATGTAGGTACATATGGTTCATAACTTCTGATGTCAATCTATGCATGATGACAAAAATTTTAGACCTTATTAGCTACCAATTTAATTAGCTGTGTAATACAAGGTACAGCTGCAGGCTGTGGATATTCTATCCCAGTACTGAGATATGACCTGTTATGTTATGTGATGTACATCAACGTTGAAACCGGGTCACTACTGCTGACCCGGATGACCCACTGACCCGGATTGACCCGGATGTGACCCGGATTAATTAAAGCCGAGACGTGTTTCGGCTAGTCTCGGGTGAGCGAACGAGTCTACATTTTGAGCGTTCGATTCGTGTTGAGTAAATATTGCAACTTCAGCCTAGCTGTAGGTTGAAGACCAAAATAAAAAAAAAAAAAAAAAAGGTCTTCACCTACTGACAATAGCTACCCCTCACCATAGATACCCTCAGTTTCGTGCTACATACTGCACTTACTAACAAATAGGCGTGGCTGAACATATGTCGGTAATGCGATAAGTGGGCGTGGCTCACGAAAGCAACTTGATATCGTTACTAAATAGACCATTATGGTGTATGGTCACATTACGTTATTTTGACCAATATGGTCTATGTTACTCACATGGTAGGTTACGAGGTTTTACTAGACCAGGCGAGTCTAGGTTTCTTCCTCTCGGGTTTCGTCGAGGTGAGCTTTGAGGACACTCGGGGGCGTTACTCTCTCTACTTTGAAGCAGAGCGTATTTCTATGACCATGATGTGGGTTGAAATTGCACAGAGGTTAGTTGTAGGGCTGATTATCACGTGTGGCCTTCATCCATAGATATACAGGTTACTCTTTTTAGTATTGTGGGTTCCCATGAGTCTATGTCAAGGGCTGCTTTCCTGGTCATCAAACAGTTGATTGGAAGTAAGTTATTTCATGTGTCAGTGCACACACCATGGTTGTATTCTGGGTTCAAATATAGTAGTAGCCTGGGCATCTGCAACCTGAAGTATTGTCTGTTTTGTGTACGTAATGATGTCTGTAGTGCGCATCCATCCATTTAGCAAGTGTATCGCAGGTCTTAAGTGGTAATGCATGAGAGTCAGGTGGGACTTTGTATGCCAACATCTTCACCTCTGAGATAAGCAGTGCTGGTACCACCACAGGAAGATTGCCTACAGTGACTCATTGAGTATGCACAGGTCGCCACACTGGATAGTGCATGTCCCTGTAACTACGTAATTAATACAGCTTGCACATGCCAAAAGCACCAGCCTGGTAATAGTGAGGCAATGTTTCTCCAGCATTAATACCCAGTTGTTGTTGTTGTGCAAGAAACTGTTCTCACATTGTCACCTTTAAGTGGGGGGCTGCATGGTGTCAACTGAGGAAGCATCCAGAAGAGGTTGGTCACCATGGCATTCGATTACATAACCAAACATTTTTCCATGTATTAAACCTTGTGTAACAGATAGGAAAGCAATGTGAGAAGACCCGTAAGGGCCCTAGGACACACTGGTATGGATGTACGATAGAGGAGGTGTCAATGTTCAATTAGTTCAACATGTGGTTCAACATTTGTTTGAGGCCATTAGATGAATCAAAATTTCTAGGTATTTTGAATTCCGAGTCTACAACATTCCTGTAGACATATTGACTAGTATGCAGGTTGGTCTAACCGTAATACTTTTTTATAAATGTTATTTGTCTTTATGATACCTAACAGAGTCTGTGTAATGTGGTGTAATTGGAGTTTGCCATAATTTTTTTCTAATTGTATATATACATTGTACATGTACGAATGTAGTTGTAGCAATATGTATGGCAGTGTGTGTGTACGTGTGCGTGTGCGTGTGCGTGTGGGTGTACCTGTGTGTGTGTGTGTGTGTGTGTGTGTGTGTGTGTGTGTGTGTGTGTGTGTGTGTGTGTGTGTGTGTGTGTGTGTGTGTGTGTGTGTGTGTGTGTGTGTGTGTGTGTGTGTGTGTGTGTGTGTACATGTGTGTGTGTGTGTACATGTGTGTGTGTGTGTACATGTGTGTGTGTACATGTGTGTGTGTGTACATGTGTGTGTGTACATGTGTGTGTATACATGTGTGTGTGTACATGCGTATGTGATATAAAAACCAGACAACACTATGGTATACTTACTGTGACAATGCAAGGAGTACTGGCTTAAGATTATGATTGTGGCTTTAGTGTGTGTTTGGATAATTGTATGGGTGTGTACTATCTTTAAAATGTAATAACAGATGCAGCTATGCGACGGTACTTAGCGAGTACCAGAAGCCCATAAGCACCCCAAGGAACAAAGCAGTGTTTCAAGCGAATCAGTGTGCACATATCAATGTCTGTGTCTTGCAGCCCCTGTAAGTATGACTGTGCAAATCAGTGTTTCTGTTATTAGATATAACTATTTAACGTATGTCAGTGTGTATAACTGTTGGCCAATTGTATAATTCCTACTGTGAATGCTTCAATATTAAAAAGCTACTTTCCTAACGTAGCCACCCGGTTAATAAAAAGTCTAGGAGTTTTGTCCCTATTTTGAGTAGGCATATCAGAGGTGCTAGCTATGTAAGTTTGAACTCTGTCTAATTTAGTTTTATCCTTTTTGTATTATGCAGTTTAGTTTTTTATCCATTTTGTATTATGCAATGATTTGACATGTAGAAACAACTGCTACCATGCATTGGACATGATGGATCTATGATTGCGTCAAGCACCAAAATTCTTATGTCAATAGTTGCATGCATGTGATGTGTTGTACACCTTGATGAGTCATACTGTATAGAGGAAAACTTTGGCAGGGGTAAACTCAGGCAAATAGCAAGCTAAATTACATTTAGTGAAATAAAGTTTGGCGAATTTAAGCTCAATATGTTTAGCTATAAAGATGCTAATCTGAGGTGCTACGAGTAATTTGCTGGTTAAACGCTGTAGCAAATCACCAAATACACCAAAGTTTTTCCCTGCCAAAGTTTCCCTCTATGCAGTGTTTGCTGGGGAGCAAGGTCATGTTTATATGTGTAGACACATACACTAGATTGCTTGTTTGGCAGTGTCTGTAGCAACTGTAAAAGGGAGTAGACAGCACAATTACCATTACAGACATTGTAAAATATGCTGCAAGCAGTCATTTTATAATGCTATAGTATATACATACAATCTATAGTATTGAATTGTAGTTGAACAAAACTATTTTGTATGTACTACTGTAAAGAATTGCAGTGTGTCTGTGTGTGTGTCTGTGTGTGTGTCTGTGTGTGTGTCTGTGTGTGTGTCTGTGTGTGTGTCTGTGTGTGTGTCTGTGTGTGTGTGTATTAGAACTAAAAATGTTGATCGACTTAGCCTGTGTACGCAGTTGACATCCAAGGTTTTGTTCTGTTCAAAAACTTGGTTGGTTCCCATGTATGTATAGTGTGGATAGAACCCTACACACATTTACATTGAATTATATGTCAATTTGGCACATTTTTCACATGCTTTGTGAAAAATGTGCTTTGTGGACTAAACTTTTAAATGTTTTCCTACTGTGCCCGCTGCATTTTCTATCTCTGTTAATGTTTAGACACTTGTAAATACGTTTCTGTGAAGTAATTTTTAATACTACTTTATTTTATTTATTTAGGTAAGACAGCATCAGCCAGTAAATGACTGCTTTTTCCCCCAGCTATGTCCTGGTACAATTTATACCTGGTTAAGCTGGGTGCTGTGAGTGGCTAGAGCAATGGGAGTGAAATTCTTGCTCAAAGAAACAACAGTAATGGTGAGTCCCCCACATTTTGTAAGGCGTATTGTGTCGCAATAATTTGTGAGCGACTAAGTGATAAAGTGAACATGACATTTTGAATGTCTGTTTGCAGTAGGTGTACATCATATCAATGAAATGGATTGGCTAACCAACTAGTAATTTACATGCCTCCTTTTGCTACGTGGCTACAGTGGAATGTTTCTATTGTGGACACTTTGGTACCCAAAATTTTGAGATAAAATTGTAGAGGAAAGACTGGCCTATTTTTCTATTGTGTCCTTAATTAATTTGGAGCGTTTGTAAGAGTGGTTTTTAAGCAGCAACGTATATTTTGATAATCCATTTAGCTACCTATTTAGGTTGTATTATAGTAAGTGTGTATATACATGTACATACAGCTGTATCAGGGTTGAAACTGGGTCACTACTGCTGACCTGGACGACCCACTGATCTGAACTGACCCAGATCTTATCCGGTTTTAAACCAAGGTGTACGTCGAGAGCAATAGTTTGGGTGCTCCACTAGCTAGGGTAGGTAAGTTAATTCACAATTGGTTAGTGGTCACGTAAGTCTACAGATGATAAAACACAGGTAGGTGTGGCTTAGTACATGCCTACAGACTTCAACGGGCCTTTCTGAAAATGAGTGTGGCTCCAGGTATATCTACAGACATTCCCATGCATTCCCTATAAGTAGGCATGGTTAAGTATGAAACTGGACTGCAGCAAGGGTGGATTAGAGTATGACACATATACATAAATACATTTTATCAATGGATTAGTGAGTGTGACTCCACGTAAGCATACAGGCAGCAACGGACATGGCCTTGTGCATACCAACACACCTTACTGATAAATAGATGTGGCTCCACACATGCCTACTACAGACGATAAAGCACAATCCCAATAAGTGGACATGGCTGGCAAGTCAACACATATGTACACTTCCACAGTGTCAAGCCAATTAATCCATATAAGTGGGTCAAACCTGGTTCGCCCCGACAAAATATGACCTGACCCAGTTTTAACCCTGAAATTATTGTGACCTGGAAATATTTTCTTAGTAATGGTCATGGCAACGGTTGCTAAGCAATTGCTGTCAGTGATCACCAATCCATATCATTTTATCAAATTGTGCTGTTATTTAAATTATTTCCATTTCCTTACAGTTGTGCATGTCAGTAACAAACTGATCATGATACTTGAAGCTTGCAGAAGTTATCGATGAATTATTATTGGTAAACTGATACAATTACACTGACTTTGGTATATTGTGATTGTATGTATATTCTATAGGAAGAGACTAGCATACTCAATTACTGTATAAAGAATAATGTCTCATTTTACAACACTTGTACTGTCATTTATTACATTTTCATCATGTAAATTGTCAGATATATATATATATATATAAATTATGAGGATTTTTAGCTCACTAAGGTTAACAGATGTGCGTATGTGTCTGTTTTCACTCTACTTTTTATCTAGTAGTAGACAGAAACCTGAGTAACAACATAATCGTAACCGGCTGCATGCCAGACAGTTATTTGAGAGTTAATACAATCAGTGTATATATGCTTCATGTAATACATACTTAAGAATTGGTATATATCCAGAATATAATTATTTTGTAATTTCTATATCATAATAATGTACTATGTACTGTACTATATTATATGTATATATATGGTGAATAATGAGTTAAATCTCATCTTATTAATCAGCTGCAGTGACTGTATTAGAGCAGATAATGTAGGCCATTTTTCACGAAGACACATTTAATCCATGTACTGTAATGTCAGTGTCAATGGCCAATTTAGGGTCAGGTGACCTGATCACACAAAAGTTTCACTGTATGTATTATTAGAGTAGTATATTGGTATGTTTATTATGAATAAAGAGCAGTTATTTAAATTAAGCCCATTTTTATTACATAGCCACACTGTTTTTAATTCATGTGAGTAGCTGTATAGTTAGAATATATAATTAATTACACATATACACGTATGATATATTTCTGCTGACTATTGAACTGAAAGAAGAATATCTTTCTCACAATGCGCAAGTGGTATTCATGTAGTCACTTCATTTAGTAATGGGACCACACTCTTGTACAATACATATTACTGTACATGTACATGTAATTTAACACAAAGCAGGCTAGCCAATTATTATTATATGGCGATATGGTCTCACTAGTAGTGTGGCAGCATAATAGTATAGTAGCGATATTAATTATATAAATTTTGAAACCCAAACTGCATGCACTCCTCAAGGTACAACTTCACCCTCACAACATCTATCATATATTCATTCCCTTGACAATAATGAACCTACTGTGTACATCAGCTTCTGATAACGTAACATTCTCAGATGCAATGGTAATAATACTTTAATATCAACCTATGATCAATATACATGCAGGACTTGAACTTACTCTTCAGTTCAACTTTATTTTCATTTTTAAGGTACTTGAGTCTCACATATTTATATTACAAGACGACCTGTATACAATGTTTAACATTATTCCTTCCATGCATATGGTATTTGTATGCTAGCATCTATTATAATTAAAATAATGACACAGGTTCTTGAAAAGGCCACATAATATCACATAGATGTATAACTAAATTCTGAACTTCTGGAGCTGTTTCTACTTTGAGCTAAGAACTGACATCACTGGATGGTGTTGTTGATCTTGAATTTGTATAATAATCATCTATGCATTCGTGAAGGTGACATATCATAAGATGTGTCTGTTACACAAATTGTCTCACTTATTCAATTGTGATACATCGCAAGTCATTTATCTTGCAAGTTAATTGTGTAGTACATTGTACTGTCAAGAGTCAGTTTCTATCACCAGATCACCAAAACAGCTGTATCCTACTTGCAAGTGGTGTGATGTGTTTTACTTGTTAGTGTGCATTCTATTAGATTAATTTTTATTTCTTAATGGACCAGACTTTACAGAAGATTGTGAGTGATGATTATTATGAATCCACAGTCTACATACACACGTACAGTTTTATAATTTAAGGGGGAAACAACTGAGAGGTAGTGAAATGTCATGTAATGTTATATTGGTGCGACTATTTGAGATGTATGCTTGTATATAACCAGTGTACAGGTGTGTGCATAATTAGGTAATATTACAGATCTTAGTATAATAGTGAAGGCCAGTTGACCACCTGTTGACCCATATGCATAAATAACCTGACTAGCTCATAGCAGTTTGAACTTCTCTTTTTACAGAATCCTAACCATTTACACAATACTGTATACATCATCAGTTGCATAATTGGCAGGAATCATTAATTTTGGTGATTTCGTTGCATGATAATTATTTAGTAACATTAGCACTTAGGAATCAGAATCAGTTTTACTTTTGATGAACACACCTAATTTCATATATAAATTCACCAAATTCAATTCTATCATCAAATTCAAGCTGTCCATGAAGTCATTACCCTTAAAATTTTGAAAAAAGATTAACAAAAGCCCCAATTGATTTAGACCATGGCTTCATAAGAGGTTACATGCTATGCATTATCACCCAAATCCTCATGACTGTTCTGACAATTTTACATACCAGCATACTGGCTGAAGGCATCCCACAACCATCTTTAGGCTTGGCCTTTTCTCTACATGACTTTGTCATTACCCTTCGCTTGTGGTAGGGTGTCCCTCTGTTTCCTTTGTCACCACTTTGCACTTGCTTATCTACCATTGATCAGTTTGGTGACCATCTCCTTGGTTGTTCACATGGCCCAATGCATATCCAATGTCATGATACTCTAGTTACTGTATTACATCATGCTCTACTCGGTGTTCTCTGGGAGCAAGGTATCGCCTCTTCTGATCATTCTCGTCCTGGGGATATTTATCACCCAGATTTCTCTCTAGGTCATCCAGTTTACTTTGGTCTCTCTGTCAGATGTACCACTCAGCTTTTGCTTTCCTTCGGCTGGCTGCTGCTGCTGGTGAGGATCCACTATTTAGAAACTGTGAGCAATATTTGCCTGAGTTTATCCCTGCCAAAGTTTTCCTCTATACAGTATGACTCATCAAGGTGTACAACACATCACATGCATGCAACTATTGACATAAGAATTTTGGTGCCTGACGCAATCATAGATCCATCATGTCCAATGCATGGTAGCAGTTGTTTCTACATGTCAAATCATTGCATAATACAAAATGGATAAAAAACTAAACTGCATAATACAAAAAGGATAAAACTAAATTAGACAGAGTTCAAACTTACATAGCTAGCACCTCTGATATGCCTACTCAAAATAGGGACAAAACTCCTGACTTTTTATTAACCGGGTGGCTACGTTAGGAAAGTAGCTTTTTAATATTGAAACATTCACAGTAGGAATTATACAATTGGCCAACAGTTATACACACTGACATACGTTAAATAGCCATATCTAATAACAGAAACACTGATTTGCACAGTCATACTTACAGGGGCCGCAAGACACAGACATTGATATGTGCACACTGATTCACTTGAAACACTGCTTTGTTCCTTGGGGTGCTTATGGGCTTCTGGTACTCGCTAAGTACCGTCGCATAGCTGCATCTGTTATTACATTTTTAAGATAGTACACACCCATACAATTATCCAAACACACACTAAAGCCACAATCATAATCTTAAGCCAGTACTCATTGCATTGTCACAGTAAGTACACCATAGTGTTGTCTGGTTTTTATATCACACACGCATGCACACACACACACTGCCATACATATTACTACAACTACATTCGTACATGCATAATGTATATATACAATTAGAAAAAAATTATGGCAAACTCCAATTACACCACATGACACAGACTCTGTTAGGTATCATAAAGACAAATAACATTTATAAAAAAAGTATTACGGTCAGACCAACCTGCATACTAGTCAATATGTCTACAGGAATGTTGTAGACTCAGAATTCAAAATACCTAGAAATTTTGATTCATCTAATGGCCTCAAACAAATGTTGAACCACATGTTGAACTAATTGAACATTGACACCTCCTCTATCGTACATCCATACCAGTGTGTCCTAGGGCCCTTACGGGTCTTCTCACATTGCTTTCCTATCTGTTACACAAGGTTTAACACATGGAAAAACGTTTATGTAATTGAATGCCATGGTGACCAACCTCTTCTGGATGCTTCCTCAGTTGACACCATGCAGCCCCCCACTTAAAGGTGACAATGTGAGAACAGTTTCTTGCACAACAACAACAACTGGGTATTAATGCTGGAGAAACATTGCCTCACTATTACCAGGCTGGTGCTTTTGGCATGTGCAAGCTGTATTAATTACGTAGTTACAGGGACATGCACTATCCAGTGTGGCGACCTGCGCATACTCAATGAGTCACTGTAGGCAATCTTCCTGTGGTGGTACCAGCACTGCTTATCTCAGAGGTGAAGATGTTGGCATACAAAGTCCCACCTGACTCTCATGCATTACCACTTAAGACCTGCGATACACTTGCTAAATGGATGGATGCGCACTACAGACATCATTACGTACACAAAACAGACAATATTTCAGGTTGCAGATGCCCAGGCTACTACTATATTTGAACCCAGAATACAACCATGGTGTGTGCACTGACACATGAAATAACTTACTTCCAATCAACTGTTTGATGACCAGGAAAGCAGCCCTTGACATAGACTCATGGGAACCCACAATACTAAAAAGAGTAACCTGTATATCTATGGATGAAGGCCACACGTGATAATCAGCCCTACAACTAACCTCTGTGCAATTTCAACCCACATCATGGTCATAGAAATACGCTCTGCTTCAAAGTAGAGAGAGTAACGCCCCCGAGTGTCCTCAAAGCTCACCTCGACGAAACCCGAGAGGAAGAAACCTAGACTCGCCTGGTCTAGTAAAACCTCGTAACCTACCATGTGAGTAACATAGACCATATTGGTCAAAATAACGTAATGTGACCATATACCATAATGGTCTATTTAGTAACGATATCAAGTTGACGAAAGAGCTACGCGATAGCGCTTATAAGTTCCACGTCGTCAAACGAACGAACAATTTCGTTTCTCACGTGATCCAATCCGGGTCAGACCCGGATGACCCGGAGAAAATGTGACCCGGATGACCCGGATGACCCGGATGACCCGGATGACCCGGATGACCCGACCCGGTCTCAACGCTGATGTACATGTACATACTTTGTGCCCACATGTCCATGTTTTTGCAGACCTGGGAACACCAATATCTTCATGATCTTAATGTACATATATATATATGTATAACTGTCATGAAACAAACTGTAACATCGCAGATCATGTACCTACTTCACCAGCGAACAACAGAGTACATTGTTCTGTATGTGAAAGGTCAGCCTAGTGACCTGAAACAACATAAGTGTTGGCAGAAAGATCACTGTCAGTTAAACATTAACAAAGGGCCATTCAGTATTTGTTGTGTCACCATCAGTTCTGTAGCAAAGGAGGACTAACTGTTCACAAGTGTAAGGCTGACAAGGCGATGTCTTAGCTTCTTCATGAAGACCATGTATGTGACCTTTATGGTAGTAAAGAGAAGGAGGAGGTGTGTGCGTGTGTGTGAGTGAATCTGTGAGACCTGAACAGTCATGGGCTACTAGTGCTCAAATTCATGAGTGATGCACATACAGGCATCCCAGTACTGGTTTGTTGGGAAACAATAGCTGTGTTTCACATGGTTGTCAGAGGTTTTGCTTTGAGTGCATGTGTCATATGTGTCGTTAACATGTTAACCAGGCCATTCACCTTTCAAGAACGTGGCATGTCACGTGGCCGCAAACCTGTTAAACCAGTTTGTTGATTACACAATACTTGAAACCATCTCAACATTACTTCATGTGCTTAGATCATAGCGCACCCTTACGCTATAGCGTGCACTTAGATCACAGAAATTATGTGCAAGTTCTTATAGTGCTATATCGCAATATCTGCAGCATGCATGTTAACTTCAATTTATTGTGATACAATAAATTACATTTGCTATGACCTAGCACTTGATTTACAGTAACAGAGTCACAATATGTGATCAGCTCTGTGAAAATCAGTCTCATAGCCTCTTCAAATTCCTAACTTTTGCAGTTCATAGTTTTCTTTCTATGTGGTCTATTTGGTCAGACTGAACATACGTCATAGCACCTTTAATTTGTCTCAATTTTCTGGTGAAAGTTTTAGCTGATAAATATGAAGTTATACTTTATCTAAGAATAATTGGAAAAGCTTAAAGGTAGCTAACACATTATTGCTATGTTAACAATAACCTACGTACTGTATATATAGATTTGATTGTCATACTGTTTACTGCTACAGCTGGCACTAGCAAAAGATACAAAAGTAGCTTTGTTGTATACTGTACATACCCGCATGATATTGCAAAGATCTGCAAACCTTTAAGCAGACACAAATGTGAGTGAAAAACACATGGATACGATTGATAACAAGATATGTTGAATCA